>NC_056547.1:21356646-22556646 GCF_910596095.1 Thunnus maccoyii
ACTCAGTGGGCTAGACCTTTAGCTAACCCTTTCTTTTGTTCAGTCTTTCAGTCTTCACCCAAATAACAGATGACTTTGATTCAAAAGATTGCACGCTCTCTCAGTGTATGTATGGTGGCCACCCAGGTGAGCCTAGCGGGACGCAGAGCTGTGTTATGTCATGAAGGATTTGAAGAGGCTGGAGGAGGGGGGGACGTGGGTGGTGGTGGTGGGGGGCACCGTTGGATGAGCTTTGACGTGGATGCCGACTGACCCACTGGCAAACAAAACTGAGTGAAGAGCAGGAAAAAATATTGACGGCCAGCTTTTTCCCCCCATATGACTTTAGCCTGCTGTGATGAACACCGTCAGAACTGCTTTCTGTCTGTCTGCTTGTCTGCCTCTTTCATCTTAGCACACATCTAAGATGAGGGAGGGTGGAGAGAGAAAGAGAGAGGGAGAGCGCACATATGAGATGAAATAATGTCAAACTGGGACAACTCTGATGTTTCTTCGCGGACATCTGAAGCCACCTGTAGTTTCCTATCGAGACAGACAGTGCTTGATTTTACAGACATAAACCTAGACATGCACCTCCATGCACTTCTGAATGTCTGAATTTCTTGTTTTTTTCACATTTTTGAAAAATATGATATATCTTGTGTCTTGTATTTTGAGCTACAACATCAGAAGATGGAAGAATAGAACCAATATATTATACATTCATGTAATGCTGTACAAAAATCCTGCCATGCAGCACATTTCGTTTCTCTCCCATAACAAATGTTGGACATGTGTCAGCTTGTTGTGCTGCCTCAGGTAATGGTTTATCCTCTTTTTTCTCTCAACAAACATATAAACTGTAATAAGCTAAAACCAGACTGGTACTTGTTATTTTAGTTGACCTTTCGTGACCAATGGCAGGATGAAGTAGCATGTGTGTAATCATTTAGACAATGGACTCATTCATAAGGATGTGAATGACAAGGTCCAACCCATTAATATGTTTAGGCCTATTCAGGAAGTTGTGTTACACAGTAAGTGACTCTTGGACAACAAAGCAATCCTAGACCAGTGGTCACCAACCTTTTCTATGGAATTCATATCCAAATATAAGCCAAGATCTACCATTCAGAAATATTATCCTACATAGGTGTTTAAATAAATGCATAAATAGTGATAAATAATAAATACAGGTTTGACTACAAACATGACATTTCAGAAACTAGGGCAGAACATGAAATGAAAGACATTCATCTCCTCCCAAAACCAGCCTAGATTACACAAATTCAAATGTAACATGAAAAATGCAGTGGATCTCAGGTAACATGTAAGTCATAGGACTGGGACACTTGTGCTGCACCATGCCACAAGCAACCAGAATCAGATTTTCTAATGCATGTATAGCATATGTGCTTTTCCATCCAACAGGATGGTATGATTTCTTCTTTTACCATTCCTCCTTGCAATCATTTAAACGGATCCATTGAAAAAAAAATGCATGAAAAAAGTATTTGTAGTTTGCATAAAGTTGTGGCAAACAATAGCAGTCAGAGCTAACCTTGGTGACAGATACAATCCATTTCCTTATAATATACATGCAAATATTGCATCTAGTCTTAATGTGTTAGAGTAAAGTTTGAGCTTTTTGGAAAGATGACTAACAATGCAAAAAATACTTTGTGGAACAGAACACACACACACACACACACACACACACACACACACACACACACACACATACATACACACACACACTTCTAGCTGCTGGCTGCATTAAATGACCATCTCAGTGATTGATACAATATCATAGTCTGTTTTCATAAAACCTATTAAACCTCATTGGAAAAACTCCTGGTATTTTATATCTGAAATTGAGCATTCCTGACAAACACTGATGGCACTGATACAGACGGGTGACAAATCAAAGGAAAAACCGGTACAGGCCTGAATGCTTGACCCCTACAGTGAGGGGAACTAGTGGCTCTGTTATGCTTATGATGAAACATTTCTATCCTGATGGGAGTGGTCATACATTGCATTCATGGCTGATTTAACTGACTAATATTCTTATATCTTATATTGAGTTAACAATAAATCTCATTTTTAGAAGCTTTATTCATGTGTGAATCCCTTTTTTATCACTGACTCTGAGCCAGTTCGTGACAATGCCATGGCTGAGGAATACTGTTCTTCAAAAAGATATTCCCTCATTTGGTGTTAAGATGATGGTGGTGGAGAGCGATGTCTAACAAGTCAGTCCAAAATCTCCCATAGGTGTTCAATTGGGTTGTGATCTGGTGACTGTGAAGGCCATAGCATATGATTCACATCATTTACATAATCATCAAATCAGTGACCTTCAGTGTCCTCTTGTGCCCTGTGAATTGGGGCATTGTCATTCTGGAAGAGAACGCTCCCATCAGGATAGAAATGTTTCATCATAGGATAAAGATGATGACTCAGAACAACTTTGCATTGATTTGCAGTGACCCCCCCCCCCCCGTCTAAGGGGACAAGTGGACCCAAACCATGCCAGCAAAATGCCCCCCACAGGATAACAGAACCACCAGATGCCCTCACTGTATGGGTCCAGCATTCAGACCTGTACTGTTTTTCCTGTAGATGCACTCAAAGAAAAAAAAAAGAATGAATTGGTGGATCTCATGACTGTAAGCTGGACCAGCTATGTTAATTCAAGTGATAATGGAAAATGCCAGCACAATTAGGACACACTTTGCATCTGCACAATCGCTCTGCGCACACTTTTTTAACTCTCCATTTATAAATACTGTAAATGAGTCATAACTATCATATTTGCCAGTAATGTCGCTTGTTAATTGCACTCTGGATTACAAAGCAGAACACCCCCCAGCTTGTGTGCAGTCAGTGACATGTATAAGGGAAGCTGATGACTTCCATACCAATTAG
Organism: Thunnus maccoyii; assembly: GCF_910596095.1. Taxonomy (NCBI): domain Eukaryota; kingdom Metazoa; phylum Chordata; class Actinopteri; order Scombriformes; family Scombridae; genus Thunnus; species Thunnus maccoyii. The sequence goes on from NC_056547.1 coordinate 21,359,557, forward strand.
TAACCAAACACATGTGTTGTATGGCAGTGTTAAGCTTTGTTGGCTGTGCCATCGTGTCCAGCAGGCTCTGTAAATTGCCTGGGTAAATTTGGCTCAACATGTCAATGTGTCAGTGGTCTTATTCAAACAGTTGGTGGGCCAGGCCTGCAGTGTTTGAACTGAAGAAGGCAGAGGGGTTGTGGAGGTTCACACAGAGGACAGAAGGGAGGGCTGGAAAAGGGAGTGCTGAGTTAGTATAAAGGGCCGAAGTCCCACTCCACTTCTGAGGTAGTGTCTGTTTCACTAGCCTCTTCTTACCCTCTGTATTTTTGTATAGCGGGGTCCAGCTATACCCCTTTGTGGTAACTCCAACCTGCATCAACCACCAAAAGAGGGGCGCCATGAATAACCTTAACCATAGATCAGTTAGCTTTTGGGATTAGCTTTATTTCTTTTAGTTTTATTTCAATGAAAATATAGACATTAGTTTGCAATAATTTGTAATTGCCTTGGAATGACTCATAAGAGTGCTTATTGCAGGACCGTAGGTTTTAATAATGGCACAATCAGTGATCTAATTGAAAGCAAAAGGTTATCCCTCCCACCAGAAGTCAAGACAGGATGGAAATCTGCCATTACCCTAAATTTATTGACAGCCTTTTGACACACTGATATATAATAAATCTTAAATTAAATTGTCAAAACAATGATTATTAATGTGTAAGTATATGCAACATTATTGGCTTGTCTTTCATCTTTTAAATGTTACATAACGTTGTTTTAAGTTGTTTTAACCTTTAATGATACTTAAAGCGAACCTATGTAACAATTAAATGTACAAAAAGTAAAAAAAGAAAAGAAAAAAGTTAGATTTGTGAAGATGGATTGTAACATTAATGGGACATATTACATGTTGGGAAACTCACTCACTGTTGCCATGGATTGAGTTGTCTGCCCTGCTGAGGCGAGACCCTTATCTGCCATTAGTCACTCAGTGTAATGCTCGCTGTTAGCAGCTATATCTTAGCACATAGCTGCTATGGGTTCAGATGTCGAGGGTCATAGTAATGAGATCAGCCGTAAGCATGGTGAGGGGTGTCACAACAGTGGAAACAAAAGTAAGGTAATTTCACCCCTTCTGAAGACATGTTTCCTTTCCTCTCTGTCTTGTATCGAAGTCTGTTCTCCTTCAAATAGCATTTCCCTCCCGTTACAGTAGTGCAGTACTCACTGCTTAAATATGAAGAGAATTAAATGTGCCAACGTCCTGTAGTTACCTCTTGTGGCAGTAGAGGCTGCTGTTGACTCTGCTCAGCAAAAGTTGTATAGTCTCGCTTTAAAGGTACCCATACTTTTTTCATTTTGCCATCATTTTTGTAAAGTATAATATTAAAAGGTTGCGAATGCAAGCAAGCAAAATTGCAAAAATAACCTCAGGCTACATAGGCTTGAAATTAGGAAGTGCCAAATATCATATACAGATGACAAAGCATGTGAATATGGAAAAAAAAAGCTTAATATTGAAGTAACGTTTGAGCTCTTTGGAAAGATAACTCACAATGCAAAAATACTTTGTGAAACACACACACACAGACACGCACACACACACACATATAGAAATAATCAACCTGAAACATAAACTGTGAGAGAATCTTATCTGCTAGGTTCGATGGCTCTATCAGCACAGGAGTTCGTCTGGGAATGTGAACTAAACAGCAGCTTAAAGGAGAAAGATCTGATCTGCTCAGAGACGAGCTGATATAATGTGAGTGCCCATAAAAACGGTACAAATTAATCAGCAGGCAGAAACAAAATTCACCTCAATAAAGGGTCCTACATTTCTAAACAATGGCCAACATTTATTGTAACTTAAATCTTTTTGTGTGTGTGTGTGTGTGTGCTGCAAGTATAAGTATGAATCCAAAATCTGAGCAGGGACAGTGTTTTTTTCTTTAAGAGGCAATGACTTTTGATGTATACTTTTGGTACATATCCAGTAAGGACACCCATGACTTGATAATAGTAGTTGCTACACAGCAAGACTCTTTTTGCAGCTGCTGTATGTTTTAATTTGTCCTTGTGCTCAAATAAAAATGCACCAATAATATATCCTTCATTATGATTTCACAGATGGAAGGGATGTTTTTACTATGCTTTATGGCGTGAATATTTACTCATAGCCCTATCATGACTGTCATACAGCTGCATGATCATTAAAATTCAATGAGATTGAAGTCACAAAATGCTAACAACACCAATCTGTTTGCAGTGACTTTTCTTTGGGTGGGGGGGGGGGGGGGGATTGAGCCCCCCAAAAAGAAAAGAAATTAAGGTATTTGACAGTCATTAAGGGACTGTGAGGGTTCAGTGTTTGCCACATAATAAAGTTATTTTGACGGTGTTAAGAACATAGACCAATTTATCAGAGTTAACTTGAATACATCAGTTTTGGACAAATTTGTACAGGTGTTCATGATACTAACCATTCTTGAACTTCGGTTTGATTCTCTTCAGTAATTTGGCCAGCTGTCTTCTCTGAGGAGAAGAGCGAACAACAATCCTTCCTCCCACGCATGATCATGTTTTGATTCAGAGTGTGCACCGAGAGGAGGGGCTATTCACTGACGGATCTGTCAATGTGTTTGTGAGAGAGAGAGAGAGTGAGAGCAGGGCAAGGTGGGGCCAAATGAATCAATGCGCTGCATGCAGCTCTACAATAAAAAAGATTTTACCAATTTTAAATAGTAAAAAAAAAAAATAGAAAATCAATATGTGGCAGTCAATGTTGATATTGTGGTGGGCTGCCACAAATAAATGAATGTATAGGAAACCCTGGGGTTTATTTATGCCATATACAAAAAGTGAACAGAAATAGATTTTGCATTTAGGCATTTGTTGTTGTATAGTACTTACTTTATATGCATGACTTTCAGCTGCAGTGTCCACAAATGTGCAAATTTCCAACACCTTCCCAGAAGTTTACACAAACTTTCTATGTCTGTCCCCATTCACGTACATGGTTAGATGCAGCATAAACATTTTCAGACATGTGCCAGGTGGGTTTATGCGTCTTTGTTGAACCGACTTTCACCATCAAGTAACGTTAGCTGTCCTCATTTATTGACTTTTAAATTTCACTTTAATATTATTATAAAACTGTGTCAAAAAGTTTTCCTTAATTTTGACTTTGTAACTTTCAGTTGTCAACCTTGCCATTTTTCTCACATGAAATCAGGTCTGATATTTCTAGGCTCTGATGCCAAAACCTGAGACGATATCATATTTCATCTGCTGATCCAAAGCTCTGTGAGCTGCAGTAGTGAGGCACTGGTGTTATCGCTCTTTTCATCACATTGTGGCAGATTAACATCCATCCACATCCATGCTCATCCACACCCACATAACATCCTCTGCACAGACCCTTACTCTTACCCAACTACACAAGTACTAACAGACAAATCCTAGAAAGTGCTGTTTTAGTTGATGTCTGGGTGGTTAGTAGGTGACACACAGCTACTGAAATTAATGCTTTTTCCATAATTGTGTGATTATCTAGCTGTCTGTGTCTGGAGCAAAACTCAAGGCCAAACATATGACACCAAAGTATATTCTACCACAATACTGCATGCGTTTTTGTTATAACTCATTCCCCGATGAACCCCATGAATAAATGTAAAGAGCTCTCAGCAGCTTCTGTAGCCGGAGAGCCGACTGCAGCACCAGCTCAAATTTCCTTCAGTTTACTGAGACTGTAGTGTATCTGGGCTGGGAAGGTTGTGTAGAGCTGGAAACTGGGATCATTACACCCCATCATGGTAAAGTACAGCCTGACTAACTCCACTCCTGCTAACAGCTATGATGACAAATAGATCTGGAGAGGCTCTGGCTCTGATAAATGCAGCAGGATGGCTAAAGTGTTGCATTACAGATCTGTTAATCTGCCCTTCCCTCAGTCTAGCACTAGGGAAAAAATAGAACTAGATGGAGTGGTTTTATAGATCTTATGTAAAGCTTGGAACGATTGGGGGAGAAGTGTTTGAGAAAAGAAAGTATACAGTACAGAGAAAGAGAGCTTTTGAGCTTAAAGAGACCTTTCACATTGAGTTCCCAGAGCTTTAAATGACCCTACTGTTTTTGACTGGGCAGCCCTTCCTTTGTCTTCACCCCCCCACACACAACACTGTCTTTCTATCTCTCTTTCTAATGGCTTGTGTGCTCCTCTCACCTCCTCACCTCTGATTGACGGACAGCAGACCTCCCGTTGTCATGCTTGTTAAGCCCATTAAGGCTGGTAATCACCTGCCGCTCTTCAGGTGCTCGGCTGTCTGCACACACCGGGCAAAGAGGGTCGGCCATGTCGCTCTAAAATGCAGACACACACATATATGCTCACACAAATCATCCTTGCCTTGCTAAGTCTTTCTGAGCACCAGAAGTACCAGAATTTAAATGTTCTACAGCAGATCCTTACCTAACTTTATAAAATTACACTGTTAGGCATATGCTGCTAGATAGGAAATAGTCCCATCAATTACAACTTGGATCTTATTTTTGTAGCTTTGTTTAAAGGGATAGTTTGACATTTTAAGAAATGTTTACTATTGTTACAAACCTGACTCAGGACAAATGACAGCCCACAAACTAATAAAAGGTGAAAAGGGTATTTATTAAACTAAGCATAACAACTCGTGATGAAACATGGGAATGTTAAGCATCAGTGGTGTGAAGCGTATGTGGATGAGAGAAGTATGGCTTGTAGAAGTAAAGGAAAATAACACAAAAGCAACTAATCTAAAGTGAAGGACATGTGGAAGGTGTCCTGGCTGCTCAGCAAAGGATGAAACTCCTAGGACAGCAGCCCATTTATATACTTAGACCACTCCCTCTTCAGGTGCAGCCAGCCGACTCTGACGGACCTCTTAACACTGGCATTCCTGGAAGACAGACAACTTAGAGAGGTAGATAGGAGAGAGAGATAAAGAGATGGCCGTCACACCCCAAAAGGGTCAAATGCAGTAGAAAACTCATGTCATTCAAAAAATATAAGGACATTTGATTAACCTCAGTCTGTTACCATAACAATCAATTTGCCCTTCAAACCACCCACTCTATCCACTCCCACTCAGCAACTTTGGTACCTAGATGAAGCAAATTAAGAGGAGGAGGAGAGGAGCAGTTTAACAGAACAAATGAACAGTCACAATATAAGACAGACCATTAAGGAGGCAGTGCATGTGACAGAGCATCAGCCACAGCATTCTCAGAACCTTTTATATGGCAAATGGCTGACGAAATAGACACCACCGCATAAGACGCTGATATGGATTCTGTAGAGACTGTAAAAACATGAAGGGGTTGTGGTCAGTATAGACAACAAGGGTTTACCTCCACCACCCACAGAGACCTCAAAGTGTTTCTAGGCCCAAATAAGAGCCAATGCCTCTTTCTCTAAAATGGAATAATTCAACTGGTAAGAGTTAAATTTATTACTGTGTAGGAATAAAGGCCTGAGGATGTCTCAAGCCCGTTTGGACAGGGGCATCTGCCATTAACCCTTGAAAAGGTCAAACTTGCTTACAAATTTCACTGTTCCCACTTGATCAACACAATCCTCCATATAAGGAAGTGGATAAGAGTCTGGCTTTGTGATATTATTTACTTTGCGAAAATCTGTGCACGGCCTAAAGGTTTGGTCTGGCTTGCTCACTAACACACATGGGGATGCCCAACATGGGGATGCCCAACATTGTACACAACATTGCAGAACCCAGGAGGGTTCTGCAATGTTGTGTACCAACATATATTTCACCGCTGACTCCAGGTGAGTGTGTTTTTCTTGAGAAACATGGTAAAATTTCTGGCAAATTAGTTCAATGTACCCCATATCAATGTCATGTCCTATGAGATGTGTTTGAGAAGGACTGTCTGAAAACAAAGAAAGAAATGACAAAATGAGGTTAGACAATTCCTTCTTCTTAATATCAGGCAAATGACCCAACAACTTTTCCAGGTTAATCAGTGACTCAGAATTTTTGAGTCGGCCCTACATAACACACTTATCTGGGGCATTGACTGGCTCTTCACCACCTTCCTCCCCCATAGCTGGAGAAGAAACTGCACCAGAGCCACCAAGGCCACTGGCTTTATTTTCCTTGCAGATTCCACCCCACTGTCAAAGAACAGAGTAGAGCCTGAAAACCTTGCCTGAAAAGGAGAACCCACCACTGGTAGGAGTGCTAGAACATAATCACCTGGGCTAAAAACATGCACTTCAGCTCAGTGATCATACAAGCGCTTCATTTTCTCTTGAGAATTTTCAAGATTTGTTTTTGCCGTTTGACCTGCCTCATACAAACATCTTTTGAACCCATTGACATAGTCTGTTAGATTTATTGGAGGAGGAGGCTTCTTCCAGTCAGCCTGTAACACAGCTAATGGATCATGAACAGTGTGACCAAACACAAGATCATTAGGGCTAAAACCAGTACTTTCTTGTTTTGCCTCGTGGGTACCCAGCATTAACCAGGGCAGCCCGTCCTCCTAGTCACGACCCAGCTCAGTACAATAAGAGTGCAAAAGCGACTTAAGAGTCTGATGGAACCACTCGATAGCTCTGACTTTCTGAATGATAGGCAGTTGACTTTGCATGTTTGATATGGAGCTCTTTCAGAATGTCTGCAAACATGCCTGAGGTAAAATTGGTTCCCTGATCACTTTGGATGAGCTTGGGAATGCTGAAGACAGAAATTAACTGGGTTGAGGCTTTCATAATAGACTTGGTGGTTATATTGTACAAGGGGTAAGCAGCAGGGTATCTGGTAGTTTGACATATTACAGTGAAAAGATACATACTACCAGATTTGGACTTGGGCAGTGGGCCAACACAGTCAATTAGCAAATGCTCAAAAGGTTGATCAACTGCTGGTATGGGATGCAAGGGAGCATGTTTAACGGTCTGATTTTGTTTTCCTGTGAGCTGACAAGTGTGACATGTTCTGATGTAGGCTGAAATGTCTTTGTTCAACCAAGGCCAATAAAAATAATGGAAAATCTTGTCATATGTCTTTTTAACCCCCAAATGCCCGGCCACCATGTCATGAGCAGTTCTCAGAACCCCAGCACTAAGTTTAGTTGTAACCACAATCTGGAGAATGGTATCACCAACAAACTTGTCACCTTGAAGCAACGATTATCTCACCAACATGCCCTCCTCAAGGAAGTATCCATGTGTAACGTTTTTTATCTCTGCCACTGGAAGAGGGAGAAGGGAAAGGCAGGCAAAGTAAACACAACATTTAGAGCGAAATTTTTCACCCTTTTCTCCTCTAACTTTTTTTTGTCTGAACAAACCTATGCCCTAGTGACAGCACAGGATAACTTTTTATTGGTTAGCCATAATACTAACCAGTAAAAAGTCTCCAGTGTCAATGTCTGATGAGAATGGCAACACCAATGTCAAGATGAAAGAGTCCAAAGCTCTCTTAAAATCTCAACAGGATTTTTCATCACTCCCTGCTAAGGATACAAACCTGCTGATGACATATGGCTTGTAACCTGGATCAACTTCTTTGGTCATGTCAGCTTGGGATGATTCTCCAGGGGAGAGCTCAGGAGATTCCTCAGGAGAGGGCATAGGCTTGGCAGACAAGGAGGTGTGAGCAGCTACTGCAGTTGACTTTGTGTTCTGTTGAACTGCAGCAATAGCCTCAGCCTTTTCATTCAACTGTGCTGAAGCAGAAAGGGCCACAGGTTTTACAGGGCTGTTACCTGGTTGGGATTTGTGCTTTGATTTCAGCTTTGGACACTCAGCTTTCCAATAACCTTTTCCTAGGCAGTAGTTACAAGTCTGACCTGAATCCAACTCGACACCACTGGTGCCTGACTTGAAAGAAGGAAGCTCACTTCCTGAACCTTTCTGATGACCACCAACAGCGCTATCTCTGTCCTATTTTATCAGTCAAGGAATATTCATCTGATATGACAGCTGCTTTAAAATGTTAGCATTTCTTTCACTCAAATAGGTAGCCACACGCTCAGGAAGAGTTTCTTTAATCTGCTCCAACAAGACGAGCTCACACAACTCTTCAAGTCAGTCAAGTCAGTCAGTTCAAGTCTAAACCTCAAAGGCCAGCCACCATCATCCAAAAAGAGTGGACAGCTCACGCGCAAACTCTACATAGGTCTGTTTCTCATATTTCTTTGCACCCCTGAATTTCTGCCGAAAGAGTTTTGGTAACACTTTATATTAAGGTACACATTCACCATTAACTAGTTGCCTATTAGCATGCATATTAGTAGCATTTTTATTGGCTCTTTCTTTGTCATTATAAAGCACTTATTAATGCCTTATTTTGCATGACCATATTCTACAACTACTAGGCTATTAACTAACCTCTTAACTACTGTTTATTGATAGTAAGTAAGGAGGTTTTGTACATGAATTACGATCTTAATATGCTTTGCTCAAAATGGGCCTTATAAAGTGGTAGTACAACAAGAATAGTCATCAATTACACTTAACAAATATGGTCTATTCTTATGTAACAAAACACAAAACAAGTGTTAATAGTGTCCAAATAACTCCAAATTAAGTCTTTCTAACACAGAATATGTTCTCCATTCTAAAGTGAGGTCTTGCTCATAACTAATTCACTAATAGTTTTACATTGATTAACCCACACAGGGTTCCTGTTCTAAAGTTGCCTCCTCTTCACACTTAGTAAATCCATTGTAGCACACAACTACTGCAATTAACAGACCCTATTCTTAACTGATTGGTACACCTTGAAATAAATGGAGGTCTATTGAGATGTACAGATTCTATTCCCATTCAGTGGTAGAAGAACAAAGTCAGCACAAGTAGAAATGTTGCCTTTATTAATGCACTACTTCAGAGAGTTTCAAACATATCTATTAAAAGGTTTTTTCAAGTTTCTTCAAGGCGAAGAACAAATGTACTGCCTGAACTTGCTGTATAATTTTCAGCTGACAGAGCTTTTCGATGTGTAAGGGTCACACAGATTTTCAATCCATATCTCTATGTATTTGTTATCATACTGTGTGACATTCTTACATAAATACTGACACTTGTCAATATTCTATTTCTCAGAGACAGGCTCCATTTAGCACCCTACAAAACACATCTGATGACAGGCCAGACAGCAGCACCAGAGACTACAACATCAGTTTTCTGCATAGCCTGCATCATCAGGCGTGGATTTGGGATGGTAAACAGTTATTGACAAGCCTAAAGTGTATATAATCATGCCATACAATAAATGCAATTGATAATTGGCAATCATAAATACAGTACCAATACATTGTCACAAAAATATAACTGCAAAAAGATAAAACCTACACAAAGTATAAAGCATATTCTAGAGATGGGACAATCTGCTTATCTCCTGATTTGATACATGATATGTGGTACAGGATTCAATACAATCATGATACGATGTAATAAGTAAAAGTTCAGTCAGTGACAACAAAGTTTTATTGAGCTGTGTAGGTTTTATCTTTGTGCAGTTATATTTTTGTGAAGATGTATTGGTACTGTACGTATGATTGCCAATTTTCAATTGTATTTATTATATGGCATGATTATGTACACTTTTAGTCTTGTCAGTAACTCTAACTGTTTACCATCCCAAATCCTACGCCTGATGATGTAGGCTAGGCAGAAAACTGATGTTGTAGTCTCTGGTGCTGCTGTCTGGCCTGTCATCAGATGTGGTACTTAAGGTGCTAAATGGAGCCTGTCTCTGAGAAATAGAATATTGACAAGTGTCAGTATTTATATAAGCATGACATACAGTATGATAACAAATACATAGAGATATGGATTGAAAATCTGTGTGACCCTTTACACACTGAAAAGCTCTGTCAGCTGAAAATTATACAGCAAGTTTAGGCAGTACATTTGTTCTTAGCCTTGAAGAAACTTGAAAAAAAATCTTTTAACAGATATGTTTGAAAATCTCTGAAGTGGTCCATTAATAAAGGAGATATTTCTACTTGTGCTGCCTTTGTTCTTCTGCCACTGAATGGGAATAGAACCTGTGCATGTCAATAGACCTCCATTTTTTTCAAGGTGTACCCATCAGTTGAGAATAGGGTCTGGTAATTGCAGTAGTTGTGAGCTATAATGGATTTGCTAAGTGTGAAGAGGAGGCAACTTTAGATCAGGGAACCTGTAGTGTGTCAAACTACTAGTGAATTAGTTATGAGCAAGACCTCACTTTAGAACGGGCAACATATTCTGAGTTAGTAAGACTTAATTTAGAGTTACTTGGACACTATTAACACCTGCAGTGTTGTGTTTTGTTGAATAGACCATATTTATTAAGTTTAATTAAGGGGGAATGACTATTCTTGTTGTACGACCACCTGATAAGGCCCATATTGAGCAAAGCATATTAAGAATGTAATTCATGTGCAGCAACTTCCTTGTTTACTATCAATAAGCAGTAATTGAGAGGTTTTTGAGGGAAAACTGATAGTTAATGGCCTAGTAGTTGTAGAATATGGACATGCAGAATAAGGCATGAAGTGTTTTATAATGACTAATAAAAAGCCAATATGCTACTTATATGCATGCTAATAAGCAACCAGTTAATGGTGAATATGTGTACCTTATTGTAAAGTGTTACTACAGTTTTTACCTTGAAATAGTTTCCACTGTCTGTTATAGGCAAAGTAGAAAAGTTTCCTGAGCTTTCCTAGTCATCACACACTGTAGCAGAAGGGTCTGCTCAGAATCACTCCACTTCCTGTTTTTAGCCAACCTCTCAAACAACAAGAAAATATATCTGGATCCTTTTCTGAAAATTTGGGAACCAATCACTAGCAAGAGCCTTTTCCTCACATTCCAATTCATATTTGTGATGCAAAGTTAACAGCTCTTTTTGCTGCTCAAAAGTCAGAACTACCCAAACCCCTGCTACAGGCCACACAAATTTTCCAGACTGCTCTGGAGGACTGACCTCAGGAGTAACTACACTCTGAGTGTCAGTGCCCTTTACCACAGCAGACAAAATCCCAACTGAATATCAATTTCAAAATGTTCTGCCACTTTTAGCAACTGATCCTTAGTGCAGGTATCTAATAGACCCTCACTTGGATTCTGCAAATTACAAAATACAAATTTCTCTACAGCAGGCATGATCACACCAATACCAGTAGCTAAACCACACTGACCAGTAACTTAGAAAGCACAACACCCCAAAAATCTGCCCTACCATGAAACCCAAGGCTACAATGCAAAACATTAACCTCTCTACATGGCTAAACTGCCATGTAGAGACACTGACTACAAAGGTAAACCCCCCAAACCCAACAGACAGCATGTGGACTATCCTTTTCCCTGGCTATCTACCTAACCCAGAAAACTAGCTGACTTACTCGACCATAGTCTTCATGCAATAGTTGCGGTGGGTGATTTAAACACAGAGCCTAATGACTTTGCCAGGTGATGAGCATGTTGGTGCTAACTAGACAGTCATGGAGATTTACCCTCAGCAAAATGCTATGGCCACAATGCACAAAAACAACAAACTAAAACAACAAACAAAGAGTCCACAAATGGACGGCATCGGAAAGTAGTTCCCCTATCTAGGCCGTCTCTAAATCACATCAGATTAGAGGCAAACACAAAAACTTTCAAACAAAGCAGTTTCTCAGGCAGGTAGCCTAGATTTGGTATGGCCAAATCTGGGAGCCTGAACCTCAGTCCACACTGAAATGAAAACACTACACAACCCTTTAACTATGTGTGGTACTCTCCCCGATACTAATGCTTGCTTTAGGCTACAGCTACAAAGATACAAAGAAAACAATAACAACAGTCACTGTCTCCCTACTCACCATAGTAGACGATCCCTGAGGATTTACATAAACCCATCGCTGTATACTAAGCACTAGCAACTATCAAATACTATAGCGGAGATCCTTTGATCCTGGACGAGCCCCCATTTGTTACAAAGCTGGCTCAAGACTTGCAACAAACGAGAATCCACAGACTAATGAAAGGTGAAAAGGTTATTTATAAACTAAGCATAACAACTCAGGTGAAATATGGTAATGTTAGTCATCAATGGTGTAATGCGTGTGTGTGGATGAGTGAAGTATGGGTTGTAGAAGTAAAGGAAAATAACAAACACAACTGATCTAAAGTGAAGGCCAAGTGGAAGGTGTCCTGGCTGCTCAGCAAAGGATGAAACTCTTAGGACAGCAGCCCTTTTATATAGTTAGACCACTCCCTCTTCAGGTGCAGCCAACCGACTCTGACAGACATCTTAACTCCTGGAAGACAGACAACTGAAGAGAACTCGAGAGGTAGAAAGGATAGACAGATAAAGAGAGAGGGGCATCACACTCTCTTGAGAGTTAGGTGGATGAGAAGATTACTTAAACCACAATGTGTCATTTTTAAACTTTGGTTTTTGTATGGATTAAACTACCAACATATAAAGTGTTTATTTGTGAGAGGTGATTGCGAGGCAGATTTTTTTTACCTTCAGAAAGGGCCAGGCTAGCAGTTTCCAGTCTATGTGGTAAGCTAAACCAACCAGCTGCAGGCTGTAGCTTAATATTTAACGTATAGACGTGAGAGTGATATCTATCTTCTCATCTAACTCTCAGCAAGAATGCAAATAAATTTTCTAGAATGTCAAACAATTCAAAACCTGTATGATTTTCTGATTGCGCATATTTAATTTCCCATTTCATAGTAAGGAATTTACCATAAAAGATATACATACAGTCATCTCTTCTGTTTTTTGTCTCCTGGACATTTTGCTCTAAGTCAGACAAAGAATGCTCTGCAAATACATAAACATTCACACAAGCTTGCACATACTAAGAATACATACACCTGACCTAATTTCCAAGGTTGAGAATGAATCCATTAAACTGCATTTTCATGCAGGTGCATTCTGAAAGGCACAGTTACAGCTTTAGGCCAACAGCATACAGCACACAAGTCAGAAGCTCCATATATACCCTCAAAATTTGTTTGTTTTTTGATCAGTCCCTGAAGTGGGAGTTTGCCGGCTCCTCATCTAAGCGCTCCCCTAGTCGATTTGTCCTTGTTTTGTTTGTCCAATAACACAATGTGATGGGGATTTTTTTCCCAATCCCTCTGCCCTACAGTTTAATTAGAAATCACGCTGTGAACATTCTTGAATCTTGTGCATTGTTGCTCCTTGTCTGTAATTGCCTTTGCAGGTGTTTCCAGCATCCCCAGAAAGTAAAGGGGGTCTGTAGGGGTGCGTTCATTATCCCAACACACTTTGCAACTGTTTATAATGGCTCATCTGCACCTGTGCTGTTACTTAGTGATAAGTGACTCAAGAGCATTAGCTGTAATAATGAGCTGTCTCCTTGCTTTACTCTGTTCCTTTCTCTCTCTTTTCGTCTCTTGCCATTACCTCCATGTTGTTTATTTCCACCAGAAGCCAGAGGGTCATAGTGGTTGTAGAAGCAGCATGTTATGTGTTTGGATGACAGATCAGTAAAAGTACACTAACCAGAATTTCAGTTGATTGAAAGCCACCATTTATTATGAGGGCAATGACAAATGTACTGTAAAGCCTTAATTAAAGCTCATTAAAACACAATGTGTTTTTGAATGCAAAATGAAATGAGGTTCAGATTAAATCACCTAATTTTCAAATGGTTTCAATTGACTGTCAAGAGTAGGACAAGAAGACCTGGCATTTGATCAGTTTCAGCTTTTCTATTATGTATACCATGTTTTCTTTTTCTGGAGATAACATGAAAGTCTATTAGAGACCCTATTATACTCTGTCCCCATTATAAATCTAAACTCTAAGTGAGAGATGAGAGATTAGTCTGAGGGAGGCCTAATGGAGCCTGCTGCTCATTTTGTTTAGGTGTTTTGTGTGTTCGTCAAGTGTTTGCGCAATAATATTAACTCCACTATATTTCAGCCACTTTATATTCAAAGCTGTTCCCCTTATATTTTTGATATGAAACCTTGTAACTATCAATGAGGCTGTTAAGGAGTGTTAAGTGTTAAAATGTAAATACAAATTAGATTAAGATTAACCATTGGTTTGTTGTGTGTTTCAATTAAAATCACAAGCCAAGGATCAAACATCTTGGTGAGTGTGGACATCTCATCAAAGACAGTGCTAAGCATGTGGTGGGAGATGAGGAACAAAGAGACAGTGGCTTTGATTAAATGAAAGGGAGGAGGAAAATAAAGTGGGAAAAAAGGAGAAACTTGAGGAAATCAAGCCTCTTAGAGAAAAACAGGAACTGATGAAGAGACAGTAAATTGAAGTTCAGAGCTTCATTTAGACTTCAATCTGCTACATTGAAAAGGTTATTATCTGGCATGCAGAGTGGGTTAGGGTTAGGGTCCAAAGTCCCTGACATCCTTAATACTCTAGTTCAGAAAACTGAGCACTGAGCAAGGTTAAAGTCATTAAAATGGTAATTGTTCTGAGCAAAACTTGATTTTTGATATGTGCTCTCTCGTTTTCTAATGAAGGGGTCATGATTGCAAATCTCAACCTCTGTTGCAAACTCCTGACTACTGTATGTTCACATCAGTTCTAAGTAGCTCATATGAAGATGACTCACACCTGTCTCACTCTGTTGTCGTACATCTTCCTGTTGTGCATATTTCAGTATCCAAACTTAGCACTGCTCATTCTATTCTTATCCTTCTGAAGCTTTTGGGGAATCAGCATTAGTCATAAGTTTGCTGCATACAAGCACAGGCTGATGTGTAGAATGTGTATCTTCTGATGTACCAGGTTTGTTAAGTAAACTCCAATATTGACCAGATGTCTGACTTCAGACACCTTTATTGACTGAACTGCTCTTGATTGAAGATCGGTTGCATCATGAGATTGAGGCTGACTGAGCCTGAAAACCCTACAAAACTGTTCCATCCATTTAGAAAGACAAATCCTCCTGCACAAGCAGGTGAAGCCACACATTTTATACGTTACTGCTGTTCCATTTCTGGACTATTTTTTAATTAAGTCAGGTTCAGGAACAAGACCATGCCCCTCTCTCTCACTAAATTCAATCACCTGTGCATACCTATTTAGGCATGTCTAACCCATTTCTCTCCCGATTGTCTCAGTTCTCACGACTCTCCCTCCCAAACCCCGTTTTTCTCCTCTTTCCCCTCTCAATGGACATCATGGTGGCTCAGTGGTTAGCACTTTTGCCTAACAGCAAGAAGGTCCTGGGTTCGAACACTGGCCGTACCAGGTCCTTTCTGTGTGGAGTTTGCATGTTCTACCCGTGTTCACGTGGGTTTCCACCGGGTGCTCCAGTTTCCTCCCACCATCAAAGACATGCATGTTAGGGTTAATACTTCTGCATAAGTAATTCTTCTTGTCCTACTTTAGGAACCACAGGGGGATGTCGAAGCAGAAAGCTCATCGAGACATGCCCCCACCTTGAGTCTCGACCCCTGGGTTCCTAGACATTGCAGCCTCATTATGACTCCATTTGGTCTCCGGTCATCCCCATGCCATGGTCCCCCTTCATCCCTCTCCTCGACCCCATCATCCCACCATACATGACCCTGACCAACCTTCAGCTCCCACTCATCCCCCGGCAATCGACCCCCTTCATCCCTCTCCTTGACCCCCAGTCAGCCCACCATACACTATCCTCATCCAATCCTGAACCCTCTTGACAATCCAACTACTTTTCATACTGCACAAATGGCTTGGTCTTTGTTGGTGAAATAATATTTGTTTCTACTATATCAGGTAGATCACACAGATAAGTTACCTAAACACTGCCAATGGAAAGAGATGTGGGGAAACGGAATCAACAGTTCGCTAAACCTCTGTGATTGACCAATCATAGCTTAGCAACCATAACTGGGCATGGTAGACCAGTCAAGCTTTGGATTTCTCCACATGCTGAAGTGCTGTGCATGGGACATTAGTAAAAGCAATACTCAGATTCTCAAGACTTTTAAATGTCTTTTTTTTTTAGCCTTTTCAAAATCAAAAACAGAAGGGCAAAATTGCACGGAATGGATTAAACAGTTTATCTGCTCTAACGTTATCTACAAACGGTAGCATGCCCAGCTAACTAGCTTAATATTTTGTCTGATTACAGGTTATGATACAAAAAGCCCTGCTCAAGACTGGAACATATGCTGGGCAGGAACCAAGAAGCTATTAGACTTTAGGTGTCTGTCTTTATTTGGTTTATGGAAATTGACGCTCCAGTAACATGTTTCCCGAGATAATGTTATGTTTGTCAAACTAATCACTTAGTCCTCGTCCCCAAAGCCTTTCCTCTTGTGAAACACAGTTTGAAAATATGAAGCATCCAACCTCTATTTTTCTACAGTAAGCAACCCAATCAGGTTCATGTCAGAATGAAATGACATTTTAACTATATTTTATTTACAAAACTATACTATAATGTTAGGGCTAACAACTTTCACCTTGCAATAGACACAATTGCTGCTCCTTGTTTACATGGCATCTAAATGAATCATTAACTGGTAAGAATGCTCATGAATTTAGAATTAATTACTCAGCTAGGTACAGCTGGTAAAATCCACTGGTTATCATTTTAGCCAACAAAGTCAATGGTTGTAAGCTAGAAACAATGAATAGGAGACACCGAGGACTGTGTTAGACAGCGATTTTCCAGGGAAACACTATTTATAATATCTAAAGAAACTAGTAAAGCACTTACATAACCCTCTATGCATGAAAAAGATGAAGCTGAAACTTTAATAAACTTAAATCTTAAAAGCAACAGATGAACTACTTTGAACTAAAGCTGTGGATGAACTTATCGGAGAAAAAAAAAAGCTTTGAATATGAAAAGCACCCAACACAACAGTGATTCACATTCATTAAATACTTTGATTTGGAGAATTTATTGATTAAAAAAACACCCACACATTTCAGGAAGTTCTCAAACACTTATGTTGCACTGGCCTTTGTAAAAACGCAGATGAATTTTGTTCCATTGTGTTACTGTTATTCATCAACGTACTCGCATAATGTGTGCACATATACTCCAAGCTTGACCATTGCATTTTAAACACTCGCACAGCCCTTTAGGCTTTAAAGACATGCAAGGAATGGCTTGATGTTTCCTCTCATTTGAATCAATCACAGGTGACCTTATGCTGCTACTGAGGAATGAAGGAGGCCTTGATTAGGAGTGCCTACGCTTGTTAGCCACAATGTCTGTTTGCTATTCTGCATCCCGTAAATTCTAATCAGATTCTCACACACGTACACACACATATGCAACTTTCCATGGCTGATTATTATTATGCACAACAACCTCCACACCTTAACAATCAATATGAAACTACCCTATCGTGATGTTTGCTGTCAATATTAGCCGTTAATGAGTTTCTTCTGTCCTCATCTCCGTAAACACAGTGAATACTGTAGAAAGATGCTCAGTGCCTTGTCCATAAATGAGACTGTGATCAACCATAAACTCTCAAAGGTTGTAATGATGGGACTGGTATGGAAGCTCTTATATTGGCTCAGCACATACAGGGATACTTAAATCCAATAGAGCTAGTTTGATCCCCTCACTTAAAATGAATTAAAACTAAATTGGTACAAACATGAAACATTCAAAATGATTTCCTATCATATTCTCAGGCATAAACTCAATGTTTTCCAAAGTAGTTAAGACAAAGTAGTTAAGACTTTGTCAATGAGTTTTAGAAGTCCCAGTCTGGACTCACAGTATTTTAATTAAAAAGTTGTGCAGACATACTGTAAAGATTGTGTAAGCATAGAGAAGCCAGTATCCCATCTGTGTGATAAACAGTATAGGATACATGATAGCAGTCAAACTTCAAATTGTTGTAGTATGTAATGTGGAATCAAATGCAGACAGACACTAGATTTTATTGTAGGGTAGTGGGAAATGGAGGTGGAAGGAGCAGGGAGGAAGCTGGCTGAGGCAGAGGGCTGGAGGGTGGTGATGAATGAGGGAGAGTGGCGTGGGCTGGCAGAAGGTGGCAGGTGGTAAGTGGGTTGGAGAGTGGGCAAGCAAGCAGGCAGGCAGACAGGCAGGAGGGTGAGTTATGATCCTGGAGCACTGGAAAGAGAGACAGCAGTTAGCGAGAAGTTCAACACCAGGAAACAATCACTATAGTAGAAGAGTGGCCTAAAGCATTAACTACCACTGTGGTTGAAACAACGATCTGGTGAAGAGTGGATGAAGAGCCAGAGCGGATGTGCTGCAGGATGATGAGCTTGATGGAAGACAGGTGTGTGCAATCAGCATGTAACCAGGAGCCATGAGATTCAGGGAAGAAGCGCCACACCCCTGCCACACAGAAACACACACACAGAGAGACAGACAAGGGAATACAGGGGAGTGGGAGCACAAGGAAACATAAGAGAAACTAGAGGCTTGGCTGTAGCCGTGACACAAATTAGGTATATCAAATATAAGACTGAATAAGAGTCATCCATAATTTTCTATCTTGAGGTTAGTCATAGCTTTCCAGAGGATGAAAGGGAAAGACAACAAAATATGCTTTGCACGTCTAATTTGTCAATAACTGAATTTCTCATTTTTCTACTTTAAAGCCCTTCTCTTCATTCTTTCAGCACACAGCAAATTGAGCAAACAGTGAGATCCAGTATTGAATTTAGCATGTTGTCCACAAAGCATATTAGATGGAAGATTTAGAGCTGGACAAACTGGAGCTTGCCAGTAATGGCAAGTCTTCATCTTCTGTTACAGATGAACCATTACTCTGGACTGAGTGTACTTTTTTTTTTTTCTTTGACCGTTTGGGATAGACCACATCATGCTTACCATATTTCAGATAGGCCATGTCACTGTGCTGAGGGCTTGCAAACTCCTGAGCTTCAAAAACAATGGTGAAGTTAGTTGATTTACTATGTTCAGGAGTTATTTTGAATGGGAAACCCTGCCTCCTAGAAATTACTCTCATATACAACTAATTTGCAACAGCAAATATGTTTTGGAGGAAACTTAAAGCCAACTAGATTATGTTGGTTATGTGGTTTTTTTATCAACATAATGAGGGTTAGGTTGGTAGTTGTAGTGTTGTTAATTAACATATCGAAGTGCAAAATGTTACGGAATGCAGCAACTAAAACGGCTCCCGCCTACCTGATTTCCCTCATTCGGGTCTACACTCCCTCCCACTGCCTACGCCCTGCCAATGAAAGGTGCCTGGTACAACCACCACAAGAGGGCCCTAAGTTGCTAGCTAGACTCTTCTCCTCTGTAGTTCCCCTGTGGTGGAATGAGTTACCAAACTCTGTTCGATGTACAGAGTACCTCCCAGTCTTTTAAGAAAAGACTAAAGACCCAGCTCTTTCGCGAACATCTCTACACTTGATGAAATGAAGGTAGAGAAAAAAAAATTGCGTCTATGCACTCTGTGCATTGCCTCTGTGCACCGCCTGTTGGCATCTTCATCCTATTGAACTCAAACTTAAGCTTTATTGCACTTACCCATGTTCTCTCCTGACTAGATCCCTGCTTGTGTTGTATCAGCTCTCAGATGTACGTCGTTTTGGATAAAAGCATTTCAGTTAAATGTTTCATTTTCCTGTTTTCTTACAATATCACCTGAAGCAATACAATATCGGCTTGTAGCAATTATAGCATTGTTAAACTTTTTCATTAAACTTTTCATAGTTCTTTTTAGGCATTTAAAGCACTTGGTTAAGGGAAAGGGAAAGATCATGGTCTGGTTCATTAAAGAAAAAGTCTTCAGAGACTTGAAGCATGAGATACTATATGGTGTTGACTTTTAACCAAACCCACAATCTTTTTATAACCTTAACCAAACCTAACCACACACAGGACTCTGGATGCCAATCCAACTCTCCAGTGTCAAGGTATTGTGCTTTGTATGCATACCATCAACCCTGTTTTCCTCATAACTTTTATGGTACAAAACGTAACACCTCCCTCCCACTTTGCTTTCCTCCTTCCCAAATGTTGCCTGTAAACATAAGCAAAATGATTATACATTAATAATAGAAAATACTGTATGTTTCTTACTACAACATATAATATTTTCTTGGAGACTAGGACCACTGTTTGTACTCTCAACTTGGAAAGTGTACATTTTTTGGCTCTGAATTCACAAATAGTGACTCTGTTCGTTATTGCCATTCATGCTCATTCCCTGCTTGCTCATAAATGTGCTGTTGAAAACACTAAAACAGTCATCATTTTTGAGGAGAGGCAAAAGGCAATGTCCATTTTTGTTGTCAGTTGCTCAGCAACAGTATTTTCATCGTTTCATGCATTTTACTTACTTGACTTACCAAAAAGCAATATCTGGCAAGGCAGTAAAAGCTTTCCCACTCCAGATGAAACAAAACCACTGTGAAAGTCAAGGAAATGTCTGTATACGCCCACCCAATCCGGAGAAGAGGTCTAATCAGCTGGAATAACTGAACACCTGGGTGGGTGTACTATCAGGCTTCAATGACAATCTTGTTTGATGATTCATAGTTTATGAGTGTTTGTGAATTTTTTTCTTCAGTACTGGGAAATGAAGCAGAGCTGCAGCAAACATTACACAAAAGCATTGTATTTGTTGGTGCGAGTTTGATGCAGTCTATTACAATTTCTTAAAATTGTCTTCCAAGTCCTCCAAATTACATGACCATATCTGTACTCCAGGACAACCCATAAGAGCATAATATGCTGCTTTCCAACATAGGAGCGTAATATGTTGGTTTGCAAAACCATTACAAATCACTGTTAAAAAATAATTATGTTTTATGATGTGACAATGCTGTTAAGGTCTGGTTAGGTTTAGGCATGAAAACCACTTGGTTAGAGAAAGATCATGGTTTGGGTTAAAATTTTCATTTGAAATGTAGTTACTACTTTCTTAAAGTTAGGCAAACTTTGTGGTCATGGCAACAGTAAACACCACATTACATTTTTTTTTTTAAATGCCCTAAATTGCAGTTTGAAATGGGAGGCAAACAGTGGTCTCCTGCAGCTAAGTCAACTTTTTGCCATCTAACTAACTATCTAGCCATCCACCCAACCCGCCTCCTCCTAATGAGGAAGTCACCTCATAAAGACGTCATCTGAACTGCGTCACTTCTCGGGGTCATAATTACTACAGCATAGATGGCGTCTGTCAGTCAAGCATAACTATAGGTTGTTTTTGGCGACTGAATTTACGATCTATAGGGTCATTTTTCTCAGGAGGACAGGCTTAATTTCATGCAGCTTAGAAACTTTAAATAGACCCTTGTAATCTATGTAACATGGCTGTTGCTCTGGGTGTTTTTTTTACTCAGCCCATGATGACCATCCATCACTTAGAGGAGCTCAGAGCAAAGCACAAAGGGAGATCAGTTGAATAGAGGAGCCTACACTATACTGCACAATGCTGAGACCAACAAAGCAATAGAAGCTTTTAGCTGGAGAGGGAAATGAGAGAGTAAAGGAGAAGAAATAACATTTCTGTCTGTTTACTGCTGGCACCTGACCCTGGGTTGGGAAGGCAAATTTATAAGTAAAAATAAATAGGTATTCTTTGGCTGGAGCTGTCTCTTTTGTATCTCTCTGGAAAAGACAAAGCGAGGTGCAGATTGATGTATGAGCTGAAGGAAAATGAAAGTCTGGCTGAATAAGAGATCGCCCAAGGTCCTCCGATCAACTCTCAAAATTGTATAAACACTATGACGATGAGAGCTGAGGGATGAGATGGGAGGACAAACATACAGCAAGGGACAGCAGGAGGAGGAAAAAAAGGAGGATAAAGGGGACAGAGACATCAAAAGACAGGCAGATTGCATATTTGGGAATTCAAGCACCAAGTGTCTACGACAGGAACAAAAGACAAACCAACATGACCCATTGATAAAAGTGTCATAAATAGAGGAGTGAGTTGGGAGAGGGAGGGTGGCTTAGATGGAGGGAAAATGTTCAAAAATGGAAGGGAAAGATTAAAGGAGGAGGGTGCAAGCTTTTATCTCGCAGCAGAGCCACAACCCTCTCTCCTGGGTGAGGAGATGGGTACACGCTAACCAGGAGAGCTTGGGGGCACATAAAGAGGAGATGGTAAAGATGAAGGGATAAAAGAGGGAAAAAAGTGCTGACTTTCATACTGTGTTTTGTTTCTGTCATGTTTCACATGTTCCTTCTAAAGTTCTGTCTATGTTTTATAAGTGTAACACAACCTAGCTCCATATAATTATACTCTTTCACCGTCCCCTTTATTTTGATCCTGCTGTATCATACTTAAATCTCATTTTAAGTACAAGACTGTATGGTTGTTAGTACATGCTCTTTGTTTCTGCCTCTTTGGTGTCTATGTGTGTAGGTTCACACAGTGAGTGACAGAAAGGCAGCTCCTGCCTCAGAGATCCAAAAAGCTCAGACTGGTGTGTCGGATGCTTCACTGATCCGGGGTGAAGCTTTTACTTCTGCATCCCCTCAATGGACAGCCACTCTGTCTGTCAGGTCAGGCAGGGCAGAGCTGACCCTATATGGTGTCCAGCACCTGAACTAGCAAATGTAGCTATACTGTAGTGAGTATAAAATAATGCAACCTTGCTATGCATTATTGACAGTTTTACAAAAAAAAAATCCTGTAATTTATGTGGAGAAAGTTTACTGTCGCACTACAGATTTGTTTGATCCCCTTACATTTTAAAATGGGTTAAAGAAGATCCAAAGCCGTGATTTCTTGTCATCCATGAATCATAAGGTGAATATGAGATCAAGCAGCCGCTGCAATTCCCTCTGTCTATTTCATTGGGCGGAAATAGTCTACCATAGTTACAGCAGGCTCCAAGCTAGGCCTTAGGCACCCGTCAGAGCTGGGAGCGATATTTCTCTAAACAAGAGGACCCAGAATAGCACCCGTTTCAAGGAATGGCTGTCCAAAACAACTTCTGATTGGCTGACCTCTTTGCAGAGAGTTGTCATATTAATCCAACCAGAACACTGCATGGATGGATTGTCATCTAATTTACATTTTAACTCCATTGCTCCATAATGATTAGTGTTCTCCTTATTGTATTGCTGCCTAGCTTCTGAAGCTATTTGCTTTGAGGGGCTTATGTGAATAACAAATTACTTTTTCCTCCACCCTTAATGAATTTTTTTGTTCCAGCAAAAATATTATGAAATCTTCTTTGGTGCATGTTTCAAACACTTAAGAAACAGCCCTCGGATAAAGATGTATTGCTCTAGCATTTATGTGATTTATTTCAGTGACTCCAGACAAGAGCGGGTTCCACCTCTAATCATTTACCTTCATTGCAAGATAGCTCATCAATAGCCAGCTGTAACAGAGACGTTGTTGTTTGACAACCCACAAATCATTAATTCATCATATCATTGATGTTCTGACATTGAGGGCTTTGTCACAGAGTGAGCACTGAAGATGTGATGTATTATTGGGCTTTTTTGGACTCACTTTTCAAATTATCATACAGGCTATTTGTCTGAAGCATTTATTTTGCTTATCTATTGAGAGAATGAGAATCAAGGTCAAATACTGTTTATACAAAAGAGCATCAGTTTCTGTTGTGGTTTACTGTTCATGTATAGCAAATACACTGTTGGCTAAGGTCAATCAGAGGTCTGCTTTCCTGCCATAGGGTTCTCCCCATGTGGACAGGACAAAAACTGTGTGTTAATGTGCATATTTTTGTCTCCAGAGACAACAGACAACATTTTTACAATATTTGTGTAAAACATAATAGCCACATTGCAGAGGATTACTTCATTTGTCGCCTGAAGACCGCATCAGACGTGTCACACAGAGAGAAGTTGCCCTGATCCTGTCCGTATCCTGACACATGGATGTGCATCAACACGCTGCCAGTGTGTTGATGCATAAACCAATGGGTGCAGGCCTTTTGGTGGGTCATCCTCTGCCAGCATGTGCTGCCCTTAACTCCATGCTGCATCTTTTATGGAGGATAAGAATTGCTTGCTATGAATTGAAAGTCTGTTTAACCTCTGACTCCACTCATGATCACAACTAGGTGTGATCTGCATAGAGTGTTGAAAGACCATGTAATCACCAATAACAGGCAGCGCAGGCTTGATTATTTTCCTGGGTGCAGTTACTCTTTTTGGTTTGGTTAAAGATGGGGAAAGCTTGTGGTTATGGCAAATAAACTATGGTATGGTTAAAGGATATTGCTGGTGATTTTCAATAGATCTCATGTAAGTATTGTGTGGATCTAAAGCCTGATATATGTGCTGTAGACCTCCATTATTGTTCATGTCAATGAGCCACACGTTGCACTGGGTAACTTTTTCCTTCACCAAGAAGAGTTTTTGGCACATTAGTTTGTTTAGAAAGAAGAATTTCACTAGTAACAGCGATCATGTTTTCAGCCTCTGGAGAGAAGTTCTGCCTACGGCACACGCTAGCTTGTTGTGCTGCATATCACAACCTCTTGACTTTATACTAAAATTATTCTTTCTAAACAAACTAACATGCCCTAAACTCTTTGTGGTGAAGGAATGTGTCACCCAGTGCAACAGTGTGACTCATTGATGTGTTTTTAATAGTTTTTGGATAACAACGGAGGTCTATGGCACAGAGGAATAAGATATAACTGGCTTCGGATACACACCCAATACTTGTAAGTAGGATCAATTCATTGTTGGTTTAGCTCTGTTGACATTAAGAACAATCCTTTAAGGTCAGGCAAATAAAACACTTTTTTAAAGGTATGGGTGAGATCAGGGTTATGGTTTAAAACAGGCATGAAAGGTAGCTGCACTACATACCCATCCACTCATCCACTACCATGACCTCTACACTCTTACTTTCTATCTGGCTGAATAAAGGGCACAACACCTACTGCATTGACATTGAATGTTGAACCTTGCTGTGCTCTGTAGAATCCAATATGAATGTAATTTCTTTGGATACTGGACTGGACTGCAAATAGGAGTGTGTATGTTCAAATCAGAGAGGAAGTACTGTGCTCATACAGACAGAAGATACTCTGTTGGCCTGCATCTGCATGCATGAATGCTTGTGTACAATATGTACGCTTGCATGTGTATGAATCCATGTGTGCCCTAGCTTCTTTTTTTTTTATATGGGCTATTGCGAGCCTGCTTAGCACACTGTTATTTATAGCTAGCCACTGTTTTGCAGCCTACTTTTATGTCACAGTAGAGCACCCCATGGGATATCTCGATATCTGTATGTACATGTCTGTAACATCCAGCAGCTGAGGGTTATGTACTGGAGGATTTGGGCTTCCATTAATGTACCCACCTACCTTCATCTCTCTCTCTCCTCCCACTTCATTACATCTGTCTCACCCCTCTCACCCTTTGTCCATCCACCTACTCCTGTTTGATCTTCCATCTGCGCAGCATCTCCTCCCTCTGTCCCTGGGCTTTGGCTGTAGAGAGGTGTCCTTATCTCTGATGACAGTGGGCTTGTTGCCAGCCGGGCCACCACTTTGCCTCCAGCCAGCGCAGCTCTCAAGAGAGACAGAGGGTCAGGGATCAGGGGAGGTGTCACAGACTGACCGACTCCGCCAAACAAACCACAGAAACATTTTTTAGAAAGTGTCTGCTGTGTGGCTAGGGACAAGTTTTTGAAGTTCACTACAATGCGGTCACCAGCTATATCTCATATGTTTGCCATCTTTACTTTTATAGTAGCCCCTGGTAATATGACCCAAAGACCATACAGTAAATACGGACATTCGATTGTACAATACACATTATGTTCCGGTTATATTTTCCCAGGAGGAATATGGATCTGAAGAAAAAAAGAATGCCTACCGGGTAATAATCACAGTTTTGAGGGCACATAGGGGCTATGCAAGTTTCAATTTCACACTCTACTCTCCTTTCCCACCCGTCTGCTCAGTCTCTCTCTCTCTCACTTCCCTTTCTCTCCTTCTCAGTAATCCTCCGAGGCAGTGCTGACAGCAGAGGTATGATAGAGGAGGGCCTGCTGGAGCGGAGAGGGAAATGATCTGCTAATGGTACACTCTTTCCCATAGGACACCTGCTTACACTCCACAGCCCTGCTGCTCACTCAGTCGGCGTGTGTGTATGTGTGTGTATGTGAGAGAGTGTATGAGCCATACCCTCATCCATGTGTGCCTTTTCTCAATCAGTGTACTCCACTTTCATTTCTCTGTAACTTCTTGTCTCCACAACCCTTTCACTCCAACTCTTTTTTCTCTTTTCATTCCCTTTTAAATTCTATTTGTTTTCTTTGCCATTTCTCTTTTTAATTCTTATCTCTCTTGAGTACATAAATCCATCAGTGTGTAACATCAACTTTCCAGGGCTCATCAGATCATGCCAGGCCTGATTAAAACAACCCACACTTGATCATTACACCCATGGTGGTAACAAAGCACACAGCAATTAATAACAGCTTCTCACAGTGACTTTGTTGGCCAATTTCAACTCCCTCTTGCTCTGATAGTAAACAATAAGCAAATTTTACATTCCAGTCAAACTTTATGAACACGCCTCAAAATGTGTCTCCCTGGCTCCCCTCACTGTCTAATGTCTCAGCTTTGCTCTGTGACTCGCGCAGTCACTCCCTCCCTCTCTTTTGCCCACAGTCATCCCTCACTATCGCTCCTGTCCCTATGCACCAAGCATGTTAGTTATCCATTTAAGTCCGCCCGCATATAGCTGCAATTTAATAGGCTGTGAGAAACCGATTGCTAGCACATTCCCATTAACTCCCATAGCAACAACCCATGCATTCAATCATGTCATCTACATATGCATAGTGTGGAAAATGTTAATATGTATCATGTATCCCGGTTGACAACTATCCCACGAACACCCGTCTGATTATCTGATATTTACCTGTGTAATCATGAAATTGAATCTATTAATGCAATATATATTCTAATGGAATGATGTAACCATAATCAGATGGCTTCAGGAACCAATGAGGGAAAATGAGCATCTTTAACTGGCGTTGCACACCGTAGCAGGCCATATGGGATGGATCTGATACCACGCATAGCCATATCTACCATGAAATGGATAGAAGTTTGAATTTGTGAGTAAGCATATTTGTATGTGTGTCGTTCTAGCTCAGCCTCCTGGTGCTGCGTACCTGGCCACCCAGTGAGAGGGATGTGTCCTCCACAGGGACCTGATCAGGGATTTGGCTTCACCCCAGCCAGCCAAGGAAAGAGAGGGGGGGGGGATCAAGAGCCTCTCCGCTCAGTGAAGGGGCTCCATATGGGAGTGGAGTGAGAAGTCTCCCAGATCAGCTACCATCTGGGAAAGAGGACAATATGCCAGGAATAGCATGCAGAGAGTAAAAGAAAGAGAGGGAGTGAGTGAAACACAACAACAGAATAGATGGCTTGAAAAACTGACAGAGTGAAGAATTGGGAACGGGGCAGGAGAAGGAGAAGATGGATTGATAGGAGGGCTGACAGAAAGAAAAGCAGCCAGTTTAGAGGGATGTTGTTTTCATCTGCTCTCTTGGCCCAACAACCAGCATTTAAGCTTTTCCTCCCAAGGTTGAGCCTCGGTCCCTTGTGTCTTCTCAGTGACATATGTGAGTAGTTTTTGTGTGTGCGTGAGGGTCTTTGTGTAAAGGGGTGTAACGTGGTCAAACCAATTCTCCTCACTAAAGGGAACCTTACCCTCTGTCTCCCGGTCTCAACCCCAATCACAGTACTTCCCCTCAACCCCACAATATCTGTGACAGGCACCTAGACGCACTGTGTGTGTGTGCATA
This sequence comes from Thunnus maccoyii, assembly GCF_910596095.1. NCBI lineage: Eukaryota > Metazoa > Chordata > Actinopteri > Scombriformes > Scombridae > Thunnus > Thunnus maccoyii. The sequence continues at coordinate 21,387,263 of NC_056547.1, forward strand.
CATGTCCACATGCAAAACTTTTTTTTTATTGAAAGCAAACTGTGTGATAAAGTTCTTTAAAGGGTTGGTTCCCGCAGAGGAAACATCTATTGTCACTTGGTTCCATTTGCCCAGGGTTTGAGATATCTGCAGACCTGAGCATGTTCTATGGATTAGTGGATTGTTTTTAATATAATTTTTCACTGCTGTGAGCTCTGCGAATTATTTCATTAATTTCCAATGTGGGTGCAGGTTTATTTTTGGACTTGAACAGAACAAACCCATGGAAACATAACAGACTTCAACATACATGGATTAGTTTAAAGAAAAAAAACTCAAAAAGGACCTGAGGACTGCCAGACATAATGCCTACCAATTAACAAGCTGAATAATAGCAGTAGCAGCACATTTACCTGCACTTAACAATCAACCCTGTCACCGAGAAATTGAGTTTATATACAACTAATTTGCAACAGCAAATATGGTTTGTAGGAAACATGATGCTGCTCAGATTTCATTAAAAAATAACATAATGAGGTAATGTTGTTAATTAACATATCTGACAAGTTGCAAAATGCTGATCCTGAACCTATCAGTCATTTGTTCACTGATGATGTATTTAATTTGTTCATGTTGGAATAAGTCATTACCTTGATAGTCTTGTATATAAGTGACTTGCTGTTAACACTGTTCATTCTCTGAGGAGGGCTACAGCTCAAACACGTCAGCGATGGTGTTTTAATCATATGTGAAGTTCTATTGACTGCTTTGATGATTTCTTACAAAATCTGCGCTTGCAATTCGATATCTATTAGTAGCAACTAAAGCATTATTGGTATTTTAGGGGGGAAAAAAGTGGTCCTGGTTTAACACAGAAGAAGTCCACAGTGACTTGAAGCACATCACATGTGACATGTTTACTGTTTTGGAAAAACCACCATCTTTCCCCTAACCTTTAACCAGTTAAGTGCTTTTAATGCCTTGACCTAAACACATGTGGACTCAAGATATGGACCCTGGTCTCTAGTGTCTCCACTTTGTATGCCTTTGTACAGACATGAAACTCTTCTTTCCCTTGAAAAAATGTTAAATGTGAAAATAATCAAGACAGTGATTGCAGTTCTTACTACAACATAATTAAGAAAACAAATTAGTACTATTTAAACCAAATTTCCAGGAGACACGGTTGTCATAATTTACACTGTCTGGCTCACATTAAAGAGTGCAATTTTGACATGACCTGATTAGAATGAATATGATTTGCACCCCGTCTGTCTTTTTCTGTTCCACATCAGGTTTTGGTTACTAAGAACCAACTGGACCTATGAAGACCTCTATTGCAGGCAGACAGACATCTCAGACACCAAACAAATCAAACCAAATATTCTACATGGCACTAGAGGTACATCAGTGAGAAAATATTTTGGTTTGTTTGCTTTGTTTTGTACTTTGGGTGAATCAACCATGTTAAAAGTCTGCTAATTTTCCAGCTAAATCAATAAATCATAATTACTGCAGTAGTAGTAGTATTGTTGTTGTTGCTGCTGTTCTTTTTCTTTTGGGGGTGGTTAATATTCTTTCAGATATTTTTGTGTCTACTCTGAAAGACTCCCTCTTGTTATAGCTTACACAGAACTGCCTTGGCTCCTGTTTGTAGTAGCAAACTAATCAAAATATTGCAATGTAATTGGTGGGTAGTGATGTGTAGCCTGTAATTACTGCAGTCAAAGTGGCCTTTATTCTCCAGCACTATCTTTGAGGGATGTGGGAGAGGGTCAGCATTCTGCAATCGTGGATGTTACAGTTTGTCAGAAATTGAAAAATCTATTGTCATGCCAGTCATTATCTCTTTATGTTACATAAGAGAGAAATTCCTGTTTTGTCTTGAGCAAATGTGACCTTGGTCGGGCAGAGTGTGTGCAAACAATTATTTTGTGATTATTTTTAATTTTGGATCCATTTGTAGCGATTTGTTTTCACTTTGACATTAAAGAGTATTTTTCTGTTAATCAGTGTCAAAAAAATACTAATTAATCCTCCTCAATTCAACTTTTAGTACTATTTCAGGCACTGTATGATCTATAAAATAACATGACAGGAAGTATCAAGAGCACAAGGGTGTTCATTATTCATTGCACTAATTGCAAATGTGGATTAGGATGGCAGCAGCAAAGAACAGAGACATGAAGACTTAAAAGCCATCCACAGGAAAGACTAAAAACACAGGACAATAGAAAAAAAAAAACGTGTTGAGTGTATTATAAATGAAAAAAATGTTCTTGAGTAAAAACAAACTCAGCGTTTCATCTTTTTTAGAACTGCATGATGGTTTGATGCTTCATGGAGGAGAGCTTGCGACGCTGTTATATGCTAATAGACAATTCTTTCAGAATTGCAACGTTATTTGAAAACTGGGAGATCTGGCATTGTGGGCTTTTGTGTGACTTCAAATGTCTCTTCTAAATGAAACATTTTAATACCAAGTCGCCCTGCTCAGAAAAAAGGATCACAGCTCACCATAATAATGTCACCAAATGATGAAGCTGTTTTATAAACATGAAAGTGTGAGCCGACGAGGCATGATAGGTTTCTCAGCCTGCTGCCTGTGACCAGATTTGCTGTGACCTCTTTAGCAGACTCATAGACATATCATTCTCTCCTCTGCAGGCAAGATATTGATTCCTTTATTACTGGATGTCCATGTATAAATTGAGATATACTGCTTCATCTTTTTTAAAATAATATGTGAGATATATTCCCATTTCTTATTCATACAGAGTGCTGATTATTAAATATCAGTACATGGAAAGCATGCATAAAATATCTTCTCCGGTTACATATAATATAATATGTATGTATGTCCCCTGTGACGTATACTAGACATTAAATGCAATGTCTCATCAACCAACATGCACTTTTCTAATTTAGCAGATAATTCAGATCCACAGATGAAAGAGTCTTCCATTAGGTGCTCTAACAGAACTCTCCTGTAGCTGAAACATCCCAGCTGACTGTAACATCATAACTTTGGACCACTTCTCCCTTTTGTTTGTTCCACTAGGGGCCCCGCTTGTTATTTTTGGGTAATTAATTTAGAGCCTGTGTGACTCATTTGTTGCAACACCATAGCATTGATTCATGTTTACACCTAAGCGGCACAATTAACGGATCAATACGAAGTGGAGAAACGGGGAGCTCTTCAGTCAGCCTTTGTTGGACATAAATGAAAGCAGATCCACACACATACAGTATGAGCTCACACACACACACACACACACACACACACACACCAGCAAGCACAAAACACCAGCAGTGCCTCCTGACTACTCCATATGCAAATGTGCATAAGTAATGGCTGCAAGGTAGACAGGGGATGAGAATGAAGACAAAGCAACACTACATGTCTATTTACCAAGCTGTGGGATAAAAAAAGAAAATGCATACACTCATGGACACTTATTCCTTTGACTATTAAATATGACCTTTACATTATGTGCGTTAACATTAACAGTAATTGCGTACATTTATTCTTGTATTGCTGAAGCTTTCATACACACATCAGATTCAAAAGATTTGAAAGCTTTTATTAAGAACATTTAAGTACATGAAACTGCACTAGCTAGTGTCATGCTCTTTCTGCAGAGTGTGGCTGTCCACAGGAGGGAGGAAAAAGCATCCCATCAATTTTCAGCTTCTATCAGGTATGAGCATCAGCCATTTTGTGTCAGGGTGGTCTCTAGCTGTGAGTGGCAAGGTCTGTATACACACAAAAAACAAAAACAAAAGAGAAGCTCAGGCTTAAATCTGAGTGAAATATTACAAAATACCCTAATAGAAGGTGTGGTGGTGCACTCTGTGGGGACAGAGTTTGGGTATATAGCTGTGAGTCACATCAAGACATGTTGTGTCATACTGTGTGATTGTGTGTGTTGTATAACTACCACTCAGTGCTGGTCAGGTATGATGGATGTGAGGCAGGCAGGGGGCTGATTGCCACAGTGCCTCCCCCCCAGAGAGGGATGAGGTTGAAGGTCTTAGCTCCCTGATCACCGGGTGGTAGATGTGTATGGGAGGATGGCGCTTTTTAATGAGAAGACGTAAAGGTCAGTGTGTGTGAGACTGTGCGTGTGCACACACAAGCAGGCCTTCAAATGTGCAGGTATGTGGTTACAGTGGAAAAGAGGTGGAAAGTCCCATTAAATCCAGCAACACATTTTATATTTTAGCAAAATAGAAGGAATAATGCCTGTTTTGTACGTCTGGCACACACCCTGCAAACTGCAGTGTGTGTGTGTGTGTGTGTGTGTGTGTGTGTGTGTGTGTTTTGGAACTCTTCCACAAACTACAGCAGGCAACTGCTGCTGTGAGGAATCATCTCCATACCATAGAACAGCCAGACAGGCCACCGTCCAACAGAGAAGGATTTGGAGGATTTAAACTCTATGAAGGTGAGGCACTCAAACACACACATACACACACACACAGACACACACCCACACACATTGAACCGCACATACTCCAAAGAGAAAGAAAAAAGGACACCAGCGAAGCAATTGAGGTGGAGGAAGAGGATTTTGCTTCTTTCCTCTTACCTCCTTTAAAGTGCCCTATCTCAGCAAACCACATTTGTTTTATTAATTTAATGTCACATCAGGAGGAGTCTGTCAGGCGCCCGACTCAGAAACTCACTTCCCAGAACTTTTTTTTTCTATGTGTAAAGTACTAACAGAACAAAGCGTCATCGTGTAATAACAAAGCAGGGAGAGAAAAAGAGAGAGACAAAGAGAAGAGGGGCGCTGGGGGATAAAAGTAGCTTCCCTCCTCCGATTAAATTGCCCTTTAGATAAAAGTAAATCTAGTAAAAGGCAGTGCAGAAAAGGGAAAATTATTAATGATTTTCTCCTCTAATGTGATTTTCAGCCTTAATATCAGAGATGAATAATAAGGAAATAAGGGGAGAAATGTGCGTTTCTTAGTATGTTGGGAACTCTGTTCCTTTACAGCAACTCTGCAACTATTGGATCATAAACAAGCCACCTCAAGGGAGAAATATCTCTCTATGCATTTGTAATTTGAGGCAAGAATTGTTTGAATCTGCCACATATCTCGTATTAATGTCTTTTGATGGACAGAGGCTCAGTTGCAAAAACAACACCCCTTTTCTTCCTCCCCATCGCGCTTCCATCTCTCACATGCGTATATATTCACACAAATGGTGCGCTTTACAAAGACTGCTGGGCTACAGCTGGTTTGGGTCAGCAGTTATGGATTTGACTCAAGCTCAAGGTAGAGGCAGGTAAAGAACACATGCAGATGTGTGTGTGTGTGTGTGTGTGTGTGTGTGTGTGTGTGTGTGTGGTCTGAGTGAAAACAATAACCTCAAATGAATATATGAATAAACCTCACATGCAAAGCAATTTAGCTATTTCAAAACTTCTACAAATAGTGGGCAAACATTTCATTACCCTTTTGTTATCATTGTCCAAAAATACATTATATTATATACATACATCTTGGCTAACCAGTAGCCAACACATGTAAAATGTCAAGAAACTGCTGTATGATTCTAATGCAATTTAACAAACAATTCCCAGTGTTACACCAATGAAAATTTCCCAAACTACTACATTACAGCAGTTTAAGGCAAACAGTTACAATACACTGACCACATAACTGAACACAAATATCCTCCATGCACTGCATGCTACACTAATGAACTGATAATGAAAACCAATTAAGAACTAAACAGCCATATAACCTTAGTTTCAGGCAAGCATACATGCTGCATGCAAGTAAATCACCATAAAAAACAGATTACATCCCATTCATTTGGCACTTTCCAAGAATGGAATAGAATGGAGCTCCTTCAGTCAAAACTGAAGATGAAGGATTTTAAGAGCTGACATGAACTGGAGCTTACAAGAGCAGCAGCACCGAGAATAACAACAGCAATACCAATATAACAGTACACCAATAATATTTACTCATTTGGTCCTTTAGCTGTGAGAGCAAAGGGGCCATGGTTCGAGCCATTTTTGCCAATATGTGAGCATGTCCCTGCCCATCAATAATACAGACACCAAGGAAAACAATTAGATAATACCTGTAAACAGGATAAAAGAAAAAAATAATCTTTTACTTAGAAAAACTAGTCTAAACTGCAATTACTCATGTTATTGTAATCGTTAAACCATATTCCTCGACTCCTGACATATCTATGTAGCTTCTCCTTTTCCCTTTCAATCATCAGCTTTTCATAAAATGAAAAAAAAACCCACTAATGCAGCACTTGACTCAAACTGAGTGATACACTTACCACCGTGACCGGTATCACCAGTTACATCAGAGATGAGAGGCCGCTCATGTGTTCAGCGTCCCTCTCTGTGTGACCTCCCCAATCAACATCTAGCCATAATTTTTCATCAGCACTGATTGTTGCTCTCCAGCTATATACAGTTGATTGGCCACCTTTACATGCTTATTGGCCTATAAATTCTACATGTGTAGCCTCATCATTCTCAACCTATAGAACATCCCACACATTTCCACTCATGGAGCAGAGCATAATGTTCTTGCTTTATTCTTGGCAACCAAGGCTTGATTAAACAGAACCTCATCAGCCATTTCTATAACTCAATTTGTTTGACTACTCTGACTCACCTATTATTACATTTGTGCTTTGCAGTTTTATATTACCTAACAACGTTTTTGATTCTAATATCTAAAGTCGCCTCACTGAATTTAATTAAGCTCCATGAGATGTACAGGTTTTCATTAAGTAGTGTGAGTGAATTTCATCTGATTTCTTTTCATTTTCATTTCATACATTTTAATATAACATTTAATAACATAATGAAGATGGCTAGTGTGCAATGGCCATTCTCTAAGAACACAACTGTTTTCTTTCTTCTCCTGTGTGATGTTGTTTTTCCACTATAATCCTCCCACCAATGCTGTTGAGCCCAAGAGGGCACTGTTTGATGACGGAATTGGTATCTTGCCACAGAGGTGGGAAATAGGAAATGAGATTTGTGGCCTCTCTAAGGGATAGGCCTGATTGTGACAACAAGTTAGCCTCAACTTTGCTCCGCATTCTTGACACTGCCTCGTATTTTTTAATATCGATATTCCCTAGTCTAATTCAAGGCGGCAGAGACTTTAAAGGACATCCAATACCACCCCCAAACCAGCGGAGAGCAGAGACACTACACTGCAATGCGAACATGCCTCAGCTGAGCTTTGGTGACATTTATAACATAAAGTAGTTTGGTCTTAGTCTTGATAATGTGAGAGTTTAAAGAGTTCAAATTCCCTCCCACAGGTACAGGGAAATGTCACAAATGTCACTACAGTAGATGTCAGACCTTTGCCGATTGGTATATTTACCAATATACTACAGCTGATATGGGATTCATATTCATCTGTGTATGTATGTTGTGATTTTGTTAACTTCATAAAGTTCATTAGACTTTTCGAGTAGAAGAAACTTTTGACACAGTGGTGCCTGAACTCAACAAAATATCTACTCAGCCTTTGCAGAACAAAACAATAAATGACTTAAAAACTTGAAATAAAAGCAGATACAAAGCAGAGAGAAAATGCATTTGATTGCAAAGTAATGAAAAATGACTAAGTAATTATATGAATGATGAATGATGATGACTCTCCTAGTATCCTTCAGAGGCAGATGATTCCAAAAAGTGAGCTTAATATCTCTCAAAGCAATACATTGTCATGGATTGGTAAACTTGTTCTTTGAATCATCATGTCTTGTATCACTTGCAATGCTATTGTGAGAGCAGCACATACAGTATGAAAAGGAGATAAATTCAATGCGACTATTAGGTCGGTATGGTATCATTTAGAGTGATGCTAAAATATGTTATATAGTTGCCTATATGCAAAGAAGTTCTCCATGCACATACTGTAGATTGATACCTAAAGACACACCTACAAGCCAGCCCAGTATCCCAAGGAATTACATCCTTATTTGATAATTCCACACGTCAAGATTTACGCCCAGTGCTAAAGCAGGAAGTAGTGAGTCCTTTATGTAGCATGTTTGACTTAAAGGTAGGAGACCAGAGTTTGCATCCTGTCAAAGACCTGCAATTAACATTGGCTCTTTATTAACTGTAACCTCGATCTTTATCAATCTTATCCTAACCAAGTGTTTAGTTGCCTAATGGCATGGTGATTGCCATGCTCAGATGTTGTAGAGAGTGCGTATTTAAAAAACGTTAGCATAAAAAAAGAAAGTGTTGTTATTGAACCTAATCCAGAGTTTTGCAGAATTATCCAATATTAATGTTCTTGCCTGGCAACAGGGTTGCTGCTAGCTCATGCATAAACAGGAGATTCCTTTGAACTTGATGTTATTTTTGACATTTGACAGATTTGACATTTATCCGTAATAGCAATATTGCTCTCTCCAAGTTTTTTGCTGAGATTTTGGAATGCAGTGACATTGCTAAAATCCTTAGATTAGCTAAACCTATTTAGAGGAAAATAACACAGGGAAGCAGTAAACTCAAACTATCACAATTTACAGACCGATTTATTGGCTCAGCTGTGACCTACCATACTTACCGTAGTTGTGTGCACAGTTTTCCTGTGCACTATTGCTGACATTTTGGGTGCACTCTTTCAGTTTTGCATCCAAATAAAGTGGTTTAGGTAATCTGGCTGAACTGTAGGTTTGTGTAAAACATGTCTCATCATGTAAGCAATTGCTTCAAAAATAAGACCCAAATTGTAATAAACTGGAATTGTCCTGTAATGAGACCAATGAATATGAAGTACAAATTTCTCCATTTTGAGCTCTGACTTTATCCTCAAAAGATGACCTATTTACAAGGTAGAAAATGTACATTTTTATTTCAATTGAATGTTAAACTATCTAGAAGATCTGTATTAATTTCCCAAAGCCTCCAATTATTATGTGTTTATTATTTCGATTTCTTCACCTGTACGAGGGCAGAAACTTCCTGTTTTTCTCTCCCAAAGAAATAATCTAAGTAGTGTGCAGTGATGTGAAGTTTCCATTCTTCAATAGCAGCTTTGTGACTAAGCTCCAGTGTTGCTAATGCATAGCCTACGATTAATGACTGTTTCCTAATTAATACCCATCCGGGCAACACAATTAAAAATAACTTCAAAGAAAAACGTAAGCTCTAAAAATACTAAGCAGAGCAGGAACTGAAATAAACTACCCCGCCTTTCCACGAGATAACACACACTCACAGATACACGCACATTCTATATGGCTCTATCACCACAGCCATCAGCATAGTTTAATAAGATAAGCATTTCAGGCTTGTGTATTTACTATCCCATTATTCCCAGTGATTTAGCTCTAGCCAAGGGTAACATCAAGTTTATGATCTTTGCGACTATTCAGATATTGTTTTGTATCATCATCAACATTTAAAGGAAGCCACCTAACAAGCTGACTTGTCTACAGCAAACAACAAACACAACTCATGTGCAATCCAGCTCATTATGATTCATCTCCTCTACAAGTGAGCTGAAAGTTGTTGCTGGGAAAATTATAAACAAGCCTTCTTCTCTCTGCATCACATCTGTCCTGGCCATTGCCTGATTGCTTTGTGGGAACTGTTTAATTGCCAATTAGTGGGAGACCAGGACAGCAATCAAAATAGGTATGTGTGTATGTGCCTCTCAATATGCGTAGGAGGTAGCAGGCAAGACAAGGTAAACTGGTGGTCTTTGAGGAGCTGCTCAACATGTATATGTTGTACATAGAATAACATTTTTTCACAAATGCCAACACTCTTGGACACAAGCACATTTTCTCTTCAAACTAAATAAGTTATAGCTTAAGAAAAATCCAGATTGAGAGGTCATGGCAGAAGCAGATGCAAAGATGCATCCTCCAGTGTTTTTTTCTCCAGACAATGCATTTACAATTCTGATGTTACGGATTAAAAACAACCTGCTTTCTTGCCTGAAGGGAATCTGATCATTTGGAAACTATCTGACAAATGATGTTGTGTAAAATTGAACTGAATTGAAAAGTGGACAAAGACAACACATATTCACAATACATAAAAGTCATATCATTGAATCAGGTGATGTATGCCTATGTGTGATTGTGTGATCCTTTGTATTCATTTATCTATTGCTCTGACAAGCTAAGAGAATTATAGAAAGGAAAGAGATCATAATAAAGGAATATACAATATAACTCACCTGACACAGTGTGGTTCTTTAATGGGTTCTTTGGCACAGAAGCATGTTATATCACCCTGTAGTGACACATAAAATACTAGTAGGATAAATTCATTGTTGGTTTTGGCAAATAATAATGAAATAGGAAAATTATGACAGCTGTATCTTTTAGACAAAGCGCGTGGTACCTCAGGACAAATTTACGACAGCACTAAAAGAGCAAGAACATACACTCCAAAGGCCTGCTGCTCATTGGTAAGGTGACGGTGTATCTCTGTGGCTGTACTTCTTCATGCAGTTTTAAAATCCTATTGTTAAGTTTGACCTTTTCCAAGTCAATTTTTCACCCCACAGCCATGGGCGTCACCTGGCCTTGGCGTTTAGGACTGTAGCCCTGAAGATTTTTTCTTTAGCTCCGAATAATTCTCCACTTTGAGTCAGTATAGAAGTTGGCAGTGTTGTAATTTTGTATCTCCAGTGAACAGAATAGATCAATCAAAGAGGGTTTACAGGAAAATACGTGGAAATACTTGTGTCTTAGGCTGACAGGTCTCTGTTAGTTCTTTAATTGATGGGGTTATTATGGCAAACGCCAGCTCACACAGTCAGTCAGTGTGAGGAAAAAATGGATATACAAAGATTTTTTACCGGTAAGGGGGTTGAAGCTGAAGCAGTGGCACAAACATTCTCTCATGCTGAGCCAGGAAAACAAGGTGTGTAAATGTCTGTATGAGTTCCAAGTTACAAGAACATGATATGAGCAGAGCATAAGTTACATACAGCTAATGCACTTTGCATTGCTCTGTAGCCAGCTAAACCATTAGCTTAGTTGTGCCTCCCCTTGGCTAGCAACACCAAACTAGCTTAGTCTTGTTTAGATCTTAACCTTATGTCTGTTTCCCCTCTTATATTAAAGCCTGGACAAGCTGGGTCATGACAATACTGAAGTAGCAAAAATTTAACCAAATAATATAATTTTAAGAAGACAGAATTCAGTCATTGTCTTCATTTTTCCACAGGTAACAATATCTTTCTCATGTTTTACTACATATACTGTTGACATGGGAAATGTGATTTATATCAAGTAGGTCCAACAGCAATGATTTTCCAACCAAATTATGAAAGTTTGTCACTTTGAGTAGTTAGCCATTATCTCTTATTTGTGAATTGAACTCTTATATGTGCCATTGTGTTATGGGTTTTGAGGATTTTCCATCATGTAGGCCTAATAATAATAGTATGAGGTATCTGATATGATGGTCATTTTGGTTTGAGACATTTGAGTGGCTGGACTATTCATGTGCAGATTATATGATAAATCAAATCCAAACTCTTCCTTCCTTCACCAATTTTCACATTTTTAAGCAAGAAGAAAAATGCATGGAAACAGTCTCTTCAGAGGTATATTTTTAAAAGTTTTTTGATGGAGAAGAATCTTGGCTCAGCCCCTGATAGTTAACAGTCCAGGCAACGTCCCTGACCACAGCCTTAATTTTTCATGGCTTTTACTCAACCTCCCCAGTTTTTTTCTTTCTCTTTACAATGGAAGTGAATTATTAGAGTATATTGGTCGCCTTCCCGATACATCTCATCCTCTTTATTAATGGTGGGTTCAGATTTGAACTGATTGGTGATCAACCTCTACCGCCTGCTGGCCCACTGGTTTGGCAGATGAAAGAGGTGATTGCCTGAGGTGAGCAGGGTGTTAAAACTGAATTAAGGTGTTCAGTGGACTTAGGAGGACTTATGGAGTTACGTTGACATTCACTCTCAGGTGCCCCAGAATTTCCAATTAGCCTTTGCCGTATTATGTCCAGTCAGTGCTCAACATGACTCCTCTGTCCAGTGTTGGGCCGCTATAAATTGGTACATAAATGAGGAAAGTGCTCTACTGCCTGCAACATCTGTGTTCACCTTGCTTTTGACATTTTTTCCCCATGTTTCTTAGTTTTTGATAGCAGGAGGACAGGAGGTCTTCTTATGAACGTCTTGGTCGTTAGTCCACTGCTGATATGTTTTACCTTAATTAATCAGATGGTTTCAAAGAATTGCCATTGTTGATTGATGGTGACTGTCTTATTATGCATTCCAGGCTATGCAAAGAAAGAGGTTATTCATATATTATCATTTTTCACTGCAGTCAGATATATTAGCACTTAGCTGAGCTGCCAATAAGAGCCCAAAAAATAAGGGTGACCCACTATTTTGGGTCAGCTTCCCTGATGATACAATGTGTGTGTGTGATATGTGCGTGTGTCAGGAGAGAAAATTTGGACCAAATGACCAATTTCATTGTAATATTGGTAGTTTATGCAGTATTCTTAACTACACTATCCACTATAGCCTATCTACAGTCTATCAATAAGACTGATGGAAATGAGTCATTTTGTCAGAGGTCGAGTGTGTTTGTGCTACTGATTAAATTTGCATTTGTGTCAGTACAGTGAATTTAATTGATACACTGAGTTATGAATTTATTAGGTACATTTGTACAATCTAATGCAATCCAGTACAACAGCCCTGCAATAACTCCTATCTCTGTAAGGCCTATAAAGTTCAGCATGTGTTGACACTGTGTCAGAAAGGTGATGATTCCAGTCAACTCCATTATTATATTAGAGTTTATTATATATATTTTGAGCCTGTAGTTAGGGGGGGGTGGGGGGGGGGGGGGGGGGGGGGGGGTTGCAGTCTCAATAAATGTCATCAGTTCATGTAATATGCTCATCTGCATATGAACAGTGCTACAGTCCAGGCTGCACCAGGTATGGGAAGCTCACTAATCACTAGTCATATTTGGATTAGACAAGCAAGTTCAAATTGGCATCAGCTGTCAGCAAATACTTTGGGAGTTACCATAGCAACATTGTTCCCAATTTCAGAGTCAACGTCCCCCTTCACTAGTTGCTTTTGAGAATTAAAGCTTTGAGGGAAAGTCAAAAACTTTCTTGACTAAATGAAAAAGTTGCCCATTTGGCAACTTCAAATGGGTCTGGAGCAAAAGAGTAGTTTAATTTCACAATCCTTTTATTCCCTGAAAATTGCGTAGATGAATGAATGCATTTGAATTTCTGTTTTAATCAGTGCATGCAACAAACTTCAGTTTATTGGTACCCTCCAACTGCCAGCTGCTGGCTAAATAACTAATTGCTGACCTCTTTTCTGACAGCTTTGTTCTTGTTTGTTTGAATTGAAGATATTCTGTACTGGATCACTGCTGATAAGAATCTTTCTAGTTAGACAAACCCAAACCTAGTATGTCTTTGGTCCTGTTGCATACATGTTAGGAAACATACATTAAATTTACATTTTTACAGATCATCCAACATATTTGACAGAGTGATGCTTTTATAGATGCATAAAGGAGTCCTTGAAACAGACATGAGGTGAACATGAGTACAATGACAGATATTGCTCAGATTTGCTGGTTTGATTGGACTTGACACTCTGTGCTGACATTTGGCAAGGACAATTGATTATTCAATAACTCCTGTCAGGCTATGATAGATCACAACTGAATCACAGGGAAGGTGCATTGTCTGCAGCTTTTTCTTTTGCTATTGCTACACACTGTGCTCGGGTTTGGTGGTAAATTAGTGTAGTTTACAACTACAGTCATCTGATACCAGTTTTTTTTCCACTCTCTGCAGTTACTGTTGTTTACTGTGTTTATAGTATTGACCTGCTACATGCTGTTGTCATGTCTCACAAATCATTGTTCAATACTCATGATTAAACTACAATGTTTCCCTTGGATCGTGTGACCCCCAAATCCCCTATGGCTCCAGTTTATGTCTTGATATATGTTTTTTTTACAAGAAAGCTGACATTTTCCTTGCAATGGTAAAATAATGGTAGAAAGGCCAAAGGCTATAGTTTGGAATGTTTACTAAGTAAACAACAGTGACTGGTACTTAATTCATTTATTATCTTTTTATATGCAAATTATTCAAATTCAGGTCAATAATGGCAGCAAGACATGGAACGGCAACGCTGTGTCACTGTTTGTGTACAAAATGTTAATTCAGTACTACTCAGTGTTTAATTTGGTTTGTTTAAGCTCTTAAACAAATCTTCTGAGCTTGTGTCCTCTTTTTATCATTAGCGTCCAAACGCTTAAGTTCCCACACCACGAATTAATTATAGCACACTCTCAAATGCCCCCCAATGTGCCATCATTAAACATTCTTTGAAATGTAAACAATTATTAAAACCGACTTCCAAGTGCTCTGGAGCTTGGTGTGGGACATTGTAAAAATGTACCAGTTTTTTATGATATATATTTAAATTTTAATGCAGTAAACAAAGATAAAACCCAAGTCACTTACTCTGCAAAGTTCATTGCAGCCCATAACAAGAGTCACCTCATTTTTGTTATCATGTATAGTCTCTATTGTATTTACTACTGCATGGCGTATCAAATGGTTTCAGTCTTGGAGTCACTTCCACCTTTGTTACTTTTTTAACATAGGAAAAAATGCAATACCTAATCTCCAGCAGTAACATTATACTCATTATTAACCATCCTTACTGTCATACAGCAAGGTCCTGATGCCATACTGCATATGGCTACTATAGCATATGAAGTTTTATATTTCTTGGCTTTATTCAAGTCACAGTATTCAATTCAGAGGAGGACGCCTGCTGACCTCTGCAGGGCGGGATCACATACATTTCTTTTTTTTTCATGCTAATCTGTGATTGGCCATGACACGTAAAATGACGTTCCAAGGGAGGCTTTCTTCCCTAAACAATCAACAACCAGAATGCAATATTGACATCAAGTTGGTCCAATTATAGTTTCCAGATTTCATCTTCAATTCTCTCCACTGTAAGGCAGAGTAGCAGGAGTAGATAGCTCCTTGTGTTAGCCAATGCAACAGCTGGCTTGTTGTAGCAGCCTGAAGGACTCTTTATACATCCATGGAGGGACTATTAAGGACTGTTGTTAAGCTAACGGGAGAAATGATCTGGACTGTACAGCGCAGCAGCAGCAGGACTCCGCCAGGGAGGCTGGAGAGAGAAGCAACTGGAGAAACAACCAGGAGAGTTAGCTTGTTTGTCATTGTTGCTAATGATATCAGACTGGTTAACCAGCAGCCACAAAGTTCTGTTAACTAACATACAAGATGACCAACAGCTACAAATGGATGTTATGACATGAATACTTCATCTCCATGAAAGAAAGAAGACATCAGATAACATGAGTCAGATACAGCTTCTCTCTCTCTGTCTCTTTGGTTGCTAATTTCATCTCTGATGGTTAAATGTCTCTGTGTGGCTTTTTTGTGTTTTTTATCTCCATACTCTGATGGTTAAATGTCTCTGTGTGGCTTTTTTGTGTTTTTTATCTCCATAACAAGAATGCAGATCATATAATGTGTTGTGGGTAACGTTAGTTTGCTTGTTGAAGTTACAGTGAGCTGTCTGGACTCACTCATTCATTCATTTTTAATTGAGTGGTTGTTCAGTCACCTGTTGATGTTGTATGATTAGTGAATGAGTGCAGGAGGTCTGGCTGCTTGCTTCTGACATTTTCTTTAGTTCGTTTTTAAGCTGAGTCATATATTGAGTAATAAGCTTAAAGTAACTAGAATAACAAGTGTTAACTAGCGGTGTAACTGATTGTAGTTGATCCGTGATCCATACTGATCGCCCCCAACGGTTCGCAGGCATATGAACTGCTGATTAATTGCAAAATTTAATGTCTCATTTAAGACAAAGTAAACAAACTGCTGCAAGTACAAGTCATGGGCAGACAGCGTGTCGCTAACAGGGATTTTGAAGAGCAACGATCAAACCAGCATCTAACGGGTCTGATGTGACATTTGAGTTATGTTTACCTGCTGTTTAATGTGCTGCAGCTGAGCTGCTAATTAGCATCTAGCTGCTAACTGACGTTAGCGGTGAATATTTGTTATCATCAAGTTTTTGATGATGTGGACAGAGGCTGTTTCATTCACTGTTTAAAAGAGGAAGGTTTCATGCCTCATAATGCAATAACTGAGCATTAAATATTTTGTATATTTTATTTTATTTTATTTAAACATTGGACATCTTAAATGTTGTTTTCATTTAAGACCATGGGCAAAAGTTCCTTGCTGTTTCTGGCTGTAAGTGTGTTACAGAATAAATGGAAAACAAAGTTTTATTTGTCTCCCCCCTTTTTTTCCGCTGATCCTAATAATGATCTGATCCGTGACTCAAATCCGTGATACGATCCGAACCGTGAGTTTTGTGTTCATGTTAACACCCCTAGTGTTAACATGTCAGCTTTGTAGACTATATTTTGTATGTCGTGCACATAGATAAGAGTGTGTAAGTCATGTATTTGATACATGTATTAATACTTTCTGATGTGAACCTACACTTTTAGATCTGTGAATGTTTTTAGTGTTCAGTCTTTCTAGTATTCAGCACTGATCTGTTCCTGTATCACATTATAAGTTTTGTGGTACTTTATATATTTCTGTATACTAAGAAAATATATAGGAAACACATGTAAATCGTGATATGTTGTCTGTTTTTGATGAGAACATAAATTTGTTGTCACAATAGAACAATACTATAAATTTGAATTTCACTTGGTTGGTAAAATGACACATTTGAACCACTCCATGGCTAAAATGAGCTCTTCTTTGTTTAGAGACATTATGTATATGCTAAATGTCTTTAAATAAGCAGCCTTTTCACCACTTAAGGGTTTTTGTTTTTGAAAGCAAATTGTTTTATTGGCATAGAAAATTGTCCCCCACCCCTCCGATTTCATCAGGTGGGGGACAATGATATAGTTTGATGCAGTTTGTTGTAAGATTCCATGTTGGTTTTCCTTCTGTCCTCCTTAATTTTTTGAGTCACCAGCCGCCACTGGTATGTACAGTATATATAGTAAAGTCTTGCAATGTGCCGCAGATTCCTTACACATTTTTGATGTTGTTCAAGCTGAAATTACATTTGCCCGATTTCCAAATCACTTCACTTCATTCTCATGACCACAGCAGTTCAGAAAACTCAAATAAACTCCAGCAGCACTTCATGATGAATGGTTTTTTTTTCTCCCCCCATCCAGGTACAGTATTCCTCAGTACTGCTGTTCTAGTATGCCCCCATCCTTGCTGAATAAAGAACTGCCTGGATGTGCATTTCAAAGGCTTCAGCATCATAAAAGGAAGCGTCAGTCTCGGATGAAAGCTTCACTGTTGATTCAAACATCCAGAACCATCCTTTCCCTATCCGAGCACTTCTCCGATGATGACATATGTTCTAATCATTGGGTCATGTCACATCTGATGCTCTCACAAACATCAAAAGTCCCACGTCGAGATGCAGAAATTCTCAAAGAAGCAGAGGAAGGGGAAGGGAAACTGACTTCCTGGATTGGTTGTGTCGGGGAGGAGAAGAAAACGTTTGACACCTCCCTCTCTGCGCTTCCATTTTTGAAGCCCTCCGGGATACAAGGAGGACTGCGTAGCTGCTCTCTACCTCTGATTAGGGGACGTCCTTTGGGAATTAAGCAAGAACAGAAATGGATTTTATTTATATATTTATGTGCATGTGAATGTCATGAGGGAGACCAGACGGAGTGAAAGCAGTGTAGGTCTCGGGCTAGTGCTATGCATTTTTTTCACGATATTAATAGATTGCAGAGCACTGTGCAACCTGACCTAGTTAAAGCCCCTTGAATGGGCTTTGTTACAATATGCCGTGTTGAGTGTACTCCACCGTGGGCTTTACACTGAATGGACAAATACTATTAAAAGATCCACTCATTTATCACAAGGTTGACAGGAATGCAGCACTTGTGGAAAACTGGATGAGCTTCCTTCTCTATGAATTTCAGTA
This sequence comes from Thunnus maccoyii, assembly GCF_910596095.1. NCBI lineage: Eukaryota > Metazoa > Chordata > Actinopteri > Scombriformes > Scombridae > Thunnus > Thunnus maccoyii. The sequence continues at coordinate 21,405,275 of NC_056547.1, forward strand.
TTATATTTTTTATAACATTTTTGCATATACAATTTTAATTATACATTTTGATATGCAAAACATGCAAAATTGTGTCAAATTAATTAATGTATATTTGCAACTGATCTGTTTTTAAACTACTACTTTCTTGCTTTCAGTTCTAACACTAGATCATTTTTTCACTAAGACCCAGGCTGTATGGAGCTATGGAGGTCTATGCTTGAAAAAATGCAATGCCCAGTTGGTTCAGAATGTCTTTCCATTATATACAGATGGCTACAGTCATGGTTGATGCTATGCTATGCCACAGTAGCAGCATACCGACACTGAGGTCATCTGTCTGAAAGATATTTATATCTATGCATATAAAATAAGCCCGGATACTGAATGTATAGATACTGTATAGTGCTGGCTGTTGCTACAGTCTACAAGAATGGTGTTAGAAGGGTTAGGTAAGTATGCAAATGTTACACTATTATTAATGCACATGCAGGACTTTGTGCTCAGTAGAAGATACACTGACTGCTTTAACCAGATCCAGATGGTGACAATGCTAATTTAAATATAAAAGTGTATATACCTGTATGATGAATTATATCACCCATTTATAGACCAACAGCTGGTTGATATGGACACAGCCAACCACAGTGTTACATCCCTGTAGAGCTGCTGCATGCAAATAAATAGCATAGCAGTCACTATGTGCTCATCATGCTTTAACCCAAAGTACACAATTCCAGGTAAATGTTTTCCTTTTTATGTCAGTGACATTATTCCTATTACTTTTATGTGTTTATATTTTTTGTTATACTGTCCTTTTCTGTAAAATAATGATAAAATTGGATGAATGAGGGAAGTAACAGGATGAAATAGAATTCTAGTAATTGCCTTCAACACTAAAAATGAAAGAGGGAATGGCAGATTGATCTCCCTCCACACACACACACACACACACACACACACACACACACACAGTAACATCCACCTGTTAAAGCCACTGCCAGCATGCACTGCAGGAAGATGAACACATTAACACACACACACACACATGCACACACACACACACACCAACTTGGCCACAGTGCACCTGATCACAGCCCACACATGGAGAAAACATACACATAGCTCCACTTGCCAAAAGAATCACAGCATGTTGTGTGAGAGCAGTGGATGACTAAGGCAGGGAAAAAGGGAAGTCAAAGCCTTTTAGTGAGCAGAAAGGAAGAGAGGAAAAACACTCTGCTGGTTCTTTGTTGTCTGCAGAGCAGAGTAAACTATGTGGTCGCTCCGCTGTCTTATACTTTTACACATTACAACAACTCTGCCTCCCCGTAGAGCTTTTCCTTTTCTGAATGCTCTTTCATATCTGAATATTCACATCAACAATATGTTTTTGTTCCAGGTAGGAAAATGTTGGAGTAAATATAGATGTGGTGCCTTTTTGAAAGACCTTTCCTGTACTTTCTTTTTGACTTCTCTGTACCCGCCAGCTAACCTTCACATCCACTCGCCTGAGTGAGCCAGTAATAACTCTCTGCTCCCCATTCACCTTTTCACCTCTCATAAGGTTCAAGTATTGTGGCACTATGTGCTCAATGCTGGGTAGAGCTCTACCGCTAAACCCCATGGCCTTATCCAGCAACTTGCGCACACACACACACACACACACACACACAGAAACGCCAGTGCATACGCATGATTGTGCACAAAATCACAAAATACACACACATGTCTCATGTTTTATGGGCACTGCTCCAGTCATAATGGCATAAGGCTGAAGCTCCTTAAGGGAAGTGATGTCCATTGTGCGCACACACACATGCACACACTACCATATTGTGGAGAAATCTCTGTGGACTTTCTTGCATCACTGCTTCTTGTCCCCGAGGGAGAAAACTCCCTCTGTCATGACAGTGAACATTGTTCCTCACAAACATCTGAGTACATTTGTAGATACAGTACTGCATGCTCAGTTTTCAAACTAGTGTGTGAAAATTGTCACATTAATACATTCAATTAACACAATCAAAACATGTTTTCATGAATATTTCCCAGCTAATCTGCATTATAGTGTGATCGCAGTTTGTGTTGTGTGAATATGTACGGGATGTTTGTCTGTTGCAACAAATTCTTGGTGCAATTCACTGTCTGGAAAGCTTTAATTATATGATTTAGTAGTGAGAAATACAAACACACACACAAAAGCCTGACTCACTTAAGACAAGTACACTCTTTGTGCCGACTGATGTTTAGACGGTTAAGCTTCAGTTCAAACACAATGCTTGGGAAGGGCCCAAATTTCTTGACAAGCTCATTTGCTTGTTGTGGAACGAAATGTTGCTCTCGCCTACATCTTGGATATGATGGAACTGCGTGGGTGTGTGTGTGACTGAATAAGAAAAGTAAAGTTAAATCATTCATAAAGCCTTCACGCTGATCAAACAAATTCTCTCAATCAAACTCCCTTGCCTAGTTGGTGCATCTGTATTTACATATTGTTATCGCAAAAAAGTATTAATTCACATATTTTATTTAGTTGTTTTTTATACTTGGGAGTACTGAAGGAGCAAAGTTAATTATATTGCATTGTAACCATGGTGACAACAAACCAGTTGATTTATCTCCTGCTTATCCATTGCCAGTGAGTTCAGTTTTGAGTGTGCCCTGGGAAATGGAGTCTGCAGGTACTGAATTATAGTGCTGGTAGATGCGCTTCCTGGTCAATAACAGCTTAAATTCAAACACACATAATGAGACTGACTTTATTTGGGCAACCAGAGCGGAACAGTCATGATAAATAAATGAAATAAAAAGCAGAGGAAAGTGCAGAGGCCGCTCAAACTAGGGTACATTCATCACAAGTGTCTGACCTAATACTGTTCATCAGCCAGACCTGAAAAAGGGTTTAGGACTAATAACCTTGTGTCACACTGCAAAGATTTACAGGAACCTTTGGGCCAAGTTGTGGGAAACTATTATGCAAATTTAGTACATTATCTTGCCTTTTCTGTCTTCTCCATCACCAAAAACTGTCACTAATGTGCTCCGCCTGCTGTGTGGGCTACATACAGACGGGAAAGAGTCAACCAAATGCAAGCAAACAGGCATACATGAGTAACTTAATGTTTTTTTTTTCTCTATCTGTCTCTTTCTCTTTTGTTTTATTTGTCTTGCTGGGTCTTTCATCCTCACACACAGAGACACTTTGTCAGACTGATGTATGCTCACACAAGCACGCGGCATAAACAAAAAGACAGAGAGCAAACAAAAAGAAACTGAAAGATGCTTTTTTCATTCTTTCTGCAATCACGTCTGTATGGACAGATATGCACACACGAGCACATAAGCGCCTCAACAAAGCCACACTCACACCAGCATACAGGAACAAATAATCATATAGTGGTGAGTAATCAGGTCTGTCTGCAGTCCTAATTACACTCACGTCTGGCATTTAATCACCCATGAGTGGGCAACCACACCAAGATAAACAATCCCCCTGGTGTCACATCTCACCAATAATAAGGGTGAGACTAGGGCAGGGACAGAGGGCACGCTGGTATGGAGTGGTGGAACTAGAAAAATATAAAGAAACACGCCCACCATGGAACTGATTTTTCTGCCCCATAGCACAAATTGACCATAATATGTGTGTATAAATAATGCATGCCAGTAACTCACCAATTACTTTGCCATGCACACTGAAAAAAAAGGTACTTTGGATCAACTTAAAAAAAAAAAAACGCTCTAATTTGCTACACCTAAATTTATTAGTTTTTCTCAAATTATATTTGGTTCACACCTAGACAACCTTTGATTTAATATCTATCAAAATATTTATTTTGCCAAAGACAAAAAATTAAATTCACACAAAATAAAAATATTATTTATTATAAAGACCATATGTCTTTTTTTTAACTGTGTTATAACTTAATTCATTTTGGATAAATCTAATATTTACTACTACATCCAGGTAAAGCTCCTAATTTTTAAACCAATTAGAGCATTAATTTTGTTACAGACAATTTTATTAACTTCTGAAGTTAAATTTCTGATTCAGTACAAACTATAATTTTTAGTTATACCTTAATCAATGTATTTTCTTTAGTTACAAGGCAAAATGTTACTTAATGTAGGTCAATATAATAAAATTGTTTGCTTTTTAATAATTCAAATTTTACCATAAACAAAAGCTAAATTCACTATAATATAAAATTTGAATTTTCACTCAAGATAAAACTAAAAACATTTTGTCACAATTAATGTTTAATTTAATTTACTTACTATCAGTAAAGACAGAAATATTCCCTTCAAAAGACCTTAATGTTTATCGTGATGTCTTTTTAAAATATGAATCACTTTTTCTGTTGTGTACTAAAAAAACAAACAAAAAAAAACCCACCAAAAAATAAACAAAACCTGCAATGACTTTTGAATCCACTATGTGTCTTATACATCAACAGTAGAAGAAAAAAAACTTAAGTATAATATCAAATACATTATGGTCTTTTTAAACCATATACAATCTTTCTGTAACTTTAACCATACAAATCTTAATTAAAACTGGTTCGTACATTTCTCCTTAAAACTTGAGATATTTAATGTAATAGCCATTGAGAAGTGTAAAAATAGAGTTTATAACAGTGTTAAAACTTGGCTATCCTTTGATAAAATGACCAGATTGTATGAATGTCACATTATTTTGAACCATTACAAATGCGAGATCAAGAGACCAAAAAAATTACCCAAGGAAAATTACAGTTCATTAATGGGGTGCAATTAAAGTCTGTTTCTCTGTCTTGTTCACCTTTAACAAAGACCTCTTCCATTATCATGGAATGTATTAATACAAGCTATAAAACAGACAAAAAATGTGCTGTATCCAAATGTCTTTCTTTGATCAATCTGATATTTAGAGCTTTACACTCAGACTGCACACTCTGTCATCTTCTTTGGTTCTATCTCCATGAATATTTTCTGCAGCACATAGATGAGGCCATATAACATGGCACATTCATGTGTGACTGATGGCAACTCATTAAGTCTTCCACACCTTCAATAACAATCCCAGTGTCATGTGGTGGCTGGAGAGGATCCTCCTCCTTCCTGATGACAAACACTGCCATTGTACACTTCTTAAGCTCTGTTTCAGCTCCATCCTTCTGAACAATCTGATAAAAGACATTTATTAGAAAGTTGTTCCGATGAAACCAGTGTCTGATGTGCCAATATAAAAAATGATCTACACAAACAATTCTCCCAATCAAATCTCAATAAAAAAAACTTAAATTGGGGTTCTAGTGATGCGAAAATCTAATGACATGCAATGTCAAGCAGATAGTTAACAATGGCTCCTCCAAATATTTTTCTCACAGCAAACATTTGACTTTATTGCAAGTAAAGTGTTGGTACAAGTATTAATAATAGCTGTTCTCTAGAAAGTTATAACATCTGGTGTAACAAAAAATATTAAATAGTACAACACAGAAGTATACATACTTCAATTAAGATTCACTATAATGTTAAAAGATACAACTGCCTTGCGTTTTAATACTTTCATTAATTTCAGAATCTGGCCACAGACTGACACTTTCCACAGTGCAATATTTGGATATAATATCCATTTTATGCCCAGGCTTTCACTGTTCCATCTGCACTGCTGCTGTTGCTGTTCTGCAGCGACAAATATTTCACACTGTAATTAAAATATCTTAATATGTTCCAGCCATATAGCCACACTATACAGTGTTTTACAAAATATACAATATGAACCAGCACAGAGACCTTAGTCATTGTATTAGACATATTAAATTCAAAAAAACTGTGTTGATTAATGACTACTGAGAGACAGAACTCTACAATAATTATAGGCATAAGCAAATTTGCTTTAAATACATTTAAATATTCAATGTTTTATCTTGTCTAAAGCTTAAGGGATTAATGCAAAACTACTTACCAGATACTCCTTGTTAAGTTTGTCCACGTCTTCCCCAAGATATACAATAAGGCACTTCAGCAGACCCTCCCTTTTTAGATTCACCTCGAGGCTCTAGGTGATAGTGCAAACACACACATAATGCAAAATTATGCTTTCCAATTTTGCAACTTGACTGAAGATACAAAAACTACACAATGCACAAAAGGGTACCTGGAGTTACAGTAATTGTGATTTACAAATGTTTTGAGCAAACCAGTTAAGAGGCCTGTCAAACTCAGAAGATAAATGTAGTAAATCTTCCAACTTGTAATCTAATTCCACGGTCAAATGTGTTGACAAAATTCACACTATTGCTTCTATTTACAATGTTACTATTTATGTGATATAAGGCAAATGTAATGCATTGAGCATACCTGATCATACCTGTTCATACTTGATCAAGAACTTTCAATATATTCCAGGTCTTCTCTCTGACAATTCCTCCCTTGTTGCACATACTCTGCAACAATTCAAAAGCTAGAATACTGTAGGTGAGTAGGTTTATACTGTAGGAGACACAAAAAACCATAGTGATTTCTTTTTTTGGCACGATAACTACATTCTCTTAACCTTTAATATCTCATATCAATTTAAGTATATTTAAAATTGCATGAAATTACTTAACATTTTATTTATTTATTGTCACTGCGTGGTAAAATTTACTTACATTACACTGGGTGGGTAACTTCTTGATATTTGTTTTGATTTAAGGTTATATGTGTTGGCAATTGTTGAAATATAATTTTTTTAAAAAGTAAACATATTAATGTGAAGTGAACCTGCAATTAAATTTTCATTCTGTCATTGTATTTTCCACTATATTATAAATGCAATTGAAATTATTAAAATTATATTTACATACTACATCAATAAGTATACATCTGTAATAAGTTCAAAGCTATTCTCTAAAGTGCTGCATTTCTGTTTTGGGTTTGTCATTCCTATTTAAACATACAAGAAATAACGTTCACAGTTGTTCATTTTGGGACTTACTAAATTCAGCTATATAACTAAAATTGTGACCTTTTCAGGAAACAACAGCAAACCTATAAACACAAAGGACAAGGTGAACTTTCACGTTTAATTTTTTGTTGGGACATTTAGCATTACCCATAATTGTCACGACAGACTAGTGGTGTGCCATATCATATTATTCACAATAATATCGGTATCATTTTAATATTATAGAAAAAATTCATATCATGATAATGGAAATATTCTGACTTGTTGACGTAATGACGTCATACCGTTATGCACAGAAACAACAAACATGACTAAAAGTGAAAGTAACATTGCTACAGGCTCCACAGTGGAGTAGTTAGTTCCAAAAAGGGGAGCGACTTCAGTGGTGTGGAAATGCTTTGGTTACAAAATTAAGATGTACAACAAACCATGGTAATAGGTCAGAAGTGCAAGACAACTGTAACAAAAAAAGGGGGCAATACAACAAACTTATTTCACCACCTCAAGTAGAAGCATCTGGTTGAGTATGAGGAGTGTTTTATCATATCGTCAAGAATATCGTTATCACAGAAATACCCTGAAATATTGTGATATTTTAGGGCCAAATCGTCCGCCCCTACTACAGACTATTAATTAGGCCTTAGACATACTGGTGGTATTGTGCCATACTGCATTATACTGATAGATGAAAGAATAGAATGTGAATTCTTCCTCTTTAATCAGTACTCATTGTCTAGTACTTAGTCTGCTCTCATCATTTTTTTATTATGCTTAAAAGATTAAAAGTAGTATTAATGAGTTCACAATATTTATATTACAAAGTGTTGTTTCAAAAGCAAAAAGAGCAAAGTCAACATATAAACTAAGATATCCCTTGTAGCAAAACAGTAACTCTGGATTAAAAAAGTCTGAAGGGCACAGAAAACTGTCAGTCACCTTGTCATGAGGAGTAGCAGGAAATGTACCCAAATGCAGGACAGCAGGCCAAGTAATTCTAAAGAAACTTCTTTATTACAGAATCGCAGGCAAAAAACAAAGCTGGCTGATTGGAAAAAAACAGAATGCAGAATGAGACTGAACAAACAGAACAGAACCAGAACAAACAGGAGCAAAGGATTCAAAAAAGATTGAACTGAAAACCAAGACTAAAATACAAACTGAACTGAAGAAGGAATGGGGAACACTTAACTAGACACAAAGGAAGGTTGGGAGTTGATTGGCTCTGGAAGACACTGGGAGCAGGGCAGGGCTAATGAGGATAATGCAGGGAAGGTGTGAAGGGAAAGTGTGGAGGGGAAAGCAGAACAGAGACAGACATGCTCACACCACACACAGAGACAGACTGGGAGGCAGAGGAAAAAACACCAGGAAGACAGAGAACAGACCAACTAATAAAGGCAACCAAAGTAATCATGTCAGATAGTCTTTCAAAGCTCCAACTCAAAATAAGCCCTCTCCCACACAGTCCAGTCCAAACTAACAAGGAGAAAAATCTGAGGGTCTCTGGAGGACTGATGGAGAATGCCAGCTAGATATAGACCATGACAGAATCATAACAGTAACCCCTCCCCCCTCAAAGGATGGCCCCAGACATCCCCAAAAAACCCCATTGGACACAGGATGGATGGCTGTCAAAAGAAGGGAGGAGGAGGTGGCCAAAACTGACAGTCCATTGGCCAGGGCCACGTGCAGGTAGCCAGGATGATGGTGCTTGGGCAGGCAACCAGAGCATGGGGAACCAGGAATGTTGCACTCACGTGGGCGGCCTGGGGGCTGAAGGGGGACAGAGCAAGAGATCTCAGGTGGGCGGCCTGTATGTAGAACCAAAGGCTGATATCGCTATGGAGGGAGACCAGAAGGCAGGACAGATGGTTGCAACACTGGAGGATGACCATCCACCTGGTCGCCCTCCAGTCACGCTCTGGAGGGCGACCAGGTGGATGACCAGATGTGAAGGGCCACACTGGAGGTCAGTGGTGAAGGCTGGGCCAATCTGGAGGTCAGCGACAAAGGCGCAGGCCAGGAAGGGCAGGCAGCGCCAGAAGATTTGGCTGCAAATCAAGGCATGGTGCAGAAGAGGCAGACTGCTGGGGTGCAGAGCAGGAGGTGGGCAGCTGGAGATCTGACTTGGCATTGGCGAAGATAGCTGACTGATGATCTAGGAGGTCTGGCTCCCACAGCCATAAGTATCTCCATAAGTGGAGATGGCCAACTGGATGTCTGGTTGAGTGTAGGCAAAGATGACAAACTGATGGTCTAGAAGGTCTGGCTGTGGGTTGGTGGAAACTACCAACTGAAGGTCTAGAAGGTCTGGAAGGTCTGGCTGTGGGTCGGCGGAGACAGCCAACTGTAGGTCTGGTTGAGTGCCAGCGAAGACAACATACTGATGGTCTTGAAGGTCTAGCTGTGAGTTGGCAGAGACTACTGACTAAAGGTCTGGAATGTCTGGAGGCAGAGCCACAGGGGATTTAGGAACTGGAGAATAAGTCTCCTTGGGAAAGCTGGAATCAGACTAGCTTGGCAGCCAAAGGAAACAGCTAAACAGAAACTCAAGGACCATGGACTCCATGACTTCCGGAAGGCAGGGACAGGGCTGTTGAAACTCAGAAACAGTGGGCTGGTGCAACTCAGAAACAGAGGACTGTTGCAGCTCAGAAACAGAAGATTGCTGCAGCCCAGCAGGAACAGGGGGTTGCTGCAGGTCAGCTGGGACAGGAGGTTGCTTAAGCATTGGCTCAAGCAGCTGGGGTGGCTGCTTGGGCTGGTGCTTGAGCTGAAAGCTGGGAACCAGGGGCTGAGTCTTAGTGGAGCTGGGGAACTGAGACTGTGCAGAGCTGGAGAACAGAGACTCTGGGGAGCAGAGACTCTGCGGAGCTGGGGAGCAGTGCTGGGGAGTGGTGTAGCCAGCTCAGGACAGACAGGCTGCAAATACAGGCTTGAGAATCCAAACCTAATCGACTGGACTGCAGACTGGTTGCTAGTAGTCCTGGGTGCAGGCTGATATGCAGGCTCGGAAGAAACAGGGTTGCTTGGCTGCTTGGGGCTAACATGAAGAAATCTGAGTGCCATTTCCAGAGCAGCTTCCTTTTTCTCCATACTGGAGGTGCTGCTGTAAAAGTTCAAGAGGTAGTGAATGGTGTAAAGCACCTCACCTAGTTCGTCTGTTTGGTCCATGTTTGGTTGGATCCTTGTGTCATGAAGAGTAGCAGGAACTGGACCCAAATGCAGGACAGCAGGCCAATCAACTCTGAAGAAACTTCTTTATTAAAGAATCACAGGCAAAACAAAGCTGGCTGATCAGAACAAAATAGAATGCAGAACAAGACTGAACAAACAGAACAGAACCAGAGCAAAGGATTCAACAAAGACTGAACTGAAAACCAGGGCTAAAATATAAACTGAACTATTGAGGGAATGGGGAACAGGTAAGTAGACACAAAGGCAGGCTGGGAGTTGATTGGCTGGGGAAGACACTGGGAGCAGGGCAAGGCTAACGAGGATAATGCAGGTCAGGGGTGGAGGGAAAGTGTGTGGAGGGAAAAGCAGAACAGAGACAGATATGCCCACACCACACACACACAGACAGACTGAGAGGAAAAGGGAAAAAAACACCGGAAAGACATAGAGAACAGATCAAATAATAAAGGCAACCAAATTAATCATCATACCTACTATCATCACACATCCCTCCCTCTGTTGCTAATCTGAATGGATTCACTGCTTGGAGGGTACCGCTGGTAGAGGGAGGTGTGGTGGTCTAGGGGCAGGGGCTGCATTGGGTTTTTTTTGCCCTTTTCAGACAGGGGATAGCTAACTTTTAAGGAAAAGTGACCAGGGTGCATTTTATCAATTATGAAGCCAGCAGGTTTAATTGCTGTCAGATTAACGAAAAGGTGTATGTCTGAAATGGCTGTAGACTCAACGATTACATGTGGTAAACAGACAACTAGCTGTGGCTGTGTCAACATATTGGCTGTGGATGAAAGACACGGCAGGCAAATGTGTGTCACCTCTGTCAAATTACTTTTTGTTTGTTAAATACAATTTTTAATAAATGATGTTGAAATGTTCTTTCATGTTTCATTCCAAAAGTTTATGTCACTTACAGTGACGTGGATTCTAGCCGTCAGTTCGATAAAATGTGTCCAAAGAGTTCCACCTTCTTTGCCTCACTTAGTTCTGCTGCTAGCTCTGTTTGTCTGTGTGTGTGGTGGGGGACCATAGACTGTAAAAAAATATGGACGTAGTCATTGTGACATCACCCATTGGTTTGTGGACTGCCGTTTTGAAGCCTTGTCACAGCTACGAAGCCCACAACCTTCCCTCTACCCCCCACGTCCCTCCATGTCGGAATCAAAATCATCCTGTCTCCCCAGCCTGATAATAGCACAGCGCGTTCACCTGTCTGTGTCCAAAATACAGCAAGCTCTAACTGATATGTGCTGTGTCCAGGCTGCAAGTCTAATGGCACTCATGACTCTTCCCAGGAAAAGCCAGGGCTCAATGTGCTGGCAGCTTCCTCAATTTCTGTTTTGATAGGTAATAGAAAAAGAATGTTAAATCTGCTAAGAAACAGGAAGCACTCAACCATTCTGCAAACTTATCAAATTAAGCATCCATTCCTCATCAGCCACAGCCTGTCACAAAAAATTGGGCAGATAATGCTTTTAACACACTAAATTTAGCTTTATTAAGCATCAGGTCTTTGGCAGGAAAAACATTCTTAATCAATGATTTTATTGTCGAGCACAATCTTGATTTTATGGTTTTAACTGAAACTTGGTTAGACCAAGGTAATAGTTCAGCTGTTTTTATCAAGTCAACCCATCCCAACTTCAGTTTTATGAGTGAAGATAGAGTGCATAAGAAAGGAGGTGGAGTTGCCATTTTGTTTAATGATTACCTCCAATGCAAGCAGATGTCTTATGAAAATTTTTTCTTTTGAATATGTGGCTCTTCAGCTCATTGCAGCTTCTCGAGCAATGTTCCTAAATATCTACAGGCCACCTAAATACTGCGCAACCTTTTTTGATGACTTTGCTGAACTGCTGTCTATAATCGTCTATAATCTGTATTGACTTTAACTGTGTAGATATTGTTGGTGATTTTAACATCCATGTTGACAACCCCCATGGCAGAGGGACTATAGAACTGTGCTGTGTTCTTGATGGGCTGACTCAGCATGTGATGGAGCCCACGCACAACAAGGGGCACAGACCTAATCATCTCCAAGGGTGTGAACATTTCCAAGGTTGTGGTGACTGATGTTGCTTTCTCTGATCATTGCTGTGTTTTCTTTGAGAGTGCTATCTCCATGCATACAAATGTTCAGTGGTAATCACAAAACAGTATATTTGAAAGTGAAATATTTATTCAGGTTATTCAGGTTTTCTCTTCCACACCCACCCTCTCTTGGGTCTCAGTCAATTATCTTGTGGATAATATTAATGCTAAAATTGCAAATTATTGATGCCATTGCATCCACTAAGGTCAAGGTGGTCTCCGGTAAGAAAAGATCTCCATAGAGAAATGCCACACTGGTAAGAACAGAAAAAAGAGAGTCAAAAAGCTGAACACAGGTGGCAAAAAACAAATCTCCAGGTTCATTATGATATCTAGAAAGAGCCTTCCTGTGTCAGTAGCCTCTGAACTTATATCCACCAGGGCCTGCAATGGGTTTGCCTCCTTCACTGACAAAATTCAGAAAACTAGACAGGCAGTCAGTGCCTCCATATCAGGTACAGGATATGTGTTGTCCCTGTATCCACTTAAAATTCAATTCAAGTAGTATGACACAATTTTATCCAATCAACCATAAAAACCTGGAGGACATTATTCAACATCTGAAATCCTCCTCCTCCTGCCTTGATATTCTGCCAACAGGCTTTTTCAAAAATGTTTCAAATTGCATGGCCTCAGATCTTCTACAAATTGTCGACATGTCTCTTCTCTCAGGTCTCACAGGCCCTGAAAAATGCCGTCATCAAGCTACTCTTGCAAAAGAACAACCTAGACACTTTACTAATAAACAATTATAGGCCCCTATCAAACCTTCTGTTTTTTTTTAAGTAAAATCATTGAAAAAGTCATTTTTCAACAGCAGAACAACTTCTTGGCACTAAAAAAGTGTTTTGATGTGTTCCAGTCAGGATTTCGACCACACCACAGCACTGAGACTGTTCTTGTTAAAGTCTCCAATGACATCCACTTAAACACAGACAGTGGCAGAATTTCAGTCTTAGCATTACTGAATCTCAGTGCTGCATTTGACACAGTCGTCCACAACAATTACTTGACTGACTGGAAAACCGGGTGGGACTTTCTGGCACAGCACTAAACTGGTTTGAATCCTACTTAAAGGACAGGAACTACTTTGTGTCTATAGGTCATTACACATCTGAGTGGACAAAAATACATGCGGAGCTCCCCAAGGCTCTATTCTGAGGCCTTTTCTGCTCATATACATGCTCCCACTGACTCAGATTATGGAAAAGACCAAAATATGTTACCATAATTATGCAGACAACACAAAATTTTACATAACCATATTACCATGGGACTATGGTCCAATACAAGCACTGAGTAAGTGCATTGAACAAATCAATGATTAGATGTGCCAGAATTTTCTTCAGTTAAACAAAGACAAAACTGAAGTAATTGTTTTTGGAGCCTAGGAAGAACAATTCAAAAGTCAGCGCTCAGCTTCAACTGGTAATGTGAAAAACCACAAACCAAGCCAGAAATCTTGCTGTAGTCATAGACTCAGACCTGAATGATTTGGAAAAACTTGTCCATGCATTTATCTTCAGTACACTGGACTACTGTAACGGTGTCTTTACAGGTCTCCCAAAGAAATTGATCAGACAGCTGCAGTTGATTCAGAACGCTGCTGTTCAAGTCCTTACTAAGACCAAAAAAGTCCACTCCAGTCCTCAGATATTTACACTGGCTTCCTGTCTGTCAAAGAATAGATTTCAAAATACTGCTATTGTTTTATAAAGCACTGAATGGTTTAGGCCAAAATACATTTCTGATCTGCAGCTACGTTATGAACCACTCAGACCTCTCAGGTCATCTGGGACTGCTTTCTGTTCCCAGAGTCAAAACTAAACATGGAGAAGCAGCGTTCAGTTTTTATGCACCACATATCTGGAACAAACTCCTAGAAAACTGCAGGGGCCAGATGCATAAAACTCTGCGTAGATTGATGATTAAAACTGTGTGTACGCACAAAGCCAGAAATATGCATACGTATTTTTTTCGTCAGATTTATAAAGCGGTGTGAATGCATGGTTCTGTTTTATAAATCTTAGTCATTGAGGAACTGGGCGCACCTGCACAAGCCTCATTTCCACTCCCATAATTAGCCATAAATGGAAGACGACACACCCTGAACCAGCCATTTTCATATCAGTTTGTTGCGTGCTTCACCAGTCTGTACACCTGTCGGTGTACACAAGTGCCGTTTCACCGATTGTGCTGCACCTGCAAGGTTCTCCAACAGCAGAACAGCTGTCATTATAGGCAACCATTACCCACGGCTGTGCGGCTCTTTATAGCATCCATATCATTAATTCATCACATGGACCTGTAAACCATCGTCGGGCAGCGATATCTCAGAAATGTAATCAATGATTAGTTTGTAGCACTCATATCTAAATCGACTTTACAAGGTGACACAACTAAGGATAAAATAAAAAGAACAGCAACATAAAATGTTGACTCCTATGTAAATTAAAAGAATTATAATCCGAATTAAACAAAAGTAATTAATCAATTTACATTTATACACATGCTTTTGATTGTTTTTTTTTTTTACAAATATCTGCAAACAAACAAAAAAAATATCACACATTCAGTACAGCTGGTTATCAACCTAAAACAATGTTTTACTAGAAGATTCTGTTTCTCACCTTATATTTCATCTCCGTAACCATGCCCTAAAGCATACCCTGCTTTATTGTCTATTTTACTCTAAATGGGACCATAATTTACAAAATGAATATCATGCTGTATTGAAGAAGACTTGAAACTAGCGATTGAGATCATAATCTTATTAGGAAAGTGTTTACTGAAGTAATAAATGAAGTGACAAGTTTCTCATAGACTTCCATACAATCAGACTTCTTTTTGGAGCCAGTGGAGTCGCCCCCTGCTGGCCATTAAGCACTTCCATGTTGGCTTCACTTTTCAGACCTGGAGTTTGGTCCAGACACAGAGCAGGACAGGCCCTCTCCTAGTTTATTCAAGTACTATAGAAAACGAGCCTTATTGTACTACATTATTTTTTCCTTATGTGACAGCAAAATAACATTAGCAACAATATTAACTTTGCACTTGTCAAATGGAGGCAACGAAAGCATTGCCTCTTGCATGAGAAATGAATGCAAATAACCTGGTTTAGCTATCATTAGTTAACACGTGAGCAAAATACAAAGACAGTCTGTAAAGTAGTTGTCCATCCTGCCACCCTGAATGTGCATGGAAAAGACATTCCCACAACAAAATTTTGAATTCTTACCTTTTTTGAAAGCATTTTCTCTCTTCTTTAAAAAGACGGTCTTCACTTTCAAAGTGAGGTAATGGCAGAGAGCAAAACTTGACTGGGAGCAACCTGACACCATGTGGTCACATGACATGGAAACCTCTGATTTGAAGTGAAAAGACTATTTTAGTAAAATTATTGCTTTTGATTTTTCTATGGGGAGATTTATTTGCTTTTAAGCAAACTGAACAAAACAGGTTTAAACTGGAAACCATGATTTTTGATTAGATCAATATAAAAATGCACTTCAAATAAATGACACAGTTGTTTCTCTTTTTTCAGTGCACTAGAATTTCTGACCTTCAAAATTCACTTCCCAGCCTCCACTATGCAGCAGATTAAAACAATCCCTGTCTCACACCCACCTACTCACATTTCTCCTCGGCATTTAAGGACTGTGCTTCAATTGAACAAAGGGTGCTGCAAGATACTTCAGATAACCAGCCTAAAAAGTCATATTATACAGCAAATGACAAAGCAGTATAGTGTTATGCACTATGCATCAGTTCTTCACTCGACTGAAAGTTTCTGTTTGAATGAAGGCGTTTTGTTCTCTGATTAGATAGCTTGCTTGTCTCTGTCGTGATGTTATTGGTTGTTACAGGTCACTGAAGCGCAAGCAGACAGCAGGGGTGGGAGGCTGAAGCAGTGCCAGAGACTTGTGGAGGGAAAGTCGGGTCTTGTTGGCACCATCGCATTTCCTGGTGATCACTGGTAAAGGTCAGTAGGTCAAGTATCACACGAAGCCAACTTGTCATGTCATTGTTGATTATATGTAAAAATGTTGCTTGTTCTTTTAGATATGAGTTCATTTGAGGATAATTCAGGGTGTAAGGTATGCGTCAGTACCCTGACAAACGGAGCAAAACCCCTAATAAAAGCAAAGAACACTTAAAAATTAATCTTGAATTAGACTGGTTTGCACTGGGTCAAGTACAGTTATGTCATCCTATTGCATAGCAGAGGTATGTTGTTACATGTGGAATGAGAAGTTTGTTGACTTTACATCTTTTAGTGGCAGTTTTCTATGGCAGTTGTTCCAAAAAGAATCCCTTAGGAGCCAAATTCAGGTCAGCCATTCAATCATATAGCACTGCTGTATTTCATACTCTGTGATGCTTGCCCTGATGTCTGGTAGGCTACTGATAGAGATAGAAGAGACAAACACTTCAGTTTCAACCAAAGCACATCAGCTTTCCCTCACAGATTTGAGGTTGAAGTAGCTAAGAAAATGTTTTGGTACAGAGTAGCAAACTATTCTGGCACCAAATGATAGTATGAAGTATTGTCTTATAGCTGTATAGCAGAGATAGCCTATGTTTCTTGACAATACATGACATACAGTAAATGATGTGGTTATAGTTATTTTCCTCCAGAGTTGGTTAAATCAGAGTAAGATTTTTAGACTCAAGATTCTGCCTCCATTTTGGAGCTGGAAGCTGAGGTCTCAGACTTGACTTGGTTTTCAGGACTGGAGTGAAACAGGAGACTAGAGTTAATTTGAATCTGCAGGCTGAAGTCAGACTTTCTAAGACAGGCACACAGGGGTTAAAATTTGATTTGCTATTAGGTGGCTTGGCCCTTGGCTAGACCAGATTCTGGGCTGGGCTTGTAGCTAACGCTGGAACTTGATTAGGGACATGCAGGATGGGAATAGAACAGAGTGGTAAACTTTTGGGCAGCTTGTCATATGTTTTATTTGAGCGAGAGGTGGGAGGGAGGGATGACAACTGCTGAGACAAGGGAACAGGAGCAGCATGATTGGAGTGAATTACATTATTTCCTAGCAAAATTAGTACAAGATATGACTGTCAGGCATTTTCAATACGGAGAAGCCTGCATAGATTCAACTGGGATTCTTTCCTGGATTTGGCCTCATTCTCAGCTCTTTGACTCAGTGCATTAATTACCTTATACATTAAAGCCTGTTGCATCATCTTGAGTCACATCCTGAGCACACTAACACATCCACTTCCACCTCAAGTCAGGAGTGGAGGATGTGGCACTGAGATGTTTGTGCACTAATAGGGGAGAGAATGAGGGAAACCAACAGGATATGTCAACAAAACAGGGACAAATAAGACCCAAACTTACTCTGACTGCTGCATCAGTTTTAATTTAGCTTGGTTTGCAAAGTATACTGTAAAGGTTTGCCATGCCAGTAGGGGTGGACTGGCCACCTGTTGAAGTGGGAGTTGGTGGACCTGTGGGCTGGTGGCAAGTCCAGCAACACTAATATAAAAAGATGACGGTTTGGTTATTGTGCTGCAGGCTGGCTGGCCAGCTCCTATGTGTGTGATGACTGATTTTGTCTCATAAATCTTCCTTTCCTCTGCAACTATTCTTTGGTGCACTCCACCATTTTTGTGCTGAACTGACAATGACAGACAGATTAGGCTGTGCATAAATTGTGGCCAAGTCAACCTGACAAATTAACAGCATGCTGCCTTCAGGTGGTTGTTGAAATTGTCAGTTATAAGTTGAGCATGCATGCACAAAATAAACAAGAGGCTAAATATAACAGGGGGTGTTTAAAGTGAAGCCTTGAAACTAGTTATGGCAGACAACTTCAGTGCTGCTATTTTTGTGTTTGGTGGTGTTTTTCATGAGAGCTGTATTCTCAAATAGACTGACTTTTACATTGTATTGTATACCTCAGTGCTTACTGTATCTGTTCATTATGCTGATGCCAATTTGCAGCCAACACTGCTCTTCAGTCACTGCTCTATATGGATTTTCCTTTTCTCTCACCACCATCCCACCATTAACCTGTGAGCTTTGTCCCTGTGGGAGATTTGCACTTCTTCCTGTGCTTAAATATGCATACACAGAGTGACACCTTTTGATGCACAGCCTTTGATACCAACATAAATATTTGATTCTGATATATTTGTCAGTAACACAAGTTTAAAGATAATATTGTGTTATACACACCTTTGTGTGGTGAGGAGTGTGTGTTGACTGTGGATCAGTTGTGAAACTCTCCCAGTCTGCCACTACACACCATTGATCCCGGATTCTAATCTAAAATTAGTCAATTCATCATCCCTTGGATGCATCATATCACATATCGGCTGCTTGTTTGTGAAGCCCTTAAATTACTGTTAATGGACAACACAATGGTCACAGTATGAACAATACATGGAAAACAGTTAGAATGCACACAAGTTAAACCAAATAAAAGATAAACTAAATAACAATATATTGAACTAGTAATAACTCCCCAGTCTCACCTTGCTTTATCTAGAGCCTCAGATGCTCCTGGTAATTGTGCAAGTTTAAGTGTGAAGTATCATCAATTGAGAAAAAAAGTATTGGTGTAAAGCTTGTTTTTGAAGACGTCTGTGCAATTTTTTTGTCTATTCACAGCAGGGAGTGTTTCATAGAGAGGGAGCACGTAGTTTAGAAAGCTCTGCTGCCTGCAGTTCTCTTTTTCACTGCTGTGATGGATAAAAAGCCTACATCTAGTGTTTAGAGGTTGCTTGGTAGTGTATGTGCTGTAATAACATCAGATAGAGTGAACACAGGATGCTGTTAGCCTTTGTCATGTTTATCAGTAGGAGCACGCTGAAGTTACATGAATTAGACAGTTAGGGGAGGGGAGGGTATGGAAGGTTTGACTGTATGTAGTACAGTATGGATTATTGTCTTTTTTCTGCCAAGATTCTGACTGCAGAAGACTGTAAAGATAAACAGTTGTAATAGCCACATAAATCAGAGAACCGCAATATAAAAGTATTCATATTATAATATTATATCACAAATGCATACACTAAAGATTTAGCATTCCAGAAACCAGCACCTTTGTTTCACCAGCACAGAGAAGGGGATGTTTAAGTATATTAATTGAATTCAGAGTGGTGTACAATGCCACATGTCTGTGGAGTTAGCACAGTAAAAAAAGGGGGAAAAATAGGAATTATGTTAGAAAGCAGAAATCCTAGTAACAATATCAATATTTTTATATTGACAGTGGATCAATTGACTGTGTGTAATGTGAAAGCTGCAGTTATCCTCAGCAGTGTTTTAGCATCTTTCAGCACGTTGTTTTGGTTTTACAGCCTGCAACTTACATTGTTTTGGTTCTTATTAAACTCATTACCAGACAGAGCAGGCAGCTGTTTTCGGTGAAAAAAACTAAGTAAACCCACTGCACACTGCCTGCCCAGCAACAACAGACAAAGTTAGTGACTAGTTAGTGAACATAATGGAGCAGTTAGCAGCTAAAGTGCCAGATATTTCTTCAGGAGTTGATTGAGACCAAAACAGAGCTAAAGAGAGAGTGAATATTGGACTCAAATTTACTGCATGACCAGAAACACTACTCTAAATGAATGCTAATGTTACTTCATGTTTGCTGGATGTATAAATATGAAGCTGTTTGTTAATGTTGACCATATCCACTTTATAAGGTGATAATATGTTAGTGTTGTGTTCATAGCTTATTGTGCTGCCCCCAAGTAGTCAAAATATTTGTCAATACAAGTTTCGACCACGAAGGCACCACTACTCAAATAGTCTTCAAGACTTATTAAATGCCCTGCTCATGTCAAGCAGTAATCGTGCACAACTTGTATCAGAACTAGGCAATTAGTCGATTAGTTGATCTATAGAAAGTCAAATTGTTTTATTCACTTTTAAAGGGAAAATGACAAATATTTGGTGGTTGCAGCTTTTCAAATGTGAGGATTTGAAGCTTTTATGTGTCATACGTTTGATGAAATCACCTTGGCTCTAAGAAATTAGAGCATTTTTCATTATATTCGGTCACTTTATAGACAAAACAATTGAATTGATTAATTGAGAGAAACAAAATGATAATGAAAATAATTGTTAGTTGCAGCCCTAATCAGAATCAATAGCTGACAGCTAATCATAAGATCAGAAGTGTCTAAAGAGAGAAAGGGAGATGTGGGAGATGTCTGTGACGTGCATATAGCTTTAGCTTTGGTATGTAACTGAGTTTGTTCTAGGACTGCTCAAGGGTCCAATGTGAATACACTGAAACAGTGCTGCAACTGGAGCTGCAGTCAGGGCAGCTTGTGGTGAGAGCTAATGAAATTAGAGCTAGTTGTCAAGCTGGGGCTGACATTGCAAGCTGCTGCTATTAAAGCTGTACGGCTAGAGATTGGGTTTTTGCTTGGGGCAAGGCTGACTGACATACGTATCAGCTGGCACAACCAGGGTACATAATTCTCATGCTCTGAGATAATAAGACTAATATTGCTGCAACATGTGCACAGTATTATTGCCCATGCATGTCCAAGTGGTTTGGGGGACAAAGCCGATATGGAAATGTGTGCAATCTGTGGATGTGGGGCAAAGCTGGCCATGACTAAGCTAAGCTTCATGAGCTTTGCTGGCCTGATGGAGAAACTGAGTTGGCTAGGCTAGTGCGTCCATGGAAGTGTAAGTATGTGCATCTATTATTCAAGACATAATTATGCAGTGGGCCGCTTTGTCAGCCAGTCAATCAGAACCCAGCTTTTCATTAGGCTGCCTGTCATTGCACTGCGCTGGAGGCATGCCTCTCTCTCTCACACACACACACACACACACACATACACGTATATATGCCAGTGAACACAAAAAGCCACATATGCCCACAGTATTCTCCCTGCCAATATGTCATTCCAAAAACAAGAGGAAGCTTGAAGTAAAAAGTGTCGGGGTGACTATTGCCCCCTTCTCTCATTTTCCTACTCTTTCGTCCAATAGGCCCCCACTGAGACTCAATTTAAATGTCAAACGAGACTGATTGGATTATGGTAGAGTAAAATCTGAGAAAAGAGGAGTGAGAGGGAGGAGGAGGAGGAGAGACAAGAAGGGAGGAAAATATTAGGAGGTTCTAAGGGAGGGCATGGGGGAAGCGAGCAGCCCTTAAATACCCAAAAAAGC
Source organism: Thunnus maccoyii (assembly GCF_910596095.1). NCBI lineage: Eukaryota > Metazoa > Chordata > Actinopteri > Scombriformes > Scombridae > Thunnus > Thunnus maccoyii. Next base: position 21,426,634 of record NC_056547.1, read on the forward strand.
TGCACCTTATAGACTGTACACATACTGCATCACCCTTGATTGACAGTAATTTAACCACTTTTACTGTAGAACTGGCAGTATTGTGTATATTGTGTACAGTACCATCATGGTTTCAAGCAGAAAAGATTTTATTGTGCACAAAAAGGAAAACAATGAGGGAGTTGAATACTAAGTAATATAAAATAGTAAAGAATATAGCCCTCAATATAATTTTGTCATATTTATAAGAGACAACATAGTACATGGACCATAAATGGTTCACTCTCACTAATTAAAGCTAAGTAGAGTATAAGTTACTCCTGGACAGAAAGAGTGGTGCCCTGGGTTAAGTCCTGAGTCCTGAGTGTTCCCAATTAAGGGAACAAGAAGTGATTAAGTTTCCCCTTATTGCCAACTGAATCCTGATTTCAGCGCAGACTCCCCCGGTGTAGCACGTTAGGTGGATGAAGTGGGTAACAGGATAAGTGAATGAAGTTGATCACATCAGGATTCCACAGCATATTGCCGTTTTCCCATAAATCTGGCTTAATGTCTGCAGAAAATGAATCCCCATGATGAGCGCTAACATTGTTACTTCGCCCTCTTAGACCATCACTGAAAGGATCCTGACAGAGATGTAACACAGTAGCAGTTTGCGGTATTTCTCCTTTTTTCCACTCTGAAAAGCCCATCCCCCATTCGATCGTAGTCTGTGAATCATTTTTTTAATATCTTTTAAAATTATTTTAAGTAATTTATCAAATGCAAATGACTTGGTAGTCTCCAGTTTATCTAATGTGAGGATTTGTAGCTTCTCCGTGTCTAATATCACTATTAAATTGGAAGATGACCATAGCACGGTCTCACAAAATGTGAACATTTCAGTCTCAGAGCTGCAGGACGAGACCCTTTTCTGTTAGAAAAAAAACATGTTTTTTGTTACTTTGCACCAATCTGATGTCATTTTGTCTCAGTTTATAGGTCACTAAGAATCCAGGGAGTTCCTATTTTCAACCATGTTCCTATAACAAGTCTTAAGAGTGGATCTGTGACTGAAATGTCAACATTCCCAGAGTTAGAGAGAGCCATTCAAGACCATGATATGTAAGATGAGGTTTTGGATCAGGGCAAAGTTGTTCTTGTTATCTTATTTTCTGACATTTTGTGAACTAAACAATGAATGGATGAATCAAAAATGTGTATTATTCCAAAAATGAAAAGAATCATTATTTGAAGTCAGGCAAATGTTTTAAAGCAAAACAACAACAAAAAAAAAATCAGTTTAAGAGTTTGTTTCATTGTGTGCAAGTTTGAGAGAATTGTTACTTCAGCTCTTTGTTGAATTTGTCTGGATGTCAGCTTCTGTCTAATACCAATGTCTCAAAATAAAAAAAATATATTGTCATAACACCAAAAATAAACAGCGGGGCTATATAGTGTTGCATAAACCTTATTGGAATACATAACATCCCCAGGGACACGAGAAAAAATCAGTTGTCAAAGAGAGCTACACAATTGGTTAGAGCTCTCCTCCGCTCTCTTCCTCCGTCTTGAAAATGCCAAGAAAACATGGTATGACTGAAAGGGCAGAGATGGAGAGAAGAAAAAGTCAGGCAGAGTCATGGTCAAAGGAGGAAAGGAGAAAAAGGGCAGGAGATGTGGTAAGTCTAGACAGATTTCAATGAAGATAAATTAATATAAATTAATGATATGCAAAAGGGGAGAGGTTAGAGATAAAAAATGTAGGATGGGACAAAGATGATGAACGTTCTGACAAAAAACAGTGGGATGAAGACAGAGAGCATGAACTCCTGCTGTAATGCCGGCAGTTTGTGGCTCAGTTTGAGAGAAAGAGAGATCTCATAAATATGTATGTCTGCATCTTGTACATATGTGCCTGTGAATGTTTACTCTCCTTTTGACCAAGATGTCTCATTACCAAATGTGACGGGTGGTAAGGATGGGAGGAGGGAGTCTGTACTATAGACCTTAGGATCAAAGCCACCAGCATGTACTTAAAAAAAAAAAAAAAAATCAGCTCCGCTCCACTCCAGAGAGGAACGGCGCACAGTAATGATGTTGATTCAAGTCTGATCCATGTGTACATTTCCTCCTCACTCGACGTGCCTAGAGAGGGAGGTTTGCGTTTGTGGATGTTTAATTTCAAGGAGGAGTGTGCATAATAAGCAAAGTGACAGGGGACTGCAGTGAGATCTACAGTACACCAAGGCCGTCAGAAAATGTTTGAATAATGTTGCCTAATTGGTGCCCGATATGTTTGGGAGCAAACAAGAGTAAAGAGAGCAGTTAGCTTACAGCAACAGTTAAGTCAGTCACTGAGCGACTCACAGTTCCAATTGGCCCGCTCAGGGATGTGACTGTCTTCAGAAATATAAGTGCAAATGTAGCTCATGCATTTGCTATAACTTTTTTTTTAAGTTAATTTAAGTGTTTGTGAATAGAAAGCAAAAGCAGCTCATACTTCCATGTAGAATACTGTAAATAGTCATCACCATATATATTTGTTTCAAATATCAAAGCGTGTTTCACGGCTGCATTGCATCAGGGTAATTCCTTTCGCTCTCTCTCAGTCTTTCCCCGACTCCCCTTTCCGCCACGGAAGCAAAAGAACAATGAATTATAAATCTTTGGATGTTAAACAGTTATAAATTGTAGACAGATTTATTTAATCAGTGGAATACAGAGCCAACAACACATGAGCTGGCTGCCTGCAGGTATGTGTGGATGCTAATCACGAGTGTATTTAGAAAACGGAGAAAAGCGGCTTCATTAGCCACAGTGTTTAACAAACAGAGGAGGAGGGGACATGGCGGGCAATGTGCGGGAAGCACTGGGAGAGAATGGTAAAAAGAAGAAAGAAGTGACAGTGTGAGAGGGACGAGGAAAGATGAACAAAGGGTTTTTTTTGGATGATGAAATTATTCAAGTTTTCTAATTCAACATTGTATAAAAACACAGACAGAGTTTAGAATTTTTCTTTTTTTAAATAGAAATATCTATCTATGAATTTCAATGTCAGAGCAATCATTCAAGCAGTAAATAGCCACAGAGCATCAATAGCATACATTTTGGGACATGAAGTCTCAGGAAAAAAAAAAAATCATAATTTTAATTTTATCTCTGTTTTTGGTCTCCATCAATTCCTGGGGGAAATAATCTCTAGCTGCTAAATGTACACCAACTAGACACTACCGTTGTCTGTTGGCATCGTTTACTGTGTTTATCAGTGATTTTTCACAGAAAACTGTTGCCTGCTGCAAACATGGTTTATGAAAGCAGAGTTGCATGCTAAAACAAACTAAAACAAGTGGAATTAGACTAAAGCGCTCTGTAGAGCAGCAGGGAACTGCAGAGCTGGGTGATATTTCTCCCTATGTTCATCACTTTCAGCGAGTCCTTTTACATTATTCATAGTCATTTGATCACTTGTTAATATATAAATATTGACTGGTGCAGCTTTAACGCTGAATATCTGATCTGTTATGCCATGTAAATTCTACTGCAGTGTGAAAGTACAGTGCTTTGAAATCACATTTAAAACAAAGTCAAGCATTTTTATTATTTTTCACATTTTAAGCGTGAGTAATCGAGAAGTTATTAGGTCGATTTAGTATGATGCCTATTATATTGAAACACTCCAGTTACATTATATTATTATTACAATACTATCAGCATTAGTATTATAATTTTCTACACAACTGCCAAAAAGAAGAGCCTTACTATATGATCAAAATGGCGCTTTGAACTATTTGTACAATACTTTATCTTAATAAGGGACTACTTACCATATGAAAAATAGGACAACAGCTAAAGAGGGAAAAAAAAAGACAATCCGCAGAGCAGAATTAGTTTAATGTTCCTTCTAATTAGCATACATAAAAGAGTAATCAAACTATGTAATCACCTGGCATCCAACAGCAGTACCAGTTTACCCATTACAAGGCCTTGAAAGTCCTCACACTTGTACAACTTGAAAGAACTTGAGGACATCTCTCCAAATATCTGACCCAAATCAACACACAAAATAAAAAACAAACCTGTTTATTTTATTGAATTGAATGTCCTAAAATAGAAACGTCTTATTTTTCTTTGGCAGCAGGCCACAAATGAAGGCATAAAAATAATGAATAGGGAAAGCTGTGTCTTTTAATATATCAGAATAATTATTGGACACGTCTATCCTTCTGTGTAGCTAATTAAAGTTATTATGTTGCCTTCACATACATTTTCCATCAGTTTATCTCCTCCACTCACAGGGAAATGTCAAGCGACGGGGTTGCTGCCCTTGGTTTGGGGGGATTTGGTTTGCCAAGAACCTCCAACTTCTCAGAAGCAATCCCACATGATGTCACAAAAGGTTTTGTTTAATGGATAATGTCACCTTCTATTTCCTTGAAATGCTTTGCAAAAATGTCATGGTCGCCTGACTGCCGCTTGCATTTGTTTGCTGGCTCGGTTTGTCTGTGTTGAGACGTTGCTGTTGCTGTTGCTTTTTGGTTGTTTTGCAGTGCTTTTTTTTTTTTTGCAATGCACGCTTTTTATTGAGCCACTAAAAAGAGAGAAAAAGTGATCAGTGTCACATGAATGGAAGAGAAACAGCAATGAGTCAGCAGCGAGGACGAGGGCCTTGACTACTTCTCCACCTCATAATGCCTTTGATCTGATGTGTCACAAGATGATGCACAATTGACAATTACCTCTCAACTGCAGCACTCAGAAAAAAGCACTCTCGCTACCTCCGACCCACATATGCTCAGGTGCACGCATACAAACAAACGCTCTGATGTTTGCTTTGCCATTTGCCAAGACCACTTGGACCAGCCTCCAACCTGTTGAACACAGAGCTGAGATAAGATGGAATTTGGTGCCCTGTTTCTCTATGTAGTTCCCGAGCAAAATGTCAACAATACAAGGTGTCCTAGGGAGTGGCTCAAACTAAATACCTCTGCTCTATCAGTCTGTCTGGCCTCTGATCCCCTTTGATGCCATGTCGTTCCATTAAAACTCTATAAGGATCTAGGCTCCTTATCTCCTGTCTGCTCTACCGCAGTCATGCAACCGCCGATGATGAACTACACACTGCTTGTCTTGCCTCAGGATGTGTATGTGTGTGCAATATAGAGCATAATACATGCATGTCTTTGCGGACTTTTCTGTGTGTATGTGTGTGTAAATATGTGTATGTAGTGCAGGTAAGTGGTTGCTGATAGTCCTCCTGGCATTGTGCGGTGCATCTTGAGTGACGTGCGGTATTAAAAGTGTCACTGTTGGGTGGCATGACTGTGATAAGGAGCTAGTGAGAGTCATCCTCATTAAACATCAATCCTGGTTGGCTCACAGGCTGGTTGCCCTGGGAGACACCTGCATTGTGACACATGGAACAACAACTAATGCAAAAAAAAAAAAAAAAAGTGTGTTGGTGTAGAAATTGGCTGCTTTTTCTGTCACCAAGAGGTAATTTGATGTCTTGTTTTGCATACATCTGATATGCCTGATATACACTGAATAGTTCTCTATTTTGACACTTTTTACAGTTAACATATGAGCAGATTAAGCCTAGTTAGAGGTGCATGTGTTTGCTTATTGTGAATCCTAAATTAAAGTCTAGTCATCTGTTAAGTATTATAGGATTAAAATAGTTTTGTTACCAACTGCAGATGGTGCTGAAAGGGATTTGTTTGTTTCTGGTCGCTCTCTCTCCTGCTCTCATTCACTTCCTTCCATCAAATCACACATACACACACACACACATAAGACTGTGTGTGCTTGTTTGTGTGGCGTTAGTGTCAAAGAATAACATATTTTTCTTCCTCACATAAGTCTGGTTGCAGTTTGGTATTTCATATATTACCAGTTAAAAGTTTGGACACAGTTTCTCATTCAAGTGAATGGGAAGGTGTGAATAAACTTTTGACTGGTACTGTATATTACAAACACACACACACACACACACACACACAGAGAGAGATGCTGATGCAGCGCCTCAGGTTAGAATAATAACTTTGTTATTCATCATATACAATAAACATACAAGAGCTTGTCAAGGGGAAATTGCTGCACTAATATAAACGACTCATCTAGCTATAAGTGCGTGTAGCATACATGTTAAAAGGATAACAGGTGTTCACAGTCAGGGGGAAAGGAGAAGATACAATAACATGGGTTACATATGCATATCACATTCAACATTATATCATTATGTGCATTGAGGCATGCTGTGTGTAGTAGCCTTGGGCGGCGGTGGATATGAAAAGCATACCTTTAAAGTGTTTTTTTGTTGGGGGCAGTGATGGAAATACATGAAGTAGCTTATGAGCACTGTAGATTTCAACATGGCAGTAGTAGTTCCTGAGGACAAAGGTAAAGACGGATTTAGGTTCTTGCCTGTGCTGCAAATATTTCAAGTGAGTTTATGCATTCCACACTTGAAAGTTAATTTTTGCTTTGCTTTCCATACATGTAGTATACTGTACATAGGTCAGACATTTTTCAGAGAGCTTTCCCTAATAACTACTGTATATTTTATGATACATGCATAAAATATTGATACAGTATATTCCATTTGTTTCTGTCTTCTACTGTAGGAAAGGCTATAAAGATATATGTTTTGCTAGTGGTTGGGAACCATAGAAGCTCCATGCACCAAACTAACCCTAACTTTACTGTGCAACTTAATTAATTTTGTGCATTGTGTTAACTTAGAGTACATGTTTTAATCACCCCATATGCACAGCCAAAACATGCAACTTCTTTGCACACACTGTATGGTTCAATCAACCGGTCACAATGGACGCAATAACATACGTCCCAGTCAGTTTTGTCTGTTGATAAATTCCAATAAGGCTTTACCCAAACAAAATGGCTGCATCCTCAAAAATATTAACAAAAAATAAAGGTTCTTTCACTTCTACTTTGAATGGAAAACAAGACAAAAAAAATGAAAAATATGGAAGATGTAGACAATATTCTCTTTCTGTTTTGCAGCGATGGCAGTTCACTGTAGTGTCAGTCAGTGCTTCAGTTAGTTACAACATGAAAAATACTACTCCAATAGTATTAAAACAAGCTTGCTACAGTTTATAACAGGTCTTTTGACACAAGCCAAGTGGGAAATTGGATTGCGGAGCTCATCAAACTGCATAACAAATGACTAAAATGTAAAATTTGGCCTTATTCTAAAGTTATTCAAGTTTAAAAACTTAATCTGTACAATATTAGCCCCTTTTTAGATATAATCTGACATGTAGTAGTGCTAGTACATCATCCCCTGTTTCTCGGGAAAACACAACCCTGTTCCTCTAGTGAATCACAGATAGATTCGTTTTAATGACTTTTTTTTTTTTTTCCCTGGAAGATAATGCTGGAGTTTGGTGTTGTAAATCGTGTAGTGATATTGATCTTGCAAAATGAGGTGCTCTAGTAGAATTCCAAGCAAATTGAAACACTCTTTTTTTTCATATGCCCATTTTGTCAGGTGCAAAATCAATCTGTTTGGAAAGTGTGTGCTCCACAACATTGTCAAAAGCGAATAATGTGCTTGCTCATCGATCACAAGGATGCACAATGGGTAGGCATGTCGATTCTCAAAAGTAGAGGGGCACTCCAACTTCAAAACCAATCAAGAGCACATCAAACTTTCCCATCTCGAAGAACTCTGCTCATCTTTTGAGACTGGGAGCTGGGTTATTTCTATTCATGACTCATTGCTGATCTTCTCCTCATTCTCCTGAATCCTGCAGCATTGTTTCCCTTTTTTCTCCAACTCTTAACGCCTGTAAGTCTTCCAAGTTCAAATAGACCTTTCTCCTGAGCCTTTCAGCAGCCAATAACATCATTTAATGGCAAGTGTTGTGCTAATTACCAGGTTTCAGAGCCCAACTGCCTCAGTTCAGAGGCTATACTGGATCCAGTGTTGATGATGAGTCACTGGCCAAGAGGCTGGCACCAACGTGGGTTATATCCATCAGTTGGCTCATTTGCATGAGGAAATCAGCAGGGTATGGCTTAAAAAGATCAGGGTCAGTGGAATAATAGAGATTCACTTTTCCTTTTAATCATCATGTGATGTCCTGAGGCCTTTTGCAAGGCTGTTCTGGAAGAGTTATTGGAAGCACTTTGCTTCATGTATTCTGCTCAAGCTGACCATTTCGCTGACAATCAGCAGTATTGGATCAGTGCTGGATACACTCGACCCCATCTGGGTGAGTATTAGATACCATGGATTCTCCTCCCATCGCTCTCTGACACTATTTTATCCTTTCTTCACATGAATTGTAAACCACTGTTCCTCTGCTTCCATTTCATTTATATCAGAAGCATGACTGATCACATTAATCAGCCATTCACAAAAGCATGTATGATACAACTGTGTATTTTTAATTAAATTAATTAAATAAGCAAAATATAGAAACGGGAATCAAGAACAATCTCACATCAAGGTCCATTTAATAGCTGTTGTGGAGCTCTTGATTAGATCACATGATCTTCATTACCAGATGGAGTTCATCATGGAATTGTAGATGATTTTTTACATAAGCTTTTTGACCTAGACTTTTTTGGCTTAAAATCTGAGGTTCAAAGTTTATCCAAATAGCAGTTGAGAGAACAAATTTACCACAAAGTCCATTTAGTAGCCGTTCTGGAGCTTTTGTGTTTTTCAGTTTTGTCATAATGTGCAGTATCTGCAAACTTTCTGTATGCCTCCTTATATACCTGTATGGAAGCTAAACATTGGTTGTTCCATAATGGCCAAGCTTTGGTGTCAGCTTTTGTCAAATACAGGGAGATGCACAGTGAATGACAAAAGCATTAACAATGCTGTTATTCTTCTAGAATGTGCCCAGAATTAGGGTGAGACCTCTTGCTTGTGCTGCAGGCACTATTGCAAGAATGTATTCTAGTGTAATAATCAAAAAAACAAACATACAGTGATGGAAAATAATTTCTGTGTCTTCACACAGAAAATAGGAAGTGTTTAAAATAAAATCACATTCAGTTTGTCATCAGCATGGCTATAGCTACCTATAACTAAAAAAATAAACTGCAACAAAATCAAAATGCTCATAGGGCAAACAGTATCACATCGTAAATGTCAGCTGTGTACAGCAAAACCCGTGATGCTGATATGTCAGAGTCGTGACAGCGCTGTGTCGTCAGTGATGTCCCCTCAGCCTGAGAGAGCTTACAAGGCTTACTTGTGCATGGTCCAATCAATAACAGATGCTGCAATAACCCTACACTGGTGCAATAAGAGACATGAGAGTACCAAACCTCCCCCAGGTTACAGACCTAATATATTTTATGCAAAATTTTACCCAAAGCAATACTGAGACACACTGTATGTTATTAGATGGCTTTATGATCCATTCACCACATTCAGAATCAGCTTTATTTCCCTACTGTTGAAGAGAGATTCTTTTACCTTGGGCATAACCTTAACCTTAATCAAATTGTCTTGAAGATGATCCCCAACCAAAGATTTAGTGTCCTAAATGTTCATTCTAATCTTTTCCCATGATGAACAGATCAAAATAGTGTTTCCCATTTATGGTGTCACATTATCCAGTTTGTGGCAAAGAAATGTAATCCTCATATAATTTATGTCGACACCACATTATGTGTTTCACAGCTTGTTCTATTCAATAACATTTTATGAGGGTGTGTTGCTTATGTCATCTGTATGTCACATGCTGTATATGTTTATACATTGATTTTCGGTTATTGCATACCTGTGTGAATGTTTCCCTCACTGCCTTATTATGCAATCCACACAGGCCACATATTGGAGGCCACGATGCATCATCACTTCACCAGGGAAAGTGAATCAAGGATAGGGAAAATACGAGAAAGGAAAATCACCATGAAATCCTGTTAGATCAGCCTGCTTTTGTAGTATTTTGCTGTGTATTTACTTGTGTACATCATTTTATATAGACTTTTTTGATTTCTTTCAATTTCTGAGTCATCATCAGATGCTCACAAAAAACATCCAAATAATTTGCACTTTTGTCAACAAAACTTCCATTTCACTGACATTTTCGGTTGTAAACTTTGCCAGGCTTATGCAATTTGAGGTTGTCTTAGATTTTATGTTTTAGTAAAGCAATATATTCCAAATGTTGTTTGTTTTTTTCTTGTTTTTAGTCATGTTATTTGTTCTGCAGTCTAATCGTTAGATAGAAATGTGTATGTAGAAGCAATTTACAACTCCTGATTACAATTGATACCAATGCAGGTAGTGTGATGACCATATAATGCAACTAAGGTTAGGAATCAGAGACCAGAGTGAATGGTCATACAAACATTTGCTTTCAGCACTGGCATCGTAGGATTGCGTCCAAAACATTTTTTTTAAACCATGATTGTGATCTTTCCCATGGTTAGCCATACGTTAACCATGCTTTTTTACAATCTTCTTTTATTGCAGAGCTGTATTAACTGAGTTTTGACCACTATACAAGCCTTTAGCTTATTACATAGTTATGACTACTTTGTTGTTGAGTCCTTTGTCTTACCACCTGTTGAATGGAAGTACAATATTCACTGGTGTTTTAGCCATGTTTAGTTCCCCAACTTCTGAAAAAAATATCTGGCTATTTATGTTATGAAGTCCAACCTTCTTCACCATGCATATGTTTTCTCTGCTGAGCTCACAGCACCTGCCTGTTGTTTTATATAAAAGCTCAGTGTTTGGTTTTGTTGGTCCAATTAACCACTCATTGTAAAATATAATCCAGGATTTGCAGATAGGTACAAAATAAACATTATGCCTGAATTCCTCTCATATGTTCATAGCAAACACTCAATTGTGCATCGCTAATGTGTTTCAGGAACCATAGTGCAGGCTGAATTATGCTTTGCCCAAAGAGTACAACAGTTGCATGTGAACACAACTCAAAAAGAAACAATTGCTGTAGTGAGGACATCGACCTCTCCCAAAATATAGGTGTGACATAAAAACCTGAACTTTCCCATGACAGTTGATACTTGGCTACTTTACAGGCACACTGTGAGACTGTGGTAAAAGGGAGAAGGGTATTGTAGGCAGTAGGGAAATTTTAATTAGATAGCCATTGTTTTAGTGGGTGTCAATTGAAACACATTTGCAAGCAGAACACCCTAACACACCATCTCTACTTGTTTGTTTGATGGTCCCTGTAGTCTGCCACACTGGACTCAGGATTGATTTTAATCAGGGCTGTCAGTGGATCAATGGAAGTTTATTACCCCCACAAGAAGCACTGGCGATGAAGCTCTGCCCCTTGGGAAGTGTAGTTTTACCAGCCTTCATCATCCAACCTGCTAACACCCCTTAGGGAGCATCTGGTATGGGAATTGCAGGTTTTATTGTGTGCAGTAAATCTCATTGTTATTCCTCTGAAATGTGATGGTTTGGCAAACATTGGTGTCATGAAGGAAAATTGAAAAGCGTGCCGCAGCAGAGTATATGTTGTAAGTACATTAGCTGAAAGCACATTTGCACTTTGCCAAATGCAAAGCAATGTGGTCGTAAGTGGATAGACAAAAGAGAACTGAACAACAGAGTGCAGTTATTTATTTGTGCTCACAGTCCCGTCAGCATGATGAAACAGTCTGTTTGTCATCTAATGTCTGGTATTTGCGTGCACCAGGCGTTCTTTTGACAAACAACCAAGCAGCGGTGTTTACAGCGCAGTGTGTCATATTAGAGCCATTTAGAGAGACCGCTGGAGCCCACTCCCCGCTGCTCTCAGTACACACTGGTTCTCAGTTACCCAGGTGACCAGCACATTGCTGTGATTAATTGCACTTTGTTAATAGGCAATTCCTCCAACAACTGCCTGCTAGAGCAATTTGAGAATACATATCTGTGTGTGTGTGTGTGTGTGTGTGTGTGTGTGTGTGTGTATGCGTGTGTGTGTGTGTGTGTGTGTGTGTGTGTGTGTGTGTGTGTGTGTGTCAGCAGTGGAGGTATCTGTGTATGCACACATATGTATCTGTGCCAAGCCTTTGTGCCTCCTTGCCATTGTACGTGATCATATTCACTTGGGGGTTAAACAATTACAAACAAGAGATGTTTCTCCCCAATAACTCTCTCATCCCTCATTGTCCTTACCACTAGTATTTGTCCAATGATATATGAGGTGAACCAAATACTGTTCTCACCAACCCAATGTCCTGATTACAAACAATTATTCATTGTTACTTACAGTAATAAAAGGGTAATGGGGCCTCATAAATCTACTTGCTAGTACTCCCATTCAATACCAGAGGGGTGTTGCCAGTGGGCCCACTGGTGGATGCAAGACTGGGTGAACAAGATGGTGAACGCCAGCATCAAACATTTGACCTGCTTCATTGATTTAGAACTTCTTGACTGTGACACATTCAAAGCCATCACATTATTGTTTGGTAAATGGTGTTGTGTGAGAAATCTTGGTTACAATGTAGTTGCCACCACAAAGGAAACTAAGAGTTAAGATGTGTGCTTGCAAGGCTCTGATTGGATGCGTTGGATGACTATGATTAGATGAAAAGAAGCCTTAAATGTGTGGCATCAGATTATGAAGCATAATGAAGAAGGTAATGTTAAATTTATCTTCAGCAAGCTTGATGCTTTCAGTTACATCTAAGTGCAGATGTAGAAATGTATGATTAGCACATGTCAGGGGAAAACCTTTTGATGTGTATGTCAGGATCAATGGAAAGAGAGACATAAGGAAGGGAGGGGGAGCAAAACATCATTATCATGATGATTTATGAAGCTTCCCTTCACTAATTCAAACTTGAATTAAATGCACACTTTTCTCATCACATCAACCTATTCCTCATTCCCACGCTCTTCCTCCCACGCATCAAACACACACATTCATATATATTTGATTCCAGGGCAACCCTGCAACAGAACAGCAGTGTTACCATGACATTACTCCGGTCAGTCATCAAGGACAGCTCGTTGAAATTCCACTCATCTCTTCCCTTTCTCCCTCGCTTTCCCTCCATCTTCCCAGCCCTCTCCCCTTCCACGGCCAGGGTGAAGCGGCCTGCTTTTGTTAACAGCATTACATAAGTGCCTGAAGAGGAGCAAGGGAGAGAGAGTGAGAGATGGAGGGTGCAAATTCAAAGAAAGAAAACGGCCAAGATACTGCAAAAAAAAAGAAAGAAAAAAAACCTATATATATTACACAGATAATCCTTTGTAAATCACTTATTATGCGCTTTTGTAAAACAGGGATAAAATGATTAGGAAGCCATTTGAACAGACACCCCCTCCATCCCTCCCTTGTTCCCCTAGCCACCAAGTCCACACACACACACATAATAACACACAGGCATACCACCACTAAACTGATGATGATTGCCAGGAAGCACTTAGCATTGCTCTGACCCCAGTGTTTATTGTAAGGGTGGGAGGGAGGATTATAGAAAACATATAATAGGGGTGCAGATGAAGGGGAAAGACACTGTGGAATGTAGATGGATGGAGGAAGGTGGATACTTAAGTAATTTGTGAAGGCCGACTCATTGAGGGAAAAGACCTCTGATGGACTGCACGTCCGGCGCTTCAAGGACAGGTTAAAGCAGAGAGGGGTGGATGTGGAGTATATGTGTGTGTGTGGGGTGGGGGGGTGGGGGGGGGGTTATGAGTAGGAGTTAGCGGGTGTGGGGTTGGGGTGGAAGGCGGAGGCTGGGTAATGCGATAAGTGGGCCGTTTGATTCAATCGCGTTCCACGTCAAACACGTGTTTCATTCTGCTTCATTTGGCTCAGCCACGGCCAGACTCTGTTACTCCCACTTATACTGATACACCCTGCTTACGTGTGTTCACATGAATACAAACATAGACACCAATGGCATGAATATCCATCAATATCACATAATAGGGCTAAAATGCCTGCGCTGATGTCTGTCTGTGACACCCACAAACACATACTTACACACACACACATACATGCAGACACAGAGCTGCACCTGCCTTTGGCTGGCCCATTAACCATGTTGAGAGGGAGGAAAGTCGGGGGCAGTGGAGTGTCTCTTATTCCAACAATCAATCATACATTAGCCAGATAGCATATCCAACTGAGCAAGCTGCCAACCAGACACGGAAACAGAGAGGAGGAAATCACTGCCTAACACCAGGAGCCAGACGAATAAAACTCTGTGTCAGTTCAATGCTTGTAATCTGTGTGCACAGAAAGGCAGAAATATGCACATGTATGCCTTGTGTAAGTATGGTTCTGCTTTATAAATCTCAACCATTGTTAAATCGTGCGCACACTCTCCCACTTAACCCATTAATTGATGTAGATAAGCTGTTGATGTGTTTGCATATAAATACATCAGAATGATCCACCAGTCTTTGGACCTGTCAGTGAAAAGGATAGCATTGTCTCCAACAAAACCAGAGCAGCCATCATTACACTTGCCAATTCATAGCACCCACTGTCATTAATTCATATGCACCTGATTATCATCAAAGGTAATCAATAATGACAACATAATTGAGAATAAAGATAAAATTAAAAGAACATCAACACATGATGACAAATGTTGAGGTCGAAAAAGCAGTTAATTGAAGTTTGATTGGTATGTTTTTCTGAAGTGTGTAGACTGCAAAAAAATCATGTGTGCTTAGAGAAACTGTTGCCACTTAATTATATCACACTCATTTATTTTGTGCATGTATATCATTTGAACATATGGCTCCGGGTGTACTGGTTTATGTATTACAAATATTTGTATTTCTTTTTCCCAACAGCTCCTTCTGGTGTTTTAGCAGAAATGACCAGAATATATACTTTGATATGAATTCAAGGTCTTGACAGTCACCATAAGGCAGTGTGGACACTAATGAGTACAGCATAGCTTTTACAGCACTAGCAAGGATCATTGCTCAGGTTGGTTTTTATAAACATGCCTGTTCATTTATTCATGCTGTGTTTTATCCACTGAAGGTAACTCATTCAGTAATGACCCTCTCAACCCAGTGGCTATCTTGGTCTACTTTTCATTTTTACTTGTCCTTTGCTGTTCTGTGTCAGTAGATGAGCATGTCTACTTCAAAACATCAAATCCACACTGACAGTTATATAATTATCTGAGATATTCCTTTAGACAAGGGTTAGTTTGTGTGAATATATTCATAGTGTTTATATAATATTATCCACCATTAAAACAGTCACATACTACTCAAATGCCACCCCAGATGTACAGTTTGTAGTGTAAACATGTTTTTCCTTTAAAAATTGATTGTCAGTGTACCTTTTGACCTTGCTTGCTTATAAATGTATAATGCTGGCAGACATAACAATATTTTTTAGCTTCTGTATCCACGAAACATCACACAATATTGCTGCCTCCAGCTATTTTTTCCATATTGACTGCAAGTAGAAAACAGGAGGACATGGCTTCCTTTTGGTGAGTTTCTCAGGTAAAAATGGTCAACATTATACCAGCTAAACATCAGCATGTTAGCACTGTCCTTGTGAGCATGTTAGCATGCTGACATTAGCATTTAGCTTAAAGCACTGCCACGCTTAAATACAGCCTCAAGGCTATTTGGCTGCAGCTAAAGCTGCATTGACTGAAGTGGTGCTCTGAGTTGCTGCAGGCATAATCATGGACAGAGTACATATGACATATAAGCGTTTTTTAACCTTTATTTAACCAAGAAACCCTCACTGAGATTAAACATGTCTTTTTTCAAGAGTATCCTGGCCAAGAAAGGCAGCAACAACGATGAGTACAGACAAACAACATTAAACAGATAACACAAGAATATAAAGTCTCAAAAATACATCACAACGGCAGAGTGAAAAAGCTGCTGCGTAAATCAGGAAGGAAATTTCTCATACAGTCATATAAAATATTATGTCCTGAAGACAACCTAACCCTTAAACACAACCCTTAAAGCAACCCAACAGCTGTCTAGATAAAATATATTAAGTTACCCAAGCCCACCTGAATTGTACTGTTTACAGATCTGAAGAAATAATAAAAAGAAAACACACACACACACACACACACACACACGTTTCTCTTTATGTCCTTGTGAGGACACTCATTGACATAATGCATTCCCTAGCCCCTTACCCTAACCCTAACTATCACAACTAAATGCCTAAACATAACCCTTAAAACCAAGTCTTAACCCTCAAATTGCTCTTTAAAGTTGTGAGGACTGGCCCAAATTTCTTCACAACACAGAAATGTCCTCACACTGCTGGTTTTTAAATAAAACTGGTTCTCTGAAAGATAGAAAGATGTGCACGCATGCACACACACACACGCGCACACACACACACACACACACACACACACACAAGACATCTTCAGTTTTGGCATTTAATAAGACATCAGGCAGACCATTAGAGACACAAAAAGGAATAGTGGTTTGCACTGAAATTCTTTTAAGGAGGGTAAGTAAAAGTACTTCAGCAAGAAATAAAGGGGACATTAAGGTAGCATAATTAAAACTCTAATTAGGGCATTGGGAAACCACAAACTGCTGCAACAGGCACATATTCTTTAACTTGCTGCAGTTCTACAGGGAGGATAAGACTATATCCTTCACAGTGATAATGTTCAGAACAGTGTGTATTTACTGCCATTACGGTTAAATTGTAAGAGGTTAAGTAGACCTACTGGAGACCATGCCAGGAAAACCCAACTGCTTTCACATTTCTTTTTATCGTATATCTTTAGTTTAGTCAGCTATTTCTTCTATTTTATTTTGCCGTTGTGTACATATCAGCAGAAATAGCGCAGTCAGCACCATAGAACGCAACACATGCTTCAGTGACAAGATTCGTGATTCATATCTGCTTTTCTGTTTCCCGGCCACTTGTAATTATTAAAAAATACATGATTCTCCCTTTTTTCATCGAATTAAAAAGTTGCCACCGCTGCATCAGCGGCCTTCCACAAGGCTAATAAATGCATGAGATACAGTCATAAAACACCACTTAATGTCACAAAACAGATGCTTTTATCACATCAACAAGTGTGTGACTGAGGGAAACAGGTGGGGCTCTGCTCATTGAAATGCAACATTACAGAGGAGCACATAAATAATAAATAACATTAAATTTTGTAACAAGTTCATCAGGTCCAAGATATGACAACTTTTGAAGTTAGCTACCTACCCGCGCCAGACTAAACGGGTCTTTAGATGTCATCCCATGGTTGACTGAGCTTATATGATTGTGTTGAATGTAAAATAAAGGAATCCAATCTGCATATCATAAATGAAATAGCAATGCATGAGGTATACCGTTTGCATTTCAGCATCAACGTACATTATGCATCCATGTGTGCCATGTTGTGATCTATGACTTTTACTTTAGGGATGCATTATGTATATGTGTGCATTAGTAAGAACAACAGACTGAGGGCACATATACAAATATATTTATATATACAGGTTTGTAACTGGGAATTAGTGGAAGCCAACAAGTTATGGGTCACTGACCTGTAAGCTGTGAAACTTGAGCTTATTTACTTGTTTAAATGCTTGTTCCTCTTATGTCTTTTTTAACACGCTTGGAAAAAATAAAATGTCAGAAAAATGTCAAGGAAAAAGCTGAGCTCAAAAAACATGATTGCATTTCCAAAGGACATTCCCGAAGGATGCCACTTTGGGAGCATTTTCTCTTCAAAACATTTTTTATCATGACACCCGGGCTTCAAGGGGTTTTCACATACACTAGAACTACTCCATGAGGTGTGAAACTGACTGTGTTAATTTAATACTGCTTTTGCTTTTTTTCTAAATAAATGAGTCCCTTTCTGATCCTTGTTCACAATAATCTGTGTATTGACTAAAAAATAATAACTCAATCATGAAATGTCATGTCATATTAAGGAAAAGCCTGTTTTCGCTTCATTGTTTCTTAGACTGAGTGACACACAATGATCCACATCTCAAATTAATACTTCCCTGCAAGTGTAGTAATGCATATGTTGTTGCACTCAATTAAGAACAAGGCATTATAAATTGGTGGAGACTTGTATTTTGGGGACCACTTAACAAATCTTTTCCAACATTTCTTGAAGTGTTACCAATATATTTTTATGGAAGTGAATATATTTTCATGTAGAATTTGTGCACTTTACTATAAAAGGGATTTTTTTGTGTGTGTTTTAACAGGACGTATAGTGACTGTGTTATTTTAACTATATGTGTCGAATTTCCACTAGCTCTACTTCCTCTTTTCATTCAGGACTTTTACTTGGGAAGGTAGGCATTTTCTGTCTTTGTATGTGATGCTTTGTGTGAAGTTTCCATAAACAATTGCAAAGTGAGTGTGTATTTTTAGGTTTCTGAGCTAAAGGTATGTTTATTTTCATGCATAAATGTGCTAATTGGAAGAGAAATTTGTTGAGGCATGTGTGCAACACGGCTACCGTGTAGCTTGCAGTGCTAGGGGGTACTGTTGAGACGATATTACCTAGTGTAGATGGTATTACACAGGCACAGAAAACATGTCCTGTGAATGCTTTTTTTTTTCTCTAAAGTTGCAGGCATTTGGGTTTATGGCTATTTTTGTTGAAATATCCTTTAGCTAGTTCAATATTTTTGTATTCATTTTGTAAGAAAATTAATTACTTTTTGTAATGTTAGTCCACATTATGCTCTCTTTCTTCCTCTTTTCATTGTGGACTTTTCCCTCGGAAAAGGAAGCTATGCTGATGCCATTCCTTGTGCCTTGCAATAAAGTGCTAAAGGCAGTCCCAGGCAGTGTGGTTCCTGTTAACTACACAACACAGTGCAAAGCCATTACATGAGCAATGGTTTAACTCTCTTCCTCCAGTCACTTGATAACCACTCTGTTATCCTGGTTCAAGTGTAGTTCTGAGCTACATGTCATGCTCTGATATGTTCTGGGCACAGATACTGCAGTTTCTGCCGTTATGCTAAAATGGAAAAGCAGAAGAAATAGCTAAAAGACAAACAGGCAGCGAGTTTCCTTCAAAACCTTTCAGGCTTAAAACTGCTTTCCAAAGGGCCAAAAAAATGTATACTGTAAATATTTAATTTTTACTGCAGTCAACCACCATGTGACAGTGCTGTTTGGACAGGTTTTCTACTTCCTTGTGCTTATGAGGTCATAAAAGTCCTGCCTCTGTTGAGACAGGAAGTTATCCTCATTGAATTCATCTATCTACCAAACAAAAACATGCAACATATTTTTCTTTAAATCTTTCATGACCTACTGAACACTGAGTATGAGTAGCATTCAGTGTGTGCAGTATGTTTTTTTTCTGTGTCACTGAACACATGCTGTGATTCTTTTTGAGCCCGGCTATTAAAAGATACCACACATATGAATTATGGATCGACTGTTAGAGGCTAAAATTGAGCCAAAATGGAAGTTTCTTTTAAAAACAGCACAAGTTATGCTCTTTATGCAGACGGTGTTTTACCATTTATGTAACCCTATCTAACAGAATTAATCCAACAATAGGGGGTATGCGAGGTTATGTATTCATGTTTATGCGACAAAATGCATTAAAAAACAACTAGAATGTACGACATGCGAAGCATTATTGATAATGGCTTCTACATTCCTGTCTCTTTTTGACTTTCTTTCACTCTTTCTCTCTCTCACACACACGCAATCACAAACAGACTTGGGACTAAGGGCCATGGCCTTTACCTTTTAGTGTTTGCAGTGGTTATTGGAGCGTGCTGTCTATGCCATGGCCCAGCTCTCAACAATGGCCTCAGCAAAGATCCCATTTAGTTAAGAGCCCATAGAAGACCTGTCTTGAGGCTAAACGCAGAGTGGCAAAGAGGGGAGGAAGAGCGAGATAGAGAGAGGGGGAGTCGTCAAAAGAGCAGACAGAAAACAGAGACAGAGATGAGTAACTGGTAATACACGGGTGATGCTTATTGGTTTATCGGCAGGTGGAAAGTAAACCAGTCTAGTCATCTTCGCTTCTGTCTTCTTTCAATGAAAGTTTAACCAAGAGGAAACCTCCTCACTCATTCTAGATCTACACTTGCTCTCATGAATCCAGCAATTATCACTTATTCACCCTTGAAAGTACAACTCTGCATCCCTGTTGACCAAGCAATTTCACTCTCATCTTGATTCCCTTTTGGTATTGTCAAAATGATGGAAATAGCAGCAATTCTTCAGTGAGTGTAGCTCTCTAATGGTGATGGGTGTTTTCTGCTGGCATGAAATTGCTAACTCATCTCCTAGAGGGCAAGATCAACCGTCATCACTACTGTCACACCAGGTTTTATTCATTGCCTCGCTCTTCCCACCTCGTGGTGATGGAGTACAACAAGGCCCCCGTATTTCATGTGGCATAAATGCTCAATTAGGACCATGTTTGGCAAGGAGAGCAATCACAAGTGTACACCACTATTTTGATGCAGAATCCGTTTGATGAGCTTTGGTGTTTTATATCTTTTACACGCTTGTCTTACATTGTCTTTTCTATGAGAGGGATCATTAGTGTTTAAGAGATCATTTGTTACAGTAGCTCTTCTTTCAAGTACAGTGCTTAAAGTGCTGGTTATGCTCCACATGAAGCTTGGACAAGACCTTATATATATTCAAGTCATTGATTGTGCCTTCAAACCATTCAGAATGTATTCTTCTATGCCATGCTAGAATTATAATCAACGATTAAACATTTTTATTTCTGTATTGTAAAAACCAGAAATACATCATAGATACATCAAGAGCATCTTAATCCAACACAAAATGGATGGTTACTGTTGTCATTGCTGTCTGACACTCTGTCCATATCATGCAAAATATCCAAGCTGTTGTTTGTTTAGAGGTGAAATTAAATAAATAGATTTACTCTCAGTTCATGTTTCTAATTAACATTTGCAGGTAGGGGCCTGAAAATGTTTGTCTTGATTGATTAGTCTTCACAGTCAATGGAGAAAATCAAAATGACGCCAGCAGTTATGAGCAAAGCTACAGGATAGTACAGAGGTTTGCTTTCATTGCTGAGCTCCAGATTTACCAAAATGATTTCTTTCACCGGCTTTTAGATCCAAAAACCAGCTGGGCACCACAGAGCGGCCCGACCTGCCGAGAGCAAGGTAGACTTAAATCATAGCTTCTTTTTTTTTTTTTTTTTTCCTCTGGACCTGTTTGGCCTACAGTAAGTCATGATGGATGGGGCGGCAAAGTGTGGTCTGCTGTGGGCTTCAGCTGCTCTTAAATGTATGGGCAGGGGGCTGGAGAGATGGGATGAATGGAGCAGACAGAGAGATGAGATGGAGGGACCAGGGGAGATATATGAGAAGAAGGCCAGGGGAGAGGTGATAGATGTCTGTGAAGACGGGCGAGAGGGTAGGGATAGACGGACAGAGGTGACCACAGAAAAGTTATAATGTAGGTGGGCCGAGGGGGGCCATGGTCAGCCTGCGATCTGTCTCTGTCAGATGAAGGAAAGGATTTTCTCCCTCAGATAATCCAGAAATTGAACACCGGAGCTGAAGGTAAGGTCGGTTGTGTGTGGGTATGTGAAAATACAGTACATGTTACCCTATATATGCGTGATTTATAGCATGGAGGGAATGGAACTCTGGTGCTTTCTGATGAGACTGACTTTGTTTACTCACCATCATGAGTGCAGCCACCCCTGCATGTTCTGTGAAAGATGATAAGAAAGAGAAGAGACAGAGATTAGTAGGCATAGTAAGGCAAAGCGTTACAGTTCAGGCTGTAAGAATAAAATGTAACATCAATTTAAGCATGTTAATCTTTTTATACTTCTTCTGGCTCACCGCAGGGTTGTGTCTTTTCTCCTTTATTTTTTTTATCTTATATACAGTACCAATACAGTACTTAACACTTTCTCATGCAAGGGAATGGGAAGGTGTGACCAAACTTTTGACTGGTACTGTATATAGTATAAAAGATTGTTGTAGTAAATATGAACATCACCTTATTATAAAATCTGCTGACAACAGTGTTACTATGTCTCTTCTCAGTCAGTTAGCTCAATCACATGGATCCATAATGCAAGTATTTATAGACAGGAGGAACAGATCCTTTTTTAGATTTACAGTTAATGTATCTAAAACTAAATAAATGATAATTTCACTGGAAAAACTTATGTGTTTAAATCATCCAGACCTATAAATACTGAGACACTGGTTTTGATGACAAGACTGAGATGTAATGAAAATACATTGTGAATTACATTGATGACATTACATGTCATTGTGAAAAAGGGGTTAGCAGCATCTCTACTGTGTAAAATAAACTATTTTTGGGTAGATCAGAGAACATGAGCAACTTTTTATATCCGTCTCACTGAAATTGTTAGTCCAGACTGGAATATCTCAACAACTTTCAGATGGATTGTCTTGGAATGTACAAATATTCATGGTGCCCAGATGATGAATCCTGTACTGACTTTGGTGACTTCCCCTGACTCTTCCTCTAGAGCTACCATGAGGTCCACTTTTGTGGCTCTTAGTGAAATGTCTTGACAACTATTGTATGGATTGCCATGAAATTTGGAGCAGAAATTTCTGTCCCCCTCAGGATGAATTTTAATTACTTGGGAGATCCCTTAACTTTTCATCTGGCACCATCAACAAGTCAACATTTCAAAATGTCCAATACTTTGACATACCTGCCAATCACATTCTCATCATCTTCAACTGTACGTTGTGTTTAGTGCTATTTAGAATATGCCAAGATGCTAACACAGTAAACTAAGATGGCACTTTTTTAACATAATGTACTTCTTCGATATGATGTGTAGGTGTTGGATTTGACATTGCAATTAACTCTTGTGGATTTAAACTATTTACTCACTTCATTTTTGTATTTTTAGATTGCTTCTATCTGTGTGACAAAATGTACAAACTCACCTGCCCTTATAATAATTGCCTGTTTGAGGGACGAACTTAACTCAAGATAAAAGCAGGTATAGAAAGAAGAGAGACTGAGACCGAAATGGTTAAAGGGAGGTGAGAGGGGGAGAAAATTTCATTTTGAGTGGAGTAAAAACAGCACTTTGGAAAATAGAAGTGCAGCAGGCATGTGTGAGAAAAGAGCAGCAAACTAGTGGACGGAAAGAGGAGTAGGCAGTGGGAGAGAGAAGGAAGGAATGGATGGGAGAGCCAGAAGGGAGTTTTGTACCAAGGAACACTATCATAATTGTCACATTTGATCAGGGAGGAACTCTAGTTAGCTTCATGGACCACTGCTTTTTTCCAAGCTCCCACCCAACCGAGGACTCAGCAGGCTGAGCATTAGACACACACACACAGGCACATACACACCTAAATTTATGTTGGCATTCATGTATAAAACTACACACAAACACATGCATGTGCAGATATTTAATTATGCTCAGACAAGCATACCCATATAAAAAAATATAGGAAATTGGAAGGAAGTTCTTGCAATTTCTTTTTCTTTTTTCTTTTTTTTTTGCTTGCATTTACCTCAACATAACAAAAGCACACAAAGCACTTTGCTACTTCTTGTTTTATAATATGAGCAGAGAAGAGATGCATTAACACAGTGAAGAGAGGATCATCAAAGTGTGTCATTGTGAAGGGTAAAGAGGTAGAGTGAAAACATTATGATGTCTGTGTTATTTTTGACTGAAGTTAGTGCACTGTCAAACTTCAAAGCGGTTACTGCAAACAGGGATCAGAAAAGGAGAGAATGAATCCTAAAGGCAAGTAGAAAGCATGAACATACAAACAGTAGATGTTGATTATTGATGAGGGCACATGTCCTGTAGGAAAAATTTACAACTCAGCAGAAATACCATTTAAAACACACTTGTGTCGCTGTGAGTTTAAAGAGTTGTCAAAGTGACTGCAGTTGAATTAGGGTCAAGGTTTTCCCTGATACTAGCTAAGTGAAAACTGAAAAACAATTGTGACAATGCGAGTTGAACCCCGAAGCTTTGGCCTGTCCTTACTTTCCCTGATTCATGGAAGCAAATCAAACACACCATTGTTCAGGAGCCATTTAGCCCTAGACAACATTAATCAAACAGGGGCAATACAATTTTCCGACAAGGCAGGCGTTTTAAAATTACAGAGAGGAAGAGTAGAAAATTACTGTTGTTTTGATTAGGGCCACAGCAGTTACCCAGTTGCGGGTATGTGCGTGCCTTTCAGCTTTTTCATTTAATGTGAGTAAAGGTTGTATGCAAAAACTGAGGACCGTGTGCACACATTAGATCTTAATAGCTGTCACTATGGAAAATTTTTATTATCATAGGTTTGTAACACCCATTTTCTTAAATGATTACAGCAACGAAACAGCCTAAGTTTACATTTTGGTTAACAAACTGACAGCAACAAATGAGGAAAACAGCATTAGAAGAATATATCCTGTATACAGCACTCATGTAATTGGAATGCAGGCATGCAAACATATATACAGTATGACTCCAAAGCAATGATTCTCACACTCTGATTTCCTCCTTGATGTTGTAATGCTGCTTTGAAGATTTCCTCTGGTTCTTTCATATTTCTTCCTATAGTCTCTGTACAGGGAACACGCCCTCTGGCCACAGCAGCTGTGTGCTAATCAGGTCAAGAGGCCCCATTGACTTGTGCTGATGTGTACACACAGTACACGGTACATGTATGATATGCGGTTGCGTGGACAATACAAATCTTGACCTAACTGCTTCCTCAAGCATGGCCACCAGAGGTGCAGGTCAACTCTGGTGCTGTAAAACTGTTATCACTGCCTTGGGAAATGTAGATATTGAAGTTATTTAGTTTAATCAGCGAGTTCTGTGAAAAGGCTGTTTTCTCACAGTTATGATTAATGGAAAAATACATTATTTTTCTATATGCTTTGACAAATATTTTACATGCTATATCACAATATTTATGGTTTGGCTTATCCTCAGAGTCATAAAATACAGTATGTTCAACACATTGACAATGTTGTCTTTAAATTAAAGGAAATATGCACATTTGGAGGTTGATATAGTTAATATGGGGCTCTACTGGAATATCTTTGCATGATTTACAGTTCAAAAAAATCTTTTTTAACTCATACTGACCCTTTATGCAGCCCCTCAGTTAACCCTTTGTCTGAAACACACTTTTTTAGCTCCTGTCTCCTCTTTTAGCCTACTCTCTTCTGTTGGGTAGCCCCCTGAAGGTCCGTCTCGGCTGACATCTGGCAGCTACATAAAGAAACAGTAGTAGTAGAATTTCACTTCTTTTTCTTGTTCTTTACTTGAAATGTCAACTTCTCAAATACATCTGTATATTGTTGAGCAGAAATCCGATCCCCAATATGAGTAGACAATGCAAACAACACATGGAAAAACCTTAGCAACAAAGGCTACAGAATAGTTTATGGGCACGCACATTGGCAAGGTAGAGAAAAATATTGCAAATGAAGCATTCATGGCAGGTTGATGCCTGGGATTTTGACCTGCAGGGAGCATTTCTACATATTTTAACCTCAAGTTTTAGAACTTTTACCATGTTTAGCATAAATAT
Organism: Thunnus maccoyii; assembly: GCF_910596095.1. NCBI lineage: Eukaryota > Metazoa > Chordata > Actinopteri > Scombriformes > Scombridae > Thunnus > Thunnus maccoyii. Next base: position 21,452,090 of record NC_056547.1, read on the forward strand.
CCAACATCATACCAGTATGTAAATAATTGAAAATCACAAAAAGCATAATATGTCCCCTTTAAAGCTGAGATGCAAGATGTGTGCGAGTTTCCATTTCTCAAAATGCAGTGACATCCTTGGTAAAGAATATTGACATCCAATAGATATTTTAAAATGCTTTGTTTGTTACCCCCCCCAAAAAAATGGTGCAGAATTTACGGTTAAAGAAATTCCCCGCGGTGTAATAGAATGGAATCACATAAATATCTTATACAAAGAAGCCCTCAGTCTCTGTACTGTCCTGCAACTGGCTAAATCAGCTATAGTGTGTGTTTGTTAGTGTGTGTGTGTGTGTGTGTGTGTGTGTGTGTGTGTGTGTGTGTGTGTGTGTGTGTGTGTGTGTGTGTGTGTGTGTGTGTGTGTCCAACCAAATGTGTGTATGATGTATCTGCAATAAGTCAAGTAGGCTCCAAATCACCTTTTATGTCACTCTGAGATACTGATGGAGCTCTCCGTGGTGCTGAAATCTTCCAAGGACTTCGTGTATGTGTGTACTGCTCTGTGTGTCCGTGTTTTACAGCAAGAGTTTCATTAATAAAATGATCTCTAAGCTTCAGTGAGCTCTCCATGGTGCTGAAATTGTAACAAACTCTTCATTCCTTCCCATCATCTAGCTTTCATTATGTCATTATTGCAACTTCTCTTTCACAGGGATTTTAATATTTTGGAGTAACAAGGTTATTGTCAGCCAGTATTACCAGACAGTATAAGTGTCGACATTTATTTCAATAGCCTAATATCATCATTAGTCATCTATTTGCTTTACTACAGAGCAGAAGCACATGCTTAAAGCACTGACCAACCCTCCCTCATTGTCCAGCATAGAGAAACATTTATTGTGCTGACAATGTGATTATTCTGTCTCTGCCAAGAATCTTGCGAAAACAGGCTTTTGAAATCGGTGAAAATTTTCACTTTCAAGTGAATCTGTTATTCTGAGGTGCTGTCTCTCCAGCTGGTTGATGTATAAGGACATGAGGATGTCAACTTTGAAGGATGTTTGCATCCTGGCCATTTGGCATGGGTGGTAGAAGGAGACAAATGTGTGAGCATTATCTGTAATGTGCTTTCTATTAAAATAGTTAACCTCATCAGAATCCCTTTCCCTATTCATGGGAAATGATGAATTCAGAAAAAAAAACAGATTCATATCATTTAGTGAGTGAATTAAAGGTGGTAAGTGCTGAATTTTTCATCTATATACAGTATGTAGCTGAAAATTTTAGTCGGGGTGGCATGTTCTAATGCTAATAAATGAGCATGATTATCACAGTCACAGACAGTCTCCCTTTTTGATCTGCTCTGTGCTTTCATTTGGTTCAATTTAGAAGGCCACAAATTTGATTCTCTGCAGAATCCTCTCAGGCAAATAGTAAAATGTTCTTAGAAAGCAGTTTAGAGCTGCAGACTGGAGGTTCATTTGACAATACATTGAGAAAAAACTACATATTTTTTTCTTTGATAAACTGGAGCAGCGTAAAGATGACCATATAGAGAAATTGTATGTTTATACTATTAGTATTACTAATAATGCAATACATGCCTCTCAGCTCAATGAAATGATATGACTCTCTCAGCTTTGCAGCAAGTAAACAGCATATTTCCAAACATAACAGTTACAAAAAAGTCCAGAAACTCAAGCTGGGGTCTATTTACATATAAACATATTTGTGCAACCAACTGATTCACATAAATTGTAGGAACAGAGAAAATCATTGCCTCACTTTTAAGCCAAATTTGTGGACTGGCAGTACTTTCGTGTTTCGTGCTTAATATCTGGGCTCTGACACTTTGTAACCTGGCAGACACAGTCCCTTGACAGCTTCTGTTTTCTCAGTATCATCTGCCACATTGTTCAATGAGCCCAATTTCCAAATCTGTGTTGTAAAAGTACCACTGTTCCGCCGTCTGGTTCTGCATTCGACTGTGACTTTAAGACCAAGTTGTGGACTGTTCATTAAAGGAAAATATAAGTCTGCAAAAAAGCTTTCATCTTCTTTGGCCTAGCCAGTGATGAGGTCAAATTCTTAGTTTGAATGCAAAGTGTAGGAAGCAGAGAATAAAAAGTAATTTAATAAGTTTGATTATGCCCACAGATACATGATTGGTTCCACAACTATTAAGACTGAAAAATGGATGATGGATGAATACATGGATGGCTGGTAATCTGTCTACTCTAGAAGAGCTGCACCGCTATAGCTCCTCCTACCAGGCCCTCAAAAGAAACACTTGAGCTGACTAATGTCCCAACACTTTATGCAAATATATGCAGCAAGGTGCTCCTAAATCTAATCACATCTTCTACTGTATTGGGGATGCTTTTGATGTAAGTATGAAAACAGTCTTTGCTTTTACGAATGTATCTAGTTCATATACTAGATACCAAAGCCATGAAAACATAAAGGTGTGATAACTGCATTGTATGAACTGACATTTCAGCCATTCAGCTGCATCCAGGCTTACAGGACTGGTACTGAAATTATACAGAGTGCCAAATTTTGTGTTCATTTCAGAATATTTTTTTGGCAGACCACCGCAGGAGCTAACAAGGACATGTGCAATGCAAAAAACACCAAGTTAAGTATTCACACTGAAATATGGCGTGATAGGCCTATTCATATTTTAGTTACAGCTATTTAAAGATGTGAAAATGCAGTGCTAATTTATTGAAATATTTTGTTTTAAATTTGCATTTGCTCCTTTTAACTGAGAGAAGAACTCCCTCCAAACTGAGAGATACTGTACAAACAGTGAAGTAGAGCATTTTGGAATGATGGCAAACAGAAAAGAAAACGTTGCTCACGCTACAAATTATACTTAATAGAGTATTAAAAATTCAAATACAAGTGTGCGCTTTCTGTATTTGGAAACTGCGCGTGCTGACGTCACTACTTGCGATGGTAGTGTGGGTAGGAAGAGCGGGAAGGAGGGAGGGAGGTGGAGGAGAGGAGAGGGGAGGGGGGGGGGTTCCGCTGTGAACGCGCCTGACGGATCCCCGGCGGAGGGCAGCGAGGGCGCGCATCTCTGTCCTCCGCTTGAGAAGCGACTGCAGGGGAGCCAGATGCCCGACTGTGAGCCGCTGCCTGTGGATACCTATCCCAAATGCCAGAGCAGGCGAGAAACACAGACACATTTCACCCTCTGACAGAGGGGATGAGAGAAGAGGGGCAGTAAACGGAGTAAGAATTGCTTTTATATTTATATTTATCTTTCTCTCTCTCTCTCTCTCTGTCTCTCTGCTTCAAATGAAGAGCTTCCTTGGACTTGGAGTACCGGGCATCAGTAGGAAAAAAACCCGTTATCCTACTCTGCCCCTGCTGCTGCGGCGCTGCTGCCTGTGAGCGCGTCCTCTCATTGCTTTGGAATATACAGCGTGCCTATATGCGCAAAACCATGGAGATTATATGACGTGGATTTATTTTTTGAACAAAACTGGACATCTACAAAAACGACGTTTCCTATTTTTTTCATTTTTTGCATTACCTTTTTTGCGTTCTTATGTGTTGTTCTTTCGTTTGATCCATGGCTACTTTATGATTTCATGTCCTTAGCGATCCTTCCTTGTTTTTTTATTTCTTTATTCATTTATTCTTTACTCGTATTATTTTTGGTCCGTTTCGGAGGCGCAGAAGTGGGATGCCTCGCCGAGAACATTTGTGGGGAGAAGAATCCGCGCAGCAGCGAGGATGAATCAATGATAGTCTCCCTCTCCATCTGAGACGTGCCATGGATGGGAAACTTAATTTGTATCCACGAAACCGATCGGGGAATAGCCGCCACATCAAATAACTACTGCTGACAGCGATCAGGTAACGTGTTTTATCTATTAAACTCAACATTTCTGTCAGAAAAAAAATCGTTCATTTGCGCCATGTACTCAAGATTGCTTTGCAGTCTGCCGGCTTATTTATTTATTTTATTCTTGACATCTTTGTGTAAAGATCACTGTGTACAAGTGTGGACCAGTTTTTAATGACGCATTGAGTCTTGGAGTCGTGGGGAAACTGGAGAGTCCAGGCTGTTTCACAAAACTGAATCAGTTATCCGCGGGGATGTGTGATCTGTGAACCTGAACGGAAGTACCGGTCACAGAAAAAAAAAAAAAAAAAAAAACCAAATACATCTTAGCAGTTGAATTACAGCCCATTAGTTGAGCACAGGTGGACAGCCTCTTGAATGCTGAATCCCTCTGTGGGAGACACAGAGAGCTGTATGATTGCCTCTAAAGCCGCTGGCAGACCTGTAACTTTGCGCAGTGGCCAAAAGAAACACACACGCATACACACCCACCCACCCACACACAACACACACACACACACACACACACACACACACACACACAGTACACAGTATACATCGTGCTCATATAGCCTGCACAGACACTTTTATCTCCACCTTCCATACTGGCTCGCCTTTTCCCAACGCATTCACATGCTCACGTCCGCCGCCCCCCCAAACACACACACACACACACACACACACACACATACACACACACACAAACAAACAATGATGGTGTTCTCTTCTCTCTTATGGGGGTTTTCCACGATGCCATCTTGAGTTTAGTTAGAATAACATTAAGAAATCAGAGCCCACACGCACGGGAGCTTCTTTAACAGTGTCCCTAATGGCTGGAAATGATTCTTGGCAGGAGGATGACTCCTCCATGGCCTGGTTCACGTATAGCGTTGGGTTAGAGGGCTGAAGCCGATGTTCTCCCCTGTGCGCACTGTGCGCCTGGGTGAGTGGGTGCCTTCTCCCGTTGAATGCTAAAAAGCCAGGATGTACCAAAGACGCCAGTGAGCATGCACTGGGGATTGAAAGGGGGCTGGGTGACTTACATCCGCACTGGCATCTCACCATGCAACAGAAAGCCCTTTGAAAGCTACCTGATCACGCACTGAGGTCCGATTTATTTGTAGGCACCTCAGTGGCAAGCGTCTGCCGCAGTGCCGCTTCTTGTTACCTACTCTCCATCTATTCCGTGTTACAGTCAGTAAAATGATAAGTGTGCAGGGTTTTTTTTCCGGCTCTAAGGAAACGGTTCCTCAGACACTCGCCTTGTCTCCCCCTGGTAGCGAGCATGTGGCTCCGATGACGCTGAACGGGAATGACAACCGGGACGCGACAACTGGAGAGCAAAGGAGCCTCCGATCACCCTCTCTCTCTCTCTCTCTCTCACTCTCTCTCTCTCTCTCTCTCTCTCTCTCTCTCTCTCTCTCTCTCTCTCTCTCTCTCTCTCTCCCTGTCTGCCTCTCTGTTCTACCCATCTGTTGAGCATGCAGTGTGTGCGCTTTCTCTCCGCACGCACCTCAAAACAAACTCCCATCTTTTCTATCAAATCCCCTTAAATAATGGAATGTAACACATATGGCAGCAGCGACCTCGATTATTTATTCCCCAAGAAGCCATCTGTGGCATATTGAACAATTTCCTGCAATATTCTACTTATTCCACCACTGAGTCTGCTACAGCAGCCTATGGGTAAAGTGCTGCATTTAACTGGGACCCTGATTCATGAGCAGTGACCGTCGCTCTGGTTCTTGGCATAATTAGTTAACAGGTCATACTGTACTATTACTTAATGAAAAGGAAGTTCATATAGACATAGAAATATTAGCCTGACTTTTTATTTCAGGAGCTCTCCTCTCTCTCTCTCTCTCTCCCTCTCTCATCCCTCCCTCCACCCTGGATGTGAGCAGTGAATAACCATAACCTCGCCTCTTCTTTTTTTAAATGCAGTGAATAACCTCGTTTGTTTTATTTCTCGGGGCTGCTGTCGGAACTAATGGAGCCGGCAGGGCCGTGTCCCCTTTTAGTAGAGATGAGCAACCCACGGATTATGGCTGATGAGTTGGGTGTAAGAGAAGGCTCCTTTTTAACCGTGCTGAGTAGAGGACAAAGGGTGGTCAGGGTCATCGGTTCAGGTAAAGATGTTGCAAGGTCTCTAATATCTTTTGCACCTATAAATTCCAAGCCAGCCCATGACCAGTCAGTGGATCTTTATTATGTTCATTGTGAGATACAGTGAGTGTCACCACCTGCCTTTACATACCCAGTAATTACCCATGGATATGATGCCTATGTTAACTTCCCTGTTGTGTTTGTGTCTGTGTTCCAGCTTTGCCTGATCAGACATACTGAGACACAGATTATACTTTAATTTCATTTTAAATCATTAAATCTGCTTTATTTCATCATAACAAGTTCATCCAACACAGTGCAGACAGCTCTCAGCATTAAAAAAATAGAATGTTGCTTAACCTGACCCAGATGCTGAGAACACACCACCATGTAACACATTACCATCTAGTTTCTGACTTCAATACTTCTTTTCTTTGTTCAAGTCAACACAAAATGAGAAAATCTACTGCCAGAATGGGCAAAAACTAACTGAACAGGTCTCATACAAAGACACAGAACTAAATAAATAACTCTCTTAGCAAGGCAGAGCAGACTGGAATGGTACAGTAGGAGCTTGGTGTTGGCATCTGCAAGACCAAGCAACAAAGATCTGGAACAACAAAGTATAGAGTATACAGTGTTTAGCAAGCTCAGCAGGTGAGGTAAGTGATGAGGCTGACCAGTTAAAGCTAAATATTTGCCATCAGTCGCCACCAGCCAGATTCTTGGCCGCCAGTGCAAATGTCGGTGAGAGCCCAGGACAGCCCCAGTTTCAGCACCTTGGACAGCGGTCATGACAAAATTACATTTAAAAAAATCAATTGCAAGTTTTTCCAGAAACAATATTTGGGTTACTCTGGATTATGCACCTCTCTAAACAGTATCCATAGGAAGGTCTTTCTAAAGAAAGTCTTACTGTACTCCCAATGAAAATTGTTGGCAGTGTGTTCTATGGATTGTCCAGAGGAAGGGGGACATTGTGTTTGGAAAGACATGTTGCTATTGAGATTTTTAAAAGTAATCTCTCAATTATGCAAGCACCACAGGAAAAATTCCATCCAAATCTATTGTATTAGGTAGGCAGTCAAAACCTCCGAAATGGATATCCCAAAACTTGTGCAAATAAATCTGTTTCTCTTTGCATAGCTAGCCACCTCTAGAGGTAAATTAGATGCTTTTCTGTAATTTAAGTGAACTGCCCCTTAAAAATAATGATTATGAGGAAACATTTTAGAGTGATTGTTGCTGAATGGTAATTATATCTTAAAAATTATTATCAAAGGCCTGGCACACCAACACAGTTGTTATCAATTACTCTACTGATTAGACATCTCCTCAGGTTGTGCTAGGCACTGCTACACTGGGGAATTACATTAAATCACCAAAGTCAATGCACCAATAACAATGATTGGTGTGTACGTTGTCCTGCCTTAACAGTCTGCATATATCTTGGGAAGAGATCAAATCAGGAAGGATAATAAAAACACCTGTGTAAGAGTGCAGAGGATGTGCAGGGCCTTTATACAATGTACCAACAAAGACTGGTATAATTTTCATCTTAATGAAATCTGTTGTTTTGTGTATCTGGTTAAAACTGAAAGGTATGATTTTCTTAATAAAAGCAAACACACATTAAAGTCATTTTTTATGTCACTTTGGATGCAGATGGCAACTTTTTTGTTTGTTTTTTTGTTTTGTTTTGGGTGGAATTGTTCCAGGAGCAGAGCCGCCTCCCTTGGTTTATGTGTCCGCCGCCAAACTGGCGAAGGCCAGCATCCACGGAGATCTCCAGAGAGCTTTCAAGCTCCTCTAGAAAGAACCGCCTTATGTGGGGCTTCTCTTGGTTCCAGGCTGGATATTTTCGTCCTCATCAGGGCCAGGATCTGAAATGAGATCAAGTACCTTTTCACAATCACAGTTAGTAGCTTGCTCATTGTGGCGTTACCACAGAATGACATGTGAGCAACACTTATTTATTGTCTGAGAGCTGTGAGTGTGGCATAGAGTTATGTTGTGGTTGGATATAATATTGCGTTTAATCAAGTGTAATTGGTTGTAATGTTTGGTTCCCACAAAGGGAGAAGCAGAGTATCAGAGAGAATTGTTGCATATGTAGATGTGTGATTGTATCTGGTTGTGAAAAAGGTTTGTGTGTCTTCATGTGCTCCAGGTCTGTAGTATAGACTCATACATTCATTTTCTATGCCCAGTCATTATCATATTTGACTCGAAATCATCAAATATGAAAACTTGAGGAAATTATCATAATGTTAATAATTGTGGTGATCATTGATGTTACGTCCTTGTATATTTAGGTTGAAGGATGTCTGGAAAATATCAGGCAATTAGATAAAGAAAAGAAAATCCAATTATGAAATTGGTCAATTTTGACTGAAGCACAACAGGAAGGTTAATGGGACAGAGAAAAGAGACGGCCCGTAATGACTGCACTATCGCTGAATGATCGTCTGAGCAGCTGCTGGAAACGCAACACAAATGACAGTGTGACACGTATCAGCTCAAGATGTATGAAAACCACCAAGCTCTGTGGCAGTTTTATAAGGCCTGTAAATGTGATACTAATAACATCTTCAATATCCGCCCACATGTCATGCACTAATGCTGGCAATGCTAAATCTTTCTCCGTCTCTCTCTCTCTCTCTCTCTCTCTCTCTCTCTCTCTCTCTCTCTCTCTCTCTCACTCTCACACACACACATACAGACTGCACACACAAACCTCTCTCTCACATATCTCTCTCTCTCTCTCTCTATCTCTCTTTCTCTCTCTCTCTCTCTCTGATGTACAAGTGCACAAATGTACAAGAGGACACATCAACACACACACACACACACACAGCAGGAGGGAGAAAATACAGTATGTAAAGTGGTGGTGGTCAAGCTGTGTGTGTTAGTGTGTGTGTGTGTGTGCAGACATGCATGCTGTTTAAATAGTGCATATGGACCAGGGGCCAGGCAACAGCTTGGTCTTGCCTGGATCACTGCACCCTGGCTGGACCATTGTTCCTCTGACACCCCCCCCCCTTTACACACAAAAACACACACTTCCTCTCCTTCGCTGGCCTTTCCCTAACAAGCTTCCTGCTCTCTTTTCCTCCTCCCATCTCCCTTCCTTCTGTTCCAAACCCATCCAGCCATCCTATTATTTCCTTATTGAAATATTATTATGAGTCCTTATGATTTCTGTGATTTCCAATCTTGGCCTTTTTGTTTGTTTTAAAATTCTCAGTATCCAGTTTGGATTAACTACACAGTGAATGGACGGCACTGGTAAAGCCTAGGTTGCATGTATTATTTTAAGCTGGGCAGGGCTATCTTTATCAGTGTGGTTGGGTGAGCCTGGCTGAGTAACACGCACCGTCATCAAGGCTTAAGACCTTTCATCATCACATCCAGAAACTCGGATGTCAGCTCTCTGCACATCAGCCATCGCATGCCCAGGACACTGCTATACAAGGCAGAGAGGGCCATAGTGGAGAAAAAAAATAAATAAATACGAGCTTTGGGTTCAAAGAGTGGTCAGAGAGATAAGTACACCAGCATGTAGAAGTTAATTATTAGAGGTTTTTAAAAAATTTGAAGAGGGGAAAAAGGTGAAAGATTTTGTAAGCGTAAGTATCCGCTTTGGTCTCCTCCTTTCCTCTGCGTCATGTCTCATGCCCTCCTACTTCTTATGCTCTGCCATGCTCCATTTGGAGTCACAGATGCCTCTGTCACTGGGGTGGCATTCATTTGGCGCAGCCCCGGGTGACTGTGTCAATATTTGCAGTGAGTGCCATTTTGGTTTGGGGCGCTCTATGAGCATGACTGGGCTTGGGCGAGGCTAAAGCTAAAAGAAAATCAACAGGAAACAAAACCTAGGCCCTATAGACTCATTCTGTACAATTAAGCCTTTTGGCAAGAAAAGTGAAAGGACGGGCCTCCTTGAGAATAGATAGGTTGGGGTTGCAGGAGGATGAGAGGGGAGAGAAAACAAAACAAATTAATTGCCTGGAATTGCAAGGATAATTCACATCTCTGATTAATATTGATCGCACAAGGGATAAGAAACTGCCACAATACAACCATAGAGAATAGTTAATTCGATGAGTTTTTTGTGTTAATAACTCTTTTTGTGCATAGATGAACAAGGAGTCCTTGCTGGGCAATGACTGTGCAATTTGAGGTTGTTACTTTCTCGGCTTCAGCCATGTGTGTCAAACTGTGTGTTTGTGTGTGCGTGCGTACACTCTTGTTTGGCGACTGACTGCGTCCCAGCAGTAATATTTGCCTTTTATGTAATGTTTTTCATAATGTGTGGCCTCTGGGGACAGAGAAAGAGCAAGAGCTGGCAGATTGTATTGATTCAAAGCATCTGAAGCTGCTATTTTATAGTGTAGTACAGGAGGGCCCGTGAGGATTGCCTAAGCTAACGTATTTTCATGATTGCTTTTTTTCTTGGGTTGCTTCTCCACCTCTTATTGGACAAGTCTTACCTTTTAATTTTCATTCCCACGTCTATATCTCTCTTTTTTATGGTTCTTCTGCGTCTCTCTATTCTTTTCCATAATATTATCATGCACACACTCCAAAGCACTTTTATTAAATCTTTTTGCATACACCAATTATGTAATGGAAGATAGCCACACTCCCCACTACCACAGAAATGCACACACACACATACAGTTGCTACCCTTTGCAGCTCATGCATAAGCAGCCGGCTAGTCCCACTGCTTAACTCAGCGTTCAGAGGGCGCAGATTCATCTGCCTTAGCACATTGGCCTCGTCATCAGCAGAGTGCCCTGCTGTGACACCCATCGGCCTCTATTATGGCTCTTCGTAGAGTAGGACGCTTTGTGTTTGCAGGCCAACAAGTGGAATGCTGCGGTCTGCCGAAACAGATGGAAGGAGCCTGGACTCCTTTGTGGTGGGATCTAATGGGATCTGACGTGTGCATGTGTGTGTTTCCAGTGTTGCAAATATGGACTTGGTAAATATGACATCTCATGCATCCAACCGCTTTTAGTTGGAAACAAACACATCACAAAGAGGACCCTGCTGCAGCATGTGTTTGGAAGCTGCTGTTTTAGCTGTTTTTTCAGAGACTAAGTTAAAAAAAAAAAGGGTAATGAATGTTACAGCAGCAAAATGAATAAGAGGTCAAAGTGAATAAGGCATTGAAAGTATGTTTCCATTCATTTATTAGGCCAGCATTATGCATATGTGTAAGTAATGTATTCGTTTCAGGAATACGCCACACTTTCTGCTTCCTAAATATTTCCTACCTCTTAACAATTTTCAGTAATGATCATGAGAAGTCTTGACTTTCTTAGTCATCTTCCTCTTGTTCAATTTCTTGCATGGATGACGCACACAAAGACCACTGACTCCTGACAACCCGTGACATCTTTACAGTTATGCTTGGTGAAAGAGAAGCGACATCTAATTCAAAGGAAAAGCAGGAAGTTATCTTGAATAAGAGCTACAACTACAAAAACTCCCCAGGCTGTTGCTGTATATAAAGTGTGTTCTTGGAATGTGCTCAGCTTGCCTGTTTGAATAAAGGTAAGACAAAAAAATCCGCCAGGCATTCAGGGTAACATGCTGTGATTTTATGTGCTGCCAGTTTTCATGTTTCATTAGTTCTGTGTGAGTTTGGGTGAAAATGTGTGCTATGTGTGTGTACGTATGATTATACATGCCTGAGACGTGTTAGCGTTGTGTGTTTGTGTGTGTGTGCGCGTGCGTGTGTGCGTGTGTGTGTGTACGAGGAGAACCTCCCCAGGTTCAGTGGCTTGTCAAGGCTGCAGCTTGTATATTTTTGGAAGAAACAAAGTGGACAGGTGTAATTCTTGCCCAGGGGCAGGCTGGGTAGACTCACAACTTGACAGGTGTGTACATTTAACAGTGCAGAGTTGCCATGGAGACAATTAGCTGAATCCCAGAGGTGCATATTATCATGATTTCTGTACATGTGAAACGTATTGAGATTGATTGTTTGTGTTGTGTGTCTCTCTGTGGGTCTATGCATTTGCTTGCACTCCAAAGGCAACATGCATCATTCAGTGTCTGAGTCCTGATTTCTTTTGAACTGCCCCAAGAGAAGAAGAGAGAGAGAGAAGAGAATAGAGAGAGAACGAGAGGGGGAGAAAGGAAGAGGCACTGAACAAGGAAGTGAGAGAGATGTTTTCAGATTCTGCTGTAATCGCTTTAGACTGCGCACAGAAAGTTGCATGCAAATGTGGCTCTCCTCAGTGGTTAAAAGTCTACACATATTAATGATGTAATTCTTGATACTGTTAAACAGGCTTATTTACAGAGAGCTGGAGAGATAGCTGAGGTAGGAGGTCAGTAAAGAAAAAAAATGCAGCTGCAAGTGGCAACATCCTCTTAAGGGGCCATTTTAGTCTGAGTATTGGATATAGCAGATTTATAGTTACCAAGATCTTTACACTAAGTACTAAAGAAGAAGTGTTACAATGGAGAAAGTTACACTTTTTACTGAAAAACATGACAGATGTACAAGTGTTTTGCTTTCAAGCTCAGATAGTTGTACCAGACACCCTCTCCAGGTTAAATAATTGGCCATAGGGTCTGGCAGTTAGGTATTATTTGAAAAGTTTTATCATCTACTGGACTAACTAGCATATTTGAATGTTTCTGCATTTATTGTCCCCAAAATACCTGCCAAGGCTGCCAAGTACATCTCCACTGTTTGAATTGGCAAACACCAAACCAAACCAAACCATGTCCTCAGCCTGAGCCTAAACTATTACAGCCTAAAGAGTTTGATCAGTAGAGCTTGATTGGTACACAGCCCAAGAGAGAGAATTGCTCAGAGGTGACGTTGGGGGCAAAATGCTTCAGAAAACATATGTAATAGCACATGCCAACTTCCATCTACTTCACCAGAACTTCAATTTTCGACTCATATGTAGGGGCCTGGACCTCGCAGGGTAAGTAAGTGGTGCAGTGGCAGTGAGTGGAGCAATGTGATTTTGTGTGAAGTAGCTTTTTTGAAAGTCATGATGTTGGTTCTCTCCCTCGCGCCATTCAAACTCATTTGATTGCTCATGTGCGTCTGCACTCTGTGTCTTTTGGCCACTAACGTTTAGTGAATGCATCCCCAAATGGTACTTGTAGGACATTCTGTTTTCTTTTCTTTAATTCCACTAGACAAAACCTTTTTTGAATTCCACAGAGACATGGAGGTGAGTGTCTAACCCAAGAGATGAACTGACCTTTCAACTCTCCTAGTGGGAGTTGACTAGTGACACTGGCCAGATCAACACTGGTGCTTTCAAAAACTCCTTTTGAGAAACCTTGGCTGACAAGATAACTTCACATTAAATATGGATAGAGACTCCCTTTGGGTTTTCCTTATCTCCAGAGACTGTCATAAATCTGATATGCATTCCTTAGTTGACTTCCCATTGGTATATCTCCTATTCCAGCCAATTCTTAATTAATGTGAATTAAGTTGTCTAATCAGTATGTGAACCAGATCATGTTGCTTAGCCTAAGATTTCCTGAAGAATTGTTTTAACTTTGATAACTGTGAGAGATAAGATGACTGAATTAATATCATCTATCTGAGTTGATGTCAAATCAAATTATAATTTCCTTAGAGAAGTAAATTTTATTACTTCAAAACACATACTTCATCACTATCGCCAACTCAGTTATGATTTATCTCATAATTTAAATTTGTGTTCATTTGCTTGATTATTTGCTTTATCATGTACTCTTAGGATCTTTAGTTACAATTAAATGTCATCATTTATTAGAAAGAAGCTGTCTGTGTTCTTTGAGGAGAATAGATAAATAAACATTTTAATCAGTCTTAATCAGTCTCATAACAGTAAATTCTTTCAACAACATTGACCACTTGTCTTCTACTCCCAAAGTGAGGAGTGGTGCCCCGATCAATGAGATAAAATTTTGATATAAACATAGTGTAAACCTCTATACACTACAGATGTTTGCTGTAACGGCACAAAGTGGCTCTGTTTGTGCAGTATGACTTTATATGTTTGTGTGACAGTTAAGACTGAATGATTTCAGGAGCTCCAATTGTTTCTCTTATTTCCCTTTAGACTATCATATATTGCTGCTGTCTCGGTTTATTCATAAAGTGGTGTCGTACAGCTTTCCACCTCACGTTGACACATCTTCGTCTGAGTTTTTGGCAGTTTTTTTCTGGAGCAGATACAATATGTGTTTAGCAAGTTCCATTGACATGATTGTGGAAATTATGCTCTTTAAAACTTTAAAAGAAGTAAAACTTCAAACTTTAATTACAGCAACCCCATGTTGCCAAATATCACAATTGTTCATCAGGTACAAAGTAGTTGCGCAGCGGTTCAAGCATCTACAATGTACCATCTCAAGGGAAACAGATGTATGGACATTGGAAGACAATGAGGCTAAAAACAGCAAACAACCACTGCAAAACATATCGGGTTTAGCCTTGCAGCTCTAAATGTCTAAGAATGAGATACTGCGGTTAATAACATGATTCTGATTTTCATGGAGTACCACCAAGAATTAAAGGTCTTTTGGAGCCAGACTGAAGTCCCTTCACAGATGCGTTGTGTAATTTGCTGTCTCCCCACTAAACATCGTGGCCAGAGGCTGTGTCATCATGTGGTCCTCCTGCAACCTTTGCAGCAATTAGACAGGTAGATGAAATGAGTGTTGCAGAGGGCATCGATGTAATTAAACCTGGAGTAAGAGGCCACTGGGCACCCATGAAGTAATACCCCGTTCACTCACATACAGTAGTGTACACAGGCATTACTACAATGATGTGTGCTCTTAATCGATATGATTTATGTGTACTGTCTACGTGTGCATATCACGGTTGTGCGTGGGCATCGGAAACCCTACATTTGAGGCGAAAGTAGTCTGCATAATACATTTACCTTTCATATCAGTAATCATTATCTGCATCTGGAATAGACCTTTTTCACAACACACATTTTAACTTGTCATAGTAGGAAAGCACAGGTGTTACTAATAATATTAATGTTGGCTCCACTTTATTCCATGACAGTGTGACAGTCCAGGACCCTGAAACTGAATCAGCTAAATGGAATTCAGCCATTCAGTTATTATTTACACCTGTGCTTTTCCTACTGTGACATGCTAAAATGTGTTCAATGAAAAAAAAAAGCTTATAGCAGCCCTCATGTACAAACTAGTTACTGAAGAAGATTCTGGTACACTTAAACAAGCACATACTCTATATACTGTACCATATTTAAACTTATAATGACCAAAATTAAAATAAGTAATTGTGTGATTTCTGCAAGTGAAAGAGGATTCCTACTACTCATTGCCCTTAAAGGCAGGTGTTGACACTGAAAAAGTGCAATGGAAGGTTAAAGGAATGGCTCAACATTTTGGAAAACGTTATATACCAACATGACTTGTTGAGAGGACTTGCAGGTGATAATTTTCTGTGGGATTGTCGCTAAATTGATAATATGCACCACTTTCACATACAAGTCATTTTAGTTTACCATAAAAGGCGGTCTGTTTTGTGTCATGGGTACATATTATGCTGCTCGCCCTGTGTAGATACAGTATTGTGCAAATGTTAAGAAGGAGAACAAGCAAATGTAGACATATAGTACAAACCACAATACAAATATATAGGTATAGCACAAATAATTTGCATAATTATAATGCTGATCAAATATGTAAGTGTTGTGCACCTGTTTTCATAAAATCCCTAATTATGTTGTACTGAATGCATGGTTTCTGTGAACATTTTTAAAACATGTACACAACAGCTGCTGAAAGAGATAAACTAAACCATAATAATGATGGGTCATGTGATTTATAGACAGTGAGAGCACCAAAAATTATAGCTGGAGCTCTGATTTGTTTCTATCTGGTCTGTGCTGAAACCAATCCCTCGAGTGTGCTTTGCTGACACGGATGTTGTTTGTTTGCAGTAAATAGAGGCTGAAAAAGACCAAATTGAATTGTTTGTTGGCGTAGTGTAAAGCTAAAGCTTTGTGACATACTGCTTGGCCAAATTTCGCCAGTGCTTACTGGAAACTAACATGGCCATACAGTGCAATTTGAGTTGTTAATCAGTCTGCTTTTCCCTGCTCAAATGATAATGAGTTGCTTCAGGCTTTTGCAGAAACCTCATATGTCCGAAGAGTTAGCTTTTCTGGAATTCAGAAAAGTACAATGCGATTGTCCAAGCCCCTTTTTAATGCATTATCTCCACTGCAGGATTAAAGAACATCTTCTTAAACAGCAGATGGCACAATTAGACTTAAAAGGTTTCCATGTGTGTGTAGGATTGGAATGCTGTTTTATCCATTTAAGAATCCACCCCTGGAACATGGCTCATGTTAATGGCTCTCTTATCAAATAACTATAATTTAATCAGTAATATATTTCTTTTTTTATCCAAGCCGTGCTGAATCATTTTCGTCCGTAAGGTTGCTCTGCCTTGATCATTTTTAATAATATCATTGCAGAAACATTAATTTTTCACCACCCACAGTATGTGTGCACCTTGTACCACACAGTCAAAAGCTTATCACAAGCAGTCGTTGCAATTCATCTTGTTTTACATCAGATCTTCCCACTAGTGATAATCATGTTTGCTCTAAATGGGAAAGCTCAGTCTTTACATACAGAACAGATATTGTCTCCACAGTAGGGCCTTGAATCTGCATGCAGAAACATAATGTCATGCATGTTCCCTGCATCTATTTTATTCTTTCTCTGTTGAATTAGCACTCTTCTCATGAGCCTTGTGCTGTAAGCATAGTCACACACACACACACAGTCATGCTTTTCCCATTCAGCTGTGACATATGACTGCATATACACACACTGCAACAGACTGTGAGACATGAAATCTTATATTATATTACAATTAGAGCTCAGCAAATGCCCTTAACTGAGGATATTTCCTGAGCTATACTTTTCTCCAGAAGGGTGCCATGTCGCTATGTCTTTCTTCTTGCTGCTTGGGACTCAGAGAGGCAAACAGTGTTATGTTCAGATTTTTACAGTGAAGCAAATATGACAGATTTTACTCAAGGTATTGAGGAATAATGAAGGATATCTTATGATGATACTTACATGTCCATGTTTGAATAGTTTTAAAAGGAGACAGAATAGAAACATTAACTGCACAAGAGTGGATCCATCCAAGTTGTTAAGTGTTTGGTATTCTGAGTTGAATGTCCACTTTAAACTTGACAGTAAGACGTTTTCACCTTATTTGTGTACATTGATAAATCTACAGCTGATTTCTGAGCATGATCTCAAACATTATCACTTATTAGGTACATATGGAGCACTGTAGATGACTTGCAGGCAGTCATTACACATGAACATTAAAATCAGCCATTAATACCTTATGACTTTTTCTATATGTGCTCTAGTGAAGAAGAAAATCCCTAGTGATGCTTAGATAGGTTTTATTGCTTGCGGCCTGACAGCATTTTAATTCCCCCTGCATTTCAGTATCATAGCAGTCCAATCTCCTCTCACCACACCATCAGCACCTTTCTCCCGGACCCAATTTAGTCGGTGATCCTAAATCTAGCATGCTTGTGACCCTGGAGATTCAGAACAGTGCTCTTCGTGGAATAGCACCCAAGTACCTTAAAGGAATAGACCGCCTCGGAATGTAATTAGATGCTGCCAATCTCTCGCAGTCACTCGGGAACGGGGCTAGTGGGTCTCTTAATGGAGATGGCTTCTGCATGCCCGTATCCTTCAGAAGTAGAGCAGAACTCACTTTCTAACCAGTGTGCTAAACATCAAAGTGTCTTGTTAAAATGCCCGTTGTTATGAATGTCCCCGTTGGATCTGATCTCATTTACTAAATGATGCTTTGTTAAACTCGCACGTCTTGTAAAACAAATTCACAACATCCGCAACGCAGCCAGGCTTTCTATAATTAGGAAAGGGAATATTGAGGACGGAGGATCATTACCTTTATGACTCTGAATACCTATTTTACAACATTTGTAAATTAATATAATTTACTCCAGTATATGTTCTCTAAAAAGATAAGAATATGAATATCTCAGCTCGAACTGAGTCATGTTATAGTTTTTCAACAGATCTGATGGCTGGTATGATAATCAGTAAATTACAGTAGCTGATGGTGTGTTAAACCCTGATATAAATGTGGTTTTAATCCCATAGAGCTTAAGCTATGGGGAGCATGTAGTTTATGGAACTCTTGCCTCAACTTAATCTATTTCAGAATTCACTCCAGTGCTTAGCACTTTCATTAAGGCATTTCAGGGTATTTATGCATCAAGTCCTCCAAATTAAAAGACCACATAGGTAGTTTGACCATGCACTCCAGAACGACCCATAGGAGCGTTTTCTTATATGCAGCTATCAGCACTAATTGGCAGGACAACATAATTTGTCTGTGCTTTCCAAAAGTGTTACAAATCAGTTAAAAAAAAAAAAAAAGATGTTTTATGATGTTACATAAAAACATCAAATGATGGTGGGAAAGCAATTCATATAAAAAATAAATCACAGCAAACTATTTATATTTATATAATTTCCATGTTGTGGCTTTATAAAAAGCAGTGAAGCAGCATGAGGTTATATCCGGAATATCACTAGCTATTTGAAGCGCAAATTATCGGCAGACTCTGTTCCTATTTTCTCGGTGTTTATACGAAAGAATAGGGGCATGCACCTGCTTTCAATGCACCTGCTTTCAATACGACTCTAGCTGGATATTGTAGGCTGTGGACAGGACATGGAAGTTCCTATTGGGTTAAGTGATGTGTCAATCGAAAGGTCAGAGTGCAGCCGCCATTTTGATACCAAGATGTGGCTAATGTTTACATGCTAACGTGAGTTTTGACTGAGAATCATACGTTGGAAGATTAGCATATCTGCCGGCTAATTCGAAATGATGCAACGGCTGTTCGTGGATATTTATTGATATAACTGTATGTTTTGGACTAAATATTTTACTGGATTGGATCGACTGGACCTTTGCTAATGTAACAAGACCGTTTTTGTCGGAGTTGTATCAGTCGGTGGAGTAACATGAGTCTTCATAGGTGAGTAGCGTGAATTTTGTAATTGTTTGTTTTGTTGGTGGTCTGACAGAGGCGTTGCTTGTTCCTGCTGTTGTGAAATAAATTGTTTGCATCGATTGAATGACAAGAATCTTAGCTTTCCAAAGATGTGTCGCATGCGTACCCACTTAAAGACAGAAGTTGTGTACATAGCATAGTTGTGTAACATCACTTAAAAGTCTGACGGCCCGTCCACGGGTCGTCGGAACATTAAGGGGTTTAAAGAGGCGCTGGATTATTTACTACGATATTGTCATATGTGTATTATTAACATGATATCAACATTTCATTTTTTTTTTTTTTTTTTTTTTTTTTTTTTTTTTAAATATCACGGTTATCGTCAATACCGGTATATTGCAACACCCTTAATATGGATGTCATCTGAACTGCGTCACTTCTCTGGGTCATTATTAGTATATGTGCAAGATGGGGTCTGTCACTCGAACAAACTAGCTATAGGTCGTTTTTGGCGACTGACATTATGACTTATTGTGTTGTTTTTCTTGAGAGGACAGGCTCCATTTATGCTATGGAGAATATGTTACTGGAAAATTAACCTGTAAAGCACTTCAAACTACTAAACCTATAGGATATTTGCATGTTTTAAAGACATGGGAAACTGGGTGAAAAGTACAGATATGCCATGCTAATGTATGGATGCTGTGGACACATACACTACTATAGAATCTGCCATAGGCTGACTACACTGCACTGGCTCTGCACTTGATATGTGGTCTTCGTTTTCCCTTAAGGCAAGGTTAAATGGCTGTAAATACCTATCGAACAAATGAGAGTGCAGGTTTGACCACATGAACCATTGTGTAAGTGTGCATGGGCGTGTGTGTGTGTGTGTGTGTGTGTGTGTGTGTGTGTGTGTGTGTGTGTGTGTGTGTGTGTGTCGCTCACAGTGGATTTGCCTATGTGAGCGTGTATGCGAGGGTCTGGCAGTGCAGTGATAGGACTGTCTGCTTCTTTCTAGCCTATATCCCATAGGCCTATCTACACTGCTTCATACAGTTACTGGATTAAATGCAACAATGTGTGTGCGCGCGCGTATATGTGTGGGTGTGAGTGTGTGCACTGGAGGTGCTGAAGGCTGTCCGAAGAGAGAGCCACTGTCAGAGCTGGACAGCAGAAGGTGACGGCAGGAATAAGAGGCTGTTGGCATTATTAACCCCTCACTGGGTTGAGTGGAACAGGCAATTACAACCAGTCATATGGCTGTCAAATTGCCAGAGGGAGATAGCTCTAACACACACACATGCACACACACACACATACAGAGCCTTTACTTAAAGGATAATTCTAGGTTATCATTTTATTTTTTATTTTCATAGTCTTTGCCATCTTTCCTATCAGTAATAATAACACTGTACTCATAAATAAGAAATCTCAGCAACAGAAACAGAGGCAGGATCCCTCTTTGAGGATGTACAAGACATGCCACATAAAATTCTCTCTACCATGAAGACCTAGAAAGAGGATAGACTACACAATACAACAATGTAAACATGCTCATGTATTGCAAATCTTAAGTGATATCTATATTTTCAAAATATCTTGAAAGAGAATAATGTATCGATCTGTTAATGGCAAAATTTACTTAAAAGGGCTGATTGTGCAGCCAAATGGCCCCTGTCAGTGTTATTATTATGTATTATTTTTACTAATGCATTAATGCATAAGCAGCATTTTAATGTTATAGATTATGGAGACCTACTTTATATACTGTTAACCATTTTAATATATAACAATGCATCAGGTTTTTGGTTATGTTTTCTAATGTTAAATCTAAATCTGCCTGGTACCAATATAGTAACTATAGTTGACAAATAATAATACTAATCTTTATTTTCAAAACCCACGTTACAAAGTGCTTCACCAGGGCAGCAAAACAAAACAGACACATCATCAAATTGTTAGATTTAAAAAAAAAAAAAGATAAAACAAATTCAATGTAAAATAAAAGAGAAGAAGATATAAAATAAATAAAAACAGAAATAAGTTCAAAGAAAATACAAACTCAAGTAAAATCAGGAAAGTCTCTCCAATAAAAGTATGTTCTAAGAAGAGATTTAAAAGTAGAGTGACTCAGCCAGCCTGATTTCCGCAGGCAGGGTTGTTCAACAGCCTCAGGGCCCTGACTGCAAACGCTCTGTCCCCTCTAATTTTCAGCCGGCCCTCTGGAACAGATAAAAGACCTCTGCCTGAGGATCTCAAAGTACGCATTGGCCCATATGGTTCAAAGAGGTCAGAAATATAGCAGGGAGAGAGGACATGAGGAGCCTTAAAAGTCACCAGTAAGATCTTCAAAGCCAGTGTAGACAGGCTAAAACAGAAGTGATGTGATCACGTCTCTTGGTTCTGCTTAAAAGTCTGGCAGCTGAGTTCTGTATAGTCTGTTGCAAATAATCCAGGCGTGACGAGATGAAGGCCTGTAAAATGGTCTCTGTGTCTTTAAAGAGTTGAAGTGAAGCAGAAATATTAAGTAGTAGAAAATGGAAACGCTCATGTAAAATGCAAACACCTCAAAACTTGAGTAAATGGACGTAGTTACATTCCACCACTGCATATACACGCACAGTTCTAAAAACTTTTCCTTTTATATAACATCTGTCTTTTCTGAAACATCTTTGCTCTGCTTGCAACCAGCCACAAACGCTGCTTCCCCACTTCATTGCTGTTATTGTCTTATAAACACCCCACCCACACCGACTCTGTCCTCCTCGCATTCTATTTCAGGGTGTTAAGCTGCTGAGCGAAGCCAAACCTGCTCACAGCAGTATATTTGATCAAATCGATACCTGTTTCTCCCTCTCACACTTTTTTCTATTCTTTCCCCCTCGTTCCTGACTGCGGTTAGCCATGATAGGATGATTGGAAGGCGATACATCCACCGGGTCTGTCTTGTCTGTGTGAGATAGATAGATTAGCAAGGGGGGAATAAGATCAGGGAGAGGGCTTTGCCATGCTGCAGAGCAATAAGGTGTTAGAAGATCCATCAGTGAAGCACGCTTTGAGGAAGCCAAGCGAAGCCTACTGGACTCACTCTGATGTAACTCCTCCATCTCACCTTTCCCTCACGTCCTCCCGTTAACACCCCATGGAGCCGATATGGGAACAGACTGAGATGTCTTGTAACACCCACAAACAATCAGAAATATGTCAGCTATTTTCCAGTGTTCGCCTCGACTAGATTTGTCTGTCAGATGCCCATATTTCTCACAAGTGTCTATTCTCGCCTCCCTGTTCTTTCCTAGCTGTGCCGTTGTCTCTTTGGTTCCCATTCTTCCCTCTGCCACACTTTAGGCGGGGGTGTGCAAATTTATTTTGCATCTTCCGTGAAAGCTTAATCTTTTTTTGTTCTTTTCATTGTGCCTTTTCTCTCTCTCCCCCTCGGTGATCTTCCTCTCCCAGCATGGAGGAAGATTTATTATTATCTGGGTGCAGAGTATGTTAGTTTTTCAGGGATTAGAGGGGGTCAGTCTGCTGCATCTCTTCTCTCATTTCTTTTTCCCTCCCTTCTTCTACGGCTGTGTTTTGATGCTTGTGTGTGCTGGCTCAGGTCCTGTTAGTATAGGAAAAGGTGAGGAGCCACAGTTTTCATTAATACCGCAGGTCCCATCACAGAAGACAGAACACACACACACATACACACATTCAACCCAGCCATTTCGTCATGACTCAGCCAGCCGGCCGATAAGGTGTGAGCGAATGCGGGGATGTGTGCTGCCTTTGTTTTTGCTCTTTTATCAACATCTAAAGACTCTCATTGTACTCTTGTCTTCACACACATACCTCTGTGTATAGCTGTCCATTCATATCACGCTTTTATTCGTGTCAGTCCCCTTCTGGATCTTATTCTATGCTGTACATTTCACTTAAAAAAGATCAGAGGTTTGTTTTCCTTTTATTTTTGTCTTACCTGGTATATTATCTTTTTCATGTTTTGTCTTTTCATTTTAACAGAGCTGCTACTATGGTTATGAGCTGGCTTCTTTGAAAATCCTTTTTTTTTTTAACTCTTGTGAACCTGCAAACACACACAGACTATTTATCTTTCAGTCTGTCTCTCACTGCTTGCAAACCTCTTCACTTTTATGTGTGAACTGTGAACACACCCAATAGACACACACAGTTGCCCATCAACCTGAGTCAGTAGATATTAACATCACATGTTGCAGTGTGTGCAAAGTACTCAGTAAGTGAGCAGAGATGTTGAAATAGTTAGCTATGGTTAAATGGTTGAAATAGGTAGTTAAAAGTAATGAATAAACAGTTGAAATGGTTGACTAAAAGTAATAGATAAACAGATAAAAGTAACCATTAATGAATAAATAAATAGGACCAGTGTGTAAGATTAAGTTATTTACTGGTGAGGTTGCAGATTGCAACCAACTGAACTGATAAACCCTCCCCTCACTCACCCCCTCCAAGCATGTAGGAGAACCTACGTTGGCTGTGAAACTTGCAAAAAATGCAAAAGGCCCTCTCTAGAGCCAGCGTTTGGTTTGTCCATTCTGGGCTACTGTAGAAACATGGCAGGCTCCATGGAAGAGGACCCACTCCCTATGTAGATATACTGGGCTCATTATAATGTAATTCTTATTTTCAGGTGATTATACACTAATTAAAACATACTTATGAATATTATATTCCCCCCTGGACTACTGCAGGCAGAAGTTAAAAGTTTGCAGCCCTGTTAAAAGTAACAGTTTAAATACTTAGCAAAATTATGAATACATTGTTGAAATAGCTAACTGCTGTAGTTAAAAGTAATGGATAGCTGAAATAGTTTGCTAAGTAATTAATAAATAGCTGAAATAGTCAACTAAAAGTAAAGGGAAAAACAGTTGAAATAGTTGGTCAAAAGGAATGAATAAGCAGCTGAAATATTTGGCCAAAAGTATAATGAATAATTATAATCTACAAGAACATATTTAGAACATGACTGGTGGGGTCAGTGAAAGGGCACTTGAGCTCATCGGATAGGGCTGTGGGGGAATGTCAGACAGAAAAGATTTGCAACCACTGAATTACATAACCGTCCAACGGCTGACTAGCCATTGTCCAGATTACTGTGCCAGTGTCTGTCACTTTGTCTCCCCCTCTCCTCCTCCAGCTCTGTCACCGAACCTCTCCCTCCTCCCCAACATGTCCCCTAACTTTACATTTTTTATTTTGCCTAGTGACTCAGTGCTGGCTTTGTAGATTCAATCATCTCGTATTTATGAGAAGCCCTTAAATGCACTCCAGTTCTGGAGGCGTGGTGCTGAAAGAGATTTTTTTTTTTTTTTTTTTTTTTTATCCCACTCATCCTTTCTACGGTTTTTATCTTTGTTGGCACTCATCCTCCCCGTCTCATTTCCCTCTGACTTATATTCATCTAAGGGTCCTGTAGGGGAACTAACGACAAGACTGAAGCATGAAGCCCAATCAAGGCCGAGCTCTGATAGGCTGACTAACACATCCCCTTTGCTTGATCAGAACTTTGATTGACACCCTCTCATTTGCTGAGTTTTTACTGAGCCCGCATTAACGGATTTGTAGCTTTCATTCGCGGGATCACGTCGTTGCTCCCTTTCCATAATGAATCATAAATGTCAGTTATGGTTATGATCAAAATTGTTATGATGAATCCTTTTTGTCTGTTGTCAGTAAATTACACACTTTCCTTGGTCCTTCTTGACATGCTTGGGTGCTGAAGATCCAATTCATCGGGGTAATGCTCCCCCCAAAAGCAGAAAATGTCAATTTAATGAGTTACATGGATACATTTAATGATACATAGTCTATATGCATATGGTTACTAACTCTTAAAGACCCGTGTCTGTCAAGAATCATATAGTTTAGCAATAACATTTTGGCAATAAAGGACAACCATGTGTGAAAAATGTATAATTGATGGTTGAAGGTGTTCGTGTGGTGTCTATGAGCCCCACTTACAAGACACTAGAGTAGGTACGGATTACAGTTAGAGGAATGTGCTCTTTGCATTAGTAGCTGTTATCCGTAGGAATTAGCTGCAACATCGGTATCATTAAAAACAAAACTGCAAACCTTTAGACTCTAAAAACATTATGGGAGCATGATCCTTTTTATTAAAAGCTGAAGTGTAAAAAAACAGAGAGTCTAGCTAATGAAAGCAAAAGAAATAATTGTGTATGCATGTACTGTATATGTCTTTCAAGGAGAAGAAGAGACCATCTGCATTGTTGGCTAAAAGTAGGATTAACCCGCCTAATGAAAGGAACTAGATAAAGTAAGAAAGAAAAAAAAAAACAACAACTCTGAAAATCTCTTCCTGAGCTCATTTAAAAAGCACTAACCCAGCACTTGCCCTGTAAATAGAGGACACAGGCAGTGTGGAAGCAGGCAGGGAAAGAAGGGAAGGGGATGATTTTCAAGATGGATTTTTTTTTTTTTTTTTTGGCAAATCCTTTTTTATAGTTATCAGTCTCAGTTTCGCCTTTTATTAACCTTCTAACTCCAAGTTTTTAAACCATTACTTTTTGATTTTTCTTGAGTCTTGTCCTTCCGACTCTTAGGTTTCAGTGTGCATTTCCATCATTGCATTATGTTTGGAGTTTTACTAGTTTTAACTCGATTTTTTTTGTTTCTTTTAGTTTCCAATCAATTTCTCATTATTTCTGTGTGATTTTTACTGTATTTTCTCCATCATCCTACAGTATCATTTTACTCTTCTCCAATACATTGTCACTATCTTTTTACTGTAATCCCCTTGCTATCTGAAATTCACAATTTATTCTTTTTATTTATTTTTTTTTACTATTCATTCCTGCCAGTACAATCTGGGTTCAGCCTGGGCCAGTGAGTAATGAATTATGGCTGTAATATCTTCCACTGGCTGACAGCCAAATCTCATCTCTATACACTTTTTAGGTGGTGTGTGTATGTGTGTATGTGTGTGTGTGTGTGTGTTGTTTAAGTAGAATGATCTGTCATCACCATCCCTGTCTTCTTCCTGGCAGGATGTTTCATCATATGCATGTGCATTTCAATAGAAAATGCACCGTCATGTTCCTGTCATTTGCACAGCCATGATTATAACCCTTCCCAAATTGTAACCTCATCAATCTCTGAGGAGAAAGGCGAATATCCTGAAACCGTCTCCACATTTAAATTAAAGTGACAGATAACAATGTGCTAAATATGGCTCTCACACCTGACTAGCTTCATCTTGCCATCAGAGGGAGTAAAACTGCCTTAGATTAGAATATAGAACCAAATTCAGAGTGTCTCAACCAATCTAAGTGTCTACTTTGTGATGGGGCCCTGACTCTTTTAGCTGACTTTAATTCTTTATAACCGCCATAAACCCACACACTCCGCAAGTAAATCATCTTGGCAACCAGAGCTCTTATACAGTGTTCAATATGGGCTGGGTTGCTGCTCTTTTTGGCAGATGTCTAAAATAACTAAGCCTAATTGGAGGGAAAAGGCCAATTCCACAGTGGGCACTTAAGTCATTTGACTGTAGATCTGAAGATATGCAGTGTTTGGTCATAGAGGGCTGTAATGCATACTGCTTTCATCTGTCACCCTCATCATCTCACATCATTCCATTTACCAACTCAAACAGGAGGTGTGAGATGTGGTATGCATTTATGCATGTTTTCATATGGGAATGCACGCATTAAAAGCAAGCATGTCGTGTGTATATATATGCACGTTTGTGTAGGAAACGCAACCAAGTGGATCTTACTTGTGTGAGCTAATGGGGAGAACAAGACAGATTCATTATGTTTTCCTCATAGATATTCAACGTAGGGGTTTAAACATGAATAAATACTGACAACAGTGTCACTTATCCTGTCAGTTATGTTCCAGACACATGTCTATACTGGTTTAATGATTGTGACAGAGTGTCATTCATGTGTCCATACAACACATAGACAGAGCCCACTGTTTTTTGTTCCTGTGGTTTTTTTCTGTGTGTCAAAATGACATCTTTCACGTCGATGTTGTCATAAGTTTGTCCAAGTGTGCACAACGATCATTGACCGACTCTTTCCTAGTTTTTTTTTTTTCTTTTTCTTTTTGCTGGATTTCATTAAACAATTAAAGCGCTGATTTTTTTCCTCTCTGCATTGAGAGTCTGGCGCTATAACCAAGAGCATGCGCAGCAGTCATTGCACTGCAACAATGATAAGGAGAAGTGGAGAGCAGAGTGTGGGAAGAACACAGCGTCTGATTTGGCTGTAGTGCTGCCTTCTGTCTGATCTTCAGCTAAAAAGGCCCTAACTCCTACAACAGGCTTATAACCCCTCACTAATCCCCCCTTCTGACTCATTTCACTGCAGTTTGAAGCTCTCTCTTTAAATCTCTTGTTCGCTCGCTGCCGTGCATTTGCACGCGCACACACACACATATGCCGGAGTCTCTGAATAACAAAACCCTTCAGTTGAAATGGAAATGTCTCGCTGGACCGGTAAATTGCACTGTGAGAAATATCTTTAGCCAAATGTTCACACACAGGCACAAGCGGAGACACAAATACACACTGCAAATCCATTTTTTGATTTTGTGTTTAATTATAAGTGCGTGGATGTTAGCCACCCGTGACCTCCATCACTGATTTTTTGTTTTCTTTCAGCTTATGTTAAATGTTTTCTTGTTTCTGAGCATAATGCTTTTGATGATGAGAAGAAGATCCTCAATGGATATTCACAATACCTGATGGGTGCGCACACACACACACACACACACACACACACACACACACACACACACACACACACACACACACACATATACACATATTCACAACAACACTGAAACAGTCCTTTACTTATCTGTCACATTGTCTGTTCCTTCTCTCTTATCCTGTTAAGTCTAAAACTAACAGATAGTTTTTCTTTAAGCCGACCAAACAGAATTGAGTGAGCTGGTGAGTTAGTGAGTGAGTGCGATGGGTGGCGTCCCGTCTGGGCGAAATGTTGGTCTAATTTCTATTCCATTTGCTGATTTGACGACAAAAATGAGAAAAGCACGTTGATTACCATTTTTTTAATTCAAGCGAAAAACGGATAAACAAAATAATGCATTCTATATTTGTTTGTCCTGTTATCAAATAAGTTTAACACAACTTTGGCCCCAGCCCCCAAGATTTTTCCTTTAGCCCCAAATAATTCTCCACTTTGAGCGATTTGTCACTAAAGAGGTCGGCAGTGTTGTAATTTTGTATCTTCAGTGAACAGAACTGAGACAAGACCAGACAGAGAGGGTTTACAGAAAAATATGTGGGAACACTCGCATCTTATAGTTTGACAGGTCTCTGTCAATTCTTTAATTGATGGGGTTATTATGCCAAATGCTAGCTCACACAGTCAGTCAGTGTGAGGGAAAAAATATGCCAAGATTTTGTACTGGTAAAGGGGTTGAAGCTGAAGCAGTGGCACAAACATCCTCTCATGATGAGCCAGGAAAACAAGGTGTGTAAATGTCTGTGTGAGTTGCAAGTTACAAGAACTTGATATGAGCAGAGCATGAGTTCTATACAGCTAAAGTACTAGCTAGCTAAACAGTTAGCAATGATAGCTTAGTTGTGCTTCCTCTTGGTTAGC
The DNA here is from genome assembly GCF_910596095.1 of Thunnus maccoyii. Lineage (NCBI taxonomy): Eukaryota > Metazoa > Chordata > Actinopteri > Scombriformes > Scombridae > Thunnus > Thunnus maccoyii. The sequence continues at coordinate 21,480,715 of NC_056547.1, forward strand.
GACAGCAAACTAGCCTAATCTCATGTTAGACAGCCAAAAAGTTTGATATTTTATCGGTCTGATAGTGCTACAAACAGTGATAACAACCGATGCTAGTTTTATGACCAATCCAACTTTTTTTCTGATCATGTCACACATTGACAGCTAAGATACCACAGCCTTTGGCTACTAGCTGAGCTGATAACGTTAGTCAGTTTAAAAAGTTGGCTCACTCACAGAGATGTCAGATGAAACTAGGAAATAAACACTGAATCTAAGTGGTCATGTGGTTCATATCAAGTCGGTTCATCAGCAGTGATTTTTCAACCAAATTATGAAAGTTTACTCACTTTAAGTAGATAGCCATTTTCAACTCTTTCGTGAACCTGCCATTGTATTATGGGTTTTGAGGATTTTACATCATGTAGGCCTAGTAATAATGGTAGTAGGTATCCGATATAATGCTCATTTTGGTTTAAGACATTCTAGTGGCTGAAATATTCATGTGCTGATTATATAGTAAATCAAATCCAAACCCTTTCTTCATTCTCCAATTTTCATATTTTTAAGCAATGTGTAGCTCTCACCTGCTAGAAAAAAATGCATGGAAACAGTCTTTTTAGAAGTACGTTTTTCAAAGTTTTTTGATGCAGAAGAATCTGGTGTCAGCCCTTGATGGTTAACAGTCCAGCCAATGCCCCTGGTGACTGTGGCTGTCAGGGTTTAGGGGGGACAGGAAGTCACCCTCCTCCGCCCCCCCCCCCCCCCCCCCCCGACAGTATGCCTTTGTGTCATTATTAAAGATTAATGTTTGTACGAGCGCCGGAGGAATTAGCATTAGTGACGGTTTTAGTGTCAAACGCTTGTTTCAGAGCTGTCACTCGCTCCCGCCTCCATAAAATGAGACGACTTAATATCATGGCACTAATAATACCACCTCATCACAGTGCCAAAATAGCAGATCACAGCCACGAGTTTCCTGGTAGGGGCAGAAATACAGAGAAAAAAAAACAACAATTCTGTCACACTGCACCCTAATGATATTTATAAGAGGCTACTTCTATTTATGTCTGTTTCACATTTGATTAGCACAATTGTCCCTTATTTACTGTGCTGGCCAGAATATGAGCCACATTTTGCCACACCTGTTTTGGGATAAAGAGAAAACATCAGTGGCTAACCAGTGGATTGAGATGCTTGGTAATTTTCAAGCTTAAAGCTGAATGACATCTTTGTTAATATGAGTCATTTCCTGTTAAAAAAAAAAAAAAAAAAAAAAAGACAGAAGCTGCCATGTCAGTATGGCTTTTATTTTAGATCTCTAGTGCTCCATAGTCTTTTAGCTCTCTATGGTGTATGGCCTATCCATTAGGGTTCCCTACACTGAAGATAATGCAGAATATTCCTCAACAGTCACACATGAAAACTCTCAAGCAGCTCCCACTGATGGATTGGCCTACCTTCTGTGCGCCTCTGCAGCTGCACTCTCCATCTTCATTGCCCTATGGAACTGCATTGACCAGTCGCATGTGAATGAGATGAGAATACGGTTATGGAGAGATGGATATTTACCATGCAGAACATATCACCATCTCCCCCTTCAAAACCATTAGGCTCCGCAATCAAACAGTATTTCAGCCCCTCTTTAAGGCCAGACTATCAGGGGATTTTTTCATATGATCCAATTACCTTTGTTCATCAGACAGGAGTTAAATGTCAGTGATTCTCACTGTAATTTGTGTGCTCTCAGTCTCATGACACACATGCTTGAACCCAGATACTAGTATACAGTCTCCTGTGCTGCGTGTAAGATGAGTGTGTAATAGCTCAGTGATGAGGGCGGACTTATCACCAGGATGTATGGACCATTTAGGGCCCCATTACATAAATGAATATAGTGTAGGTTCAATGAGCAAAGCAGCCATTCTGATCTTTAGACTACAATGCTGTGCTTTTGAAATTTTGTTTTTAAGAGATGGCTCATTGGCAGGGGAAATCCAAGCCTTAAACCTGCATTAATGAGTATTTTTGATAGTATTGAGTCAAATGGTTCTGTCTAATGGGGACAGGGTCCTTTGCAATGCCTACAGTAAATCACAGAGAATTGGCATGGAACTTTGCAGCCCTACAAAGCTTATTAGCCTCTTTTAGCTTAATGTTTTAGCTTCACGACCTGTATATTTACTGTATGGTTGAGTCTGAATAGCTTTCATAATCTAGGATGACCATATTTTCAAACCCCCAAAGTGGGACCCTTAAGTGTAGTTAACACACGTTCATGCACGTGCACATACAGTATATGCACTTATGCACGCACCATAGGCGTTTTCATCAGGACGGGGGACAATTATTTTAGCGTTTAGCACACCTACTGGGAGTATTCAGATGGCTGTCACCGGCGTTTGCACCGCTGAAGTAGGTCTTAACAGAGCTACTTCCTGCTTGTAACCACTTCTTATGTTTGGCCGTCTTAATATAATCGTTTATATCAGCATTTCCACCATGAGCAACTGAAAATGTACTCTTGCAGTGTGTGCAGAACACAGCATCTTTGTTGGTGAGTACTTTACAAAGGAAGGAGTAAGCCTCCTGGAGCTCTTTCTCTTTGGCATAACAGCTAACCATTAGCATACTGACAGGTTCTCAGAAAGAGCTGCAAGCGTCACAGGCTAGCCACAGCCTTGACAATAACGCATTGATTGATTGACAGCGTACAGACCTAAAGGGTTAGGTAATAATGAGTGGAACAGCACATGATAAACGTCTATGTAAGAACGTAACTTCAAATTATTATTTGAAGTGTGGTGAATACTGGGACAATTTGGTAGTGAATGTTTGAAAGTTGATTTTTTTTTAGTGTTTTACAGATATTTGTTGGAATTGGGGGCACCCAGCTTGAAACCAGGACAATCCTGGACAAACTGGGATGTCTGCCCATCATATCATAATCCTTATAGGCAGAAATTTCTACCAAAAAAGCTACGTACTCAGTACTAAATGGCCAACAAAATTAGCAATAAGCTAGTGAACATAGTACAGCATCCACCAAGCTAAAGATTGGAACAATGGACAATGGATATTGGACTTAGATTCATCAGGTGACCAGCAACATGACTCCAAGTTATTGCTTATGTTGCTCTGTGTTTTTTAGATATGGAAGTAGGGAAATTTTGCTAACAGGTTAGCAAAAACAACTTACAAGCTGAAGATATGTTAGTGGTTGTCTTTGTCAATGTGTTTTGATGTTTCGTCCGCTCCAAAGTGGCATAAAATTCATCAATGCAGCTTTAACTCTGTGGAATGTTGAAAGTAATAAATATCACCTTCTACATGCAAGTTGTAGTTGTAACTGTGTTAGGATCTTGTGCTTTGAAAAGAGTACCTGTATCTCAGGGAGTGTAGACAATCTTGTCTTTTCTTATTTAGGACAATAAAGCCTTCCAACCAAACATAGTTCCCCTTCAAATTGTTCTCTCCATTGGGGTGTGTTCCATCTCATTTCCACCACTGTTTATTGCTAATTGTGAACTAATGAATTGGTCTTTAAACATACATAACTAATGTACAGTAAGACAGCTCCTGCTTAGCAAGGGAAAGCCACTCCACAAACAACAGAAAATTAAAATGAGCTTTGAGCTGCGGATGCTTTCTGTAATATATTATGTTCACATCCTTTTGAACCTGCTTATTTGCATTCTGTCAACTCCCATGTGTTTAAACTTTACGGCTGGTTCGCAGAGAATATGGTCTTTGTAAAATGCTGTACAGTTTTAGCACACAGATTAACAGACTCACAGATAAGCAGATCCATATGCTGTTAATTGCATTGTAGAGCATTCTCCTCTAATACTTCAGTGTCCTTGCTTGTGCACTTTCGCCACACCACTGCAGTGTCCCTGTTTGTTTATGTTTATTGCTAGGGCAGTTAGCGTCATTCTAATCAGGAACTAGGTGGTACCACGCTAGTTAGTATGCAAGTGGGCGCAAACCAATCGAGGCACTTTCAACCAATGTCAGTCGATGTCAGTTAACAGCTTGTCCTGATTGAATAAATAGAGGAGGAGAGGGGATGGAGGGATGAGAGAGATGAGAGGGTACATGTTTGATTAGCCTCTGAAGTGAGGGATGTGCCTTTAATCCCTTCTCTAACTAATCCCTCTCCTCTTGGAGGGTCCTCACTGCCTGGGGGTGAAAAGTGTTGCAAGTCCTGAGTGTGGAGCCGGTGGTCATACTGAAGGGCTTTTTTTTTTCTTCCTCTTCTTTTTTTCTTTACATCTGTCCATCCTGTTCATCCTGCTTTTTCATGCTACCATGAACCCAGATGTCTCATATTTAGCACAAGTTGCACATGTTTTCCACTGATGTTGCAGAACAGTGAAGAAACTAAGCTTTTAAACTATGACTTCTGTTCTGTTATTACATGGCCAACAACCACACGTATTAATTAAAATTTGTAATTATGTCTTTAGAATTTGTTTGATAATACTGGTTAAACAGCATGATGTGAATTTTTGGCAGTTTTTCTGGCATAAAAAGATGGGTATTCGTTCATATAAATGTGGTTTTAGGTCACTTTTAGCTTTTCAGTAAATCTGTTATTATCATGCCTCAGAATTATTACTTTTTGCCTATCAAAAACTTTTCGAGCTGTTCCAATAAAGAGCAAGGTCACAAAAGTAGTGCATGATAAACCCGCACTCGAAACTGTACCACATAGCAAATGAAAAGAAAGATGAAAAAAAAAACCTGGCAGCTAAAGCTAATTGTAATTCCCCAAGCGCCACTGGAACTTGAAACCTCAGCTTGTAGCTTTATCCTGAATACTGAGTTTCAGTTGCCTGTACCCATTATAGGCTAACATGCCAGAGCATATCTTGTGCTGCGCAATTCAATTTAGCCAAATGAATATCTAGGCTCCAGATAGCATGCTCTAGTAGCTATAGCAAACCTCCACATAGACAGCAGCTGTCATAAAGGACCAGTTGCTGCATAATGTATACCAAATGCTTCGCCGGTGGTATCAATGCGTGATCAATATGCAATAAAAACTCATTAAAGCATTCTATGTTCTGTCATGGAAATTAATTCCGGAAGACAAATCTGCGATGTGTCACCCTATGATTTCAGTCCATCCATGCAGAAACAAGTTATTTAAAGCCAGAAATTGGATATGGAGGGGTTGGGGGGGTGGGGGGTGAGGCGAAAGAGATACAGAAACAGAGATGGAGAGAGGAAAGAGGAGGATGAAACCAACCCATCTGGAAGAGAGGAGACAGAAAGAGTCTATGACAGCCCAGCATAATGAGATTTGGTAGTCTGTGTGGCTTTCTATTCACCTGAAAGGGAATTAACATTAAAAAAAAACACACACACACACACTATTCTCCATTCTGCTCGCATCTTTTCAAACCACCATTGCTCCATATCCATCCCTCCCACTCTGTGATTTCCACATCTGGCGGATCAATCATCTGACTGTTTATTACAAATGGAGTCTTTTTACCTGGTTTAAACCATATGTTTCAATGCAAACGTTCAAGAAACGTACCCCAAGCAGGATGTCATCGGATGTTTTTGCCACAAATGCTGTCTTGGTTTAATCTTGCTTTGTTGGGGTACTGCCTTGAGCTATGAGAGGAAACAAATGCAGGTGTAATCTATTACCCTTTCTCAGTTAAGTATACAAAAATACAGAGCAACTCAATCTATATGATAAACTGTTGCTGCTGGGGAATACGGGTTTCCTCTCAATCTGCAAGGGCTGATATTTTAATGGCTTTCTATGTCCACTTTTTGACAATAGATTTTTTTTATTTTTAGGAAGATAGGCATGGATGTGTAATTGCACACACAGGAACAGAAACCAGCCCTACACTTGCACTTTTCCTCCCACTCGATATTGTGATCGAATGCCACATATTACCCTGATATGCATTAATATGAAAATCCTACCGTTCATTGATTGTCTTCTCTCTGCACATTTGCCTGTGCCCACGGGTAACAATGAGCTATAGGAGACACTGACAGTCTGCATTTTTTCCAAGAGAAACAGAGGAATATAAGTATTGATCTGGCCTTCTTCTAGCTTTTATCTGAACAGAGGCCTAATTCTTCTGCAGGACTCCTAGACTTTAAAGATGAGGCAAAGGCACATGCTTTTAACTTGCCAAAGTTCCACTGAAACACAGCTGATTGATTTAGTGGTTGGGGGTCTTATGTGTTTTGGGCTATGTTAATGTGATACATGCACTTTTCTTTCATTTTCACCTTTAAATTATCTGCAGCACTGAAATAGTATATTGATTCATATTACATTATCCCACTCAATCTAGTAACCAGCCTTTTGAAGGCAATAGCTCATGCCGACTCCATTGACTCGTGATCAATGATGTAGATTACTCACATGAATTACTGACTTGAAATCAATGTAATTGACTCGTAATCATTATTTTAGGCTGGTAAATCACCATAAAGGAAGGCACTTAGTGAATTTGCCTGATGGTGTTGCAGTTGTGCCCTTTGTGACTATCGTCAATAGGCAAATTAATGATTTTAGGTCTCTACGGTTTAGTACTATTATCTGAATAGTTGTTTTTGCAGTAAAAGGCTTGTTATTTTAGGTGTCCCTGTCTTTTTTTTTGTTTGCAGCGTCATGCTTTAGCTGTTGTTGGAATGAAGAAGGATGTGTAAAGAAGTTGTAAAGTAGAAAGGCTGCGTGCGAGTGTGTATATACGCATGTGTGCATGCTATGACTGCAGTATTTTTTTCTGAGTCAGATCCTGTGAATAGCTCGGCTAATTTTTCCATTTATCCCTGACTCTGCGTTTACAAATCGGCCCTGTCACATCCTATTCATCAGTTCCCGGCCTTTCATTTATTCAACATCCCCCCTTTCTTTTTATCACATTCTCTCCATTTTTCTGATTGTCCTTGAACCAGTTAGGCCATTTGCACCCGGACCTTCAGCATTGTGCCTTTAAAAAAAAAAAAAAAAAAAAAATGTGTGAAGGGTCTTTCTGTGAAATCCCAGCGTTGTGTAAACCGTTTTCTTTTTTTCCTTGTCTTCTTTCCATCGTCATCTAGCCTTAACCCCTCCATGTGTAAAGTCAAATAGTCTATTATATATTTGCATAATACATCAGAATATTTAGTCTGTATTTGCTTATATTAAGCACGTCCACAGGAATTACAAGCCTTGGTAACATTTGTAGTTCAGAAATGCATGACAACACACACAAGGTCCTCACTATGTAAAATTACAGATGAATATTTATAATTCCCCCCATCTGTTCGATGAATAATCATCATCAGCATAATGTGCTCTGACAGTGGACTTAGTAGAGCAGCAAATCACACCCCACTTTGACTTCAAGGCCCACAGTCAAAAACCTTTTTTAAAAAGATGCATGGACTAAAGCCACTCATTATGCCGTGGCACAGATTTAGCTCTTGTTCTTACCTGCAGTCCTGAAGTCAGATATTCTTATCCCTTGTCATTATGGCCGCGCATTCCTAATCCTCAATATCATTCAATTTAGAGAGCTCACCGTGGGCTGAGAATTCATTAGAACTGTATGAATCACAGCATGTCTGTCTTTTCTGTCCAATCCGTCCTCTTTTAGTCTGGGTAAGGACAGGGCGCAGTGGATTGATGAATGGGGGAAGTGGTTGGCAGGGCATTTCCTTTACTACTCTTTTCAGCTATAGCATGGAAGCCTCGGCAAACTGCCTTTCAACTAGTTCAATGGTTTATTGCCACTTAACACTGAATGTGTTCATGTGGAAACACACACACACACACACACACACACACACACACAGGCTGAAACACATAATAAATCTGCCGTGGTGTTTTGAGTGTATTTTTGTTGTGGTTACTCGTTGCCTCAATGTGCTTGAAGACTGTCTGTGAATGAGATGAGTGGAAAGGCGGCTCTCTGCCATAGAAAACCCTGCGACAGCACAATGTATATGGCTCAGCTTTCAATGCCCAAGGCTTCATTTGAATTGACTCATATGCGGTTTGTTTACCAACATTTAACTGCAGCAGATAGCAATATCTGGCTGGTCTATTTGGTATATTATATCTTCTAGCTATTCATTACCCAGCTTCTTTTCAAGGATGAAAAGTTCATCTTATTCATTTTTTGATAAATATCTTTTTCTGTGTCTGACTTTGAAGTTTAGGCCATTGACAGGGCATTTGCCTCCGCCCATGTTCTGAAGCTATCCACTGTGCTTTTGAAGGCTGAGTTCACACCAGGCAAGCGTGAAGATGCTTATTAAATCTCTATGGTGTTCAGCCCTTTATTTAAGTCAAGTTGGGCAGCTGAACAGTGTTAGCCTATACCTGAACTCAAGTGTGCAAGAAAGTGAAGTGATTGGTTTGGTTCTCTATCAAGCAAAATGTAGATTAAGTAACTTACTGAACACCAGTTACTATGGTCACAATGTATACGATAATGGTAAATGTTAAAATGTACCATAACAGTAGAACAAGTGGAAAAGAGTCATGAAGTCATAAACTGACTCAGTAAAGTCAGCGAGATAGAATTATCTAATGAAAATTTGCTAATATTAGCTATATTAGGGTGTGTTTCATCGCTAATGCATTCAGCTTCTCATTTGAAAGAGGACAATTGTGTTATTGCTTCTCTTGAAAGTTACATACTCTTGCTTTAAATGTGAAGATTATCCTGACCTATAACTGATGACTCATGCTCAGCTCAATCTTCATGTATTCGTAACTGGAAATAAAACCCCCATTTCATTAAAGTACAGTGATGACTTGCAGTTACACCTCAGGGTTTATTTTGACTTCTCCTTGACTGCCTCCAAAATCTCTAATTTTATAGGGTGTCAGGTTACCAAAACTGTGTCCAACAGCTACTGTAACAGTGAGTCACTGTGACATTTTATAAAGCAAGTACACTAAGTCTTTGAAAACTAAATGAACCAAATACAAAAAATGTGACAAGTAAATAAAAGTGTTCCACTATGGTTCAGACACATTAGCGGGACTAATTCATTGTATTAGTCCCACAAAATTCTGGGACAAAATCTGGGAACTCCTCCGCTGCCTTTCCACTTATAATTGGAACTGTGGCGGTACAGTGGAGTGTAAAATCTGAGCAATACTATAAGTGGGGTTTTTTTTCTTCTTTTTTTTATTCTGACACACAGCTTCCTCAGATGCTCTGACTTTATGGTCTTAAGTGTTTGGCTCACTGACTTTTGCATGTATACCTGCAATCACAATCTCCTATTTAACCAGCCTGTCCCCGGTGCAAGTGTGTTATAATCTGCATATGACTCTATATATGTTTGTGTATGCATGCGTGTGTGTGTGTTATAGTGTGTCCAACTAATCCTGGGGGTGGACCACAGCTGTGAGAGATTTTAATTAACTTCAGGGGGGCTTGGAGGGGAGATTAGTATATGTGTATGTTTGTGAGTGTGTGTATATCTGCGTGTCTGCGAACAGTCACATTTATGGGGCGTTAACATAGCTATTAATGTCACAGCTGGGGGGAAGCATTAGTGTGGTAAATGGAATTTGTATACTTTCACGTGCATGCATGCATTTGCATTTATGTGTGTCTGTGGTGGGTACAAGTTGGGGCGATACGAAATGTCACACCACATGGGGAGCAGGAGGTTTTGATGTGGCACGTGCACCCTTTCCCGTTTTAAGCCCTAAAATATCTCCCAGGCATCCAATCAGATCTGAGGTGGGCGGATCATTGTTGCAGTGAAGGCTTATGGGGAAACATGGCTGGCCTTCATGGCAGGAGCTTGATCCTGAGCCAGCTAGCCCCCGTCCACCTGAGAACAGGTTTTATTAAAGATTCATGATCCCCGGTCATCCTGCGCACACATATTACAGAATATACACTTGGAAAATGTGCAATGAATCGAAATCGCCTCTTCCGCCTCACGACTGAGAACATACAAGTGTGATGATTGTTACAGTGTCCAAGGCAACAAGTCAGATGAACGTGAAATAAATAGAAAATAGGTCAGTCTGTGAAGGCTTTCACTAAGGGAGCATGCATGAAAGAAATGGGGATTGCACACACACACACACACACACACACACACACACGCAAGCAAACACATTCACACACAAACACACTCCAGCTGTTATGTTCCCTCGCTCGGAAGACACACATTCTCCTCTACCCCTCATCTGACCTGAAATAAAATAAACCTAATGCGCCCGTCTTCTCTTGAATGTGGTTGTTCATCGGTCTTGTGATGTGAGTTTGTATGTTTGCTTATGCACACATTGTAGGAATATATGTGCACAGACCTCTCTGGCTTATTATAAACTGTTGTGCATTGTTATATTTAGGGAAGGTAAAGGTGAGACATCTATTAGAACTCAGTGTCACTGTTGGATTAGAGTGATAAAATGTTCTGGGTTGTGCTTATATTTGAAACTAATCAGAGCTGTCAGGTGTTGTTTTTAAGCCAGCATGCCCCCTTCGATGGAAGCTCATTGGACCCAAAATCAGTAACAACAATGTTTAAAAGGGACAGTCAGTCACAGTCATGTGGGCATGTGAGAGGAAAATGCCCAAACAAAGGGGGAGTAGACACTGCTGCCAGTTTGTTTGATTATTAATAACTGGATCCACAGTCCGTGTTGAGTTGAAGTTAGTTTAATGTTTGATATTGATCAGCTGGACTATGCTTACTATGATCAGCACAGCAGGTCTGTTTGTATTAAAGCATTGGATCAGAGTTTAAAGAATAGCACAGTTTCAGCTCTGCCTTTATCTGTTCCTCCAAAATATCCTGTGAATCCACCTCAGACAAAATGTAGGGATTGAGTGAATAAATCTGATGGACTTTATGTACAATTATATTGTCTCACTTTTTATTATATATCAACATAAATATTTTTTATCAAAAAAATACTTAGAGACAGTGATATTGTTTTAAGGCCATATTTCCCACCTCTACTGTTTACAGTGGATTATGGATTGGACTGTGGATTATCTAGAGTTACATGGACACTGTTGGAACGTGATGTCGCTGTTGTTTTGTTGCATTGTTCAATGCTGTCAGCACCACAAATGGAAATCCCTTCATCTCTATTGTATTCTGGTGGCAGGAAGTATCTCAAAATCTGGTCACATGAAAGCAAAACTATCCACATTGCTAGACACCACTATGAGTAACTGAGCAAAAAAATGTATATGTCATTTTTGAAGAACATATTGAACTGTTCTTGAGAACAACAAAAAAAAAAGCGCACAAAGTGGAATGATTACACCAAATTACACTAGCAGAGGCTCTTCCCAGCGGCTAGTCAGACCGCTTTCCTGCTTATTAAAAGCAAGCCGACATGAAGGTGAAGTATTGAAACCTTCTGCTGCCTCTCAGAGGTGAGCTGCGCAAGAACAGGACTGAGAGAGAGAGAGAGAGAGAGAGGAAGTAGAGAGGGGCGAGTGAACTTGACAGTTGGCGTTCAGAGAGCGTTTTCTCCCGACAGGTCCCACCTAGCCCGGGTCAAAGGCAGGAATTGAGATGAAAAGGAGAAGAGAAAAAGGAGTGGATATGGAGGATTGAAACATAACGAAGAGGGGGTTTAAAGAAGGGGAGAGGAGGTAAAAGCTGCGACGGGAGGTTGTGAGCTATACCTTTATCTCTCATTGTGGAATAAAGTCTGCATTTTGCTTAAGAACATGCACAGAAAAAAAAATATATATAAAAAGAAATAATAATAACTCAGCTTGATCTTATCACTCTAAGCTGTTGGTTTTTCATTTTGTACAAACTGATATCACACGGTCTGTCACAAAACATTTTCCATTTGGTGTGGGGGGGTTCTGCAGCACTGATATGTAATCCTCTCCCACTATAATACATTTATTCAATCCACAGCTAGTGGATCAGTTGACACTGTTGCACTTATAAGCTCCTTCTTTCTCCCCCTGTTTCTCGTTCTCCCCATCACTGCACTGTCCTTCCCGGGATCCCATATCTTCATCCTTCACGTGCATACTGCTTTTTTTTTTTTTTTTTTTTTTTTTTTGAGGAATGAATCACCTGCTACTGGTTATCTCACCTGTTACATTGTGAAATCTTATAGGCGTACATTAAAAACTGAACGACACACAGTCCCAGTGAATGGTGTTAGATGGATGGATAGCATTTTCTCCAGCATTTACACAAGAGAAAGGGGGTGGGGGGGATTAAAGAGGTGGAAGCAAAGAGAGGAGAAGAGGGAAGAAAGGAGGAAAGTAGGCGAGGATAGAAGACAAAAGGAGAGGAGAGGAGCACCAGGCCTTATCAGCATTCACTCATCCTACAGTGGATGAAATTACCCTTCTCTGTCTCGCTACGTCTGCGGTCACTGCTATCTGCTCAGGCGAGGGATTTGCAATGGTCATAAATCTGTGTGTGTGAATATGTATGTACTGTGTGTGTGTGTGTGTGTGAGCATGTGCGAGCATGTGCCTGCGAGGCATGCGACTACACGGGTATGTTGGCGCAGGTGGGTGTTTGTGTTTAGATGTCCTGTTGTTGAGATGAAAGGACTTTGTAGACAGAATAAAATTTACGGAAATGAATCTGCAGCACGAGGAGCGAGCACTCATAAATCATACGTGCATATATATGTGTGTGTGTGTGTGTGTGTGTGTGTGTGTGTGTGTGTGTGTGTGAGAGAGAGAGACTGATATGCCAGTCAGCTAAAACCAAAGCAAGGCCTTGGATGCCCTGCTCCCTTCAGCTTACTCATAGTAAAACAACATTAGCAAAAATTAAAGCGTGGGTGTCTTCGCATTCCTGCATCTTTTGCGAAAGCATTTGTGCGTGTGTGTGTGTGTGTGTGCGCGTGTGTGTGTATGTGTATGTGATCATTTGTGAGTGTGGATTAGCTCGTGCTGAGACACTAGTTAAAAGAGCCCTCTGGTTGATGAATTCTCTTTAGTGAAAAAGCTGATTTAATTGGGTTGCTCCCCAATCCTTTCACTGATAAGCACGCCTTGATAAAAGATAATTCCCCTCTTTTCTCTTTGCTTCATCTTCCCCTCTCATATTTTTTTGCATGTTGTACATTAAGCTTTATCTGCAGCTTAATTTCTTCTTTTCTTTTAAAGCTCCCTTCACTTTCACTTTTTACCTTCTTCTCTCTGTGTGTACAGTGCATTCTCTTGCTTTCCAGCTTTCCGCTCTCCCTGCCCTTCTAATTTATTTTCTCTGTGTGCTGTGTGTGAAATGCTAAATTAGAAGTCGGGTAAAAGAGGGCCTTGGAGCAAGAGACATCAATAGCTTCCTTTTAATTCTGAGAACTCCCTCTCCCCCTGCCCCCTCCTCTTTTCTCTCTCTGTCCCTCTTTCTATTGCCTCTCTCTCCTTTCCCCTGCTAATAAAGCCAAATTGGCATGAAAGCTAGTGACCTCTCCCCTCACCTTCTCTCTATTCTCTGCTTAAAGAACCATGTCAGGGGGAAGAAACGACAATTACTAAAAGGCTGATGTCATTTTCCATCCGAAAATATATCTCCCCCCACATCAAGTTCCTTTTATTTTTTACCTCTTTTATGCACCCTTACATCTAATCTGTTTGCTTCAGGTGTCATTGTTGCGTGGCTGCCCTACCTCACAAAAGACCTGTCTTTTTTTGGCACTCCCCAGGGAAACTGGGTTTGAACACTCTTTTTCAATGCCTGACTCACTTGGTGTGTATTTAATAAGTCTGCCTGCCAGCCATACCTGCTTGCCTCTCTTGACTGTCCCTTTTGAAGGAGTTGGTGCACAGCGATCTGGAGGTGTGTGAGACTCTTGCAGAGTTTAGATTTAACAACCGCGCTCCTTTTTTTTCATCTCTGTGTCTGCCATGACCTTGAGGGGCATTTTTTCTTTTCCTTTTTACGCCGACTCTCTGGCGTTTTCTTGCTTTGTAAAAAGAAAAGAACTTCCTCATTCCCTAAACTTGTCGGGGGGCCGTTTTTGAATTCCTGAAAGGGCAGGGAAGAGTTGAATGCACCTGTCATTTGCTTGTCCTCTCTTTTCACAGTTTTGGCTATGAATTATAAATAATAATAATATGGTGGGAGCTGAGTGTTGGCACACACACACATAGACTCTGCATCCCTTCTGGGTTATTCATATAGTGTACATAGCAGTACTTGATCCATAGCTTATTTGCATTTCCTTTGTTCTCTCACTCTTCTGTTGCCTTTCTATGGTCCTTTCTCTTGTCACGCTCTCTCTGTTTTTGACCCTCTCTTTGGCATCACACCAAAAGAGGACATAGAAGTGAAAAGTTTTGGACCGGTGACATCAACTTTTCCATTGAGTATGCATGATCTGTTATCACCTGTATTTTCCATTTTTCTCTGGGCGATTAATTCAGCAAGTGCCATGATCTTCCTTTCTGATACACCCCCCCGCTCCCTTTCTGGCGTTTGCATGTTTGTGTGTATGCGAGTGTGTTTGCATTCAGTCTCGGTATCTATGTGAGTGCGTCCTGTCCCTCTGGGAGTATTTACACATTAAGTTTGAGCCTGTGATTATTTTGACTTGGTAGCTGTGTTGTACTCAGAAGAGCCGAGGCACTAATATAATTGGCAATTAAATTAAGGAAGCAAGCTTTCCACACACACCCCCCCGGTGAGTTTGCACAGTGTCTCCTGAAGTGCTCTGCACACATGCACTCAATATACGACGAACAGACTCCCTAAAGTAATAAGGTTCCAAAATCGTTATAAAATAAGATAAATCTGGAATGAACAGATTATTCTCTGTCACGGTCAGGGCTTTACTGGTAGGAAACACATTTTTCACAATCAACACTTGATCACTTGCCAAGGACTATTTTACTTGGTGGGTATGATCCACTTGAAATTTTTTGATCATTTTTGATGGCAAAAAAACCCCACTCTGTTCCTTTTTGTTTGTCAAAGTAGAAATAATGCATGAAACATTACTTTATGTAATGTTGTCATTGATGGAATAAGTATTCAGATTATTTACTTAAGTAAAAGCACTAATACAACAATCTAAAAGTACTTAAAAGTACATTAAATATTCTACATACTGAAAGTAAACATACATTAGTATTATCAGCAAAATGTATTCAAAGTAATAAAGTAAAAGTAATCATTCAGCAGAAAATATATTATTTGATATTACATAATTGCTACTGATGCATCAATGGATGATGTTGAGGTGGAGCTAGTTTTAACTACCTTTTATACAGTTTGGCAGATTAGTCCAGTGGTTCCCAACATATAGGGTGTAGGCCCCCTCCAAAGGGTCACAAGATAAATGTGGCATCATTCATGAAGTAGGAATAACAAGGAATAAAAGTAGTAGTAGTAGTAGTAGTAGTAAGAAAGATAAAGGAATGAAGAAAAAACAAAAGTTTTGCAACACAAATTAGTATTCACTTTTTGGATAATTCTACCTATTTTTTACTAAAACTGTTCCAAGTCACCCTTCGGTAACTGCTAACAATTCATAGACATCGAAACATGACAAGGGGCTCAATCTTGATGCTTTTATGTCAGGAGTCAGCCAAAAAGGTTGGGGACCACTGGTTTAATGTATTTTATAAGCTCATCATGTTTTTTTTTTTAATGTAAAATCTTAATCTGAAACGAGTAACATTGTGGAGTAAAAAGTACAATATTTCCCTTTGAAATATAGTGGAGTACAGTAATATAGCAGAGTACAGTAATACAGTAAGTAAAATGTACTTTCCATCACTGAATGAGTAGGAGTTTACATATATAAGTTATGCACATGGACTTGATGCTGATGAACGTAGTCTTTCTTCTGTCAGGCCCAACAGTGGTAATGAGGAATTAGGGAGTCTGCATTAGTATGTGAAACACTCCTCTTCTCAACTTTCTAAATTATACACTGCTCTGCCCATTACTGGGAGCCCAATGGGAGTGAGGTTTGTTTAGCTCTGCTCCAATGGGAGTGGATGTTGTTTGAAGGCCTGCCATTTCAATCAGGGTTGTTGTTCAGCTGTTGTTGTCTTTAGGGAACCTGACCAGGCTTGTCGCCAGGGGGACACATGTGGTTCATCATGCCTATAATTGGATTAGATTTTGCGTTTTCCACTTTTTCCCTACGTTTAATTAGGGGACTATATAGTAGGCATGACAAGGAAAAGCAAAGAGACAGAGAGGAAGGACAGAAGGACTGATAGGGAACTCATAGTGAGGCTGTATGGTGATTAGTGATGTGGGAAAAGTGGGCAAAGTTAATGGGTATTTGTCAGTTTACAATTAGTTTGAGTCTTACTCTTGGGGATGGAAGCAAGTTGTCTGCAAGCTGTAAGTGATTTTATTTGATACCGGTGTTTTCACCTTGTGTGCATGTGAGCGTATCAGTTCAACAGCAAGACTAAGAGAGGGGAGGGGAAGGGGAGGGAGTCATATACGTGGGTAGCTGCATCGATTATGACATGGCCTTCCTCTCAGGGGCAACCATGGTCAGGCCATTTGTTTGACAGGAAAAGAGAGGGGGAAGTCTATTAGCGTGGTGCCTTCATGGACTGATGACAGGCAGCTGCAGTAGCTAGGGCCGAGCCCGCTGGGACCGACCCCTTCAACCCCTTGCTGGTGGCTGAGCCTCAGAGAAAGGGGGGAGAGATAGTGGGAGATGGGGGGGGGCTAACAACACTTCTAAACCCCCACAAGTGCTTTGAAGGTCAAGATCTTTGTACAGCATCACATTTTATCTGTAGGAGGAGAGAGGACATTGTGTGTGTGTGTGTGTGTGTGTGTGTGTGTGTGTGTGTGTGTGTGTGTGTGTGTGTGTGTGTGTGTGTCTGTGTGAGAGAGAAAAAAAGGGGGGGAAGGGGTCAGCATAATGGTTTTCACCTTTTAATATGTTACTGACAAGGAAATACAAATGGTCTGGTGATGTTACACTGGTTTTGTCCTCTTTTATTGCAATATGGAATGGAAATTTTATTTCTCTGTTTTGTTTCTTGGTAAAATGACAGTCACCAGTAAAAGAATACTCAATTACTCATTACCTGTGTGAGAATTTGATACTTACACAGATAAATTCTGGTGGAGTACTCCTTTAATACCCTGTCCAATACAGGGCAGAGTAGGTGGCAGTCTTTTCAATCATGGTTAATATCCGGTTTGTCCTCCGTTCACTCTAAACAGCCAGAAACATGAAACCTCAAACTGTACACCAGAGGATCTTTTCTCAGAACCTGACACTGGGAGTTTGGAACATCATACATTAAAGTTTCATTAACTGGCTTAGAGGTTGAATCATATTGCATCAACTGACAATAAAGAGCAGCAAACAATTATTTATGGAACAATTGTGCAGATCAGTGCTTGCAGCCTTTCGAGCAAGCGCAATCAGTCAAGCTACTTGGCTCACAAAAATTGCTAAGCGGCTTCCTCCCTGACTGTGCAGCTTTAGCCTCAAGCTAATGTTTGCTCACTGCCTTCACTTTCATAGATCAAATTTGGGTACTGAATCCAACTTATTTAAATTTAAAATTAATGTCCAAGCCCACACACATAGCTCTGAGCCCAGGTCTGTAGCTACCATTAAGGACACCGAGGGCATGTCCTCGGTATTTTTTCTGGGTCTTTTAAAAAAACAAAATATATCTATATATATATATATTTCTTAAAATGTTAAACTTAAGTGGCAAATTGCTAAAACTACTTAGTTGTATGGTGTGTTGTGAACAAAGGTTGGCATCATCTGAGCTGAACAGCTCTGCATGTTCAACTTGTTACATTATGTGACATACATGTAACAAGTTGTGCACGTACAGTACTATCCTGCAACCTACATACACACAACAACAACATCAGTCAACAGTGTTTGAAGACATGTTGCACTTTCAAAGCACACATGACTGGCTCTACCAATATGGTATTGGTAATATGGATGATACAAAACTTTAATATATTATGGATAAACATACTCTAAAATATGTTTCTGAAAACATTTGAGGGGAGTTTAGGACATGCGTAGTGCAATATCTAGTAACCACATTTGGCAGGCTTTTTCTTTCTTCACCGACAGCAAATGCCGACTTCAGTTATGACTAGTAACAACTGGATTGTATATATCTGAAAGGGGAGTTTTTCCTAGTAAGAATTCTATTGCACTGAAATGTAATTGTGGATATCTAAAATTGAAAGCCCATGCGTGAATGGCAAAAGTGACATCATTTGTCCTAGGAAGAATGTTATTGTGGATATCTGAAATGTTCATTTGACTAGGAAAAATTGAATTACAGATATCTGCAATACGTATCCAGTCTAGCTATTAAATGTTAAAATGGCCACTTATACTTTTTTAATGATCTTGAATTTGACTAGGAGAAATAAAGCTTTAGATATCTTAAAATAAAATTTCTACTAGTAAGAATGTCATTGCAGATCTAATTGCCATTCTGTCAAATTGTAATTGTAGATATCTCCATTGCCATTCTGACTTGGAGAAATGTTGTTATTGATATCTAAAATGTAATTGTGTATAGTCAATGAACCCTTTTTATGTTAAAATGGTGTCCTAACTACCTGGCAACAGGTAGTTATTGTGCAAATATCCACAAATGTATTGTGGATATTTGCAATTGCATTGTTACTAGTCATAATACAAATTCATATTATGACTAGTAATCCGTAATGACATTTTTACAAGTCAAAATGTATTTTGGATTTTCAAAATTACATTATGGATATCTGGAATGCTTTTTCATTTTGGATATCTGAAATTAAAATTAGGACTAGTAACAACTGGATTGTAGATATCTGAAATAGGAGTTTTTAAATTCTATTGCAGATATCCAGAATGTTCATTCTGGATGTCAGAAATTGAAAGCCCAATACACATGAATGGCAAAAGTGACATCATTTGTCCTAGGAAGAATGTCATTGTGGATATCTGCAATATTCATTTTGACAAGGAAGAATTGAATTACAGATATCTGCAATACATATCCAGTCTAGTTATTAAATGTTAAAACAGCTTGCCACAGGTGCAACATTTCCAGCTGGAATCAAACCAGGGACATTGCAGTAATGTGGCATGCATAGTAACCATTCAGCTACTGGAGTACTCCATTCTACTATGTTTTATACACTCATTTTTCACTGTCATGCCATGTGTAACTTTCAGTTTATGGCTTATTGTTTGGATGAACTTGAGTAATGAGTGTTTGAACACTTGTCAGGTAATTTAGGGCAAAACCTGAAAGTTACTGCAGCTGTGCTCCTCTGCTCGATTTGTTTGACAGTGAAAGTGATTTCAGAGCAATAAGAAAGTGAAGTGAAAAAGAGTAATTTGAAAATTGGCCATATTTATGACTTATCTTGTGCTGGATTCTAGTCCGATTTTCATCTTTTTGTTGTCACTGATAATATTTACTAAATGATTATTGTTACCCTCAAAATGCATTAAAATGCACCCCCCCAAGTGGGGCTAGGACTCATGACCTCAGTATTTCTGAAATCCTGGCTACAGCCCTGCCTGAGCGGAGCTTGACTTAGCAGGGCCACTCTTTTTTTTCACCCTCTCTTTCTCTCTCTCTTTTTTTTTTTTCTAAAGCAGCCTTGCCATTTTCCCCCTGCTGTCATTCTGACATCCTCGCTGCTACCCACACAACTTGATTGGCAGTGGTTCGCCCACAGCGTTACACTGTAATCTAAGTGTGCCACTGAATGACCATCAGAACAAGATCATTATGTAAGATAGGCAGCCATCAGCGCTGACATACAACATAGCATTCAGTTTGACACTTTTTGGTGATTGGAGAGTCGTGAAGCTTAGCTGTGTATTTCAGGAGAATACAAAGCACTGCAGCTGCTTGAGAAATTGATTTTTTTATTTCACATCTTAATTAGGGGTCCAGGCAGAGAAGCTGATGGAACCCTATTGTATCTGTTAGGATTCTTCTTCTTCTTCTTTTTCTCCTTTTTCTTTTTTCTTTTTTTTCTTCTTCTTCTTCCTCTTCTTCTTCTTCTTCTTCTTCTTCTTCTTCTTCTTCTTCTTCTTCTTCTTCTTATTCTTCTTCTTCTTCTTCTGCCCTAAAAGTATCTGGGTCTCAGAAACTGTAAAAGCTACAGTCTCCAAATTTGGCAGACAGGTTGAAAATCTCACCCACTACTCAGACAAAAAAAAAAAAATACAGATTGGCTAGATGGTGGCGCTATTACAACTTTATGTTTTGGCCTATAACTTTTGAACTGTAAGTCTCACAAACAAAATGTATCTTTTTTTCCCTGGATTCTGTGGGTCCAGACAGATCTATCTATCTAAGTTGTGCCCATGTGCGCCTAGATTTTCAGCCATTTTTAATTTTGTCCAAATCTGTTTTTTTGCTACTCCTCCTACAAATTATGAGCAGTTGTCACCAAATTTGGTACATAGCATCTCTGGACCAAGCTGGAAGGAAGTCCCTTTTTTAGATTTTTGATATTTCATATTATGAAATTATACTATTTTTTAAACTGTGTCTTTTAAGTTCGATTTTACATAAATTCACAAATCAAAATTTGCTTAAGCGATTGTAACCAAACTTGTGTGCGTGTTCGGATGCTAGGTCTGAGCTTAGCTACACAGACTTGTGATATTCTGCCACTAGGGGGCCCAACAAATACAAAAAGTTTATAACTCATAATTGGAATTGAAATTCAGTTTGCATGATCTAGGGTCATGACTCAGTCAATGCATAACATTTTGTAATGATTGATTAAAGTAGGTATGGCTTATTACAACAAATCTAAATTTCTAGACATTTCACATTCCAAACTTAAAAATATCAAAATAAATCGCCCATATGTACGGAGCTGAAATTTTTTCAGCACATCCACTGAATGGTGACAAAAGTTTGCCTCACCACAACCTATGGTCAATTCAGCATATTTTTCAAATCATGCAAAATCAATTAACATATCTCCACAAATCTTCATTCACATGCTACCAAAATTGAAACAGACATTCTCTAGATGGCAGATATCAAGTGTTTCAAATGATGTTCAGATCAGTCAAACGGTGAGTCTGCAGTGATATTCAGTGTCATGCTGTAATTTGTACTGTAAGCACATTTTCTATTTCATCCCATTTTTGAACATATATCACCAAAATATTTGATCATACGTTTAAACAGACAAACAGACAAAATACCCCAGTTTTGCTCATGTGATGTCATTGCCTCAAGTTGTGTGAATGTGTACAGAAACCATGTCTCCCCAGTGGTGCAGTCAGTAAGACCCCTTCTCTGGGAATACAAAGATCAAGGGTTCGAATCCCCAGGTGGCCAAGTCCTACTTGCCAACAGTGTAGCAATTCATGCATGTGGCAAGTTTTCAAGTGTATCATATTAAGTCGAACAAGCATCCAAATGCTTGCAATCTGCTTGGACCTCAATCACTGCTGCTTGCAGCTATATTTTTATGTTGGTGTTTGTAGCCATACAAGGCTCAGGCAGAAAATACTCTTACAGTGATGTGTTAAAGGACCACTGTGTAAGATTTAGGGGGCTCTATTGGCAGAAATGGAATATAATATTCATAAGTATGTTTTAATTAGTGTATAATCACCTGAAAATAAGAATTTTTGTGTTTTCGTTGCCGTAGAATGAGCCATTCATAGCTACTCCACAGAGCCCGCCATGTTGCACCACCATATTTCTACAGTAGCCCACAGCTGACAAACCAAACACTGGCTCTAGACAGAGTCTTTCGCATTTTTTGCGGGGTTTGAAGCCACTGCAGCTTCTCCTCCACACTTGAAAGGGAGGGGTTGGGGGGAGGGGTATTCAGTTGGTTGAAATCTTCAACTTCAGCAGATCCCACTAAATCTTACACACTGGTCCTTTAAGTTGTACTGTGGTTTCTGCGCAGCTGTTGGTGCTTACGCTTGCGCGCAAAAATGAATAAGCACGTTTGAGAGAAGAGCAATAGAAAGCGAAGAAAAACAAGTTTCTCCTCAGGTTTCAAGCCACTTCAACAAATGCCATGTCCTTGGCTCTCCAATCATGTTGTTACTGTTCCACGTGGGCTCAGTGCTCAGGCACAAGACCAAAGAGTGAATCCAACTGAAGCCCTTGACTCTCCAAACAACTGTCAGTGACAGAAGTGAGATTGATTTTTTTGTCCCCAGGGTGCAATTTGAGATTCAAGCATAAACATAGTCATTTTCATTTCAATTCTGAATGGTTATGTTGTCTGAAAAGGAATGAAATAATGAATAAAACGCAGTGCCTGTCTTGAAGCCACACGGACTAAATTGCTGCGGAGTCAAGTAAAGGGCTGTTAGAGAAATGGAGTGATGATTGTACAATTTAAGTGACAGAGAAAAACACAGCACATTTATAAGTCATTGGAGTGGCAAGATTTTTTATTTTTTATATTTTAAAAAATAAGAGTGTTAGATGACACCAAGACTGATGGAGAAAATGTGCTTACACATGCACGAAAAAATACATCTTGGTAGAAGCAACAGTTTTCCAAGGTCAGTATGACAGAGACACACTTTCTGCAATGTGGAATAAAATGTTTCATCTTTTTTAACATCTTAATTTTAGGGTTTCAGGATAATGCAGCCGTTTTTGACATTGAATTTTTACTCAGGTCACTAGTTCTGTTGATCTTGATTTCATCTTTCAGATCAACGGGACACACTGACATGGAAGAGTAATGAAAACATTTTTTTCTCAAAGCCTTTTGTAAATCCAAAAAAAAAGAAAAAAGATAATGCACATGTTTTGAAGATGATTTTTTTTTTCTTCTTTTGAAAACGGAATGAGTTTCTCTCCAGCGAGAAAGAGTAAGCCACCATGACACACACACACACACACACACACACACACACACACACACACATACACTCGCGCACATACACAGGAAATAATGCAGAATGTCCTTAAGTTTTCAACACCTGAAAGACTTTAAAGGTGTTGGAAGAAAAAGAAAAAAGTAAAAAAGAGAGGAGAGGTAGAAACTGTGCGTGTGTGTGTGTCTAGACTTGGTCCCCAACTCGTCTGTAGCCGACATGTCATAGTCTGCTCCGCTCAGCACTACTGTAATATCCACTCATTCTCCTCCCATCTTTACACACACACATACACACACACTTCTGCACACACGCACTCATTCTCTTTATTCTGTACCTCTGGCCAATGCTGACTCAGGTGATATGGCGACCAAAAAGAACAGACAAAGAGCTGACAACACCAGGTCATTTGGCTCGCGGCGAAGGGGTTGCATCGGTTGACAAAATTTACAGCTGGGTGGCCGTAGCAGTTATGAGCACTTCATGGAATGAATTGTTTACATTTTAACATTTCCTCCTTTTGTATTCATCATCAACAACAACAACAACAAAAGACACCCATTCCCTTCCTTCTGTACTCACAACGTCATTCACATGTAGCCTTTTCATCCATTTCGTCACCCTGTAGCTGTATTGTTGATATGTTCTTGTTCAAAGAGCAAGATTAAATAAAATGGCAGAAGAAGCCATTCGTTTTATGTGACTGACCTCGCAAGTCAGCGTCTCCTTATCTCTTCATTGATTGGCTGCCGGATTAGCCACCCGCTTTGACCAGCGTGTGGTATTGACGGGCAGCCTGTCACAGTCAAGAGAGCCCTCCAAACCATTGAATAGAACTCAATGGACTCAGGATGGGGGGTATTGATACCGACCTGGCAACCTGTGAACCTCAGACAGGTCTTTTGGCTGTTACCACAGGGTGTCATTCTCAGGGTTGTTAGGCGCTCTGAGTCTTCCTGGGTTGCAGTGTTGGGCTTAATACTTTAAAACCGTGACACATTGCTCATTACTCATTTTTAAAATGAATATCAAGTCATTACGTTTCAGTAGGAGTGCATTCCTCTCACTACTCTGTATATTATCACTCTGTTACACCCTCAAAATTGGCAGTCGCATCCTGTGTGACCTTCAGAAATGAGGATAATTCAATTGCTTAACCTGTGTGTAAATGATCGGGGTATCCAAACAATGGACTAATTTGCCGGATGATTTATGTGTTGCACTTTCTAGGGTTGACATTGCTGTGATGGAATAGTTGAATTAACTATGAAAGCATGAACGTTTGGTGGGATCACAGCCCACAATTGCCCCCCTTGATAGATAAAGATGTGAATTTAGAAGTTAGTCACTCTATAACAATAACCTGACATCGGTTATGGTGTCAGCTTTTGGGCAAACATTAATTAAGTTTAAGGGTTACATTAAATTAGAGTCTAGCCACCAGTGCTCATATAATATGCTGGTTTGTGATTATAAATCAACAGGCTTACAGTTCAATTTTACACTGAAATCAGTCTGTCATCGAAATCAATTTTGCATTTGTGTGTGTATGTGTGGTTTTACAGATTCAGTTTTGTGGGTTTAATTCTCTGGTATGTTTCCTCATGTGTCTATGTGTATGAACCCGTGTGTGTTTTGTATGTGCGCTCACGCTATCAGTTCCTCGCGATCAGCTGCGTGCGTTTATGGGCTCTGCCTGGCTCCCGAATCACGCCGGGTCGTCAGGCCTCTCTGGCGCGCCGCTGCCAGTCTGGAGCTGGAGATAAAGTTCTGGCCTAAAGGAGAGAAGGCAGGCCACATCATCCCTCTCTCCACTTAATCCGCCCTCTCTGCCTCTCATCCCCTCCCTTGTCCTCTCTCTCAATCTCCATCTCACTATCTCTCTCCCCCTCTCCCCCCCCCCTGCTTACCGCCTCTCAGACCTGTGTCCTTCAATACGCCACACTCTGTCTCTCAACACCACCCCTCCACAAGCACATACTTACTTGCCTCCTGCCGCTCACTCCTTCTGCCCTGTGTTCCTACATTTCATTTTTTATTTCTCTTTCTATTTGCCCTGCCAAGGCAGTTCTCTAGTGAAGCCTCCCTCTGTTCCTGTCTATCTTATTTTCATTCTATTTTCTAGCCGGTTGTTCTTTATTGCTTTAATTTTGTTTGCTTTTTTATTTTGTTTTAAATCATTGTTGTTGTCTACAATAAACTTATACTATACTAAATCTTATAAAGGAATAAAAAATAAACCCAACAAGATACTATATTGGACATATGGACACTTGAGGAGGAAGTGATCTTCAGATTTTAGAAATATAGACTTTGCCTTCTTGCTACAAACTTGTTTTACACCTGCAGGGATTAGATTGTGTTATAATTTCCCAAAATGTAAAAAGTATTTGGGAGCTTTGAAGATCACAAAGGAACATTTCAGCTATTACAGACATTTAGAAATACATTTATTCCATTGACAATGAGAAAATGGGCAATGCTCTTGTCTACCATTTTCTAAAGCATGCCATTAGTGTTTAGATTGATTTTCCACCTTTCAACCATTAGTTCTTATTCATTCACAACTATGAAAATCAACTCAAAGAGACTCCAGGTTAATGCATCACATTTGTGATGCGGTGATTTTTTTCATTGGTGGTATGTTTAAGGAATCTCTCAGAAATCTGAGTTATCTGAGCTAACTATCATTAAGAGGGCAGATCTTACTCTGAACTGCATAGTTGTGACACATGAAGGCCATATGGCTGAAAATGTTTTGCCCTCTTATCTTCTGTAAATTGTAACTCAGAGGCAATATAATAAGGAAATGCTTAATGCCAACTATCTTTTTAAAGCAAGAAACTACGTTATCTTTCCCAGCATCCCTGGTTGCTCTTGTGCGACTTCTTGACAGCATATCTTGTGATTGTAATACTTTTTTGGCAGCCACAGTTCAAAAATCAGATATCAAGGATTCTTAAATTACACCAGAAAGGATGAATTTGTGCACAGCTGATTTACAGGTCAACAATTATCTGACAGGAAAATAAAGAAAACGTAACGCTCAGTGTGATATATGCATCTCTAGCAAGATTCAGTCTAAAATTCAGGCCGGTAAAAACACACCTCTAGTTACGTTTCTGCCATCTAGCGGCCGCAGTCACGCTCTGGCTTTCCAAAACCGTTACAAATCACTGTGAAAAAATGATGTTTTATGGTGTGACAACGCTGTGGTTAAGGTCTTGTTAGGCTTAGGCACAAAAACTACCTGATTAGGGTTAGAGGAAGATAAGGGTTTGGGCTAAAATGATCACTTGAAAATTGTTTTATACTTCCTTAAAGTTACTCAACCTTTGTCGTCGTGGCAGCAGTAAACACCACAATATTACGTTTTTTAAAAAAAAATGTCCTGACTTGGAAATATGATGCTTGCGGTTGGAAACGGGAAATTGAACGTCAGTCTCCTGCAGCCCGCCTCCTCCTAACAAAGCAAAATCATCTTTTCAAGTCACCGTATATGGACGTCATCTGAACTGCGTCACTTCCCCGGGTCATAATTACTACGGCCGCTAGATGGCATAAACATATTACAAACTATATTGTCGTTTCTGCTGGCCTGAATTTTAGACCTATACTGTCATTTATCTTGAAAGGACGAGCTGGATTTACAGTTAAGCATTGAAGAAAACAGGAGATGAATCATACATTGCTATGTAATATTACTGTAGTAGTTTTTTAATTTGTTTCTAGGCAGCGATTTAACTTCAAGGACTTTAGATATGCAGTTACTTAAGGCACTTTTTTTTTTATCATTAACTTAACTGACATTAGCACTTCTTTCTGACTTCTCAGTGAACTCAGGCTATTGGCAGTCTCTTGGATCTCAGATGCCAGCACACCTCCAGCCTTCCTTAACACATGTAGGTTTTTCAAAAGTTGTTCCTTCAAGGACAATCCTTCTCTTACTCTAGCACCTTCTTTTCTCATACCTGTGCAAATCGGTTACTGTCTGGACCATTTTTAGGCCAATCGAAACCATATTAGGGATGAATAGGTCCAGAATGGGATATTTTGTCCGATCTAAGGGGATTGTTTAGCTTGATTTGTGAGCCAAATTTATTGTGTCGCTTCATGTCCAAATATCCAGACACAGATTCACTCTGTGTGAGAATGCCACTGTCATTAACATTTGCATTTCAATAGTCCTTGCTTGATTGAACACCAATAGCACCATAAGTGGTTCGGCAGGGCAATTTCCTTTTCACTTCAGAACAAACATCCATACTTACTGATGTTTCTTTTCATTAGAACCAAGAGTCAAACATTCTTTGTCGCTGTCATTTTGTCTGTCGAAAAATATTACATCATATCTTATCGTTCCTTTATGTTTACTGTTTTATTATTTTGTTTCCTTAACGCCAAATCTTTTCATCATCTACTTGCATTTTCTTAACACAATATGAACTTTTAGGTCAAGGGTTGGCAGTATCACTCTGTCGGTCAGTCTACCACTTTGGGCCAAACTGAAGTATCTCAACAACTACTGGATGGATTGCCATGAACGTTTGTACAAACACTCATCCATATATGATGATGCTTTTTAAATTTTGTGATCCTGTGACTTATCCTTCAGTGCCACCAGCAGGTCAATGTTTTCAATTATTCAGTGAAATATCTAATATATCTAGATTGAGTAGCACCAGCTTATTATGATTCCAGGACGATGCATCCTATTTACTTTGGTGATCCCCTGATTTTACCTCTTCCCAGCATGAGGTTCACATTTGTGGTTTTGGGGGAAATGTCATAACAACTCGGATGGATTGCCTTGAAATTCAGCACAGACATTCATGCGCCTCTCGGGATGAATTCTAATAACTTTGGTGATCCCATAACTTTTCATCTAGTGCGATCATTAAGTCAAATCTAAATGTCCCCAATACTTCATTTTATGATCAAATACCTGCAAAACTAACGACCTTCCCTTCAGCCTCAGCTGTTCTTTGTCTTTATTGCTAATTAGCAAATGTTTGCATGCTGATGTTAGCATTTAGCTCAAAGCACCGCTGTGTCCAAGTACACTCTTGTTTACCACAGACCACACATACTTTATATACACTAACGCAGACGTGCACAAACTTGTACTTCAGAGAAAAATCGTGTCAGCTTTGGCACTTTCACTTCATCTTTCCATCCTTTGCTCATGACACTCACAGATTATATCACACACACACACACACACACACGCAAAGACACGTATGTCTCTCAAGAAAGATCATTTCTTTCTGACCTCAGCATCCATCTACCTGCACACCTCAATGACAATAGACAAAATGGTGCCAGACTGCAGCCAGTGCCAGGGCAGATTTCATGCTCAGGGGTTGTCATGGAGTGGTGTGTGTGTGTGTGTGTGGAGAGGGAGGTGTGTATGACATCAGTCTGGCTCATATTAGTCTCTTCTTCCGTACCTGCCCTTTTCTTATTGTCCTTCCAGTTATATATTGTTTTGACCGCTTTGTCTCACTCAGGTGTCATTTTATGTGATTTAATACTCAAAATCGACCCTTTATTTCCCTCTCTGAATCCAGCGGCTGTGCCCCTGATCTACAGCTTTTATGCACAACAGGAACATTTTTTTTTTTTTTTTAAAACTTTTTTCTTTCTTTTCATCATAGCCCCCACCCCCGTCTCCTCTCCTCCCGCTGTCTCTATATATCTGTCAGTGCATGACGCGAGGTTAAGAAGTGAAGCAGACAAGAAATATATCCCAGTGAAAGACAGGTCTGGATAAATAAAGAAGAGGTATACTCAGCCCTACCCGAGAGAAAAGGTTGGAAGGGAGAAGGTGGGGATTTTTTTTTTTTTTTTTCCCCCTCCTTTTCCTGAAGGCAGCTGTCAGATTTTGAGAGGACGATCAACACCGGAGAAAGAAGGTAAAAACGAGGAAAAGTTGAGGTGAGTGGTATTCAGGAGGGGGAAGGGGGGGGGCTGGACGGGTGATAACGAGAGATAGGGATGAAGTCAGTATTGGTGAAAGAGACGAGGATGGATGCAACATGGCATGTAAGTGGAGATACTGACTGTAGTCAAGGTGCAAGATTGTTAGTGCTGACGAAGATATATTAGCTTGGATTGCATCAAACACTCTTGGAGACATTGCAGTGGTCCAGTTGTCAATATTTGTAAGGGAGGCTCTGACATTGCAGTTGTTATGGAATCAGAATAAAACGACTTACATGACAGTGTAACCCAAATACTATCTGCTCCTGACATACACATTAACACCAAATTTGTTTTTGTTTAGAGAGATTTTGCAAATCATTTTTGTTGGGTAAAAAACCACATAACCCCAAAATGTCAGCTTTTCAGGAGCTCAGAAAAAAAAAGCTCTTTCATTTATTAATTTGTTTTGAAAAGGTGTCTCAAACCCAACGGCTATTTCCTCAACCCACAGACGAGCACAGAATCCTTCAGTAAAAGTGAAAACATGAAAACCGAAATTGCAATAACAAGGTTTTTACCTGACAGCAATGATATGTCAAATTCACAATATTTTAATAGGCTCTCATTTACATCACATTGTCAGGACTCTTAGGCGGATCTATTTTAGCCACAACTGCACTCAAAATTGAAACCTTGAAGATGGAAATGAAATTTGAGCATTACTGGTGCACCTATAAGTACTCGTTTTGATCGGATTTAATTCGAGTAACTCCTTTAGACGAGCATGACGGCTCCACCCCTCACATCTGTTATGTTCCAGCCAATCAACCGCCACAGATTTATTTACAGTACCTGAAAGCAGTGAGGTAACTAAAATAAAAGCTTTTGATTTCCTCCCATAAGAAACAGTGTTCCCCACAGTCTGCAATCTATCCATTCAAAAAAACCACTAAAGTCATGATTATATACTCCAAACTGCATATATCTGTTATGTGAAACTTGGGTAAGTGTTCAAAATGATTGGCATCAGTTTTTTACAATGTTTCAAAATCTTGGTTTCTAATGTTAATATTCTGCAAAATCAGTTAAGCCCTTCAAGTAAAGCTCAAAATTAAGTCAACATAATGCTTAAAAACTGCTTTCCATATAACAGAATTACAATCACGATGCCTTCCTCAAATCTCTTTGTGTAACTGCACTTTATCTGCTTATATCTTTTGAACATTGGCGCCTGTCTGATAATACAGGGATAGTCGGAGGAATTTAGAAAACTGTTTAAGCTTTTAACTTGGCCATTTGTATCTTTAAGAGTATTGGCTGTGATCCTTATTTGTCCATAATTGTCTTTGAATGAGAATGCGCTTGGCAAACCTTGTGTTTTAGACTTCATTTTGGCAAATCCAGCTTCCTCTACTGTGGGATTACCTTTTCTAACAAATACAGTGCAGTCTTTCAAACAGTTCCCCCTGATTTCTCCCAGGATTTCTTACTTCTTACTATTTTTCTCTTCTGTGACATTCACTAAAGAGCCGAAGATGTACATCGCCAACACCGCTGTATACCGTACACACAGCTGTCTCTTCTGAAGTAGCGTACTCATTGTTTCTGAATGTCACTTGCTTCTTGCAGTTTTTTAGCAGTTTGTTGGACTGGATCATTACATAGTGAGACTGGTGTTGTTGTTGTTGTTGAGGGACTATTTCAGCAATAATTATGGACTGAATGTTCATGGGTTGTTAAAGTGGATGAGTGTTTTCATTCTTTTGTGGGGCAACGTCCAACTCAGCGTGTGTTTCTCGGGTAGAACGGTGTTTTACAGCATTAAGGTGCCACAAAACTTGAAGAGCTTTGATATAGTTCAATTTTCCAAGAAAAAAAAACAGCTAGATTACTCTCCATTTCACACTCAAGGTTGAAAGCAAGGTTAACTAGTTTTACACCAACAAAAAAAAAGAGCACAAAAGAGACACAAACACACTTTCAAGAAAATAATACTTAAACACCAGTTAAACATGGCTGTGATTGCAGTGATTGGACTGTTACCATGACATTTACCTATAATAGCCATTCATGTACTTTTTAAGTGTTACTCACACAGGTCTTGTTTACTTTGCTGGCTACTGTTTTTCCAACTTGATATGTTTTTCTGGAGGATAAACGAGCTTCGCTTTGAAAGTTTTCTTTGTATGTTTTACCCAGCAAAACATCTAAAATCATTTGTATTTCTGCATTACTATCCAGACTCTACCCGATTTATGATTAATGTGCAGTTTGTGATCACCCACTCACTTCATGATCAGATCTCTATGGTACACACGCAGGCAGGTCATGTATTAATTGTGGCCCGTAGCTATTTAAATAGATATACTTGAGTGAAAAAAGTATAACTTTAAGGTCATTAATATTTGGTTGTTATAATTAGTTGTGAGAAGATGTATGGATAACATTTACATAATTATATATGGCATTAAATTAAGTCTGATACTATTTAGCATCATGTTTGTTATTGATATACGTAGTGATCTGGCTAAAATGGTGAGTATTTACCAGACACTGAAGTGATGCTGCACCATACAGGATGGGACAACACTCACACACACATACACACATACACACAGACACACGTTTGCACCTGGTAAATAGCTGTGTGTGAAAGGTCAGTTCTCCTCTGTGACCCTGTGGGCGGTGCAGCTTCACCGAGGACACAGTCAACCGTAACCCCTGAACCCCAAGCTGAGGTGTGACACGTGTCAAACAGACAGGGAGAAAGGTCACACACACACACACACACACGCAGGTGCTAGGTGTCCCTTCAAGGTTTCAGTGCAGTTCTCGCTGACATGATGGATCCTCACAGGTTTGGAGCATGCTCAGTAGATGGGCTTGTGTTTACCGATTCAATATGTCCCCCCACCTACAAAAACCTCAGGCTGTTTCTGAGCCCCATAGGTGTGTGTGTTACTTGAAACATGCAAGCGCAAACACCTATAACTCCGAGACCTACTGTAATTAAACAACAAAACCCAAACCCCCACGATAAAAAAAGCCCTTTTTCTCATCTTCCCATCCTTTAGAGGACACAAGGTCCACATAACGATCGAACAACACACTTACACAAACACACAGTCCGGAGTTGTGGAGCCTATACCTGCAGTGTCAGCTTTCCCTGCCTATACTCCTGTCTTCCCCTTGATACTGAGCCCTAAAAACAAGGAGAGGAAATAGAGAAGGAGAGGGAGATAATGAAATAAATACCCTGCTTGGCACCACTTCAAAGAGAGAGGGAGAGCCTGATCTGCTCTACTGCAGCTAGAGAGGGAGAGATGTTACATAAAGAGAAAAGATAGGGAGATAACAGCAACAGCCACCTCCACAATCACACACACAGATTCACACATTAATAAAGTTTGACTGCTTCTCAGCTGGATAGTTAAGAATCATATTCCGTGTTCCATTGATTTGGATCACTGAGAAGCATTAGTTAGTTATAGGTTTCTTATTAGTTGTAAAATAAACAAGTTATTCCACCACTTTAGCCATGTACAGTGCAAGGAAAAGCTGTCAAAGCCGAGCAAGCCATGATTTACATTTATTCCTGGTGTTGTACAAGCATGGGCTTTCTCTCGCATTATGCTCTCATGTCATTGCATTTATTATTCATATATTCATGTAATACGCGTATGCAAGCGGACAGAGGATATTCCCGTTTTAAAATATTCTCTGATGTCCACAGGACCGCGAGCGCATGTGTGTTTGTGTAACGTCATGCGAACACAGTTGTCGGAAACGCTGTCATCACTCCGTGATCATGATTTACATTCACCTGAGCAAATACACAACTCTGCCTCACACATACATGCACACACAATTCACACTTATTCTATATTGTTTTTTTGTTTTTTTTTGGTATAAGCAGGTGTCCTTTATTCATAGATATTTTGAGGAAAAATGCCTGCCTGATGGATGGTTTTTCCATCAGTTCACACACCTTCACACTTGCACGTATACAGGAATACACACTGACAAATAAACGTGGTCTGACACGACATGCGCAGCCTGTCAAACATGCACACACACACACACACACACACAAACGTACACACTATCTTTCCCTTTTCCCTTTAGCTCTAACATTTCTGTTGACATAGACAATAAATTTTGCTTTGGCTGTTTTTTATCCCTCATCCTGAGGCCACAATTACATTAAGTAGGCTATTGCTTTGTGTGACATATCGTCTTTTTTTTTTTTTTTTTTTTTTTTAATGAATATCTCTCCAAGCAGCCCACTCGCTGCTCAATCAATGAGTTTGGAACTTAAAAGCTTCTTTAATGCCCTCTACATCCCATTCAGATGACTTGGCTTTTCATGTAAAGTGATGCGCGGTAGTCTTCAATATTTTAGTCCCAAATCAAATTCAGGATCAGGTTTGCAGTGGGAAATTGGAGCGGTGATGCGCAGCTGTCTTTATTTACATTGCTGAGAAGCAATTGCTGCATTATTTTGCCTGGAAAACGAATCATTTTCTTGTAAGATTTCCCTCTAACCATGTCGCAGAGGAAATGAAAATCTCATTTGGGAAGTTTTGTTGCACGTACGGACTCTTTGATCAATACATTTCTGATTATTCATTCTAATGACACACACTGTAGATGTCTCTTTGCTGCACCTGAAATACAGAGCACCTTGCTTTTCTTTGACAGTCTCTTTTTTTCTACTTCTCTACCCATCCAACTACAGTAATAAGTGAATTTTAATCAAATCATGTTTTTCCAGCCCGTTCTCACTCCCAACTCGTCACATACCGAAGTTTGGTCAGAACTCCTTGGTGTCACTTTTTAACACACTGGATACCCCTTAAGTGTCATTTTTCAATGTGCAGGGTAGTCCAGTAGATTTCTTCCACGGCATCTTAAATAGACGCCATGAGAATGATGACGTCTATATAAGGTGACAAAAATCCATATTTGGGGGTGGCAGGTTGGGTGGATGGCTGGATAAGTAGATGGCAAAAACTGGACTTTGCTACAGGAGACCACTGTTTGCTTCCCATTTCCAAACTGTTTTTAACCATAGGTTGAAACAGTTTTAACTGCGAGTCAGGACAGTTTTGAACCATGGATCGAAGCTAAAGGGGTACCCAGAGTGTTAAAAAGTGATGCCAAGGGGTTCTGACCAAGCTTCAGTATGTGATGAGTTGAGAATGAGAGCGTGTTGGCATTTTCACACGCCAAAGTAATTTACAAGATTCCTTAATACCAGAAAAAAAAAACATTTTCAAATGGTAGAAAAAAAAATCACATCCATGAGTAAAACTGAAATCTTTTTATAAAATTGTCTTAAGTTTTTCTTTTCTGTCAGAAAGTCTTGGCAACAATTAGTGTCTATATAACAATAATGGAAACCTTATTCATGGAAACAACAGCTAACATGTCTGGAATGTGGAGCACATGCTATTTCGGTATGTCTTATCTATTGTTCAAAAAAAAACAAAAAACAGAAACCAATTTCATGGCCAATCATTTCTTATCATTGTTATTTATTTCACAAACAGATTTCATTTGCTATTCCTAGCATATTTTTATTTTAAATAAGACTATTTCCTCTTTAAATAAGCTGCAATTTTCAGGAATTCTATCATTTCTTCATTTTAAAATGAGCTTTTCTAACTTTATGAAAAATAATTCGCAAAAAGAATACTTAGATGGGAGCCAAGTTTCCATCCAAGTATTCTGTCTGTGTCTTCGTCCCTCGCCTCATTTTTCCTCTCATCTCTCCCTCCTTCCATACCATACATCTCTGTTGTCTTGAGGGAAAAAAAAAAGAAAAAGCTGGTGTAAGCTGATCTGTTGGCACGGATACGCTGCAGAGGAAAGCCGATCACCCTCTTCCTCAGTCTGCGATTCTCTCTTTTACAATGAAACCAAAATTCCCTCCAGGCCCACCACAATACTACAAGGCCTTTTTCCAACTCCTTATTGGACACCCTCACCTCACACACACACACACACACACACACACACACTTAGACACAGATTTATGCAGATGTATACGTGCTTACACATGCCAATGTGTTTTGTGCACAAAGGGATGGTGTGCTTCGCTTTCAGTTCAGTGGAATATGACTGTGTCTGCATGTGTGTCACATCAGATTCTGTTCAAAGGCTCAACAGATGGTGACATTTAGTTCCACCCCCATACCCCCCCACCATCCCCCCACCATGACAACAAGGTTAAGGGTGTGAAGATGCCTGAGTGGGTGTGTTGGGGTTTGCAGGGTCAAGTCTGACACATGCTTCTGCATCTGCAAATTTATGCCCCGCTAAAACACTTCATCAGTAAATTTGCACATATAAAGACTAACAAAATGTTAATGTTGTATCTGAATGCATCAATAGTACCACTTATACAAGTCACTGATAAGTCACACATTAAAAAAGGTTAATTGAGCTGTAATCAATTGCTTTATTGATGTTAATGAATCTATTATTATCACTTTAAAGATATTACTTAAGGTCATACTGTTTTATGAGACGAGTCTTCCTGATGATTTAAAGAGTTAGCTAAAAAGAAAAGTGTCATACTGAAAGATAATATTTAAACACCTGGTCACCCCAAAGTTGTTCTTATTAATGGCTTATAACTGATCTGTAAAGTGTTAGTAAACTTTTAGTAAATTAACAATTAGCCAATATAGCCAATAATTACAACCCTTTATAAAGGGTGCCTTATCAGAACTTAGTACCACATCATTACTGTAAAACATATTATATTATCAGTGAACCCACGGACATTCCTAGTGGTGTGCAGCATGATACTGTACTGTATCTGAGTAACTACAGCATTTAGCCATGTTAGCTGTCAGTGTATATAAATATGGATGACGCGTCTCCACTTCCTACCATTATGCAAAAGTGAAGCTAAAATATCTCCTTTCCGGGAGCTGCCATCTTGCTTGTGTGACGTCATTTGGAGCTAGAGTCTTCACAGTAGAGTCAGGCGGCGGGATGACGACCCACGTCACACGCCCCCCTCAGCCGTCCCACCGTTTTACTGAAGTTTGAGAGTGGCTGTCACTGCTGTCCATCATGACATCATCAAATAACTGATTAAAAACAAACTTATCAGAAAAATGAGCACTTAAACATCCATCAGTGTGATAAGAACTACCAAAAATGACAGAAACCATCTTTGGGAAAAATTTACATGATATGTACTTTGATTATTTTAGTTTAGTTCATGTCCCATCCGCTAACATGGAGGGGGCGAGACCTATACTGCAGTCAGCCACCAGGGGGTGATCTAAATATTTGATTTTGGGGGGCTGTCATGACGTCCATATTTATATACAGTCAATGGTGAGTGTCATATTAGCCTGTTAACTGCCACAACATTGTAACCATAATCATGGCGTTGCTAATGTAGTCTCATTGTAAATTAAATATTTGTCTGTAAAGTACAGACAGAAGGAAAGAAATCAAACTGACACATAACTTTATTTGGTAATTATGTAATGTCATCCTGTGTGGTACATGTTTTTTTCAGCGTATGAAACTACACTGCAGACTTGAGCCTCTGCTAATGCTGACAACCAGAGATTACCCTGTGACAGCAGTCACATATGAATAGGTTCAACATGGATTGAATAGGTATTTAGTAGACTCGTGTCATACGCACGTCTCCAATATTACAGGGGTATAAACATACTGAATACAAGCTCTTAAGTCATTGGACAAGGAGCAAAGCAAAAAGAGCCTACTGAGCACTCTGAGTGTAATCTGTTGAGGTAGAACTGCTTGACAAACTGAATTTTGCACATTCATATTCTATAGAAATTCTCCATGCCAGGTGTAAACTTAGTATTAAGTGGATATCTGGATATTATCTGAATATGAGATGTGTGATTGTGAGCAGGCTTTTCAGTCTTGGTTTTTGGCAATACTTCCTTTCATAAATTTTTTAAAATGTTTTGTTTGTTTAATTTTCATCAAACCATATGCTCTGGGAAAAATAATACTTAAACCTCATTATATATCCATTACTTATTCCTTCACTTAGAGCAATGAGGTTTTTATTGTATATCCCGTTCATTATAAGCCTTCGGTAAGTCTTTATAATGACAACTAGTATATAGTAGTGTGTATAGACATATTTACATGGGGCATTGTCTTTTGTGGTATTTGTTAAACAAACCCCCTCCCTGCAAGCCAATTTCCTCTCCATCCATTTGCTTGTCTTCATCTCCAACAATCATTGAGGCACTCATGTGAAATTAATGTGCCTCATTATCAATATCGCTCTGTGAATGCAACAGAGATCGATATTGAAGTTCATATTTGGAACATATTGAATAAATGTAACATGCTAGTAAATTCTTTTTAAAGACTATGAGACCATCTAATAATTAGCCTAAATGTTTTCTCATTGAATATATTGAAAAATGCTTTTGTCGTGAGTGTAAATGTATTAGCGTGGAGGCTGATAAATGATGTGTTATTTTCTTCAAGCATTGTGAAATGACATGTCAATGAAATTTTACCACAATATCAGAGGACTAATGGCATTGTCATTTCTTTTGTTTGTTTATTTAGTATGGATAATGATACAAACGGTGCAGTAGAATACAGAGCTGATATACAGAATGATATGCATCAAGTTAACAGTTGTTATTGGGTTTTATAATCTCCCAGAAAATAGCTTCCTGATAGCATTGGCAGTCGTGGTGCTCATTTCCATGCTGTTTAATCAGCGCTCATATTCATAGCTTATACTGTCTGTTTCTTTTTGCCGCTGATTACAGATGTTATGGATCTCGTATGGGTGGAAATTGCACTTATGAAGTCACTAATCATGAAAAGTCACTTTCCATTTGTCCGTTTCCATTCCTTTTGTCTTCTTTATGTTGTAACTTTCTTGAAGGTCATTTTTCATCATTCATTGATTTTTTCTGCTTTTCAAACTTCTCTCCTCTCATCATTTTTTTAGACTTTAATCCTTTTAATGTCTTGCTACTTCTTGCATCCATTACTACTTTCTTCCTCACTTACTTGACCCCTTCTTAACATCTTTTTATCTTTCATTTCTTCATTCAGAAGCTCAAGCCATTAAAGGGAAAAAAAACCTTGAGTGCACACAGGAAGACATCATCTTTTTTTTTTTTTTTTTTTAAATGTGAAATAAAACAAGTGAGCCTATTTTATGAGGAGTTGTGTTGACACTCCTCTTGGGCTACCTTTAACCTGCGTCTTCTCTCTTTAGAGTTCCTCCTACATTTACATTAACAAGAGAGATGTCAGACAAACCTCAGAGAACAGATCTGCATCTGTACTCCACATGCACTTCTGGGGAGAGTGATAATAGGGGTTAGTGTCACAGTTTGATGTAAATTGATTCTTGGTTTTCAGTTCAATAAATAGAAGTTTCAGACTTTTACTCTAGTGCACTGTGTGCTAAACTATTCAGTTGGGTCCTTAGTTTGCTGAATTGCAATATGAATAATAGCAGGCAGTTAAGCTAATTTGTCTCATCGGAAGTCACTGTCTGATGAACAAGGCTTTGTGTAGCCTTTATGTAATTATGATGTTATTAAATCCAAACTGCAAACTTAACTTTTAGTGAACTTTTTCTTAACTTCAGTGCATGTATGTGTGTATTACACCTTCTGTGCCCTCACGGTCCTTTTTTCTTCTGTCAACATAACTTTATTAATGATGTTCAAAAAGTGATATTTGGAATAGTAGAGGATTTGATCACAATTTTTATAGGTATCAGTTTTGTCCCCATCCCTAAGTGGGAGGGGACATCAACACACACACTCTTCTTCGACTATAACACACTTCAGAAAAACATAGAGCATTATATTAGGCCTATATGTAATACAATATACATTGTATTCAGGGCTATGGCTGCCTATGTTGCTTAAGTGTCTATCTCTTTGTAGTATGCAGTAATGTTGATTGGTAGTTTTGCATTTTAACTCCACTGTAGTCAACCCAATCTGCCATCACATATTTTGGAAAGTGTTTAAGTGTCACAGAGTGGATTTTGTTCCTCTTAATGTCTGTACGTCATCTGTTGACCCACTTGTCTACCTGATTTAAAAACGCGTAATTAATTCACTACTCAATTTCATCACACAATAATGGTTTCCGCCTTGTTCTTCCATCAGCACATGTGTCACATGTCAAGCTGACGTGAATGTATGAATATGTATGAGTGCATGGATGTATTTGTGTGTGTGTGTGTGTATGTATATGTGTGTGTGTGTGTGTGTGTGTGTGTGTGTGTGTGTGTGTGTGTGTGTGTGTGTGTGTGTGTGTGGTGTATGCCATAGCCGGAAGACAAAATGCCCTTTTCTGTGATCGAGGGGTTTAGTACCGCTGTCTCTTTTCACAGCATGAGATCCTCTCAGCTTGACTGCCATTTGTGAATAACTGATAAGGCAAAGTGAAAAGCTCTGACTTGATGGTGTGCTGGAGTGAGCTTGATAAAAGGACAAACAGAATACAGACTTCTAAAATGTCAACCGGCCTAAATCAGTTGAACAACATTGGTTCTTCATATTGGTTTACAGCCAAAAGATCTTATCAAGATAAAAGACTTAAACCGGAGCAGACATGGATGTGTGTAGATATGGGTAAATAAATTATGTCTGACTTTAAAGAAGGCTGAGATTTCTACGGGGGTGAAGCTAAAGATTAGAAGGGGCAGAGTTGAGGATTTATGCTCGAAGGCAGAGAGAGAAAGAGGAACGTTTCATGACTTAATCAGTGGTAGAGAGAAAGTCCAAACACTTGGGATGAGGATACAGTCTTTGATAATATCATGTTAGCATTCAGATGGGCAGTGTTGGGGAAGCTACACTGAAAGCATAGTTGTACAAGCTAGCAATTACTTCACACTGCAAGAAGTTGAACCAGACCCAGCCCTAGCTATAGGCAACTGCCTAGGGCACCATCTAATACCTGCGGGCTGGTGATATAACACGCCAATTTCACTATGGGCCAGAACCATGGACAAGCAGTGGTTACTATGCTCCCAGCACCCCTATAAGACCCACTGGCGCCCTTCATGGCATTGGTAGTTTTTTGGGGGTTTTTTTTGGGGGGGGGGGGGTTACACAACATGTGATGTTAATTACATAATGTCAAGTTACAT
Organism: Thunnus maccoyii; assembly: GCF_910596095.1. Lineage (NCBI taxonomy): Eukaryota > Metazoa > Chordata > Actinopteri > Scombriformes > Scombridae > Thunnus > Thunnus maccoyii. The sequence continues at coordinate 21,520,566 of NC_056547.1, forward strand.
CTTGTCTACTCCTCACTTAAAACGAAGGCTCAGGGCTGAGCAAGTGGAGTGTGAGGGGACTTGAAGAGCCAGAGAAGTGCATTTCAAGATGAAAAGAAAAAAGCCATCGGGGGAGCAGGTCAGGAAAACAAAAAAAAAGGAGGGGAGAAGCTGCCAAAAATAAAGGTATGTATTTTCTTAAGTTTTGTTATGTAGCTAGCTAGCTCTTAATGTAGTTAGCTGCTATTGTTAGCTAAACTACATTGGAAAGCACTAGCTAACTAGGTTAGCTAGCGAGCATGCACTCAGTATCTAATGTTGATGTAAGCTTTTTGTATAACAGACAATGTGGTTAGCTAGCTATATTATCTAACCTCATTGTCTTTTATATAATTTCAAATACACTTTTAAAATATCTACAATGTGACACCATCTGTCACAACTGTGGAAGACAAATACGTCTTTAATAAAATACGTTTATTTCTTCAGGTGAGTGAGTGCAACATGTCAATTTAGACATTTCTGATGGTAAATAATCTAATGTAAATACTACATGTAATGCTATATATGCAATCTAATCAATGAACTTATTCTTGTTTCCTCTGTCTCTCAACAGTTGGCTACATCCTCTGATGATGAGAGCACAACACTGACCACAGATTCCACCTTGTCACTTTTCTCAGGTGTGTCAATACATGAGTAGAAACATAGGCACAGTTTGACATCTTGTTTTATAGTCACCTCATTTGTACAACTGAAATTGTCTACATATATTTGTCCCAATCAGTTGATTCAAGTAAATTCCCTATAAAAGATTATACTATGACTTGTGTTCATGTGTGATGCTTGTGTTGACATGAGGTGAGAATAAGTGTAATAAGTGTATTATTTGCCCTGCAGAAGCACCAGATACAGCCTCCTCTGTGCACACCTGCTGCAGCTGAGACAGATGAGCCACTTTCAGCTGATCCTGCTGACTCACCTTCACATCTGATAGACATATATATATGATATCATATATTGCAAATGTAATAAGATTTGTTTTAGTAAATACTGTAATAAATGAAAGACATGTTTGTGTCTTTAGAACCATCGCTGCACATGTATTCATTTATTTATCTATTTAATTTTTTTTGGGGGGGGGGGGTTAGTTGGCATGTGAGCTCATACATGGGCCACATGCTGATCTCCACTGAGGGCCGCAAATGAGTGAAATACTCTCCATCAATAAATCAGACAATACCATTCTCTACAACAGTGCACTTAAATGTCTGTACTAAGAATGAGAGATTAGGGTGGGGGCAGAGAAAGAGAGAAGGAGACGGAGATAAGAGCGGATGTCATGATTCTCCATTGCAACCCTTCTGAAATGTATTCCCCAAAACAGAAGCACCCTATCCAGGGATATTGTTAAGTCTGGTGCCCACAAGCTATTCCACTCTATTATTCTACAAGAACAAAAAAGTTTACTGGAATTTTCCACTTTACTTCTATTAATTCCAGAGTAATTGAATCATGTGTCTATGAAATCCACAACGCTTGCTGGTTTTCTCTTTGATGTTTTCATTTCATGCAGCCAAATGTGGAAGCTCTGGAAAGTTATCACGGTGGCAATAATTTCATCCTCTGTTGCCGAGGTATACATGAGAAATATGTTGTTCACGTTAAAGAAATCTATCAGGAGTGGTGCTTGCATGTATTCAATTGGCCCGACACAGTGCGTCGTTGGATAACTTTGCGCAAGTTCAGTCAGGTACAACTTTAAATGATGACAATCAATCAAATGACTATGTGTAATGTGTAAGCAGTCGCTTGTATGACGAACCCACAGAGTCACACTGTTGAGTTAGGAGAATTATCCACTGACTGCAATTATAGTAGCAGTTATATATAGTTTCAGCTTATTGTTTTAGTTTTCTAAGTTTTGCAACTTTACTGCTTTGGTTCACTCATTGCTGTCACCGTTGTTTTTGGGCACAGCAGGCAACTGTTTTCAGTGAGAAAGCTAATAACACTGTATGTTGCTTACTTGGCATCTTCTAGATGTGTAAAAAGGCGGCTGTTTGCTAACAAGTTTGCCAACTTAAAGAGGATAATATGTCAGTGTTGCTCACAGCTCGTTTCAGCCATCTTCAAGTGGCAAAAAAAAAAAAAAACAGTTATTAGAGGTTTAAGTTGTTTTTCTTGGGAAACTTCACTTGAGAGTACAGTAGAGAGCTGACAGGAAGTGAGGGGAAAGAGAGAGAGTTGGGGAATGATATGCAACAAAGGTCCCCGGCCTTAAACCCCTAGACCACAAGACTTTCCCAAGCCAGGTTTGACTTTGTTGTCAGATGACCATGCTTTAAGACCAGATAAACCCTTTACAACATGATTACTGTGTGCAAGCAGGAGTGCCTGCTGTATATTGGAGAGTGTGATAAGGAGCTTTTCATGTAAACTCACTACCCAAGCTCAAATGATTGAGGTTTGAGGCTTTGCCAATAAGAACCTCAGGCATGATGGATCCGTTGGTTATACATGTCTCTGTTGGAAAAAGTCTATATGGGAAAAGTTTGATTTCTAACGATTTTTTAAGACTTTCTCGTTACTCATTTCGTATTTTCTTATTCTGAAAGACCCTTTTCTACCAAAAGTTTTCTTACCTTATTGACTGGAGTGATAAGACCTTAATTGTCAACACAAACAAAAAAGAAATGAAAGAAGGAATTCATTTTTTTTTTCTGGCAAGGTCAGTTTTAACCTCCAGTGATAAGTTATGAGTTTAATAAACAAGTTACAGACAAGCATTAGGTAGTTAATGTGGACTCTGAGTCTGCGGGTATTTTATAATTCAGTCATTCCCAGTGTGTCTCTTTGTGCTTTCACAGTATGTTGCAGTGGCATTTCAATGCAGCTACTGCTAAAGCTGTGTCTGAACCAAGATTAGGGGGCTTCCATGGAGCGCATGGAGCATAATATAATTGGTGTTAGCTCCTATTTCCTTTTACCATCAGGGACAAAGTACAGTGTCCCACTGTGGAGGACAAATAGATATACATCCATTTATTTTAGAGTCTTTTTGAATGCTGTATAAATGTAGAGCAGAGTAAGGTCATGCAAAAGGACTTTATTTTTTATTGTTTCACCAAAAACCAAGGCTTTTTGTCTTGTAACAAAGTTTTGCAACATTTTTTTGTGTATGTGTGGAACTATAACTCTAATACACAAGAGACACAGATAGTTTTGAGCAGACATGATCATTTGATGCTATGCTAAAGTTTTGGTAACATAATCTCAAGGACAGTGTTACTTTTAGCACAGCTGTATTTCATTATTTAGAAACTTTGGCGTTTCAGCACTATTCTGTTTTGCATGACAGTGACGACAATAATCAAATGAGTCATATTGTCACTTGACTGCATTAAAGAATGAAGAGGAGAGCCGAGAGGGAGAGGAAAGAGAGACGGGGAGTGAAGGATATACATATTTTGCCATCCATGGTGATAACATTAATGTCAAGGTGGAAGGGGGAAGGAAGACATCAAAGCTAATGAATATTTATGGGTGCCCACAGTAAAGTGCTGTTTTAGAGTGAAGTGGGACAGAATGGCCTCATGAAGACAGCACTTAGGGCCTACTCTTGCACAGACTGTGGCTCTATGAATATTCATTGTTCATTGTCCCAAAAACAATTTGCTTAACGCTTTTGACTTCTTTTCATCCGTAAAATATGCGTAAGGTTTTACCTATGCATGGTTTGGCATATAATGCTATCTATCTTGACTCTTCAGGTCTGCGACAAGACAAACTTTTGTTCTTTGTACAATGAAATAAGAAATACAAAGTAATATTTGTTTTAAAGCATAAACATGTCATCTTTTATTGGTAGGCATCTCCCATTTCAGCTCAGTTCTAGTGGGGAAGCAGAAATGTCATGTCCTATACTACAGAATATTGCTTTGAATTCACACGCAATTTCTGGATTTAACAGTTCAGCGACACATAGTTAGTAAGATATGTGTCACTGGCTGTGCTGGAGTTTGTATGGATGTTATACAGGTATCAAGCCATATTTGTTTGAAAGTACGAGAGCGTGTTCAAGTGGCGGTGTCTATAATATGCCAGAAAGCATGATGTCCTTGAGCATATTTCACAACATGCTACATTAGCCTTCCCTTGGCCCAACTGTGCCATGCATTTATCAAAGTGTCATCGCAACCAGAGACAGCACTGTTTAAAAGCACTTTTATGTCACCTGTTCCGAGTGAAAAATCTCAGTTGAGAACCCTGTGTATAGGAAACCCCAGTCTAAACAGTGACAAAAGAGGAAGATAAAGGAAAAATGATCAGAAACCAGGAAAAATACATTTCCAGGTCAGGAGATTAGTTACTTGTCACACACTACTACCAGCTCCTTCCACAGTAAACACTGTCTGATGAGTGAAAAGAACAATATGCTTTTATGTAGTGTGTTCTGGTGTCTAATGTGTATTTTTTGTAGTGTGTGTGTAGGTGCACATATCTTATGTTTGCGTGTCTTTTTTCTAGCAAGTGATTCTGCTTTAACAACATGACTCAGTTTGCTTAAAAAAGAAACAGAAACTCAAGTTTTAAAATGCTCCTTTGAATATTCGGCTTAAAGCGACATTTTCGCTCTTATTGCTAAATATGTAGCGTTGTAGTTCTGTAAAATATTCCAGCACTCTTTCCACATCTATTCTGCTATTTATTCTGCACTGCAGGGTAAACTGCTAGTTATAGAGATCTTACCATGACCTCAGGCTAACAGATTTCAAACTCTGCGAAACCCAATCTGTGTCCATCAAAAAAAAAAAAAAAAAAGAAAAAGAAAATGTGTAGGTGAATTGTCCTTGAGCATGACAGCAAACCATGTTATGCATTGTACATCACTCTGAGTTAGTATCAGCAGGATGCCTAAAACCTAAAGGAGATTGTTTATTTGTCATGGTGAATGATGTAAATTTTGCACATATTTTCATAATTCCTGTGTAACTGCTTATAACACTACTGCACTTCTCCCTCCAGCATCTCCTCCATCTCTCCTGTTCTGTTAAAACCCCCCAATCATCAGTCTGCCTTTCATTTGTTTCTGACTCTCATTAACAGCTCCCTTGTATAAGCCCAAGTGGCTCTTACTGTCCGACCCCTGTGGGGTCACCTCTTGACACGGTGAAGTAAGCACAGTTCTTAGCCTCTTACCCAGGCCCTTTTGGACTATATGTCCAATGCTGGAGAGCGTTAACAGACTTACATAAATCCTGTGAAGTACAGACTACTGCTGTGTTTCATTAACCGGGGCCTAAGGGAAGTAGAGTACTTGCTCTAAAAGCTCACACATGCTTCATATAGAGGCATTTGCAGTTGCATCACATGTTTAGTAACCTTGCTTGGTGCTACTGTACCAGGAAGACCAATATATGCAAATAAACAGGCATGCACACACATTGAGCACGTTCCTTGTCAATGAGCTTATTTCAAAGTATAAATATTTAAAACATGACATTAGACATTGGAAATGATCTCAATTTCTGACATCCTTAGCTCTTAAGCACAGACCTAAATAAAAAACAACTAGTTACCATCAGGCCACACTGATACTCAGGATATGTCAGGCTGATGCTCTTACACTATGTGAGCCAGAAGAAGAAGAAGATGCATCTTGTGGTATTTTGTAATGGAAAAAAAAATCAATGGATGAAGGTCAGCAATGTTCATCAACTGTCACATCAAATCATAGCCTTCTATACAATTACCCAACTGCTGTATATGTCTTATATTATGCTCTGACACAAGTCTTTGCATTCATCATCTTTTTCTTTTGTGGTAGTGTGCAATAGTTGTAAAGTTTTGCCAGATTTTTCTTGTATTACAGTGTAAAGTTGTCTATTGCTTAATTATATGTTGCAGAGAGGCTTTTGTTGAATTTCAGGGCGTAGCAATATTATAGAGAGCTGAGTGAAATTTCAGAGAAAGTTGTCTGGGTATTATGTTGTAAGGTTACTGGTACAGCCGTGCGAACATTTCCCATCTCCCACACATCCTCCTCAAACTGCATTTATGCAGAACCACTTGAAAGTCTCGGGTGATGAAGCAGACACACGGGGATGTACAAAAATGTAGTGGATATTGAAGTAGTTTCAAGCGAAATACTAAAACACTATAAATGCTTTATATGTTGGGTCTTTTTTTCAGCTGTGTGTGTGTGTGTGTGTATTATGTGAGTCAAAATCAAGCTGTTGGCGGACCCTCACTGTGTTGGTGATGGTAATAGTTTGCCAGAGCCTTGGGGAAGCTGCTCAGCGGGCGATGGTGTGTGTGTGTGTGTATGTGTGTTTGCTTATGTGTGTGCAAGTACCTGTGTGTTTTTGTGCACATATCAGCAGGAACGGGTAGAGCAGACCCCACAGTGCATGTCTCAACAGCCAAGTCATCAACCTTTTTAATCCAGCCCAGCAGGGATGTGTTTGTCTTCTTGACAGTCCACATGTTTATGTGCGCATGTGAAGAAGAACTTCATGAGAACTGCTGCCGTAAACTTGGTTGTGTTATAATCTGAGACGAGACAAATGTCTGTCCGGAAATATTTCCTACCAGACATGATTCAAGACTTGAACAGGAATATTGATGAATTCTTCTTTTTTCCATGTCATGTTGGTTCTGTCAGGTTGTCAGTGAAGATATGCCCTGATGTTTCTAATGTAGAAATCCCCTCTCTCCTCCATCCTTGTCTCTTTTCTCTCCTCCCCTGCAGGACGAATGTCATAGGATGAACACTGCTGGTGGGGTGTGTCTGTCTGTGCTGTCCTCTCTCCTGGCTGTGGTTGGGGCCCTGGCTGCCGTGTCTGCCCTCGCTCTAGCTCCTCTCTCTGCCCTGGCTGAGGCTGCCTATGGGGCTGCCAATGGCGTCCCCAGCACCGGGGCAGAGGGGGCCCCCTCGCCCATCTCCTCACCGTGCTCCAGCTTGGTAGCTGGGGTGCTCTATGGCTCTTTCTCCCTAAGGGAGCTTTTTCCCTCCAGGGCGCCGGGCTGTTCCTGGTCCCTGGAAAACCCTGATCCCACCAAGTACTCCCTCTACCTCCGCTTTACCCGCCACCCTACCATCTGTCGGACACACTCCCCCATGCTCCTCTCCCTCGACCACCACCTGGCTAATCAAAGCTGTCCCCTTCACTTACAGACGGCAGCCACCAGGGATCAGGAAGTCATTAATCTCTGTGGCAGCCAGTCCAACTCAGATGAACCTTACTCCTTCCTACAGTTTGATAAGAACTTTGTCCAACTATGTCTAACAAGACATCCAGCTGCAGATGAGCCTCAGGTATCCAAGGAATTGCTGGAGCTGAGACTAGTAGAGGTGTTACTCATTAACAACGAGAACTCCAGTCAGTTTACCTGTGGCGTGCTCTGCCGATGGTTTGAGGAGTGTTTACGAACAGGTGACCATGGAGGCCAGGAGGTTTCCAACGGCGACGGTTGCGGGATGACCCAAACAGGCTGTATCTGTCCTAATCACAACATCATGGCACCACCTATCCCGTTGCTCCCGGAGACACCTCACAGTTTCAGCAACGGTTCGCTGGTTCCCGATGACTGCTGCGTCACTGAGCTGCATTCCAATGATGCAATCGCCATAGCACCCAGAGATGTCCGACAAGGTAAGATTATGTTTCTTCTCAGATAATGCGTCTGCATTTCAGGGCTGCTTTTTTGCGATTTTCAATGCATTACACATGAGAACACATTTCTGCACTGAGAATATTACTCACGCCCTGCAACTCAAACAGTTCATTTTCATGCATTCCCTGCACCCTATACAACATAACCACCAGAAAATCCATCCAGCACATAAAGGCAGTTGTGTTAAATTCAGCTGACATTCAGTTGGTCTACTGCTATTTCTTATACTTGTCATTTTGCATTCAGTTTATTTGTATACCAAGCTTGGAGTGGCAAATAGACAAGAAAAGTTTGTCTTGTTATCCTGGCCTTTGAAATCACCTTAGGGAGTTCGAATGCTTCTGCTTAACAGAGAATTTATTATTTGAATTTTGTCTTTTGGCATGTTGGCCTTTAACTAAAAAATGAAGCAGTTCAAAGGGGGGCCTTTTAAACCTTCCATCAAAAGATTTGTAAATGTCTGTCAGAAAATTCAGCCGTCTGATCTATATTTTAGAGATTCCCCCATGTGGCCAAGAGGTGTGGTTCCAAGCACTCCGGTCTATTCATGCTGCACAATATGGTGTGTGTATGTCTGTGTGTGTGAAACCATCTGTTGACAATGTTAGGGACAAGATCAGATTGGACACTTGTGCACATACACACGCGTGCGCATGGTCGGTCATACATCAGTGGATTGACCACGAAGCAGACAATCCCTTTGCACACACGACTCATGGGAATATGTATGCATGTGTGCATCTGCATTAATCTGGTGGATTGTTCCTTTAATGTAATCAAATCAGAACAATGACATGCATGGAGATATACTATGAATCATTGTAGTATCGTGCATATAATTACATAATAATTTTCCTTTAGGTGGATCATAGGCATGTTTTCAAAATGAGCAGTAATTATTAGAACCCAGTTACTCTTATTGCAAGACTTCAACAACACTCTAACACATATACTCAGAGCTCTGGGGAGAATCTTACCTTGCTGACGGGAAGGTTATTGCTCTGCACTCAATCACTGGGGGATTTTATCATCTAATAAAGTTAGAGTGGGAGAAATGAAGGGACAGGGAAAAGAGACTGTGGTGTAGGAGGAGAGAGGAAGAAAGAGTGTTTTAACCAGTTCGACTCGGTCTGATGTACTGTTGCTTAAGACGAAAGCCAAACGGACAGCGCCGCTCTGTAAATCGATGCCAAGCTCCGGGGTGATATTAAACTTATGCCAGATACCTGGAAGCTCCGTTTGGCTTTTTTTCTGCATCTCACCTCAAAGACGCTGATGTTGAGCGCATATTGGTTAGCGGCCGGTCACTCTATGAGAGATCTCATCCCCGCTCATAGAGACCGCTGTGAACCACGGATAGCTCTTGATGAGAAGACAGCCTGGAGAAATGTGGGAAAGCTTTTCTCTACCGAACAATTCCCAGACGTCCTAATTACCCTAAAATATCGGAATTACTGTAAACCCAACATCGAGCTGTCAGAGCGAGAGCCAGAATCCTTGTTTCTCTCCTGTCCCCTATCTCCATCAACTAAAAGACAAACACGAACACCCTCGCTGAGTCAGAGACGCTTGAAAACAAAGCTGGAATGTTTGTTTTCTCCTCCCTCATCTCTGTCTTCCTCTATGTCTTCTTCACTCTAAATCTTCTCTCACGTTTTTTGACTCTGAACCCCGGCTTTCTCATTACTCACCTCTAGAAAATGCCTTCACAAAAACGTATGTATGTGCTCGCCTTTGGAATTAAATATCTATTTGTTTGGGGTGTACTCATGCACCCTAGTGATCTAAAATGCATATTACGTAATCTCAAAGTCCTCATTTTTTATTTTGGCTTGGGAATTTGTTGCATGTCATTCCGCTTTCTTTCCCACTATTTCTTATCTGCATCTACTGTCCTGCCCTTTACTTTGAAAAACACTTCACTGAAAAATAAAACACCTATATTGTTGTAAAGAAAAAAACTACCACTTTGTTATATTGATTTGCTACATATTGAACAAACTGAACAAATTGTCCTCTTCTGTTTTGGAATGTTTGCGGATGCCCTTCAACAGAATACATTCACTTCTCAAGGTCAGACTGCTTGAGACACTATTCAGCCAGGGAACTTTGCTCATTTATCCTTGAAATGCAGTGCTTTGCTTGTGGTGGAGGCTAACCATTGTTCTGATTGATCTTGGACATTTCGAATGAACAGGAAAGCGACAAAAAGAAAATAGAAAAACGGTCGCTCAAAATAACGGTTATCGTTAAACTGATGTACCAAATGTACACTGAACATCACGTCTGTCTTTCTCTCAAAAATCAATATTAACATCGTTTCACCAAGCTAGTTTTCTGACAATTATTTTAATTATCTGTAATTAATTTACACAAACAGCAATAAGCAAATAATTAGCCTTAATGGTATCTCACAGGTGTTTTAGCCTGAAAAACGGTATAGAATGTAATAAAAAGGACAACATTCAGCACAGTTTTTATCTTGTGATGGACAGTAGTCTATTACACTGACCTTCACAAAGCTCATTTCTATTATTTCTGTATTGGCAAACCCTCAGCTGGTCTCTCTGCCTGAAGCTGAGAGAGGATTTTCTTTCTTTTTTTTTTTTCATGAGCATACTGTATCTTTATTATGGACATGACAGGCACAGTGACCAAATTATACTTTGCATGGCATTAGGTGACCTGCAAGGAATCTATTTTTCATGTCTGGGTGGTATCTGTCAATAATGAAGAGTATTTAGTGCAGAAACCTGTTTGTCCTTCATCCTCTCAGTTAGAGGAGACAGAAATAGTTTTTTTTTTTTTAAAGTACACATCCTAATGAAGATTTGCTCTGTGGAGTCTTTACATTTCAATATATTTGCGATCTGTATATTTTTTTATTTTAGAAAGAGGTCTTGGGTCTTTGTCTATCAAGTCTGTGAATGTATTACTTCATGACACTGAACAGATTTAAACCACATATCTATGTAAAATACATTTAAACAAATATTATCTCATTTCCATATAAATTGAGTATTAAAGGGCAGAGTAAGCTGTATTATGCCATATAAAACAAGTTTGCTATTTTTTCCTACTTTCCTACCTAGTACAGGTGTCTCCAGTATTCCTGCTTTTATTTAGCACAAAAAGACATCATATACGCATAGTTTAACAAACTGCCAAACTCATACATAAAAATACTGCTATTACAACTGCTACTAAGAAGAAGAAGAAGAGGATGGACACGAACACATAAACTTTAAACACCCCAGTGGCCTGACAGGTTCAAGAAACGCTGATTGAATGATAGTAGAGGCAATGACCTGCAATTCAAAAACACAAACATGCAGCACATCTATGTACATTCAAGAGCGTTATGGCTGAATTCTTAACCATGTAAAATCCAGCATTTTTGTGACATCCCCACCATGATATGATGCAAGTCATAGAAACCACATGAAATCACAATTACACATGCATGCCTGCACACAAACACACACACAGGCATTCAGGTTTTGAACCTGTGAGGTGATGTGTGCCTGAATGTCAGGTCTGATAGAAAGAAAAAAAAAAAACAACCTCTGATTCCCTAGTTCTCCTGTCAATCAACAACCTACCTCCCCCCCAACAGCTCTAGACATACATCATAACTGACATGAGACGTGTTTGAAGCAAAAACAAACACACCGCTGTGTATCACCTTCTCATTTTCATTCATTTTCTTCTCCTCATCACGGTCACATTTCCATCCGTGGTGCGTTTTCACTCTCTCTCTCTCTCTCTCTCTCTCTACAAAAAAAAACCTTGGTGTTCTGTCAGCCCAAATAAACCAGTGACACAGAATTCAGCTGGTGGTTGATTTCCTGCCAAACTCTGTATGTGTTTTGCCAGAAAAAAATTACCCCACTGATTCACACACGCAGCTAGTATTTATAACTGTAAAACTATGACAATGCTCATCTTACATGTTCCTTCTGACAAAACAGAGACAGACAAACAAACAGTGAGGCTACCCTAAGCTCCTTTTACACAACTGAATAAGGTAATTCTGGATTATTCATTTTTTTTAATACATTTTTATGTGACTTTCTGAAAACAAAAGACATAAATGCCTAGAGGAGCATATACATAGAAAAAGATGGGGAAAAAATACACAACCATAGAATGAGTAAAAGGCCACAATTAAAAAGTATTAAAAGGGGTCTAATTCATAGTCCAACTAACGTTGCAGTAAAGACACAGCATGAAACACAGTATTCTCTCTACAAATACACAGTACTCTCAGGCTTTCAATTTAGAATGAGAGATAGCTTTGTTGACATTGATTGAATATTTGATGTGCAACCAGTGAAGAGTGGCTCATAGTGGGGTTTGGTTATATTAAGATACTCAGGATCAAAGCACCCACTAACCACTGTTTCAGAAAGATATAAGCACAAGATCAGAAAGAAATGCACCTGCAGTATCTGTACTGCATGATCTCTGGGATACGGGTAACTTACTATATATCCTGCTGTAGCCTGTAGTTTTATAGTATAGGGATGGATCAAAGAAAGATCAAATATATGTGCTTATGTGAGGACATAAAGGTGCCCTCCACAGCACTCCTTGCATAGTGCTGAATGTGTCACCATGATGTATGATGGATGACTTTCCCCTGGTTATAGAGAACTAAAGGGCGTAAGGGGTCCGAGCCGTGATCTGGGCCGAGATACGGAGCTCCTCGTCCTGTCGCTTCGTCAGCTCCGCCCCAGCCACCAAAAGCTTTTTATCTAATTTAAAAAAATTTCTCTTGACATCAAATTAATTTTTTACCGTGTTAGAATAAGCATCTCAACGTTATTAAACATTATGGGTTGTAAAGACAGATCGACGTCTCTTTGTGCAAGGGATATCTTTACATAGAATGCGGAGTTAACGCCATTGTTCTCAATCTCAATCTCAATCTCTCAATCATCAATCATTCACTGGAAAATTACACCATCCTCTATGTGTTGGCTCATCCATCTTGCTGCAGAAACCACCGTGGCTGTCCTTTAATTTAATTAGTTGGCTTGCACACATTAATTTGTGGCTGGAAGTGGAAGCTTTCCTCTAAAATTTGTCAGAGAAGGCTGTATGTTGGTATTTTTTCTTTTTTAAATGGCTAGCAGGTGTCCATTACGATCACATCAGGACAATTAGAAAGTCATTAGTTGTGGTCAAGAGTTTAAGCACTGTTCAGTTTTATTATTATTAATCTATGCTGCAACAATACCTCTGTCTCATTCTACGTTACCAGCGTTGGATACCCATTATAGCACAGTCTGAGGCGGCCTGATACAGAAAATAATGGACTTGATGTCACAATGTGAAGCGCAGTGATATTCCGTCTTTATTCTTCTCTATGCCGAGCAAACAAGGTGCGGTTTCAAGAGTCAGAAATGGCTGAAAGCAGAGTGTCCACTGTTTTTGTGCAGCCATGACACATTCAGGTCACAGTTTGTAATGTGCACCAGCAGTGTTTACAGATGCGGCCGAGCAAGTACCGCCACATTTGCATGTCACTGCAGTGTTTTCCTCACAGTAAGGAAGCCATTCATCACCTGGAAAGAACTTGAAACGTTCATATTTTTATATTTTTGCAAGTTTTGTGAATAAATCCCTACTCTAATCTACATAATAAAACACTCTTTACTTCTATAAATTATGGAAATATAGCATCTATGCATTTCTAATAAATTTACCAGTTTATTAGGTTTCAGATTGTCCCATAAGTAGGTCTTGTTGCCGGACACCTGCCTCAGTCTCTTGACATGCACACACACACACACACACAGAGCACAGCAATCATAATGAATTCTCATTAGCACAGACGGAGGGTGTGGATTGTGTTTCGTGTGTGAAATGAAGGAGGGATAGAGAAGAACAAAGAGAGAAGGAGGGGGAATAGAGAGAGAGAGAGAAACCTAGAGAGAGGACTGAGATTTGGCTGGGACTCTTGGGACTAGATCACCCTAGCATTCAGCAGGAGCCAGTGGTCCGTCACTCTCTCTCTCTCTCTCTCTCTCTCTCTCTCTCTCTCTCTCTCTCTCTCTCTCTCTCTCTCTCTCTCTCTCTCTCTCTCTCACACACACACACACAGCTAGCTCATCCCTTCCTCATGGAATACTATCTGATTCCTGGTAATTAGAGCAGAGAGAAGCGTGTGTTTTCTTGCGTGTGTCTTTAGCAGCATGGGTGAGAGAGGTGTTTGTTTTCACACAGTGCGGCCGTACGGCACATTCAGGTGTTTTCTTAACCTTTAACTCTACCCAACACGGAGCACACGCACACACACACATGGCGGACACATTCACATGCACGACGCACACACACTTTCGATGACCAAGAGTAATTACGTATCCGTTTTCTCTATAACGAACGAAGCAGAACTGCGTGTGCGTGTGTGAAGGACTGTCTGCTCGAGGTGGCTGTGGCAACAGGATTAGTATTCTGTGCTCATGAGCTATGGCTCTCTCTCTGAACGGGCTCAGCACTGAGCCCCTTTATGCTCTAAAAAAGGCCCTTACACACATACACACACACACACACACACACACACATTCACAGACATACGCACTTTGTCATTTATATCCCGTTTTCTCAGTTGATCTCTGTGAATCAGTATAGCTAGGTATACAGTACACTGCCTGGCCTTGGCCATATTTCAGAAGCAGCACCACACAGGCCAACTTCCTGTTGATGCTATTAAAAATGTCCTAAATCAAAATAAAGGGAAAAATATAGTGTGTATGTTCCAGGAAATAGACCTCTTTCTCCAGCTGCATTGTGTACTGGCAACATTTCAGTAGGAAACTTATGTTTTGTTTTTTTTTTCTTGCAGATGGAGAATATTTTTGCAGTAAACGCATGATTGGTTGACACCTTCATGTTCTGATGTATCAATATCAGTAGTCTTGTCTATCTGCACATTGACCCATGATGATGTATAGCTTCAGTTTTGAAGACAGAAATATAAACAAATACAGTGAGATTCTGTTAAAATGCAGTCCAGTCAGAAGTGAGTTTCAACACAAATGTTATACAGCTAGTAAGTTTAGTAGGCTAATCATGTAGATTCTTTAAATTGAACATATTATGTCTCTTGAAAAACCACATCGGAGCGCTGCAGGTGGCTTGTTTTATGCTGCACAGGCTATTAGTGAATAAAGCCTTATATCAATGGTTCCGTTGGAACTACTAATTATGCACAAATTCCGCTTTTGTAGGTTAATTATTTGTGTCATTTTTGATGCCTTGAATGCTGATGAGGCAGAAAATATAAAGTTACCTTTTTTGATGATCTAAAGGATAATTCCAGTTTATTTCCACCTGTCATATTTCCCATAAGTGCAGCCATTGTGGTTGTATGGGTCATGCTAACGTTGCACTTGCCAGCTCCATTATAGAGATTCGGGGAAAGGAGGAGTCGCTCAAAAAGACTTTGGGACAAGCTGCAGGAGCCTCTCCCAAATAAACATGACGTTTATATGAATCATTTCAAATGTTTGTCTCCGAGTCTGAATGAAAGTAAACAGAGGAACTAGCTGCCTGTAGCAGCCTTTATGGCTAACTGCATAGGGATCTACATTGTTTTGTTGGATGGTTTTTCTGAGTTTTAGAGTCTAGTGTGGATGATTTGTATCATGTACAAGAAAATTTTCAATAAATTTGTCCTATCACCCAAGTCTAACCCCTAGTTCATGTCCTGTTTTCCACTGACAGACTAGATATGGGATTACACTGCAGCACACAGCTGTTTGCCTGTGCACAGCTGTGAAATGAAAGGATCTTTTCATACAGGTGAACCGTCGCTGAGATCCCACAAACAGTTGCTGAAAATCGAATGCTTCGCTCCAAACTGCATGTCGAGGCTACGTTCACACAAAATGTCATTGTCGCCAAAACGACAAAACGGGGGGTTTGTGTCTGAAAATTAGCATGTAGTGTCATGCAAACATAAACTTAAGAAAAAACACGGTGACTTATATTCACACCAAATGTCAAACCTGTCACACAGATTTGCACGGTTGGAGTTTGACGTCGGAGTAGTTTTAAATTGTCACGCAACCAGAACTTCAGCAAACAGATACTGTACACAAACACACACACACACCCATGAAAACTCAGGCCTCTTGGGATTGTATCACATGACCGTGGGCACAGGTGCACTATGGGATGCCCGTCTATTTTCTACAGTTAATCGATCACATGAGCCACTGGAGCTTGACTAGGAGTCAGTGGGCCAGAGAGTGATATAGACTGTGAGAGTGTGTGTGTGTGCTTGTGTGTGTGTGTGGTGCAGTAATACATCTCTGTACTCCATTATTATCGAATTGCTCTACGACCACTCGAGCTGCATGAGCCTTCTGAGAAATACTGTAGCTCTGAGGCTTTTTGTCATCCCTTCATTCACACACACACACACACACATTGTATGCACTGTCACACATACACACACACATAGTCTCCCATAGCGGGTAGGCAGAGGGGGGTCTCTAGAGGTTAGCTAATTTGGCCCACTGGTGCCATAACCACATCTCCCTCGCTTCACTTCATCTCCTCTCGCTCACATGTTGCTCCAAACTTCATCTCTCCCCCTAAAATATCCTGCTCACAATTCTACTCGGTCTTCGCTGCTGCTCGCCTCTTAACATCATACAACTTTCATTAGGTGCAGACAGAGTGATGGGTCTAATTCAGAAGCAACCTTTGCCCCTCATCCTATCCCCTCAACCACTTAAATCTCATGGGATCTGAAAGAGGTTGGAGCAAGGGAACGGATATTCACTTCACTGTACTGTGGTCTATATATATCTATCTCTATCTCCCTCTCTCTCTCTATATATATATATGCTTGTGTGATCTACAGTATATTTCTTTCTCTTAGTAACCTTCAAATTTTGAGGTTACCTTAAGAAAGGACAGTGTAAACAATGTGTTGTATAACTGTGATTAACATGGTTGTTCATAATTAAACAAGTCATGCAGTTCTTCACTATGCTATGTTTTATTCTCCACATGATTTCAGCTATTTTGCTGTCATCAGGGTGGTAACCGAAGATGTTTCTGGTTTCTTTACATACAGTCTTTTAATGAGTCATATTAAAACTGCCAATGGTTAATAGTCATTAACCATTGGCAGTTTAAGATAAAATATATTATTTTGTATAAAACAGATTGAAAAGTTGGAAGGTCTTCTCTGATAAAGTCACAAGACTAATTGATGGACTGTGTAAAAAGAAACAGAAATTAACCTCAGCTATTACCTGGATGAAGGAGAGAGAACATGTAATGGTGCATGGTACATTGGAAAGGAGTTGTGTGAATTGCATGGTGCGTAACATTACAGCCTAACAAATCTGCATTTTCCTTCCTCATAAAACAAAGCCAATTTTTTTTCTAACCTTGTGTTAACGGCATATTTGCCAGCTAGCAGTCATCTTCTTCTCTGACTTTTGTCGGTGCATCGCTACATTTCTTGATTCACCGCAGACAAACTGTGGATTACTGTGGTGCCTGTGCGTGAACACGTGCGTCTTCGTGCACATTCTAGTAGAGCATGAGATGCAAATAAAGTTGAGACTAGCTAATGAAAAAATTGCACACATTCCACAGACCACCTTTAAAAATCCAGGATTTCATTCTCTGACTCTCTAAATTATAACTGATATAAAACATGATATCGGGGCAATTTTGTTTGATTTTTATTTGTGAGTAAGAGTTTGCTCATTATTTACTCCTGGTCAATAGTGTCAGACTGATGGAACGGATCTGAAGCTGTTGAATAAGCTTAAATGAATATTTATTTATGCTGGTGCCATTTTGTCTTAGTTGAGCTCACCCACCCACCTTTTAATTTACTACTACTGTATATCTATTGATCTGTTTGTTACAACTATGAATCCATTATCCACTGATAAACAGCAGTCTCGTTACAAACATCCACTGTAGAGTCAGTGACTGCCCATGTGAATGAGTTTTCTGCCTTTGTGCATGTGAGCTCATACATTTATGCAGTAAAACAAAGTGAAAGTAACAACATCTGACTCCACAAGTTTTCAGAGTCATTTCTAAACACAGTAAATGGCATGCGAGCTACTGTATAGATTGACCATTTTTGAGTGCATATGGTTCAGTTATGATGCAGCGGTCGGAGTACGACGCTGTGACCCGTGAGGTAAACAACCGGCCACCTGAGCCCGCAAAAGACTTTGCGGCGTGCTACGTGCTTCTGTGTGAGCGCCATAAAGTATGTGCGCATCCACGACC
The DNA here is from genome assembly GCF_910596095.1 of Thunnus maccoyii. Taxonomy (NCBI): domain Eukaryota; kingdom Metazoa; phylum Chordata; class Actinopteri; order Scombriformes; family Scombridae; genus Thunnus; species Thunnus maccoyii. Next base: position 21,538,503 of record NC_056547.1, read on the forward strand.
GTATGTGCAGGCATGTGCGAAGATGATCTAACTTGCCGAGCCATCAGAAAGATTTACAGCGGCAGTATAATTACCTCTTGGTACAGTACAGTGATTTAGCATGCGTGGGACCTGTCACCTCTGAGGTGGAATGATACTGAAAGCACCATAGCAGCTGACAACCAGTGGTTATCTAATACTATTCTGAAGGTGCTATAGGCACTGCCTCTATCCATTTCCAGAAGTGAGCTGATGGTATTGTCACCAAGAGAGACATACTGAGACAGACAGAAGGAGGTTATTGATCCCAAGCAGCAAGGGGTATGACAGATGGCCTGCCATTATGTTAATGCGTTTTTTTTTTTTTTTACATCACAGTATCAAGACAAGATGCATTTTCATGCTGTTGCTGCATTGCGTTGAATTCCAATGCACGGGGCTGTATGTTAATGTAGTCCTGAGCGCTCTCCATGTTCGAATACAAGCTTGATACATGATAGAGTCATGCGTACTTTCTGGCTGTCACCCACACCTCATCTTTTACCAGTAAGATGTCCTTCACGATAAGTGTCACAGGGACACTCTTCTCCCTGAAATGTCTCCTCTGGGGAACTCATTTGTGTTCATCTGGCTTGACGTGAGGGGAATCTGTTTGCCAGACACAGCCTTACATGATAGACAGGGCTATTTATCCTAATACAGGGAGGGGAACACACTCACAATACGCTTACATACCCATGTACATATTCACACGGACACACATTCATGAGAGTTACTCATTCATGCAAGCCGCTGCAATAAAACATGTGTGTTTCACATGCAAGTTTATTAAAAAAAAACACCTCCAGCCATGAAGTATAAAGATGTTCTTGTTCTCTGCTGTTTGTTTGTTAGGAGCCGGTCACTTGGGTGCTCCCACATTCACTCTACAAGCAGCTGTACTCAATACAAACACCCCCACGAACGCCACAGCAGAGCATAACCGCATGTGCCCGTGTGTCTGTGTGTGCACATATGGCTTTATGCCCTGTGTGTTTGTGTGTGTGTGCATATGCGTGAGCCTACATTGCGTGCCAGTGTGCGTTTGTGTCCAATACCTCCATTGTGTAACGTGACGAGCGGGAGGGGAATTTAAAGAAATGTGGTCTCTTTCCTGAGGCTGGGTCTCACTGGGTAGTGATGACACCCCTTGAAATACATGCATGGATACACACACACACACACACCCAAATAAGTACATAGAGTATAAACAGACACACAAGCTTGCAACAGAGATGGAGACGTAATTGTTACAGCGAGAGAGTCTGGCGACACAGTGCAGAAAGAACACAATAGCCTGGCATAGAGGTGGACACGTGTGTATATGTGTGTGTGTGTGTCGCTGACATGTGACAGCTGCCGCTTCCGGTGAATACAGTGAACCCCCCCCCACCCTCCACCAACCGTCATAGACAAATGGATGTGTAATGCTGACCACTGTGTGACAGTCACTCGTGCCCTTGCTAAGTCAAAGTAACTTTAAAACAAGTGTGACTAGCTCTTCTCTCTCTCCCTCTGCCTCTCGCTCTCTTTTTGTCAGCGCGCATTAGCATCAGCAGCCGGTGTGTGGCAATTAAATATATCCCTGGGCAACGAGGCCCTATTTAGAAATCATTACAAGACAAGGAAATCTTGCCCCACGAGTTTAGCAAAAACACATGGGAAACTGTGTGTGTGTGTGTGTGTGTGTGTGTGTGTGTGTGGGTGGGCGCTTGTGTGTGTGTTCTTTACCTTCACCATCCGTCATTCTATTCCACTCATCCATGGCTCTTTGCTTCCGAGATAACTCTTCCCGTCAGACAGTCTCCAGCAGTGCTGCGAAACCTCCCCTTCCTCCCTCCCTCCCTCCTTCCAGCCCTCCCTTCTTCTCCTTCCCTGCATGCAGACTATAGAGGTGATATCATCTGCATGGGAGTCTAATGGACCAGTGGGGCAACACCATGGTCAACTACATATTTGGTGTGTGTGTGTGTGTGTGTGTGTGTATGTGTGAAGGAGCTGGAAAAAATAGATGCCAGGGTGTGGCAGTTTAAGGAGCGCTCAATCGTGTTTTTATATTCTCCTCACCGATGTCCTTGACTGGAAGCTGTGTGTGCCTGTGTGTGTGTGTGTGTGCCTGTGTGTGTCTGGTGTTGTTTTGTATGCGTGTGTGTGTGTGTGTGTGTCTCTGCAATGTTTAGGATTATTGGGATTAGTGACCTCTCACATGGAGACATTTTTATTGTCAAATCGGTTTCCTCCTGTTTCTACTACAGTATCTACTGTATTCTGATCGATCTTTTTTTAATCATTTCTTTGTGAAGCACATTAGATTGAAATATTGCATTAAAAAAATAAAAGTATATAAAGGATTTTTATTTGATTTTATAGACTATTTAGCATGAATGGATTCAGTGTAAGAGTATATTAAGAAAGAAACAAAAAGAACAAAAGAAAGAAATCAAAAGTCGCCAAAATCGCCAGTTTGCCTCCAATTACAGACTTTTCCATTAGAGAGAGGTTGCGCTGATTCAGAGGTTTCTCTTTTTGCACTTCAAATAAACATGTTACGCTTAATTGTCTGAGCAACTTTGAATAATGATCCCATTAGGCTTTTTTTTTAAAAATAATTATGCATCAACCATTAGTGTTTTATTGCTTTTTTTTTTTAGGACGATATAATAATCTGCATATCAAATGTGATGTTTGGAGGAGTGAACTTAATCACTAACAATTCTCCCTAATATGTGAGCCAATGTGCATGCTATCATGCAAATGAAGAGAACTTTAATCTAATACACAACAAAGAGAGAGAGATATTCAGAAAGTTAAGGAGGCAACAAATAATTCATATATTGTGCTCAAAGCCTTTCCAGGCACTGATTGAAGAATACTATAAAAACTGATGATACATGTGAAGCCATTAATATATAAATAACAGGACAAATAAGTGGATAGGAAAAAAAAAAAAAAAGAAAATCACCTTGCCTTTTTTGTTCTGCAGGGGACATAAAGCGAGGTATGCTTCCTTGGTCTTGCAGGAAATAAATGCGCTTGGGATTTATCGACACAGTGGCTGTTATAAGCCTACTGTCACACTCCAGCAGTTACCCATGGCGGATTTAAGACTCAGGGAAGAAGAAACACTCTTAGTCTCCATCTCGGTCTCGTTTCCTTTTCTTTCGTACCCTGCTGCAAGTATTTTTTTTTTTTTTTTTTTTTTTTTTTTTTGCCACTGCAGCCAATTCTCTTTCAAATGTGGTCAAGTGGAACTGGATGGGCATTTTGGAACGCAAATTTTGTTCAAGTTCCTCAATGGAAGCATCTACATCTGTGGCCAACCCCCTCACCCCCCCCCCCCCTCTCATCCTGACCTATAATTTCTGTTGATGGCAACACACTTGGCACAGAGCCACGCTTCCTGTCTGCCCCTCTGTTTGTCCCATGTGCACAGCTGCCTTGAAATTGCGTTTTGTTTATACGATGATAAAATATTCATAGAGAAAAATAGCTGTAGAAACTGTCCATATAATCCCCCATAAACTGATATCTAAATCCATCACACACACACACACACACACACACACACACACACACGTGCACACAGAAACACCTGCATACCCGCGCAATGAGAGATGACACCTTCAAGGGCACAACGAAATGAATGACAGCGTCATCCGCATGTGTCTGTCTTGAGTGCCAAACATCTTGCCCATGCAGCAACAGATACGCGCACGCACAAACTTGGGCACAGATGCCTATATAAATAACGTGCATGTACGTGCACACACGCACACACACACACACACATGCTCCCAGACGAATGCTGCGGTTTGGGAGTCAGTATCGATCGGCACTTGTCAGCATGTCCTCTATAACAAGCACTGTCCCCGAAAGCACTGCAGCAAGCCTGTCAGGGAGAGAGACAGAGAAAAATAGTGGCATAGAGAGAGGGCGGTGGACGGGAGGTGGTTGGGGGGGTGCTGGGGGGGGGGGGATGTGGTGTACCTGTGTAGGCAGAATAACAGGCTGACAGGTATATGTGAGTGACCGTATATTAACCAACAAACATTACACAGAGAGCATCATCCAGAGATGGGCCGCTAGTGTCTTTACCCAGACTGCATCGCCATGAGGCAAAGCATCCTAATTTGTTCAAGATTTTTACTGTGTTTTTTTTTTTTTTTTTCCTCTGCAAAGCCTGCTTGAAGATTATGAGCAAGGGCAGAGTGGCTGGGACCGAAGCTCAAGCCTGATGATAATGATGAAGTATCTAGCCACCCGGCTAACGAGAGCCCGGATCTGCCCTGAGTCTGCCTGCTATGCAAATTTCTCTCGCACCAGCAATGAATCAAAGGCGTAGCAAACCAATGTTTCTTTTCGCAGCACTTTAGCAAAGCCATCATTCACAAAGGACACACCAAAGGCACACACATACACACGCACACACACACTCTAGGAACAAGCACGCGCGTGTACTTACACACGCAGGAAGAGGAGGATACACTTATTCAAGCACTATAGCACATCAAACCACTTTTTAATGCTCGGAAAAAAAATGCTAAAAACAATGCTAATTCTTATTCGAGTTCATTGAATTCATGCACACGAGTCTGTGCGTGCGTGCGCGTCTTTCTGTTGTTGTGACACCGCAGAGCACAATGGCCTCTAACACTGAGTCGACAATAACAAGGCTCCGGAGACAAATTCTTCTAAGTTGATGTTCTTGGCAGAGAAACACAGCGACATGAGACAGATCTTTTCTCTCCCTATTGCCGTCTTTGACCTCACGGCACCCCAGTGTTCCCGCGGCATGGATTTTTAATGCTCAACAAATAAGTGTGTCTTTGTTGCCAAGATGAAAAGTGAGGCATCTCAGAGGTAAGTCTTTAATTGATGGATGGAGTCATAAGCGCGCGCACAGATGCAAGCAAATACAGAGGCATTTCTTCGTCACTATATGTCCTTCATTTCTCTCTTTCTCTTCCTCTGCTTCTCTGTGTGTGTGTCTCTCTCTCTCTCTCTCTTTTTCAGTCCTCTCATTATCTTGCTGCTCTGTCAGGCCTGTAGGTTTGCCTCTGGGGTGTTGAACTGGCAGAAGTAACAGTATGACAGTAATTTGCTGGAATGGAAGGTTAGACGGGCTCGCCTTGCGTTTTAAAAGGTGTCGTGCAGACCAAACTGCAGACCTTTGACACCACAATTAATTTTGCAACACATGTAGAGGAGTTTTTCTTTTTTTTCTAGCTGAATTTATGTCTTAATTGGGTGTTTACATAGGGATATTACACTCATTTATGCTTGCAAACATTTTTTTTTTTTAAAAAAAAAGCTCATATTAATGCGTATTTAAGCAATAGATTATTACATCTGTAAATGCACAAAAGCAACAAGCATCTACACGCATGTCATACAAGCACACACACACATACAAACAGACGGTGACAGGCTTTTAAGCCTTTGTCAGATTAATAGCCACTTTCTCTCTGTGGTCAATAAATGCTTCAGGGAGTTCCCTAAAGGCTGCAGGATAGCTCCCTGTGTGTGTGTGTGATTGTGTGTGTGTGTGTGTATTTTCGGTGTGAGCATCTAACAGGCCTCATGGGTCAACCTGTCACCACAAAGATGGCTAAGCAGTTGGTTGACCAGCGGGAAATCAATGTAAGGTGATGAGGCTACTCTGTGTGTGTGTGTGTGTGTGTGTGTGTTTGTCAGTGTGTTTGTATGTGTACCTGTGCTGTTGTGTGTCCTTTGTGTATAACCTTCATTTAGACGGAGAAAAATACCCAAATAAAAGAAACTTTTTACTGAGGTGATGGTGATAAATTGATTTCATTCAACAGTTTAAGCTTTAAGGGACAAAGGGTGGTCATAAAAATGTCAATTACAGAAAAAGAGCTTCTTGCTTCACAGATATTCAACCACATTCTTTGCAACTGCATATTGCGGCACACTGTAGACGCTCATTAGCAGAGAAAACTTGGATCCAGATGTCACGATGTGGAGGTGGGAAGACAGTACGGAGCTAAGGGACTTTTTCCGCAAGTCAGACCCACAGGATTTAGCTTCATTCTTTGGGCTGAGGGTAGTGGGCCTGCGGGGGGTCAGGGTGGGTTTCGAGGCATGATGCGACTCAGGCTGGAGATTATAAGACCGGGAAGCACTGGAGCTGCTCTGCTTTCCCTTGCTCTAGGGGGGAAAGGGGGCGGGGAGCTATAGCTCGCTTCTCCGCTAGTGAACCCGGCTTGTTTAAACGAGCCCCAGTGGTCCTCATTACCCTTTCCCTGGGCTCACGCTCACGCTCACAGATGCAGTCGCACACATCCGTGAACGTACAGCAGCACTCGTGGATACAAGGAGAAGGAGCACTTGCATGCACACAGCTGCCGGCTTTGATGATGTGTTACAGAGCTGGACACCAGTTTACGATGGTTTGCCTGGACAGCTGTCCTGTCCCTCATCAACCCCTTGGCTTAAGGGGTCGTTACCGCAATGATGGGTCTAATGAGGCTTGGACCCCCCTGGGGTTGACCCACCAACAGTCCAGAAAACAAAGCATTTCAAAACTGATTTGAAGTTCACGTTGATCCCAAAATGTCATCATATCTCCATTGATAAAAGTACAAAAAAACAACTCTTGAGTGCACTTACTCAGCCATGTTAATTGTGCATGATTTCTAATGCAATTTGTGTGTTTTTTTTAATGCAACTGTCACTACAGTACATTCACTATTTCAAGTACTTAAGTGCAGCTATTTGAGCTCTTTACACCCTCCACCTCCAGTACATTTAATCACTGCTTTAGATGAGTTCAGTTAAGAGTACACTCCCTTGTGTTCAATCTGTTCTTCCATTTCTGCCTTTTCTCTCAATGTTTTCCATCATGCGTCCGTCCTCATATACACACCATCTACATACAAACACACACATGTGGACAGTCCTCCTATGGGAAGAGGAAAGAAGGCACCGAAAGCACGACTTGTTCCGTCTTCAAGCTTATCTTCCTTTCCATTTGTCTCTGTGATTTCATTTCAATTATGATCTCCTGCTCCAGCAGATACCACCTATGGAGCTGGAGATAGCCTTGGCGTTATATTGCCTGTATGTGCTTGTCAGTGTGGGTGTGTGTTTTTGTGTGTCATATCGAGTGCTGTTTGAAGCGATGAAGCGAAGTTGTGGTGCTGGGTTCAGTGAAACAACGATATAAGGCAACAGTGGTCCTTGAATGTTCCTGTATGTTGCAGCACCCTGCAGCCAATGAGGTTTTCTTAAAGAAACAAGTGATTGAAACGCTTCTTCTGGTGCACTCAAACACATGCTTGATCATATATATCACATTCTCTTTTTTCCTGTTCAGATAAGTTGAAAAAGCTCAGGTTCAACAAGGCAACTAAAAAAACCTTTCGTCTATGGCTTTAAGATGTTTTATTTCTCTATAACTTCTCTATAACAGCCCAGAACGGACTGTGTAGCTCTCTTAACAGAAAGCTTTTTCTTTTTCTTTGTGGCAAAAGGGGCTCAATGTTGTTAGATGCTTTCTGGTGTGTGTGATCTCTCCAAGATGTCACGGACATGGATGACCTTCTATGGCAGAGCTTTACACAGATGCCCCCTGGTCATGCTTTCCATCAGGAAACTGCAAAAAAAAAAAAAAAAGAGTCCAACTCTCTGGGGAGTCAACCAAAAAGCCATCGTGTGGCAAAGTTAATCAATGTGACTATTGGCTTGAAGTAATCAAGTGATTAATCAGTGTGACATTCAGCTGATGCGGGAAACTGCGGAGAAGGACTTATGGAAACTGAAGGAGAGGGAAAAGATAGGCGGAATAGAGAGTGGTAGAATCACATGAGAAAGCCAGTAAACAGCAAATAAACACAACAAAAAGTCGTCGGGAATTCAGGAGGATTGGAACCTTGCTCTCAAATAAGAAAGAAATACCTACATAACAACAATCCAGAAAAAGAAGGTGAACAAGAAGGAAAAATAAGAGCTCTAATCAATCTGACCTTAAAAAACAGACAGTCCATTGTGTTTGTTCCAAGTAGCGAACTGTTTCTTGGTCCTTGGCTAAAACGAGGAGCAAAAAAAAAAAACAGCAACAAAACGTCTTCCAAACACACGCATATCTGGCAATCACGAGCAAAAGACGGATGTTGATGTTGAAGGAAGGGCGAGTGGAGGCTACAGAATGCAATGTGACAAGACAGATAGACTCTCCTTTTACTTGAGCTAGTGGTGTGAATTTTCATGAGATGATGCAAATATGTTGATGGAACATCAAAACACACATTCAGCTTCACACTGCCTGTTCTCCTACTGCAACGGCAGTAGTTTAGTTTAGTTTCAGTACTGCCAGAAAAATACTGCAGGACATTATGTCCATGTTATGTTTTTCTGTTTATTTTGTCCGGCATTTTTTTGACCTCATTTCATTCATTCATTTTGTGGTTAACAGTAGACTTTGAAGTGTTGTGTCAGAGTCGTCTGCTGTATGGTTTTCTCTCTCATTTATTGGTTATTATATCCTGTGTTGGTTATTCTAGTCTCTTCAAGAAAATAGCAAGACTTCCTTCACACAAATATCACACTGGAACCACAAAGGTATTCCAGTTCAAACTTGAAAGGGTATCAAACAGCTTGCAGTGTGCTTTGATTTGCCTAAAATCTCTTGCTAAATGAAATATTTTTTTTTTTGCAATTTGCTGCGATTTTAGTCACTGCATCACCCCCTTTGATCTAGCCGGATGAAAAAAAGGCATACAAGACAGTGCTTTTATTTGTGCCGTGTAACAAACTAGTCTCATCTACATGCCTCATGACAATCATGGGGGAAAGTTCATTGTTCCAGCATTTGGAAAGTACGACACAGCGAGGCAAGCTGAGGCAGAAATGAAGGACAGGAGAGGAGGAGGAGGAGGAGGTGAAGACAGGATAGAGTAAGTGATAATATCACTCAGTAGCACCTAGCATTTCCACTTTCACCGAGGTACGTCTGTTGAAGGGAGGATGAGGGAAGACAGGAAGAGAGTGATTGAGGGGGTAAGGGGTTAAAGAAGACGAGGAGCGGGTCAAGCGGGCTGATGGGTACCAGGAGCCAGAGAGAGAGAGAGTCATGAAAGTGAGAAAGCCACGGTTGTGACAGAGATACTGGATGTGTAGGAAGCAGGTGCGAGAGTGACTGATAGTGACAGGGAGATGGTGTGGTTAGGGTGGCACATTTATGCCTGGAAGAGACAGGAGTGTGATGGCTGACGGTTTATTCTTGTTATTTTTTTTTTTGAAGTGAAGTCATGAAGGAGAAGGAAGGGCATTAGACGATGGAGATGGAGAGGTACACCCTTTGTGCTCGGAGCGGTAGATCCCTTTCTTACCTATGTAAAGGCCAACCAAGTGACTCTTTATCAGCAAATATCTATCTGAAAACAGAGCCTTGGTGATGTCATATCAAAGCCTATTCATGGATATTGCCAGAGAAAAGAAAAAATGCTGTGGCTCATTTCATTAATTTCAGATTTGTTGAGATATTCAGCATCCCAGTACTTACGAACAACTAACCTGATACATGAAATTCAAAATAAATAAACTCATATAGGGGAAAAATTCCCAAGCACTAGTCACTGTATTTTTGTTATTGAATTAAAAAATGTACATATGTAACATAAATGTATATAAAAAATGAATGTACAGACAATAAAAAACCCCTTTTATTACAAAAAATAATTCATACATTCTACAGCACATGATTATGCAGCTCAGTGAGTTGCGGATGGCACTCATACTGCAGGGTTAGGGGTTTGTCTCCCACTGGGAGATGCTGAAAATGTCTTATGGGCCCACCAGGCACACTAAAGGAAAGGAAAACACTATAAATTTCAGTAGGTTGCTAGTGCTGCGCTATAAGCCTCATTCCCACCAGACTCCTGAATGCTCCAAAAAATATATGTTTTGTTACTGTATATTGTAAAGCACTTCATATCAAAGTGTCCACCAAAATATAAAGACTGTCCTCCAAAGAAAATAAAAAAAAAAAACAGAATCAGTTCTTCAAGTACAAACCTCTCAGGTATAGATGGACACAAATCATTATTTCAAGTATTTCTTTTTTATATCTTCAAACATGTCTGGAGGGGATCTTTAAATCATAGACAGCCAAAGGTAAAGAGATGAAATGTAGCATTTAAACAGTAAATCTTACCTCTTGTCAATGTTAGGTTGATATTTTCTTCAACCAATAGATTTCTTGCTTGCTGTAATTGTTCCTTCTGTCCATAATGGCATTAAAGAGAGTGATTAGTGATTTCCTCCCAAAACCTGATATATTTTCATCATGTTAAAGCTCTTATGGGTAACATTTCAGCAAATCATTTCTTTCTTCACTAATTGTTTCTTAAACCGAATGAATGTAAGTCCAAAATTACATTCCTGATGAGTTTACGCTGCCGGTTTCTGGGTGTCATTGTCTCGCTGGATATTTTGCTTTCTTTGGCAGCTGCTCGTTTTTCACGTTTATCTGCTGCTTTCACTGGGCAGATAGTCTGCAGCTTGCTGTGGAAGTTTGAGTACTCTAAGCCGCCGCCCAAGGTTTTATATGGGTGAGAGCTGTTGGCACCGAACCCATATATAAACCAGTTAAACTAAATAATAAACTGGAAATTGCCAAAGAGTCAACTGTAGCTGCACATTACGAGAATGATTCTCAGTTACAGGGTACAGTTACGGAGTACTTTGATTTTATGCTCATATAAAAAAATATCGCTTTAGCAAAATCACTGTCCTTTCAGTGAAAAACAAAGCCAAAACTGTCACAATAGCAGATGGCGAAACACCTAAATATCGAATGAAAAAAAAAAAAAATCTAATGAGTTTGCTCTCTTCAGTGGAGTAAAACAGAAAACAAAACTGATGCCTGAGAAGGCAAATGAGGACAGGAGAAACTTTTTTTTTTTGTTTTATTTTAATCCCATCTTGCTAAAATTTCTCCAGAAAATGAATGCTTCATGCCAGTTCTTGCTGAGTGACATTTTTTTTTGTTTTTTTTTTACACATTCAGGCTTGCACACACACACACACACACACACACACACACACACACACGAGAACACCCACACAGACTTTGCTTCAGCTTGAGTAACCATACAGAAATCTAGGACAGAGGCTTATTTTGATGAGGAGAATTTAGCTAAGCATGGTGTTCTCAAAATTAAGGGTGTTAAAATTCCCACAGCAACCAAGTGGCTGGTACGTATTACACAGCATTTCTCCCTGGGAAAAATGCACGACTGATTAGCCCTGTCGACCTCTACGGCTGAAATTAACTCTTTAGCATGGAACCCCCTTCATGCTGCATGACTGCACTGCTCTCTCGATTAGCCTTGTGGCCTGACTGCTCTCAGCTATTTATCCAGGCACTCGTTCTGCACAACACCTTTTCTCTCCTTGGACTAAATTGCCTGGAACATTCTATAGCGGGGCAGTAGAAAGAAAGAACGGGCAGATAGGCCTCATCTCAAGAACTGATGAAGCCCTGGCAGTCCTTGAGCCCAGTAAAGATTGTTCTCACTGCAGACTATATATATATATATATATATATATATATATATATGTATATGTATGTGTGTGTGTGTGTGTGTGTGTGTGTGTGTTTGCTACTGCACACTGAGGAGGAGTGAGGGAGTATTTTAGTGGAGGTCAAGGCCATGTCTTTGCATTTTCTTTTTTTTTTTTTTTTTAAACTTTCCCATGAGACACATTATTAGTGAGAGAAAGAGAGAGAGAGGTTAATAATATGGGAGACTTGGGTGCTGAACATATGGATGAGAAGAAAGGGATTATGGGGAGGAAGTAGGAAGGGAGGGGTGGTGGGGTTGGGGGAGGGTTTGATACTAGTTCAAATACAATATATCAGTTTCCCTACTGATTCTACCCAATACCTTTTTGATATCTTACTTTTTTTTTTTTTCTAAATGAATATAAGTTTGATTTCAATCAGGATCTATATAATCAAAGAGTAAAGTTGCTTCCACACTTGTAGTTTGTTTCGTTAGGTCTGGACCAATGAAAAAAAAATGACACGTTGTTGCCTTTTAGTTCCGGTCCATTTCATGTTCACACTGGCTTACTACAAATGAAACAAGAGCTATTAGCATTTAAAGCAGGTAATTCATTGATTGTACAGATCGGACAGTTGAACACACCCTCGTAGGGGCATTAAACTCCAGTGATTAACAGCAAGTCATGCAGCATCTCTCTGCCTGTTATGTATGTGTTAGATTTATTGCTCCCAAAAACGACGGATTATGAGCATTACTAGTCGAGACTGCATCTGTCTGTTCTCCTGCTACTTTCTTTAACTTGCCGCTGTGTCTGGGGAAATCCTGGCACTCACATGGTGACGCACATACAGTACATGTTACCATGGTTACCAAATGATCTTGCAGATATATACATATTTATAGACTGCTTATACAGATCTCTTGCAAGATGTCTTTCTTGACTTTCACGACCAAGCGGCTTAAATCGCATACCTGCTTTTCGTAAAATCCATGTGTTTTGGTACATTTCGCTTTCACACCACAAACAAACCGCACCAGAAGCAGACGGAGACCCGAGGCCCGCGCCGGAGTTTGATTGACAGTTTTCACAAGATCACGAATATGTGTCTTGTCTGCAGTATGCTCGTGTCCATGTGTCTCCTGTCTTTCTTGTTGTCACAGCCCTCTGGTTTGTTGTGCCAGGTTTATCTCTACATTGCGAGCCATCCCGTCTTTTTTACCACCCATAAAGCTTATACAGGCTCAGAGTTACGATTGCAGTTTTATAGAATGCTATCGTCTGCAGGTACAGCCCCGTTGTGAAATTCTTCTTTCTATCACACTAGGTGGGGGGTGGAATGGGCCATACCACAGAGCCAGAGTCACATTTGTTAATGCCAGACATTACTGTGATCCTCTCTGCCAACGAATTGAGAGTAATTGTGAATGAAGACCTCCGTGATTAATGCTTCACATCACAGTACGTCTTCGACCTTACCCAGCAGGAATCTCACAGATGATAATGTGCAAGGAGGCTTAAAGTGCACTCCAAGCAAGAAAACTGTTCATAATATGGAGTTACAGCGAGGTAAAAACTTTGAACTGATATCAGAAAGATAATTAGGCCCAGTGAAAGGCACTTAATCACCAATGACTACATGCCTGATCACGCTTCAAAAACAACTGAACTGAAGTAGCCTTTTTTTACAAGAACGACCTAATGTCTTCGTCAGCACTTTAGTCTAGCTGCATGGATTCAACCTTCTCCAGACATCCTCAAAAGCAGTTTCAACTTGAATTTAAAGTGATACTAGTTGTGATCCATTTGAGTTCTGTAGATAAGGACGGTGGCGTACTCGCCATCGGGCATACAGGGACAAATCCCAGTGAGCCATCAAAAAATCCATAAAGTTTTTACCGTCCCTGTCTGTCGCTTTACCGGCTGGCCCTCTCTATATCATTTGGGGTGAGCATGAGAGCGTGCTGCGTGCCCCCCAGGGTCGATCCCAGTCTGATAAGTCCGGGGCTGAATTTTTTGCCTAGTACACCCCTGGATAAAGATGTGGAACTCCTGATCCCCTGAACAGAGACAGCCATCTGTCTGAAGTCAGACACTTTTGCCAGGGATTTGACCATTTACAACAGATGGTTATACAGTTAGGTTTGGCAGAAAGGGCTTTACTCTTTGATGGAGCAGAAAGAATCTGAAAAATCTCAGCAGCTATGAGGATACCTTAACATAAAATACCAAAAAAAAAAACCTTAGCACATAAGGTGGTGGAAGGAGCTGTGGTGCAATCAGAACTGAACACATGAGCAGAGAAATATCGAGAAGAGTCAGGTTGTGACGTCCGCTCTGTACACCTGCATCGATGATCAACCCGTGACTGTGAAGCATGAATGAAGCAGCTAATGCCAGATAATGCAAGTGTGATTTCAGTGCTCTGTCTGAGCTAATGCAAAGCTCAGTTTTTGCAAAAGGACACACCGTACAAATTCCCCCAGAGAGTAACTGATCTTTAAACCCTGACAGGTTTCATTATGTCATTGAAAAGTATATTTACATGGATATTTATGTTGGCTTTGTAGGTCGGTACTGTTGATCTAAAGAGATGAATTGCTGGTCAATCAAAGGCGTCAATTGAAAGGTCAGAGTGCAGCCGCCATTTTGATACCAAGACATCACTAATATTTACATGGTAACTGGAGTTACGACGGAGAATACATGGAACATTAGACACGTCTGACGGCTAATTTGAAATCATGCAACAATGGTCTGTGGGCATTTATTGATGTAATAATGTGTTTTGGACTAAATAGTTTACTGGACTGGATCTTACCAGTGTAACAAGACCATTTTTGTCTGAGTTTTATCAATCAACTTACACATAGGAGTTGTGTACACAGCATAGTTTGTGTATCGAACAACTTAACCTCATAAGAGGTCAAGTCTCCAACTCCAACATTCCAATCATATTAGACTCCTGCGAACAAACCATCAAGGTCACACTCTTCTATCAGGAGTACACGGGCAACTTCTGAGTGGATGTGAATGTTTCATGTCTTTTGAAGTGAGCATGAGGTCATGGTTGTATGTGTTTGCGTGAACGGGCAGACAGAGAGTACTGATGTGTATCGGTTTGTAACATATTGTTCTAAGGGCTTAGCCTTGCCTAGAAAATTACAGGCAATAAGAGAAATAACACTCTAGCAGTGATATTATAGAAGCCAACAGCGCTGAAGGGAAAGGCTACTGTTAGATCTAAAGAATAGTACAAAATCATCTGGAACAAACCAGAACATTCTGAACTGAATAGTTCAAAAATAAACGCAAGCAGATGTTAACACAAATAGAACACACGATGCATTAGGAGCTGCGTCAGACTGTACCAGAAAACACTAGTATGTACGATACAAAGCAACATACACAAAGAGAACTTTCAGTCATACGGTAAAAACGCAGCATGTCAGTGCCAACATGACAATAAATATGTTCTATTTTCCAGTTCTCAACTCACAACTCAATCTTGCAACTAAAAAAAAAAAAAAAGGGACGGGGTAACCAAGTGGAAATCTAGGACACAGTCTTATTTTGATGATTCAAGGGAGGGTTATCAGTGCCTGGCTGTGTAGCCGACTCATTGAGCTGTTCTTTTTTTAATTTTTCTTTCAGGTTTCACCTCTATTTTCTGCTTCCTTATCATTTTTTTTCTCACATGGGTTCATCCTTATATCTCACCACCCCACACGCCCCCCTCTAAAAAAAAAAAAAAAAAAAACACAGCAGAAAGTGGGATTGATTCAGCTCCCTGTCTTACTTTCTTGCTAAGCCAAACACTAAGCATGTGAATGATTCTGTGCGTGTGTGTGTGTGTGTGTGCGTGGGAGCACAAGAGCCGGGGTGCATGTCCGTGTGCACTAAGCATAGGAGGCCCTGAAGATTGCCTCTCTGTCCCGCTGTGTTGACCCTTCCCTCTGATGAAAGGTAGCTGACAGAGTGGAGGTAAGTGTGAGTGTTTGTGTACTCAGGAGAGACGTCGAGGGCAAGAGTCAGAGTCTAAGTATCATTTTTCTCCTTCCCCCCTTCTACCATGTGGAGAATGAAAATCTGACTATTCTAGACACTTCTCATGCTACTCTGTTGTGATTCATGAAAAACACCTGCCAGAGTGTCCTCTGGGTTGCTTTTTACTGTGAGTTTAAGTGCCCGTGCAAACGGAGTCAGTGTATGTGTGTGTGTGTGTGTGCATTTATGAAGCCACGCTTGCATGAATGCACTTTGGTGTGTGCAGGCAGATGCAGCTGATTTTCCACTGCAGTCATAGCCTGCTCTCGGTTTTCTTATTAGCGGGATGCGCATGCTGCTTTCATTGTTGATTACCAGAGAGAGGATGCCATGCATGAATGAACATACACGGCCAACATTATAGTAACGTGTGGTTAAACATGAGATGCACACACTGTACACACTCACACACTGTCAATAAATACACGGCAGAAGTGCTGCAGCTATATCTGTTGCTATATAAGACCGAAAAAGTTCAAAAAAAAAGAAGAGAAAGAGAAGATAAAAAATATTGTAATTAAAAGAAAGTTAAACAACTAAAAATGAAAAGAATGAAAAAACAAACTGCAGTAATTAAAGAACAATGATTTAAATAAATAATTACACACACAAAAAAACAGATAAAGCATAGGAATGAATGAAAGCAACAGAACAGATGAGTGAAAAAAAATAGAAAGAAAAAGAAAGGAATAGTCATAGCAACAGCACAGCAGCCGCCCTTCACCAGAGTGGAGAACAACCTCCGCTCACCTCTCAGTCAGACGCAGGACCGGCAGCTGAGAGTGGACGCTGATTTATAGTCCACCTCCCTCCCTCCGTCCATCCCTCCGCAAGCCCCCTCCCTCACCCGTGTCCCTTCCCGTTCCTTCACGGCGTCAGCATGACGGTGTTACTATGGCAACAGCTTCCCACTGCAGAGGCAAATGTGAGCAGAAATCGATCTTTTCGTGTGGCTGCGTCAAATACATACACATCACTGTTGAAAGTATGACAGAAGATTGTCATGTCGGGTTTGGTAGATGATTTTTGGTTATATTTTCGGCAGACCTCGAGTATATCAGAGGGTGGGGGGGGGGGGGGAGAAGCAGGAAAAAATGAAAGCAGAGAGGCAGAGATGACATGTTTGACAAAGATTGTAGGCTGTTAGCTCCTTTTGTTTTAAATTCATGTGAATGCTTCCAACCTTGGGCACAGTTAACCTTTCAGAAAACCATTGATAATCCACAAAAAAACAAATTAAAGGAAAATTTCTAACTTTGCACTGGCAGCAGGATGCTTCAGATGAAGATCCCTATGCAGCTATACTGCCTGTTTCAGGTGGCTACTTTCTGTATGTCCTTTCAGATGTTTGAGATGATTCATCATGTTTATCTAGAAAACTGTAGTAGCCCTGCAGCTTACACATAAGTTCCCTAAATCTCTATACCAGAGATCACTTTGCTTTATAACTACAACCTCACAGACCTGTTAGCATGGCTGTAGACTCTTAGTCTTGTTGAGTATCTGCTGCTGACGCCACTTTCTTTCCACACCGGTGGAGTGTGTGACAATAAGATGTCTAAATCCGGCCTCAAGTTTTTCACCTCGCAGCTGTGGTATCATTACATAATGTGTGTCAGACTGAGGCAGAGATACAAAGTGCGCCAACATTGGCTTTCTAACATGTTCACTAGGGGCTCAGGCTTATCTCATATCGATCCATTTAATCCAAATCCATCTAAATACTCATGGAACTGAGAGTGAGGTAGAAGACAGAGTATGAGGGGGTGGAGGGCAGAACGATAGACCCAGTGTGCGATGTGGGAGTTGGAAGATTTGAAAAGATCTAATAAGAGAAAGAATAACAGGGGGGGGGGGGGGGGGGGGGCAATTTGAGATTGAGGATGAAAGTGAAATAAAACAAAGCTAATTTGGCAGCTTGGAAGTATAGCAGGGCTGGTGTTGATGTATGTGTATATACAGTATGTGGATGTGTAGGTGTGAAATAAAAACACCAGTCAGCCTGTGAGGTTGAGAAAACTAGATTCTGAATCCATTTTGATGGCACACCAGTGACCTTGAGGCCCCCATAGTCAGACAGACGCTGTCCTGCACCAACCTGATTCAACTTCTCTCCTCATATCTGCTGCTGAGAGAGAGAGAGAGAGAGAGAGAGAGAGAGAGAGAGAGGAGAGAGCGAGCGAGAGAGAGATGGAGTGGGTCTGTCTGTCCAGTAGCTTATAAAAAGTCCATTATGGTGCGCTTCTATCAGTTTGGGCTCTCCCAGATGGACCCTGGAGTAAATGGACAGCACCAGAGAGCTATAAGCTCAGATTTGATATATGGCTGAGAAATAGCTCTGCGTGTGTGTGTGTGTGAGTGTGCGTGTTTTTGTGCGATTGTGCGTGTTAAGGATGGTGTGCATTTGATCATATACGCTGCACTGAAAGAGTTGACAGTAGTCAACAGCGAACATTTCCGTGCCACTATGTTTTTTTGTGCATGGCATTTACTTAATACAGCTGTTTTACCATAGTACCATATGTGCTGCCTTGCCACACACACACACACACACACACACACACAAAAACACACACACATACATACAGGCTTAAATCCCAGCTCAGTCTGACAAAGGAGCCTGTGGCTCTTCCCCAGCCTGATGCTTTGTACGGGCTCAAAACCGCTTTACTGCATGACGTTTATTTATCAGCCATATTTACTTCCTATTGTGTGGATGTGTCTGTGTCTCAGCATGTGTATGTACCACATCGAGGTATATTTGAGCTCATAATGTGTGTATTTAGATGTTCAATAAGCAGTATGCATGTCTCCATGCTTGTGTGTAAGTTCTTTTCATTTAGGGTATCACACTGCTCTTTGCATTGAGTTGAGGAAGCTGACAAAAGGCCCAGAGTGCAATCGCTCAGCAGGCTGTGAATGCGACTTTGTCCTTCTACATGGACGTGCTTTATCAACGGTTTGTTTGTTTGGAAGAAAGAGAGAAAACGGCCTCAAGCAAAAGAGGTGGTTGATGGTTGATTATACTCCAATGACTATCAAACCTTAACACTTTGTGGAATTGTTACGCTGTTGGTGTGCTGCACTTCCCTACACTACATTTATGTGTATTTATGCTGTGAATTACTCCCCTAATAGCTGAAGAGCTGCTAAACAGATTCGCATTGTTCTGAGCACAATGACAATAAAGATCTCATCTAAATCTAATCTACTAACTCGTTGGACTGTGTGACTAGCACTTTGATGCCTTTTTACTTGTAGTTTTCATCTGATGAACTTCTGTCGGTAGGTTGTGCTTGTTTAATGTTTTTGGCAACATGGAATAGGATAAAAATCAACCCTCCACTCAAAAATGTGTTTTACTTATTGTTACATCACTTGGATGTTTGAGCTTCACTGTGCAGAACGATGTATGTGCAGAGTTTGACACTAGAAGACTGTGTTCACATTCATCTGCTGACGGAGGAACGTTTCTCTGAGCTCACCTTAAATCTGGGTTTAAGTCGTGTACCTATAAGCATGATTTGTGACATCACAACTAGTTTACAGCCAATCATGGGCCACTATTCAACTTACACAAGTGTGACATGGACACTTACTGTAAAACTTACACTACAGTGCAGATATGCTTTGAATCGACTTTTCAGTGAAATACAAGACATCTTGTGTACAGAAGTTACAACTTTTGAGAAGAAAATCATTTGCATATTCATGGACTCTGGAATTTTTAATGAGGAGGAAGGAGGAGAGGGTACTTTAAGGATTATAACAAGATAATTCAACTTTTTTCTGTGGTAAAAATGTATTTAGACACAAATTATTACTAAAAGAGTATATTATATCGGTCTTAAAACATGCTGCATGGATTGTACACAGGCCAAAGCCAACACCTACTAACAAACCTCTCACTTACACTTCTGCTACCGAACTAGCAGGAAAGAAAAAAAAAAAAAACTCATTCCTTCTAACTCTTTGCCAATCACACATACACACTGTCACACACAAATCACTGTCATAGCCAAGATGACTAACAGGCTTCACAGTGTCTAAAGTTGACAGCATGTTTACTGAAATCCCAGTGGCTGCACTTAACAGTCCTTTTTATCCTTTGCTCTCTGACTGAATAAACATCTCTTAACACAGTGACACCCATAATATACCCCGTACCGTTACGTTTGAGCCTTGATATGTTTTTACATCTGTCAGTATGAACGTCAGTAGTTCCTCACTAGTTATAGCTGAGCTTGTCATGTAAACTTTACTCATGTAGATTAATAGAATTGCTAATGTTAAGGTAAAATCATTGACCTTTACTGCAAGTGTCCCTGGTTTTATTTCTCTTCTCTCAATATCACGTCGTCTCTTTTTAATTTAACCGTATAAAGGCAGGTTCACACTAGTAGCTTTTAGTCGGCCCTTATTCAGTCATATGACACTAAAGCATCAGCAACACTACAAGTAAAATATCACATCTCCACCTCTGCTCCCGACCAATCATGGAATTATTGACCCTATCCGCAATTGGAAGTGATACTGCCAGCTATATTCCCCTGGAGATGAAGAAACAGCTGAAAAGGGTGGGGGAAAAAAAGTAAGAATGAGAGAGGGCAAGACGATTTGATGAAGTGTGTGATGATGTGTCCATTAAAGTGCAGTCCAGAACATTAAACAATATAGTGGGGTTTGTAAAGGTCAGTACTCTCAGGGTTTATCCATATTGATCTTTACTTTCGATTGTGCCGGACTCTGCACTGGCGTCCATCTAAATCCTCTTCTATGCCACAGACTCGGGTAAGAGACAGAAAGAGAGACAAACAAGGGCAGAGAAAGACATTTAGAGAGCTCCCACAACGGGACTGGCACCGACTTTGTGGGATCCAGGACTTTCTCTGTCGCTTTCCAAATAAATCAATACCTTTTTTTGACATTTTTTCAAAGTTCAATCTACTCAACACTTTATCTTGTTGAAGGTAATGGTATCTTGTTGTGTCAATAGATTGTTTCCCGCCGATGTAACTAATCATTTAATCGTTCAGTTAGCCAGTCAGTCTGATGCTAAACCTACAGTGCCAAAAACTCCCTTTGGTGAAGCAGTGGTGTGGTGATGGTAGCAACACAGGTAGCCAGTGTAAGTGAGCTTATCTGCTAGCATGTTTACTGTTCGCTGATCACTATCGGCTGGATGAGCTATAACAGTGTTATCTTATGACAGTGATGATGTAGTTATAAGAATTTCATTATGAATTGATTACTGAAAGTGACCTTTCCTGTCTTTTTACTACAATAGCACTGAGCTGTATCCTCTTCATAAGTTCTTCAGAAAGACATTCAAAGTCTTTTTTTTTTTTGTGGTTGAAAGACCTGAGCAGTTAAATATATTCTGCACATTTCCAAGTCTATATTTTTATTCTGGGGCTCTCCTGGAATATCTTTGCATGATTTACATTTCAAAAAACTCCTTATTCAAATTATACTGGCCATTTATACAGCCCCTCAGTTCAGCCTCTGTCAGAAACAGTCCCGATGAGCCCTCTCCATTCTGATTGGCCAGCTTCCAGAAGCTGGCAGACTTCTGGATGCTACATAAACAAACAATAGTAGTAGGATTTCACTTCTTTTTCTCATTCTTTACTCAAAATGGAAACTTACTCAAATACATCTATACATATTCAAGCCCAAATCAGATCCAAAATTCTAGTGGACAGCTTGAACAACCAATGGAACGACTCTAGCAACAAAGACTATGAAACGGGGGGATGTAAATGCAAACAGCAAATGAAGCATTCAGAGCAGGATGAAGCCCTGGCTTTTGTCTTGCAGGGAGCATTTCTACATATTTTCACCTGAAGATTTGGATTTTTGACGATGTTTAACATAGACATCTGACATTATAATAGTATATAAATCCCAAAAAAGCATTGTATATCCCCTTTAAGAGCTTGAGGGTAAAGTTCTGTGATAATACAGCCTAATTGCAATACAGTAATTGGAAAGTAAGGGATCCCTAAATCCAAAATTCTGAATCAGATTCTTCAAGTTATGTTTGGAAGGAGGTTGGTTTGCTTTTTATAATCATCATTTTTACATTCGATAATTACATTTTCATGGATTTCATTGGAACCACAGTGATAAGGTAAGCTACTGGAGCAGCTGTAAAGCAGCTGTAAATTGTGAATACCTTTTTCTGAGTGTCACAAACACCCAGAAATGTTTCTTTGTATGATCCAAACCTAATCCATTTAGTTCATTCAAATTTGGAAAGTGTAGCAGAGCCGTATCATTAAATCATTAGTAATAACATGTATACTGTCAGTTGACTCAGCCGGGGAAGGACTTTTATGAGAATAAATGAGGCGCCATCTTGGAACCAGAGTTGCGAAGAACATTAGCAGCATTTCTAGCTTTGCGGTTAGCAGACATGACCAACCGGAGGAGTTAGATGAAGAGGGAGGGAGAGGATGATCAAAGAGCTAGAGAGTAAATACAACAGGCGAAGAGTTAAAGTTTCGCTCATGTTTTTTAATGCCATTTTCTATCCTACTGTTAGGTAATGAATGTTGATTGGTTAGGAGGATGTGTTGCATGATTATGATGATGATTATAAAATTGAGTGTATGGAGTCAGTAACTATAGAAATGCAAGCCTCACGTATCAAGGAGCACTATGCTGGCATATGGTTTAATGGTTTTGGTGGAAAATATGTAAAACCTGCAAGCAAGTGGGCGTTTATACTGTGCACTGACCTGACTGAGGCTGATGAAAGTAGCTTTCAGGACGGCATTTGCATCTGTACTCCAAGTTTGATTGCCACAGAAGATGCAACAATTCTGTTTCTTTTAGGCAATGAGGCGGTAAGGCAAAATTGAAATCAGTTTATTGTCTTGCAAAACACTTTGAGAGCACTGTTGCACCATTTGCTAATTCTAGCTTATGTCAAAACAACTCCTCCCCCCCACACACACACACATACACACAAACGAACACAATAGTTACTTCTGTTACCTAGGGCTATAGCCAGCTGTAGATATCATCTAGACAGCACACAAACAAAATTTACATTGTTCCTGAGGTAAAATATTGTACTTTGGCATTTAAGCGCAAGTGGTTCTGCTGAGAACAACACACAAAACAAGGCAATGGGAGGGAGAGTTAGCCAGTATGAATGAAAGAGCCAGAGCTTGAGTATAAAAAACAGTGTATTTTTCCTGACAAAGAGTTGTTTCTGTAAAAGGCCAAATTAGGGGGCTGGTAGCAATGGGCGTTTGAGCAATCATGACAGAGCCTCAAAACACTTCCGAGGCTTTCATGCTTGTGTGTGTTTGTGTACTGGGAGGCGGGGGAGGATGTGTTGTCTGTGTTCCTCCCTAGGTCAGCTCCTTGATAGAGGCTAACAGGAGGACATTTCAGTGTCAATCACTTTTGCACTCTGTAATCTAATACACACACCCCCACAATTACATTCCATGTGGATAATGTATCTTAGATATGCTGTATGTCTCTGCCTCTTTGCGTTAACGCAAACCACTGCAAAAAAAAAAAAAACTCAGATGGGCAAGAAGTACCCAAGTGAAATAGATCTTCTATATCAAAGACTGTTTTTGCCACCAGGGGAGTTGATTAAGTCTTGTGCTGCTGAAACTAAGCCTACAAATCCATTTGCACAGAACAGAACCGTCTGCGCTCATGCCTCCATATGTTTGTACCAATTGAGATAAAACTGACTTAGATATGTTGCATGATTTCACTTTCTCTATTTATTTCTCTCTAGGCAATCTTTCAGTTTCCACAAATGCTTGCCATCTATGTGAGGTGTTTCGGTCCAAATCCGTTCTCTGATGTATCAGATCCAGGCTTTTCTCCACTGTAGCAGCATATTTATTTATGCCTGTATAATCAAGCCAAAACTCTTTTATTACTTTCTTTGCTGTGCTAAATCGTAAGAACTCACATTGCATTTCAATGGCTATATTTCTATTGACATTTTATGTTTTCCCTCTAAGCTAATGAACCAGTCAGAATTGACTCCTTCCTGACTTTCTGAGATTATGCTGCAGACTTGACATTTTGTTATCTGTTGCAGCACCATGTGTTCTCAAATATATCAGTGTGTTCTTTAAATATACTGCTACAAGGTGCAAGCCAAGGATATGTAGGCGTTTGTATTTTTATTTTGCCAAAGTCGTGTTTTGGATATACTGGAGACGTGCCTTTTTTTGACTTCACTGAATATACAAAGTGAATGTAGATGCTAATGAGCACTTAATTACTACGATTTTAAAACCAGTTTTCTGTATGCTATGGCGCAACTGCATGTAGTAAACAAACTGGACATCCACATGCCAGTATTTATTTAATCTTACAGCACATATGCTTCTCGTTGGATCTCATACATTTAGTTGAACGATGCAAAAAAAAGAGAAGAAAAAAAATCTCCTGTCTCCTGTTGTTTCAGACCCATATGATGACGACGATCTGAAGGTGAAGACACAGAGACCACGATCAGCTGACCAGCCAGGTGTGTTTCAGGCACAAACAGGTGAGTAATGTGTGTGTATGTGTATATGTGTGCGAGTTCACAGCCTGGAACAAAAAGCAGCCAACTTGACCTTTTAGATGCTGTATGCGTTACTAAGAATAAAGAGCTCTATAAAGATAATAATACATTTTCCTTTTGAGGCATTGCTGAACTCTGGGCAGCTCCTCTATGGTTGACCATTGGCATTTGTGAACCCGTGGATGTGTGAACGTCTGTGTGTGTGTGTGTGTGACTTCAAAGTCTTGCATAATTAATAGGATTGGAAAAGAAAGACTGAATTATTCATGACATGATACATTAAACATATTGAGAATGTCACATGTATATATGCAGGGGAATGTGCTTATAGGTACATGACATTACATGTTGGCTGCTTCACCCACATCAGAATAGGTCATATACTAATCTGAGCTTGTGCCCACATACGCTCATACTGTACGCTCACCCACGTTTCCATATTCACAGCTGTGCGGAGGGTGGGGGTGGTGGTGGGGGGGTGGGGGGTGGTGGTGGAGGGGGAGTCCCTACCGCGAGGGAAACCCCTGGCTCTGTCTTGTCCTTCTCTTCTGTTCTCACCCCTCTTCGCTTCTCCCCCATTCTTCCATTCCTCCAGGCATGTGTGATGAGCTTAAGCCCTGACTCACGGCATGTTAATGAAGATGTAATGCGATTAACGGACATGCAATTAATTTGATTTCCTTCTTTGCCATGTGATGACGCCTCTATCAAAGGACACGGCGCTCACAAACAATTTCGAGAGAGAGAGAGAGAAGTAGGGGATGACTTAACTTGTAGATTTGTCTTTCAAGGGCGTAACTCAGAGGGAACAATGGAACAGTTTCCATAGGCTGTCTGGAGAAGTGAAAATCACGCACAGTCATGTCTAAACATCAATTATTGGCGTTATGTACACATAAACACACATCCTTCCTCAAAGAAGAGACACGCACAGATACCCTGGCACACAGATATGCTTGTTTACTGTATGTACCACTCCTGTTTATTCATATATAACACCATCCTTTGGGGCTTTTTTTTTTTTTTTACCATAATTCCATGAGTATTAATGTCTTTGGCTATCATCTTAAAACACATTTGTCTAACATGATCATCCTCATGAATATTCAGTCAATGATAATTCACACTGAGTGGATTTAATTAATTAATGTCACAAGTAAATCATCTAATGCCCATATCTGTATGGTATGGAGGAATTTCCTATATTGGGTACTGATATATTGATATAGGTCAGGCCATGTGAAAACGATCTTCTATAGAACAACATCAGTAGAGCTTCTTTGTATATGAATGATGAATCAAGACTCTCTTAACTTGACTAGATATCTCTTGTCCAGGGGGAGAGGGGGGAAAAAAGGGGGAAAAAAAGCTTCTATAAATACAGGAAATGTGTTTGGTTATTGTAACCACAAAGCCCCTCTTTCATCATTGTCACATACTCCCAAGCTTTTCTCCAGACAATTGTATAGATTACAATATTGTTTGTCTTCTTATTGTAGTAATATTGCAATGGTGTCACAGCCATCCAAAGGACATTTTGATTTTATTCCAGAAAATAAAGAGCAGAGAAAAACTAAGAATTGCTAACAGGAATCAATAAATTAAACATTTGTTTCTGGGAAAAATGAAAGTGAAAAATGTACCAATGCACTATGTCATATATCTCCACTAACAGTTACTTCTACAGCAATATATTTATAGAAATAGAGGAATATATTTATGATTATAAGAGAATACACACTCTGACATGAACCACATGGGTCTATGTGCTTTGCTGATGTAGAATAACATGAATGCATCATCTGTTGCATCACTTCTAGGCTTTTAAATGGTGTTTTAAGCCTGGCATCTAACAAGGTTTATATTTTCAAACTAACGATATCATTCCTCTTGAAGAAACGTAGCATAAGAAGAAGAAAAACAAACTATCTTCTCTCTGTCCATCTCTGTCTTGATCTTCAGGTGACCCTGCAGCAGAGGAGTGGTCACAGTGGAGTGTGTGTTCCCTCACGTGTGGGCAAGGCTGGCAAGTGAGGACGAGATCATGTGTTTCTTCTCCTTATGGGACACTGTGCAGCGGTGCCCTGCGGGAAACACGCATGTGCAACAACACAGCTTCCTGTCCAGGTGAACCTGGGATCACAGGCTCAGGTATGTTGACCTAACTGTGTGTAGGCTGCCTTTCTCCTTTGCCTGAATTCAACGGCACTTACTGGTCAGGACTGTTTTCCCACAGCAAGGATGCGGAAGGTCCAGCCTTCACCTCTCTGCAGTTTGTTTGTTGCTGATGTTTATATAGTAGATAAGCAAATACAAGAGTGATTTTTCTTTGTGAGACAGGTGACCTCTCCAGGCTGTGTCCCCTGCTTCCTCACAGTGCATGCTGGGATGTATGATTAATGAAAAGGGTTTAGCAGTGTTGCACAGTGATGAGCAGTATATATATTTATAATCTGCTTATACTGCATGCCTCCCTTAAAAGCTGCACTTTGTCAAATGTAAAATGTGATGAATTGCAGCTTTAAACAATAGGCTTATTATTTCTTAGCACCTCTCTCTCCCATGCAGCATTCACCTGTCTTTTTGCAATATGTTAGGAAAGTTGTAAAACTGAAGAAAGTAATGACAGTGTGAAACACTTTTAAGAATGCGCGCACACACACTATCACACACATCGCATGGGATCTGGACAGCCGAAATATAATCTGACCATGGCATACAGAATGATAATGTCATTTTGTCATTTCAATTCACACTCCTGGCCAGCGGAGAGAGAAAGGCAGACAGTGATGCAGAGAGAGAGAGGGAAAGAAAGAGACATGACAACTGAGCTGCATGTCAGGAAGTCTATTAGACTTGCCACAATTCAGAAGTTCATACTTCCTGGCTTCTCTATCTTTAGCTCTCTTCTGCTCCTTCACTTTTCTTTCAGCACTGTTCTCATTTCCCTTGCCTTGTGTATATCTCCATTAACGTCCATACAGAAAGTGTACATAGAAAATTGACCTAATTAGCAAACAAATATATGTTTTTACAATGAAAACTAAGGTAACTTGCTTTCATTGTAATATGCAATGTGGAAATTGTTATATGTATATTCAAATCTGTGTGCACATTACAGTGACATAGAAAAACAACATGGATATAGAAAGCATTCAAAGTGATAACTAGAGCTATGGTTTTTCTTTGACTTCAGAGTAATTACTTTTTTATTTTTAGATGCAGTGACTGCTACAAAATATATCTAGCCAATCAAATAAAATTTTCATGTTCGTTCATGCTCTGCCAATCAGGGTGAGCATATTCGGTCTTATTTGCTTGCTATTAAAAGACAGCTACAACATGAGCGCCTCATCCATTTTTCTTGAGCAACACACATCAAAACAATCAAGCCAGATGAAGTCACTGAAGGAACTTGTGAAATGTTCATCCTGAATAATGCAAGTTCTGCTCCGGTTTGATTGCTAGTGTAGGTCTTTACTAGATGAAATTGTGAAGTACTGCCTGTCCGGCTCTTGTTTGATTGCCCTGATTGCAATGGAAGTGCAATCCTGTATAGCACAGGCTCTCTCCTGCCTGGCTTCTGTCCTTCCCTTAATCCACTGCTAATGCTCACCCCCCCAACCAGGGGATGACAAAAAAAATCAGTGCTTCCTCGTCAAATCGCGGTCGACGCATCATCTGATGGTATAGCAGACCTCTTCCATCCTGTCCCAATTGTCTGTAGCGACTGCCTCCTAGCCGTTCCTGCCAGTCTTTAGCCAACAGACCGGCTGAGGCAGCGAAGCCATTTTTAATTTTTTTCCCTACTCTTGAGGAAATCTTTGAGTGCGTGGAGACAACTTTGTTGGAACCTCTTACGAATAAAGCTCTGGCATTAGGGTCTTAACTAGAATGGAGGCGGCCAAGGGTCTGTGCCAAGACATCCCTGAGCTCTACAATAAGTTGCCTCTGTACTTGCATGGTACTTGTTGGTGAAAAAAGACGGAAGATTCCCCTACAGACCGACACAAACAACAAGGACATGGAAAACCTTTCAGTGAATATTTCTTCTTCTGTGAACCTGGTACAATTTTAGTTGGCATCAGACAAGACCTTCCTGTCAGCTGAGGAATTGCTGCTTTATGCAGTAGATAAGCAACCAACCATTTGTGCTTTTACTAAAACTGGTAATGTCAAAACTAGCTACAGTTTATATTTGAGATGGTTGGCATGATTACTAGACAAAAAGGACACAAAAGATCATTTTGGCATTCCATTGTAACAAGAGGGACAATTTGTAAAACTCAATCATGCTGCTGCTCAGCAGAATCAAGAGAATCAAGTCTGAACCAGATATGATATACTCCACTGACTTTCTGTACATCAGTATGACAAGAAGAGGGTTGCTGATGGTGTCCTGGCTCCCTGTCTATGTGGTGACTGGGGACTGACTGTGGGGCTGTCTAAAGGTCCTTTTTTTACACTGTGCAATTTTGGGCTGTCTGAGACGAAAGTTGACAATTGTGAGAATGGAGAATCATGGTAAAATCCTTGGTCGTCAATCCAAAAACGGTGGTCCTAGATCTCACTGCAAAACGTCCACTGACGACCGATTTGGAGCTTTGGCGGCCAAAGACAGCCCGAGGCAAAATATCTGACAGTGACAGAAACTAAAGACCAAATTCTCACAATGTGGCTGCTGCTATGACTTTAAACCATCAGAATACAACATGAAATGACAATGGCCGGCGTGACATTTTTTTAAGTGTGGTGTTTTTAATAAAGTTTAGGGAGAGAACACACTCATTCTCCTTACCACGACCATGGCGCACAAAAACCAAAACAATGGAGGTGAAACAACAAAGAAGTTTGTGTGACTTTGCTGCATTTTAAAAATATGAGCAGTGCTGATGGAGGATGCAAGTTGATGATGTGCCTCTGCTTTCGTACTTTTTTCTACGTACATTGTAGTGCTATAATGAACCATAAATTCAGCGCACAAGCTGACATGCCTTAAATTGATATCGTAGAGTCTGACATAGATTGTGACCAAGATTTGATTATATAGTAGGTGTCTCGCACAATGTGACATGCAATAAACTTACACAATCATTGTTGTTGCACAGTCTAAATGCACCCTTAAGGAGAACATCAAAAAAAACACCTGCATGGTCCCTTAACTGTCAGAGAGGAAGGAAGCTTGGCCTCTATTTTGGCTGGTGCACAGTTGGGTGGTCTTTAGGCTAACATCCCTGAACCCAGTGATTGCTAAGGGGGTATGTCACAGGACTAGGGCACCACTCTCCTCCATATCCAACCATTCTAATAATGCCAGTGGATGATGGAAGGATGTGTTTGAAGGTACACTGTTAAATGAAACTTCTCAAGCAAAAACTTCTCAAACTTCTCAAAGCAAAAGTGGGGACCCTGCTGTCTAAATGTCAGTGTCACAGCATGGGATGTAGTCATTAAACTTCAGCTGCTAACTGTAAAAGTAGAAGACCTTTCCACTAGTTGCGTAAGACTTATGGTGAGGCTTTATAGAGCTAGAACTAGTTATTATATGTAAATTTGTTAACTTTACATCATATGGAGGTCATCTTTTATAAAGACAAAGGGTCTCAAAACCACACAGATCCATTGTGTTGTATAGGATCCTTAGAATATGTTATACTGGTGTATGTGTGAATGTGAATTTTCCATCAAACCGCAGAGCTAGACTTCACATTGACCAAAAAGCTTTCATCAGGAAGACATATACTACACACTACCCTAAAAGATTCACAGTCACATAAAGCTTTTCTTAGTGCTTTATGGACTCATCATTATAAATGTGCATTCATTTCTGTGTGTGCATTCCCCCAGTATATATATGCATTTGTGATGTGTAGTTTTTATTATTTGCGCCCATGCCGGCATAAGGCGTGGGTGTTGTTTTTGCTTTGTCCTTTGTTATCGAAGTGATATTTAAGAGTCATCTGTTAATTGAAGTGCAAGTCAGTGTTGTGATAGCGATTATGGTGTTTTGTTTGCGTTTTCTATACGTCTGTGTGAGAGTTTTGTCAGTTTGCATGAGTGTTTCCGAAAAGTATTTGTCATTATGTACATTTTTAGGATATGCACGCTTTCACATATGAGTTAGGAGTCAGTCAATGTTTACTGATGTTTACTCTCAACCCCGCCTGAAAAGAAAACTAAATGAAAAAAAGAGAGGAACATTTTCCTTCCCTGTCGGTGCATATGCTAATCTTGTTTTTATGCAAATGTGCCAACACGATTTGTATGTCTAAGTGCCTCATTTTCCATTCAGTGTCGATATTAATATCCTCAGCCGTTCCTTTGATGGGATATTGGTTGCTGTGTTATGTTCCATTTATTATTTCATTATTTCCCCCACTCCTCTGATGTTTTATGACGTGGTTCTGGGGAGGGGGGGGGCACTCCAGGGATTGCCTGAATGGGATCATACCAAATTCAACTAGACTAGCGAATGTGGGGGCGGCAGCAAAGAGACATAAAAGACATAAAATGAAGGCCCTCGATTTCTGTTTCTGACTTTTACTTCAGTCACTAAAATCATAATTTCATGCCTCAAATACTATAAAAAGTAAAATTAAACAACTCCAGCATACACACAGCTAATGCCTTTTCAAACCTGCTGTTCAAAACATGGCATCCAGTCGCGGCAACTTCTCGATTTATCTGAAAGATCTGCAAGTGAAATGTTTTTTAACCAACATCCTCTATTCTGTTTCATATACACTTACTTGCAAAAGCAAATACGCAAGGCACACAAGCATAAGTCAAAGCACGCACACTTTCTCCTAGAGTATCCTGAGGTGGAGAGAGTGCACTGCATATTTATTTTGTAGTTGGCTTTGCCAGAATTTTCTTTTTTTTTAAAAATTTTTTTATATCATTTATCTGTGTGGAAGTTAGCACTTTAGAAGTATGGGTGGGTGGATATGTCTGTGGGCACATCTCCGTGTATGCCCGTGTGTGTGTCTGCACAAGTTAGGAAACATAAAAGAAAAGTAGCTTGGACAGAAAACCAATGAAGTGTAAATGGAAATTTTCTTCTCGTTTTTTCATGGGTAAAACTCCTAAATTAAGGTGATACAGATAATCAATTTTTAAGTAATGGTCTGGCTCTTGACAAAGCAAACTAGGCAGTAATTGGTCCGGCAAATTAACATTTTTTTTTTTTTTGTGTGTGTGGAATATGCGCTGAAGTATAAGGCCTTCATGCCCCAAAGCGTCCAAAGTGAAGAAGTACCACATACTTCTGTTCTATTTAGCTACTGCTCATTTGCCATAGATTCAGTGACATTTAAAACATGGAGTAGAACAATGGTGCGTTATGAATACAGTGTGTCTGGGTCAGCGCGTGTAGTCAAACGCTGCAACACTACACTTCCAGTAATCATTCAAGCAAGACACTGAGGGTGCATACGAGGATGCAGTCATGAACTCAGATGGCGAACACATAAACGTACACACACACACGCGCGCTCGTAACACAATTTTAAATAATGCATCCATGCTGTGCTTTGACCATATGTGAAAATGCTGATAATCCTGGTAATTGTTAGGCTCAGTATGATTATAGGCTACTTGTTTCAAAAGCTAGAAATCAAAAATGAAAAGTCGATATCTTTATACAGCATAAATGATTATATGAGTATATTTAATAATTGAATATATTTTAAAGACATGTTAAAAGTCCTTCATCCTCATTACACACAGCCTTATTCTGATTGGTGCCGTGAGTGTGTGCTTTGCTATGCACGTCTATATGGAGGAGGGGGGAGCTCGGACATTTTTATCTTCTCTCCGCAGTCAGATTTCAGTTACACTTGTAATGAGTTTGTGAGATGGAGATTCGATTCAGATGAGTAAGTAATGTCTTACAAGCAATCCTGTTGTGTTGTTGTAAAAAAAAAAAGCTAAATAACAGAGAAAGTGAATTATAGTGTTTGTGAGAGTGAATATTGTACTGTAAGTTCTGCCTCTGTCTCCTGAGAAGGTTTTGCAAGTCAGCCCCCAAGAAATCTTCTCGCACTTTGAGGATGCCAGCAGAGCCGGCCCTGACCAATTTGGTGCCCTAGGCAAGATTTTAGCTGGTGCCCTTTGCATCGCAGCCAATTCCACCTCCAAAGTCCATACACTCACACAGAAACCGCATGGCTTTATGTCTTTGAAATTTTCTTTATTCTAGAAACAAACAAAAAACCCCACAAAACAGTATGAAAGAACATGATGCTGCATTGCTGGAAGGTGCTGAGGTGGAAAAGGTGTCTGCAGGTGTCCCAGGACTTGCAGGGGTGCGATTAAAATATTTCAAAAGTGCATGTGAAGAGAGAAGAGGAGTATACGGTATGTGACCATTGGGTGTTGTATTAATAAAAAAGCTGCTGATGGTGAAACACAGCCAAGCACCTAAGCCCCATTATAGCCTATAACATTTTAAACACAAACAGCAAGAGTAGACGGGGGGCAATTGCAACATCTCAAATTGTACCAATCAGAAATGAGACAGAACCATGAAACTCATTATGCACATGGTCTGTGATGATCCCTCTCTGCCTGCCAAAAGACAAACTGATCTGTCTCTCACTATATCTAAATGTTGATGAAGAGAGACCCTGTTTTTTTGTGTGTGTGATGCTGTTTCTGTTGCTTATTCGTTGGAAATTGTTTTTATATTTGTATAATTATGATTAATTATACTTATAACATTTGACTTCTAGTGTCTCAATCAATATCATGACTCTAACATTGCTTGTAAAAACATCTGATGAGTCAACAAGTAGAACACAGATACAAATTACCTACATAAAAATTGTATCCAAATAGTTAAAGAGATTTTTAAGTGATGAAAACCAAAAATTGTTAGAATTGCCCCCGGTTTCCCCTGCACATAGTGTTCATGCATAAAACATGTATTCAATGAGCACTCCCACGTGATGCATGCTGTTTCCTATACATATACATACATATATATATGTATAGTAATCAATAATGAAAATGCACAGGCTTACAACTGTTAATTACAAAAGGGAATTGAGAAAGAAAAGCATTTTAATTGACTATTACAAGCAGAGCTAACGTTGGCTAACAAGACTAAGATGTCAATAAATATGTATGCCTGGTCTCTAGAGGCAGACATTGGATGGTTTGTTCAGCAGCAGCACACTTAAAAGAAAAAGTGTATTTCCCAAAATGATGTTGTAGGTTATTCCCCAAACACCTGAATAGTCTTTCCAACTTTCCCTAATGAATTCAAGGAGGTAACTGATGTTAACTTTAGCTATTTATTAAATTAGTGAACGTTACTATCGTCCAAAGTATTCTTGTAACACTCCGCTCCAACGGTAACTACTTATGCAATAGAACTACTCATTCATTACACAGTACCTCCGTCTTTTTCACATTTCTCCTCCTCTTCTCCTCTTCTTTTTCTCCCCTGGGCACCAGAAGGCTTTGGCCTTTCTGACATGATATATTTGAATTAGGCTACTGATGTTAATGGTATCACATTTCACATTCTCCACTAGTTGAGATAACTCGCCCATCCCCCACAGTCAGGTAAGTCTAACTGTGAGCGGGGTGGTAATGCCGCAGGCAATGCAGAAAATAGGGTCTATTTAATAGGCTGTGCTAGTAGTTATGTTGCAGTGGGGCTTTTTTGTAATATTTTGAAATAATAGTATTAAAATAGTGTGAGAAAAAAAAGTTTTAGGTTTAAAATTTTGATTTTTTTTTTCTTCATTCATTTGGGGCGCCCCTAGCATTCGCCTATATCGCCTATGCCACTAGCCAGGACTGGATGTCAGTATGATTTATTGAATTTAATACTTTGGAAAAAGCATTATTTTTTTTGCCTGATACCAAAATGTTTAAGGCTTACACGCTTCATCTAACAACTGACCCACAGCCACGACTTTGTCAGTGTACTGAATCATAATTCCCAAGCGAAGAATCTTTTATTTGATGGGTAATGCATGAAACAGTGTGTTTAAAATAACTACAAATAAAGTTGGGCTTGGTTGTCTCTTGGTAGGCTATGACACATCTCTAGATGTTATAACTAGGCTGAGTTTGAACTTAAGAACAGCTGGTGCAAAGCAACCAGCTCCAGTTCAGAAAGGCCCCCACAAACGAGCTCACTTGAAAAAGCATTTCATTAAAATCAACATTACAAGTGTAACAAAAAGCGACGCAAATGCTTCAAATGGACACAGACAAGATGCTTTTTTTCCCCCTCCCTACTGTTCTTTCAGCATATATCTACTCTGTGCAGCAGCTTGAAGACACATTGATGTTGCCATGTTACCGTGTTTTGCTGAATTTAAGAATATCTCACTATTTACCAGCACTCCATATCTGCGTAGTCTTTAATACCTCCGTCTCTGTCTCTGCCTTCTACCCCTGCTCCTCTGAGCCTTCCTTCACAGAAGACTTAATTATTTATCGCCATGATTTATTTAGCTTCGCTCAACACAGGACCAGCAATCTTCATCCTGCTGTCTCTAACTTTCTACCCCCCCCTCCCTCCTTCTGTCCCTCCTTCCCGCTCTCTCTATCTTGATTTCTATCTCTCCAAATTTGCTCCTCTCTCTTCCTTCCATCTTCTTTCAACATTCCTTTTTTTTTTCATTTCAGACTCTTTTAAAATGTTTTACATTCTTTCAAATTCACTCACAATCTACTTCTTTTGTAGTGTTCATCTGTTTTTAATTTCTTCCTTCTCGATATACCAGTTCTGTCATTCATCTTTTTCCTTCTTTGGTTTCTCTTGAACATTTCTTCAGCATTTTTTTTCCCCCCTTTTTGCTTCATTATTCCCTCAAATCTCAGGTCACTTCTAGCTTTTCTGCATGTGTGTGTGTGTGTGTGTGGTTGTGTGTGTGTATGTGTGTTTTCTCTTACATTGCACAATCTGCCGGTGCCACATGGCTGAAACGGATCAAGTCGACACATTCCTGCAAAGAAGTAGCTCTCAGTGAAAGGCATCACAAGAAGAGTCTTGAAGTCACATTCATTATCTGCAAAGTTTCTGTGCAACTCCACTATTCATGTATTCTATTTTCATTTATTTCAGCTTCATCTGTTTCTAAAATGGGATGAGATGTGTAATAAAGAGAAGAAAAAAAAAAAAGAGTAAGAATGATGGGGGAGATAAAGAGGAGAAACATTTTCAATACTTTAATTGGTGTTTGAAGCGTTTGAAGTCATTGGAGTCTTTGGATCCTTTGGTTGGCTGTATATAGTAACTGAAAGCTCTAATAGAAGCAAGCTTACCACATTCATTTCCTTGTCATGACTGGAGCTGCATGACTTCAAAATGCCAGTGTCCATTCCTAACATCCGTGTTCTCCATGATGTGCGGCATCAGTCTGGTGTTTTTTTTTCTTCGCTAATTGGAATGTTATTGGGTTTTTTTTTTGTGGAGGTCAAAGATCACCTCCTTCATGTTTTTTATTTTTATTTTTAGGAATGTACTCATACTCATTTAATCTCTCATGTTTCTCTCATTCTCTAACCCTGTATTGCCTGCGATGGGATGCTCCACCCCCCTCCTTGCCCTCCTTCCCTTCCCTTCCCTACCTCCCTCATACCTCATCCCCATGTCGTGTGTTTGTGTGGGTGTTTCCAGTGCATGGGCTTTGGGAGGAGTGGTCGTCATGGAGTCTGTGCTCTGTGACCTGTGGGCGGGGCTCCAGGACGCGAACCAGGAAGTGTGTGAACGGAGGCGGGGTCGTGGCTTGTGGACGGCCCGAGACACAGACCAAACTCTGCAACATAGCAGTGTGCCCTGGTTAGTACCATCCCCATTTACATGACACACCCAGTCTCTCTCTCTCTCTCTCTCTCTCTCTTTGACTGTCTACCTATTCAACAACTCTCTCCTCTTTTTTTCCTCCAAGTCACAATCCAAAAATCAAAACCAAAAACAATTGGGTCACTTATGTTTGACTTTACATGTATATGCATTTACATTATTCTTTCATTATAGCTCTTTATCAAGTCTCTCTCTGTTGTTAAAATGTCATCTAATGCTGCATTCACGTCATATTGTGCAAACCATAATTACAAGCAAGTGAGCGTGAAAAACTGTTAATTTTCATCTGACATAATAGACTCCTTTCAGGGCAGACGTTGTGACTTGTCAAAGCAGGACAGAGACAGGTATAAATAATAACATTAATGCTGATGCCGCTCCATCAACTGTAAGCCTTGTCAGTGAGTGAGCATGCATAATACCGGAGCCCTGGCTCACCTAGATAGAAGGCAGCCATCATTAATGTTATTAATTTCACATGTACTTTTCCTGCTTTGACAAGTAAAAAAATGTTGTGAAAAGGGTCTATTCTGAGTCTGAAATATCAGGAGTTTCTGACACCTGCAATATCTCGGCCATGGTGAACAGAACCACCAAAGTGTCAACAAAATGATGGCTGCAAAATTGGCTCCAAAGCCACCATTGCTGGCAATTACTGTACATCTAAATTAACACCAGTAGTAATAAAATGACAATTTATTGTTGACTGATGCAATATATGGACAAGCTCTGCATCATGAGTAATTTGCTCATGTATTTATTTTGTTCTTTAGCCACATTAGCGGCATGGCTCTATGCAGGGTAATATCAGTTGCTCAGTAGGTTGGTCAGTCAGTCATTCGGTTGGATGGTTGGTCCACCACTTTGATCCAATCTGAAATATTTCAAAAACTACAGGATGTGTTGCCATGTAATTTGATGCTGACATTCATGCCCTCATCAGGATGAAATTGTGATAACTTTGGTGATCTTTAACTTTTCATTTAGCTCATCCAATTTGTCCAATACTTCAGTTTACCAAATACCAACAAAACTAATGACACTCCCTAAACTTTAGCAAATGTTAGCATACTAACATGCTAAACTAAGAAAGTAAACATCGGCCTGCTAAAGAGCAGCATGGTAGCATTGTCATTGTGATTATGTTAACATGCTTGCATTAGCTTTTGGCTCAAATCGCCACTGTGGCTATTGACTTATTATATTGACTATAATAATAAGTCAATTGACTGTCTGATGTATAAAGGAGCCATACACTCTGTATTTGTATCAGGTTTCACTTGTTAAGAAACTGCTCTGAATGTAGCTCATGCAACACCTTAAAAATAGCCAATTTAAGTTAAATTTCCAGTCATCTAGTAATGAGGGTAACCAACTTGGAATAACACATGTACACTTCCAAGTCATAACATATATATATATATATGTATATGTTTTTTTTTTTTACATTTTTCTGTTGACATGGCGTGAATACAGCATAAACCCCATCTTTCCTGTCTGGTCATGCTCACTGCTTTAACTCCTGTATCCCCACTAGATTTTTCATTTCCATCTTCATTAGCCATGGGATTCAGACCCCACTTTTCAAACTCTCACTCCAGCCATCATGTAGGATCGCTGCCTAGCAAAGCCTTTAGGTTGGAGTTCTATGCTTTGTTCACGGTTGGCTTGGTTTAGATTGCTGAGCAGTGCAGTGCGGCTCCTCAGCTATTGTCTCTGAGATTACCTATTAGGCCCATACCTTGTCAAGAACTGCTATAAGTCGCCGGTGCAGCCCCATCTAATTCTGATGTCGAGGGCACCTCAGGACTTTATACCAATCTGGCTCAGACTGTCCAGCTGAGACATCTTTATCAGGCTGCCAGTGGTGTGGAAGAGGACCGACTAGCGATTGAAACAAAATCTCAGCGGAGCGGTCTCTGAAGAAACAGCAGGGCATGAATTGACCAACAGAGACTTTATCTTATCTCTTGAAATGTAAATATCAACATTTACTCTTTAAATAGGTTACAGTCCAAATCTGACACAAAGGAAAAGCATTTGGCCTTTTAAGACTTCAAGTGTACTTTAGGTATGTGCATTGTCTCTGTGCAGTTTTAATGCTGTATTTGAAGTGTCCCTTTGGAAAGCCACTTACTTTGAAAGCATTGACATTAGAAAGGAATATTCATTTCAGTGATTTAATTTGTTCTGTGTTTTCTCTGTTGGCAGAATATGAATGGTTTTTGCATAACGTTGGAATAATGGCATTAATGGAAGCACAGACACTAAAACATAAGACAGTTTATAGCTAAATTGGTGGCTGCTCACTGAATAATACCTTTTTTTTTTTCCCTGAATTGATTTTAGTCCGGTGAGAGTGTGTGCTTGTATAGTATGTAATCACTCATGGACTGAGCAATTATCACAGGGTAAGTGCTTTTTATTTATTATTGCCATGGCAAAGAATCCTGTATCGTTTTCCTGCGGACGTACGCCGCCTTTACATGTATGTGAATGCAACTGGAGCCCGTCTAGGCTAGAGCTTTTTAGTCGAAGTTTTGTTTTTAAAATGTATTTATTTATTTCAAAGCTGAGATTTTATAAGGTTAATATTTAAATAAAACAAAACTGTCCCCATTGCCAGACAAAGAAGCTGCAAACTTATGGCTCAAAGAAGGAGGAATAAGGAGACGTCATAATCTAAAGCATGGCCTCCGGGATGTTTTTCCATGCTGTTTTGGGAACAGTGATGGAAAAAGAGGGTTTTGGGAGAAAGGGTAGGCTCTTTCTTCAAGGGCCTTAAGGAAATCTGTGTATGTGTGTTTTCATATGGTTTATGTGTTTGTGTATGTGTGTGTGAATCTATCACAACAGATTCAGTGTGCTTTTGGGAGTTCAAAGGCAATGGTCCTTTGAAATGATGAATACCAGCATAGGCCTTTTGGCAGAAACGTCCACACATAGAGAAAAGAGCTTTGATGGATCTTGTCTATATGTGTGTGCGTGTGTGTGTGTCTGTGTGTGTGTGCATGTGCTTGTTTATATATATGTGTCTCAGTGATTGGATCATAGTGCACATATACCCAGACTGTATACTATGCAATATAGCATAGCAGTACGCTATACTGTCTTAGCAGTAATGTAATCTGCTGCAGCTTTAATTTAATTGGACTCTCTTACTATAACTATTTGTCCGTTACACTGGCTTGTCTCTTTTGTAGACACATGCTAAGATAACACATCAAACAAATGCATGTGTATGTGGGCAGAGCTGCAAATGTTAATATGACAGATGTTGCATCAAATGAAGACAATCAACATGCTAAGAGTAAAATCAGCAGCAATTTCATACATGAATTATTAATTTAATCATCACATTAGACGTTTCAGAGCTATCATCAGGAACTGAAAGGCACTTATATGTAGGCAGAGAGCGGCTGGAAATTGCCATTACGTTTTTTTTTTTTTTCTCACAATGTAAACAGTCCTTTCATAGCCAAGCATATGCAGGAATTATTGGCTATGTCTTAGTTGCAGGCAAATTGATATTTTTCTGGCTTTGCCAAGAAAAAAAAGCTTCCTGTCAGAGAGCTGTTTGTATGTTTGTTGTTTGTTGTGGTGCTTTATCTGGCCTGGCGGGAACTGTCTTTGCATGTATGAAGCTTGTTTTGCTTAAAATGAACAGCTTTTGCTCTTGATTGAAACCATATTTTGCTACTCTTATCTACACACATGCTGACAAGCCTCCTGCCACCGTGTATACTTAATTTTTGTGTGATTGTATGTGTTCCTGTATTTGAAGGGTAAGTGTTCTCACAATGACAGAGAGATGAGAATATATTTAAAAATCTAATATGTTTTTATGGTTTCTTTCTCATGTAAGCAGTTTTTTTTTTTTTTGACACTTTCATTACTTTGGATTAGTCATGTTCACACTTCAATTCTAGTTCACAATTCATTCTATGTATGTCATCTCCACACAGTGTTGGTGTCGCAGCTAGCTGGAACACTGTAAGAGTCACACACACAGCGTGATTGACCACATTACCAATGAGAGCTGGCAATGCCCTCCCCTCTTGGGAGAGCCAGACAAATACATTTACAGCACTGTACTTCACTTTCTATTCTACTTAAAACCTCTGTGTGTAGAATATATGCCTCAATATATCATTCTGAGCCCAAACAAGATCAATTCTTTGAATTGCTATTCTCGTTAATATAGAGAAGAACAGGCAGGCTAGTGTACAATCCTATAGCGCAATCCACAAAAGCTGGGCTGCTGCATGAGTGCTGTAGTTCAGCAGTTTTCAAATTTAATTCATTCCATATATATATATATTAAACTAATTTCACTCGCAGTGACAAACCTACAGAGAATTCTCACCCACTCAGTTCTATTGAGCTATTATCGTCTTCTTGTTTTAGGTTTATGACCTGCAACCTTACTGTTCTGAATCACCCTCACCATTCTCATCAACCTTGTTACCGGTAGCAGCAAGATAAAAATCAGCACTAAAAAGCAGACAAACTTAACAAATCGCTGGAGAGCACAGTAGAGTATGTAGCTGCTAAGAGCCAGATGTTTCCCTCAAGAATTGGTGGAAAGCAAAACAGAACTAAAGGGAGTGTCTTTAAATCAGGTGGGCAGAAACACGACTGCTGGATGTTTAAACAGGGGATTAGGCATTTTGCAATCAGTAGATTCAAGACTTAGTTGTTAGGAATCAAGTCACATCATAATAATAATAAAAAAACACATAACCCCAACCCCATAAAACATTACATCCATCCATGTATGTAAGATATTAACAGTCCAAGAGGAAAGTCTAGTGCAAAAGAAGAATAAAATGTCAGGTGCTTTAAAATACAGTAGTAGTTAATGCTTTGCTTTCATAAAGTGCTGATGCAGAATTAGGGAGCCATTTAGTAATTGGATGGTTCTGCAGTAAGTGCTGTTGAGGAAATGGGATGTCTTAGTTTTGATGGCCCTGAGTCTTTTTTTCCTGAGGGGAGAGTTATTAAAAGGGGGTTGGCAGGGTGTGTGGAGTCCTGTAGTATTTTTAGACCTTTGCACTGAATGCGGGTCTGGTAGATGTCAGAGATGGGGGTTTGCAGCTGATGATTTTCTAGCCAGAGCAAACAATTCTGTCCAGCTGTGCTGTGGAGTTGCCATACCATACAGATATAGAAAAAGGTGAGAACAGTTTCTGTCACAGCTCGGTAGACCTGTAACATCACCTTTCTGGAAAACCCTAAACTTTTTGAGCTGGTGCAGGAAAAAGAGTCTTCGTGAGCTTTTTTTGATGATCCAGATTGAGTTGTCATCCCAGTTCAGAGAGAAGAAGATGGTTGTTCTTTCCACCTCCAGGCCATTGATGGTCAGTGGTGGGAGAGCCTTACCGTCTCTCTGAAACTCAACCACTAGCTCTTTAGATTTGGAGACACTCAGTTTCAAGTTGTAGAGACATCACCACTTAACCAGGGACAGGACCTCATTTCTATAGGCTGATTCATTGTCACATGAGATCAGCCCTGCCACTGTTATTTCCTCAGCAAATTTAAATATTTTAACAGTCACAATGTGAAATGCAGTCATTTGTGTGTAGTGAACACAGGAGAGGTGATACGCAGGTGGTACGCACCTGACTGCGGGGCACCGGTGTTTATGCACGGGGTTTTAGAGAGCCTTTTGTTAATTTTGACAACCTGTATTTTATTATATTTAAAAACAGAGCTATAGTCCACAAAGAGAAGCCATGCATAAGGAGGAGCTTCTAAAGGCTGCAGGATGGAATGGAGACAGAGGGACACAACATTTTATGCAATTTATGTTGGATTTCTTATGAATAAAGATTATGAAAGCGGACCTAAAACATGCAGGAACTTTGCATTCTTTGAGAGATCTGTTATAAATATCAGTAAAGACTGTTAACAAGTTCATCTGC
This sequence comes from Thunnus maccoyii, assembly GCF_910596095.1. Taxonomy (NCBI): domain Eukaryota; kingdom Metazoa; phylum Chordata; class Actinopteri; order Scombriformes; family Scombridae; genus Thunnus; species Thunnus maccoyii. The sequence continues at coordinate 21,580,405 of NC_056547.1, forward strand.
ACAACATATGAAGTTATAACCAGCATAAAGGCAATAATGTGTCAATATTCTGTTCCCAGTTGCTGGTTTAACCAAGCCAAGCTGCTTTTAACATTTAAATAAATTTGGGTGAATGGTGTTTTCTCATCAAATAGTTACACATTGTTCAGAATTTGAAGTTTGTTGGGTTAGAGTTCTTTTTTAAATTTGACAAGCAAAAACAAATGAGAGCATATTTCGAGCACACAAGTAATCCAACTCAAGGCAACACATAAATTGTCTTTTTTTTTCAGCATAAGCGACACCGCTGCCAACAGTAAGAGGTATTGCATTGTTGCTTAACCAAAATGATTACCTCTAAGAATGTGTGTTTGTGTGACAGCAGTAGAGAAGGTGTGAACTATTAATATGAGAATAACAATCAAATATTCAGTGCAATTCGTTGCTGCATATTAATTAAACCAGGATTGGTGTGACAATGTTATTCAGGCACAATAACCTCAAGGTCTTCTAATACAGTGATACAGAAAGACTGCAGTAATACAGATGCATTATCTAGCATTCCTTGACTAGTCAGTGTAAGTGTCCTTTTGTCAGCCTGCTGTTTAACATGTCAAAGGACAAGGTTTGTGATTTTTGCTCAGCAAGGTCTTTGGGTTTTTTTTTTTTTTTTTTCAAATTTTAGAAGAATAGCAGGAACTAACAATCAGTACAATGTGATATTGAGTCTCTTTATTCAACAGTTTTCAGGAATCTTAAAGGACAATGGTCACAGGTCAATAATTGGTGTCTTTGTTACAAAGATGTCAAAAAGGACAGTTAGTATTCGCTGACAGTTTATTTTACCTGCAGCCAAACATCTCCACAGTAGAACATTTTCTGTGGCACAGATCCTCCAAACTGTCTAAACTATTACTAGCTTTGAAGTTGAAAACAAATCTTTTCTTCTTGATTATCATTATTTTATTGCATTTTGGATATTTCATTTGACAACTCAGTTACTTTGGCAATGCTCCCTTTTCTACCACCTACTAAAGGGGACAGTGGGAGCTTTGATTATACCGGTGCATGTCATCAGGCTTTGGTTAAGCTGCTTGGTATTCATACAATGTCTGACAGGCAGTACTGCATTCTATTGAAATTATTTTATTTTTTTTCAAATATATGTATTTCTGCACAAACACCAGTCGAAAGATGAAATGCGGTGCCTTTCTAATAACGCTGAAAATCCAACTGACTGCTCTCCGTGTGAACTCTTTAAAACAAAGCATGAATAGAATTGTAATCAGCTGTTTCATAACAGATTGAAATATTTAAATGTCCACATACCCATGAAGTGTTATGTTTGTTTGTTGCTATTTATGGAAAGCCAAATAGCCTCTGTAATTTATTTTCTCTCCGTCTTAACTCATTCTATATTCTGTGCACTTATACTTCTACTCACATTCTCCGTCCTGTCTCTTTTCTCCCTTTCACTTTCCAACCGTTCTTTTTCCCCTTTACACCCTGTTTCCCTTCTCTCCAAAAATCTGGAACGATTTACCCTGATTCCCTCGTGTCTCTCAAAATCTTCCTCGGTCCATCTTCATCCGTCCCTCTGTCTCTCTTTATCCACGTCCATCTCTATCTCTCTCTACGTGTCCAGTGGAGGGCCAGTGGTTGGAGTGGGGGCCTTGGTCGAAATGCAGCGTGACTTGTAACACGGGGAGCCAGCAGAGGCAGAGGCGCTGCAGTGCGTCAGTGCACGGCTGGGCTGAGTGTAAGGGCCCCCATCAGGAGAGCAGAGAATGCACCAACCCCTCGTGCAGCGGTAAGGCAAACAAATTAATGCTTAGTATTCACTCTCACATGCTCTCAAGCGCCATTATGCAAACATGGAACATGCATTATCTAAAGGCATCTACATGGTCGCCTCTGATTTGCGTTCCACATACCAGCAATTTGTGGGTTGGGACCAAATTTGGCTTACAAGACTGTTTCAACAGGGGCCCCAGAGGACAAAAATACTAGTGTGCTTTAATGAGCCTGGGCCCCAGAACAGGCTCATATTGACTTAATTTGGTTTTCATTCCAAAAAAATTAAGAAAGTTGCCAATCCTCTTCCTTAGTTGTAGCCTAATTTTACTATTCATCAACATCTTCCATTTCTGTTTTCCCTCACCTTACATGCGTCACTCAATTCCCTCCCTCCTGCTTCGCTCCTGTTCTAGGTGGAGGTAACTGGGGCAGCTGGAACCACTGGAGTCTCTGCAGCAAAACATGTGACTCTGGTTGGCAGCGGCGCTTCAGGATGTGCGAGGGCACCGGGATACAGGGATACCCCTGCGACGGCTCAGGAGAGGAGGTTCGGTCCTGCAATGACAAGAAATGCCCGGGTCAGTGACTCCATTGAAGTGCGCGAGCGTGTTTGTGTGTGTGTGAGAGAGAGAGTGAGAGAGAGAGATAGCTGAGAAGAAGAGGGAGAACTACAGAATATATGCTTATGTATATATTATTCATGCTTCACAAGTCTGTATAAACAGTTTTTCGACAGACTTTTTTTTTTTTTTTTTTTTTTTTCCAGCGTGCCTGCATTTTCTCCGCGTGCCTCTCCGAGTGTGTTTGGGTCTCTGACAGAGAGATAATAAGACTGCGTGTGTGTGTGTGTGTGTGTGTGTGTCTGTCTGTATGTGTGCCCAATCTGCACATTCACAGTATTTGTCAGGCAGAATGGAAGTGATTCCCAGTGGTTCGCACCACAGCCAAAGGCTTCCATTGCAATTTCAGAACCGCAGTCTTTCTCATCTCTATCTGTCTCGCATCTGTCTTCCTTCTTGTCAATTCACATACCCATCCGTCATTACCTCTTCATTGATTTCGCATGTCCTTTCCTTATGGTGCTCTCCTTTTATCCTCGCTGTTTACCTGTGAGATAATCTGTCTCTCCTTCTATCTCTCCTCTTTAACACTTATCTCCCTCGCGTTCTCTCTCTCTCTCTCTCTCTCTCTCTCTCTCTCGCTCGCTTTCTTTCCGTCTGTCTGTGCTTCTCTCCCCTGGTGGAGGGCGAAGATGTTCAATGGCCCACTTGGTGCGATTTGTCATAGTGTCAGCATTGCAGGAAACAGCGTGCTTTAATAAGCATGCCTCTTGACTGAGCCGCCGTGTGTGTGTATGCGTGTGCGTGTGAATATGCGAGTGTGTTTTCTGTGCAAGCCTGAATGCCACATGTGTACATGCCTGCATTGAGCTCCGACAGGCTACAAATGATAAACTTTTTGAGTGTTTTCTCCACCATGACCCCTTTGTTTTAAGAAGCTCTCAAGCTTCTTTTACACAAGACGATGATCTTGTCTGTTGGCATTGCAGGGGAACATCATTTCATATTTTCTGGCTTTCTGTATCTCTCTCTCTCTCTCACTCTCACTCTCTCCGCTCTCCGTCCCTCTTCATCTCTCTGCATCGCCGCTGCCAACACTCCTCTGCCCCCTCGGAATATCTTCAGAGCGCTCTCCCCCGTTTTTTTCATCAGGGTTATGAAAGAGAGGGAGGGGGGGAAAACAGATGAATAAAGAGAGGGGGTAAGATGAAGAGGGAATGAGATACTGTACTGAGGCAGTGACACTGACAGAGAGCACTGAGCAATGTACAAGGGAATAAGATTGGAAGCTGCTGCAGGAGAACATTGATTTGAATCTTGTTTTTTTGTGCTTTTCTGTCTCCCTGTTTTTTCTCTGGCTATGTGTGTGTGTGTGTGTGTGTGTATGCGTGTGCGGGGAGTGTGAACGTGGTGATTTTTCTTTCTCTGCGTGCCTGAAAGAATGTGCCTCATTTCACTTTTTCTCCGTGTCTCTCGCCTACTTTTACAGCTCCTCACGAGATATGTAAAGACGAGCACCTTCTCTCTATGTCATGGAAGAGAGCCTCAGCTGGAGAAACTGTCTACAACAAGTGTCCAACTAACGCCACTGGTCAGTCACGTAACGTGCTTAATGCTCAGTGATAACATTGTCAGACAAAACAATAGTGAACACATCTTGAATGACACTTGACATAAACTGACTTTATGTCCAACAGCAGTACCTACAGAAACTCAGACTTACTCAACAGAAAAGGAAATTTCACGATGAAAATGTCCAACTGACATAAAAAATGTCCAACAGGAGCAAAAGATGTTTGTTCGCCCCATGAATGGAGGTTAAGTTAGCACAAGGTAATTAGCATAAGTAAAGCTAGCCACAGTACAAATGGTAGCTGAAGAAATTAGCCCACAGAAATGCACATTTCAACAGACAATCCAAGACATTAAAAACCTCACCGTACAGCTTTTACTGTTTGACTGTCATGTGTGAGATCTGCAGTGTAACAGTGGCACAGGAACGACGTCTTTAGCACCAAAGAAAACATTATAAACCAGATAAAATAATAATTGGATTGCGTGTGTTTAAAAGTTTGATGTGCTCCTATGTTTGGAATGAATAAGTATTCAGAGGCTTATCAAAAGGGTTGTCCCTAAATAGTACAACTGTTAAGAGCTTTGATATGCAGTAGTAGCTATTTTACAATTTCCAACTAATGCATTATCCAACATCTACCCTTAATTAGTGCAACAGTTATGTCCTGCTTGGATGCAGTCAAACCTTATTTGTGTATTAGTGATGTTAATCTGAACTGCAGAGTTTCTCAAACAGCAGCCTGCCAGACCTTTTCTTTTAACTTCAAATAGCAGAAACAAGACCGAACCTTGTTGTTTTTTTGTTTTTTTTGGTTGGTTTTTTCCTACACACAGTCTTCCTCAGAATTTCAGCCAACAGCAGATGTGGTTCAGAACTCTCGTAATGTAAATGCGTGCTTCTACATCTTTCAAACTATGGCATTGGCTTTGACATCAAAACATGCTCGTCTGATTCAAGTCGCCTGCCAGTTATAGCTTTAAGAACATCATATCTGAGTTAAATTTAATTAACTGAATAACTTTATAGTTTATTTAAGTCAATCTACTATTCATAAAAGGGCAGAGCTGCTAGTGTAGTTAGTTAACTCAGTGCATATTTATTTGGCTGGAGAAATGTTTTTTTTCTCAGTCATCTATTCAGCAGCCTCCACCAGATTTTTTCGCTGTGTGCCAGGTTAATGAGCAGGTGTGAGCTGCCAAACCGTCCTTGGGCAGATTTCATTTGAAAATTTGATGAATTCCATATTAAGTGTTTGTGTGTCTCTCTCTCTCTCTCTCTATCCAGGATCTGCTAGTCGTCGTTGCATGCTGGACAATAATGGAGTTGCTTTCTGGGGTCCTCCGAGCTTCGCCAGATGCGTCTCACTTGAATATAGATATTTACATTTATCTGTAAGTTCGCTTTTAACAAATACATACTCACAAAATTCAGGAACTCTCTCTACAAATTATGCTTTTCATCATCTTCAGCAAGAAGAAAACAGATATGTATACTGTTCTAGATCACATCATTGAAGACAGATAGTTGCAGCACCTCTCTATCATAACTCCTTCCCTATATCTGTTTATAAAAGTTGGTCTTTTCCCAAATTCATTCCTTTTCCACCCATCATGCTACTCTCCTCAACTTTCTTTTTTAAAAAAGTTTAGTCAAAATAGAGGAGTGTCTTTACTCATGGCTCGCCGGTATCTCTAATTAGCTTTTCCAGAGCTTTGCGCTCAAACTTATCAATTAATGAACAAAGCTAATGAATGTGTTCATCAGCCAGACTGTTTTCCTGCTCTGTGAACTTCAACCTTTCCATCTCCTCAATGATGGCAGAAGGAGATGGGGGTCAGGGATTGTACGTGAGAGCTGATTGCACTGTTAGCTTCTGTTCCAACCTTTCATTAACACCAGGAGTCAATAATTAATTTTCTGTGATTGCTGTTATCTTCTATTCTCCCTGGCTCTCTCTTTCTCTCTCTCTCTCTCTCTCTTTCTCTGCATTTCACATACACACAGAGGATTGCTTTCTGTATCTTTTTCTGAAGTAATGAGATCCAATTTCTGTCTGAGACTGATGCTAGGCCTCTTTTTACTTGCCTATTTTAGGCACAAGGAGAAAAAAAAAAATCCCACCATGTAGTGCATATATATGCCTGTCTTTAAACATCTCCCTCACTTTACATCCAGAATATTTCTGTGATTTCTTAGGAGAAAAAAACATGATCTTTGGTTTGTTTAGTCTAGCTGTTTCTGACATTTTTACCAGCTGCATACACACTTGTGCTATGGTAAGTGCCTATGGGCATGCATTTCATCATCTTGACTATACCTGTCAGTGGCGAAACCATCGACTTCCAAAGCGCACTCTCACTTCCTGTCTCTCTCTTCACATTGTAGTTACGAGAGCATCTCGCGAAGGGTCAGAGGACCCTGGCTGGGGAGGGCATGTCTCAGATCGTAAGGAGTCTCCTGGAGCTCTTGCAGAGGAGGAGCTACTACAGTGGCGACCTTCTCTTTTCCACGGAGATCCTGCGAAATGTGACGGACACCTTCAAAAGAGCAACCTACATCCCAGCTCCCGACGACGTGCAGGTAGGGCGAAGCCGCTAAGCCTTTCTGTCGAAGCCCCCCCCCCCCCCACAAGCTGCAAAACCATACAGAACATGCAGTCATAGTCCGCTTTTTACTGCACGGGGTGTGCATAGCAATGAACTACAGCTGCACAGTTGCTATGGCCTCAAAGGGGATTTTTTTAGCAGTGTTTTTTTTCTTTCTTTTTCCTTTTTTCACTGCCTGTAAGACTGCAAAACGCTCCTATCTCAGCTAGTCATTTAACAGACGTTATTTTGTTTTACAATATACTCATGTACAGAAGATCTGACAGAGAATAAACCGCAGTACCCTTCGGCTGGTGGGTGCAGGGTAGCTAAATAATAAGGGGCCATGACTAACATTTAGTGTGCATGTGAGCACGTACAAATGAGATAACAAATGGTGGTAGTGCTGCATTATCAACTGAGCACATCTTCATCTTGTGTTTAGAAATTCTTCCAGATAGTCAGCCACATGTTGGACATGGAAAACCTAGAGAAATGGGAGGACGCTCATCAGGTAATGCATAGATCTATATATATATATGTGTGTGTGTGTGTGTGTGTGTATGTGCATAAGTTTGACTAAAGGTGTATGTGGGAGGTGGGGTAGGGTGGGCTGTTGGGGGTTGACCACATCTCACGTTAACATTTCATTATTAGAGTCATAGAAAACCCACCTGTTTACTAAAAACAACAGCTACCTATTCATTATTTTGTGTGTCTGTGTGTGTGTGTGTGTGTGTGTGTGTGTGTGCGTCTTTGCACATCAGTACGTTTTTGTGCGTGACCCAGCTCGATGCCCTTGAGTTGAGGTGTGTTTACTTGCCATCTGGACACGATAAACAAGCAACCAAATCTGATATTATATCCCACGTGGTTACAATTTACTGCCCTGGAACGCATTTGGTACTCTAGATTATGCAATGAATAAAAAAAAATATTTCAGTAGGTGAGACACATCTCTTAGAAGGTTAGCCGTGGATTATAATTATGATGGCAACGAGATTGACACTCACCCCTCTCCCTCTTTTCATCTCTCCATCTACAGGTCGCTCCTGGCGCTGCGCTGTTGATGAGGATATTAGAGGATTTCATTCACCTCATCGGAGAGGCTCAAAAGCCTTTTCAGAGTTTTCTAGTCGTTACCAACAACCTCAGTGAGTGTCGCACGGTGCTGCCTCATGACAGGACATGACAGAGAGGGATAAAAGATTATCTCATCATCAATATCACTGTTAAAAGGCATTTGACTTATCTTATAGAATAAGGGTTAGAATATAGGAGTGAATTTTTATCATTCTCTGTCTTCAGCCAAGTTTCCCCAACATAGTGTCTTCTTTTTTTTTCATAGCAAAGTCGCCGCCAAATTATCCGTCTTTAATACACTGTAGGGCTGAGTCTCATTTCCAAAACACATAAACTTCTGGTATCTCTTGTTTATCCAGTGATAACCATCCAGCGAGAGCCGGTGTCAGCAGTTTCCAGTGATATCAACTTCCCCATGAAGGGCCGGAGAGGGATGAAGGACTGGGCCAGAACAGCAGAGGACAAGCTCTACATCCCTAAAGAGGTCTTCACCGTCCCAAACGAAGGTAGGAGAAATAAGACAGATATGCAGAGCCTGGGGTTTGTTCAAACTTTGGGCTTTTTGGTAGATTTCTTTATCTCTGTTTTATCTCTAAACTAAAGGTGCACTGACTCAGGGTGACCTTGAGGCCATCACTGAATAGAGCTTATACAGGTGGTATGATATGGATTTATTTTTTATGATTGGGGAGGCTGAGATGCCCTCTGCCAGGATCTGCTCCAGCTTTGGTGAGGTTTTTCTAGAAACAGTAATTTGGACGGAAGAATCAAGGCGTGCTAAACAGATTTCACCATCACTATCAAAATTAGGCCGTGATTTGGTTTTAAGATCAAAACAGAAGTTCCAGAAGTCTGTCTTCAGTCAGGTATGAGCACTAAGCTCACAAGCATGATTCAGATCTTTTTTTAGTTGTCATCCTCACTCTCACACATATAAGAACCTGTTATCACCCCACTCAACACTCTCTTCAGCCAAGGTCAGACCAGCTCGCTAAGAAGAGCGATCCCCAGTGTGACTTCATGTACTCAGAGATGTGTCTCATGGAAGCAGATAGAAAGCTTCTCAAGGACATGGAAGGGTAATGCTGAGAAGGATTTAGACTGAAAAGAGGCCCTGGAGGTTTTCTCAAGAAGATGCAGGTCTTTCATTTGTTAAGAAGCATGCTGTATCCCCTTGAGCGCATCAAGTCCTCACACCATTTTGAAAGGTGTGTCTTTGCTTTTAGCAACATGAGAGTTAACTGCTGTCAGTTATAACTGTTGTGATTTGTTTTTTTTTCCCCCCGTGGTTTTAAGTAAAGCCAAGAAACAATCAAAGTGATCGTCCGATCCCATACCTAGAAATAAAGGTCGGGGAGAATATAAATAGAAAGAAGATATCAGGAAGCTGATAGAAAGTTGTAAAAAGGAAACAAATTGACTTAAATAGAGTGGGAAGAAAGTGGTTTGTATTAGATAAGAGAATTACTGTGGCAGATGCAATCCACTACCAATGAAGGCAAAAGGTCACATCCCACAGGAAATTACACTGGCCGACTTCCTGTCTGACACCCCATCCCCTGCCCAAATTACAGTTCAGAGAGGCTACAGACCAAGAGAACAGAGCTGTCTCAGACCTTTGACTTGCACTGATAACAGTGACTCTCTTTGATTGGTTCAAGACATCCTGTATGCTAACTCACCTACTCTCTCTCTGTCTATGCTCAATGTAATATGCTTTTGTGCGCTGCCTCTAAATCAATCTACCATCTAACCATCCACCTTGCTTTTATATAACAGAACCTGCTTATGAGTTGTTTTGTTCAGGTTTTTTTTTTCACGTTTTATGGAACAGCAAATTCAGATACCTCAAAGGATAAATGTTAGACTGCGATTGGAGACAAAGGAGTGTTAGCTGGAGCTTGTTTAATACTGCGGCATTGCAATGTTTCCTTCTTTTTTATTCTCCATTCATCCTGTCTTTCTTTTTTTCGCTTCCTTCTGCTTGTTATGCCTTTTTTTCCCTCCATCTGAGTTTTTTGTTCATTATCCTCATAGTTTGCGGTATTGAATGTTTTGTCTCTCGCAGTGCTTGTTGTGCAATAAAAGTGACTGACTGCCTCACATTTACACTACCATTTTCTCATACGATATTCAGCACATGCTTTTGCCATTTTAGCCTATGCTATTTGGTAAATCGTTTCATCCAAACCGCATATAGCCTCATGAGTTAGGACATTATTAGTACTCTGCCCTGTGGGAACTCTGCCTCTTCCCATTGGCAGTCCATAAGTTGAGGTCTTCAGTTGATTGCTATCAGTTTGTTTGGTTCATTTAACCTGTAATGAAAGCCTGTCTCAGATGGACAGCTTAAACATGCTCATAAAGGCCCATTGGCACCTTTTGTGTGTGTGTATGTGCACACACAGGCGCACATACACACAGCCAATTGATAGGTTCATGAATCGCTTCACTGGGCAGAGGCCGGGACTGTTCTTCACTGATTTTCGAGGTGACAAACTCCCTCCCTCCTCTGTCTCTCTCTTTTTCTCCGGCAAACTCACATACAGACTCTCTGTCTCGTAGCCATGCGCACACATGCATCCAAACACACAAGCCAGCGATGGCTTCATATTTCAAATACGCCATTACCGGTACATGCATCTGGTAATGCACCGTTAACTTTGGATTATTACTCAAACAAGAACACAGACCACATAAGCTCTACTTTCTAATAATATGTTGAAGACTGACTTAATATTCACAGTTTTAACTATAACTGTGTTGAGTTTCCCATGATTATATGGGGCCATTAAATGTGCTGAAACAATGATTATTTATGTTTAATAGGAATTGTCAGACATTTTAGTAAATACTCTTTTTGCTCTCTTGACAGGAGTGAGTTATGACAATCAATACCACTCTCATTTCTGTGTGTGAAGTATGAAGGTGAATAGCCTAGCTTAGCATAAAAACTGGAGGCAGGAGGAGCTAGCTAAAAAGCTACCCTGGCTCTCTCCACAGTATAAAGATACACTTACCAGCACATCTAACTTATTACTAATTAACATCTCATTTGTTTTATCCAAACACAAACAGAAATGCAAGTATCATAATTTGGCATTTGGCATCCACACAGTGACAACGAGACAAGACTTCAGCAAGAAATATTATAGCATGTACAGTAAGTCACTATTAAACCAAAGCCCTTCAGTGCTATGTTTCTGTTTCTACAATAGATACAATGTGTGAATTAGTGAGTTTTGGAGGTGTTGGTAGGCATGTTTTTGAGCTTTTGATAGAGCCAGGTTCCCATTTAGCCAAACTAAGCTAAACTAAGCTAATCTGCAAATGCAGATCTCATCTATCTCTTGGTAAGAAGGCAAATATAGGAATTTCCCAAAAATGGCAAACTAATCCTCTAAAAATCAGCAGCATGACCAGTTTAGAAAAAGCTAAAATTGAATTGAAGGAAGTCTGGTATGGAGTGATATAGTATATGAGACATTTAAGTGTAAATAATGAAATCACTGACCTTTTGTTGGTAGCAATGAAAATCACATTGCAGTCAATTATTTTTTCTGAGCTCGAGCTCATAACCCTGTCAGTCTTTTCAACTGGACAGAAGTAATGCTTTACCACAGTGCTTTTATTTCTTAAAATGTTCTTTGTCAAGTGTACAAAAGTTTTGAAAAACCAAAAGTGGAGAGGAAAGAAGTCAGGTTGAAGGAAAAGAGTAACTCACGTGGAACCGTTTGGACGGAGCTTTCGATCTTTGATTAAAACTATAAATTATGGCTTAGCATCAACTCCAAGCATATCTTTTCCTGACAAATGGCATACTAAAATTCACAGCTGGTGACTGGTGGTTTGCCATTTTGCTGGATTACAGCTGACCACCAATCATTTAGATGTTCAGTAAGGGGAGAGTGACGAAAGTTCATGGGAAATTAGAGTTTTGGTGGAGTGCTTTTGTGGTATTAATCATCTCCAAGCGTAGGAGTGCCACCCCCTCGCACACTGATTTACCATTTACCCACAATACACTGACTTTCTCATTTGCATGCCTTTGCAGACACTGTCCAATTAGGATCCATCACACTCTCAGGCTTTCTCATGCTGACTTTGATCTGGGTTTTTTTTTTTTTTTTGCCTCCTCACAGTCTCAGAATTGCTTTTTTTTTTTTTTTCCACTGTAGAGATCTTTTTGTCTCTTCCTCTTTCGCTTCTCATCTGTCTTGCATAGCTATCTCTCTTCCTGAGTATTACCTCTTCTGCAGCAGGCAGACAGATTTTGGATGAGTCACCCTGTACGTTTGATACCATCAGCCCCTTATGTCTCTTTCTCTCCCCCTCTCACTGTCAATGCTCCTCCATTGCTTCCTAAAAGGGCAAAGGAGGGAGTGGCATATCTCAACATGAACTCTTTCCCTCTTACTTTTCCCCTCTGTTTCCTTCCGCCTCCCTCACTTGAGACAAAGTGACATTTACAGAGGGACACTACGTCTCCTTGGGAGACCCTGCTCTTTTTGGCAAAAGAACACTGAGGGGAGTGATGGAAGGCAAGGGGTTGTAAAGAAGGGCTGTTGAAAAGGGTGGAAAAGTTGAAAAGTGGGTTAGAAAATGGCAGCAACAACAGAGAGAGATAAGAGGGCCGAGTATTGAGTCGGGGGAAAGAAAGATGGTAAATGGACTGTATTTATATAGCGCTTCTCTAGTCTTCCGACCACTCGAAGCGCTTTACAATACATGCCAACATTCACACACTGATGGCAGAGGCTGCCATGCAAGGTGCCAATCTGCTCATCACACTCACACACCGACAGCACAGCCCTCCGGAGCAATTTGGGGTGCAGTATCTTGCCCAAGGAGACTTTGACGTGTGGACTAGAGGAGCCGGGGATTGAACCGCCGATCTTCCAATTAGAGGACGACCCGCTCTGCCTCTGAGCCACAGCCACCCCTGCAAGAAAGAAAGAAAGAAAGAAAGAAAGAAAGAAAGAAAGAGAGAAAGAAAGGGGATTTAGAACAAAGGAAAAGGAGAAAGGGATAGGGACATTGACACAGGAGTGCAGAAACACATTGACTTTATTGTAAAGAAGTTGCTGAAATTAATTGCTTGACTTTTCCCTTTCAAGTTTCTTTTTCGATCAGGGGTGGGGATGTTTCCTTATCTGAATGGAGGCGAGGGTCTAAATTTGCGATATCGGGGTTTATAAATACAGAGACGAGGCATCTGCATTAGGTCAGGATGAGCAATAGGTGAGCTACTAGCTGCAAAAAGAAGGCAAACAAAATTGACACAAATCGTGTGTCCGCCCACACAACGTGTAAAACTAGAATCTTAAGTGGGTAGGTGGTATATCTTCAACACAGAAGCATTATAAGTCTGAGAATGAAGGTTGTAGCTGTCATATCATGCTTCAGGAAAGTGCAGCAATTAACCAACTTTTCTTCAACAGAGCATGTGTCAGCGACAGCTTAAGAGTAAATGTAAATGAAGCTGAAATAGCAGGTTGATGAGACAGATGAAATCCGCGCTTGTTTGCTTCACCAACTAATGGCTGTGTTTGCTTTCAGTTGATTTATTTCACATTATTACAGATACCAACAGCATACTTCAGTTTATAATTTGAATTGCAGATCAGCAGATTTTGTTCTATTTAGCCAAAGTTCTTTACCACTCATATTCCTCTTCTCTGTTTTCACTACTAACTATACTCTTGTTGATGTGTAAAACATGAATTTTGTCCTCAAAGTATTTGATACATTCTTGCTGCAATTATACATTTACCCCCCACAGGAATCAATAAAGACTTATCTTTGTCTTCTGAGTAAAAATGGAACATATGGCTTTGTATCTCACAGGTAATGTTGTCCAAAGAAATTTTCAGGCTCCAGCACTCCACAGAAAAAAAAAGAAAGGATGGACAGATCAATAGATGGATGATTATTGAATGTTTTAGGCAAAGCATGGCATCTGTTTGGGCTGATCAGCTGCAAAATGTTCTGTGTTTCAGAGACAGAGACAGATTCAGAGTCTACAATGTACTACGTCATCGGAGCCATCTTGTACAGGACGTTGGGTGTCATCTTACCAGCACCAAAGTGAGTACCTCTCATAAGATCCAGTGACTAATTATTCATGATTTTTTAATCATTTCAAACTATATCTTGTCTTCTGCTCCTTTCCCTGTCCTTTCTTCTACCTTTCTGCGTCTCTTTTTTTTTCCTAAACACTTTCTCTGACAACTTTTCATCTCCCTTATATTCTCTTGAATTGTTTTTTTTTGGTTTCCATCCTCACCACCTTTCTATTTCTGTGCCCTTTCTTCTGTCGCTTCTTCCCTCTATCTAATTCCAACCTCCAATTCTCCATCTGTCTTCTCTCTTATATCATCTCTATCGCTTCTCTCCTCTCCTTGTGTCTGTCTAGTTATCAGACAAGTCTCTTGGATCTCCAAATAAGTATATTTTCCTTGGATGTTTTTTTTTTTTTTTTCCATTTCCTTTGCATTGTCAATGTATTTTTGGAAGTGTATAGTGGGCTTCGAATGGGTGCGGGACTAATGGGTCCTGAAACTTGCATAGAACTTTCATTTGCAAAAATAGAAGTTAGGAGAAATCAAGAGGTTGTCAGAAGGCCACTGTGATATGGTGTTTGTGCTGGCCCTGGGCCCTTTTATTCAGGTCAGTGCTCTTGGATGTGGATGAGCCGAGTCTTTTAAAAACCCTTTTCTCCCTGTAGCTCCGCTGAATGGTAATAGGTCCAGAGCTCTGTTTTCACTCAGGAACTATCTCACTCTGTCATTAGTTATATGTTTATTTATTTAGGTATTCACTCATTTCTGTAAACACGCTCAAAAAACCCTCCAAAGCATGGATCGGGTGTGTATTGTGGCTTTATGCAAGCTAACCCAGCATATCCATTATATTTCTTGTCAAAACATCACCTGAGAGAGTAAACCAAACTTGAATGTGTAGTACAACTCTCAAAAAGAATATGCTGTTTTTTTGTGTGTTTTTGTATCTTGCAGTCCCCCTGCGGTGATCAACTCCAAGATCCTAACAGTGACAGTACGACCGGAACCGCAACCCAGCGAGCCCATGGTGGTGGTGGAGCTCTCACCACTTTTCAATGTAAGAAAAATAAATCTATTTTTTCCTACCCCCAACTAAGAGCTACACTCTTTTCATATGTTTTAATGGGATGCAAAATATATAATAAATAAATATCCAGTACAATTAGGGAGCGGAGAATATTACTCTTTCATTTTCCTCATCTAAACATTCCCGGCCACTTGAGACTCATTTGAAGTAGTGTGTAACTTCTAACCAGCGGAAAAATCACCTTATTTGCTCAGTAATATTAAAGTGTGTTACTTGCAACAAAAATGTAAATTATTCCATATGAAGCACTTTCTAATGCAAGGGGTTTGTATTTTTTATCATACACTTGTATATTGAGCAAGCTTAGGCTGAGGAAATAAATTAGTTTAAGGCTTTAAAGGATTCTTTTTCTCCCTGCTGACCCATGTTTCCCCGAGTTCAGATGAAAGAAAATGCTGCATGCTATAAAGTGCCACAGTGCTCGGTGAATTGCCTGAATAAATGCAGACCTTTTTGACTTCCTTATATAGCAGTGTCTCCTGGTACCTATTCAGTTTATATTACAGTGGAGTGTGTTATTATAAATGACTCGTGGGGTGTCTTCAGTGGAAAGGACTAAGTGCAAGTTTAATGAGAGGCACTCTTCACAACCTCAATAAGATGTGGGATTCATTAGCCATTCTTCTGTGTAAAGGTGGGCACAGTTTTTAAAATAATGTTGAATATTTAATGGTTCTCTCTAGACAACACACACACACACTTGCACACACACACACACAGTGTACATATACGCATACTAAAAATTTACAATGAAATCGGTCTCTTGCCATGTCAACCAGGACCTGAGGGTCAAAATTATTGCACAGTTTCATTAGAAAGACTTGTATTCATTTTCCATCCCCCGCCACTCCATCTCTCTGCTTTAAACTGCTGATTCATTACTTAATTATGGCATTTCCATTATATACCTCTATCTTTTATCCTCCTATTCTGCTTTAAACACTTTTGGCAAAGCAGAGGTACTGTAGGTTGCACACCCAGTGTATAGAGGATGATGTCTTAATGCTGATCGCAGCATGCTGCTGTGAACTACTACAGTTACCGGAGGCTCCTGCTGAGGGCAGGCACTTCTTTGGCACAGAGTACAACACATGGCTGGGACAGTGTGTGGAGGGTGTATACACATATGCATAACCTCGACCAGTCTTGATGAGGCCATTGTTATCCTCTCTAAGTCTAGTTTTGCAGGTCTTATACTTTCACAGGACAAAGTTGCATTACAGCATAACTATCCTCAAAAAGAATATAGCTGTGTTGACTAAAGTAATGTTGGAAATGTATTAAAACGACATTGTAAAATTAACATATCTCTTATATCAAAAATCACATGACCGAAGAAGATAGAAGTGATTAGCATAATATTAATTTGGTTTCATTTGAAATGCAACCAGTGCTAATGGTCTTAGTCATAGCCACACATTTTCATGATTACTACTTGAAATTAATTTGGCTTTTAGCAACTCCTAAAAGCAAAGTTAGAAGAAGAAAAAAAACATGTTTTTTATAACCAAAATAGTTTGTATTTGTATGGGGGACTCCACCACTATTACTCCTAGTATTACTGAATGTCAATACAATGAATAACAATTGCAAAGAAAATGCCATACTGTAAATAGTATCAAAAATGAGGTTTGATTTCGTGAAAATCTTAAGGATTATAACTTGGGCAAACAACTAGCCTGTCTCTGTCTGAAGTAATGATATCCACCCATCAGCACGTCTAACGGTTACCTTTGGACAGAGCCAGCTAGCAAGCTGTCTGTATGCTGAGCTAAGATAACTGGCCTCTAGCTGTAATCTCATATCAATCTTCTCATCTAACACTCAGCAAGAAAGTTAATAAGCATATTTCCCAAAATGTCAAACTACTCCTTTAAAATGCTTTTTTAAAAATAGTACCTTAGTTATTTGTTAAAAATAACTAAGGTACTGTGAAAATAAACTAGTGGACCTACTCAACAGTACTGCCTACAAAATGCACACACACAAACAGGACATTTGTTGTTAGAGAATATTTATTTGCATGCATGCAGGCATGTTCGGCATCGCTCAGCTTGGCCTGAACTTCACAAGGTAGCAAATGTTGAGCTCCTGAGTGCATGCACTGTATATATCAGAGCCAGAGTAGGCAAGAAAGTGTAAAGGAGAGCAGAGTCTCCTGTTATGGTCTTCAGCTGCAGCACAGTAGGTGTCGACCTTGGCCAGTGTAGAAACACCCGGTTGCTTAAGCAGTGCCGTGGCAACAGCTGCCTCGGGCTTCATTCTCAGAGGGGGGTGTAGGGGTCTGCGCACGGTCATGTCTTCATCGAGAGGACATCTGTTCCAGTCAGATTCCCCATGTATTTCTCTGGTGCCCAAGTGTACGTGTGTCTTTAATGGTGAGTAAGAAGCAGGAGGCCAGAAAGCTTTGTGCCCCCACAGTGGACTAGTAGACTAGATGCCAAATGTTACCCATCCTTCATCTACCCTTTTCAACTGCAAAAGCCAGCCCTGGTTAGCTTTATGAACCAGCCACAAGCCTTTTTGGTTAATTTCACTTTAATCTAGTTTACTTTCATCAGTCAAAAAGCATTATCCAAGTTGCTCCATTTCATTTTCTAAATCTATATTCTAAGATATGAAGCGGAGGGCTTTTAAGACTCCCTGAACGAGTGTGGTCTTGTTCTGTTACAGTAGTTCATTTCATCTGATTAGCTTACCATATTCACAGCCAATATGCATTAGGCATTTTATCACCAAATGGCTACCACACGTGGCTGTAAATACCTTGAAGAAAATGGCTGTTCCTTTTGAGAGAAAGGGAAGAAAGAGCTGTTAAGGTGCACACCATTATTACCATCCATAAATACAGCTGTTAGAATCAGACACACGTTGTTCCCTTTGAGAGACATCAGTCGAGCAGACGCTGTCATTATGCAACGTATCAGCACTGAAGAGGAGGCAGACATTGTGGGAGTACACTGGTGTCACTCCTGCTGTAGTGTACAGTCGGGCACAATGCCCGCTGATTGATAGCTGAATGCTAACAGAGCCCGCCACGTTAATGCACGCCCAGAGATATCTAATGTCGGTGACGGCCGTCTGCATGTGAGGCAGAACAAAGCACTTCATCAATCTGTGTCGACTAGCCTCTGATCCTGTGTATATAAGCGTTGCATCACTCGGTCCTCGTAAGTCTAGCCATGCAGAGACCCCTGGATTCACTGATTCATGGAAGATCATTTGTGAACTGTTCAAAGAAGGAGGGATGACCTTGCCTTTAGAGAAATAAATCCTCATGGCGCTTCTCTCTTTCTTTACTCATTTAAAACATCGTTAATATTCAGAAAATATTCAGTTTGCTCAAGCCTTCTCACTCAAGAGGAGGTGATTTTGTTAAATTTTCCTCAGGCTGCAGTAAGTCTGCTTACAGCAGACATCATCCTTTTTATAATGGACACAGCAATCTGGCTGTAGAAATACTGCTATAATCCCCTTTACCATCAGGGGGAGCTCAAAGGCAAAGTGCTTATTGCAGGACTCAGGAAGGACCAACAGACTCTTACAGAGAAGGATACATTTCCCTCTGCATCAGCCCAGTGGGAGAATAACCTCTCAGTTGTGGGTACCTGATGCAGTTAAGAAGACAAGCGATCAGTCTTACTCTAAAGCACAATGAAAGCCTATTGGTTAGTAGGTCAAGCTCTCAGACTAGGATTGGAGTTACTCAGTTTGTCAGCTCTAAGGCACCAATTTGAGTCTTTTAATGCTCTTGATTTAGGAATGAATGTAAAGACAGAATATTTAATCCAGACCAGACACTCACAAAGTTCAATGAAAAACCAACTACAATCCAATTCTCACCAAATGAGGCATATAGGTTGAAAGGGCACGGGCGACGCTTTACAAGTGATCAATTCAGAGATCACTGAAGATCACCAGTGGAACATGCTGTGATGAGTCAGTTAAAGATATCGATCCTCTGATTGATCCACTGATTGAGTCATAGCAAGTCTTCCTCCGCCACCGCGCCCGACTGAGCTTTGATTACCAGATGATTCACCTGCCGTTCTCCCAACGATTGGCTTTTGGCTCCAGCGAGTCGATGGATTAAGAGTGAGCTGATAGCAAATCCCCTTGTGGGGGATTTATTTTCTTTGTTTGTTTTTTTTAACATGTTTTTTAATCAATATCAAGAGTTCATATGAGGATGTTTAGAGACATTTTCGGGCCATTTACACACTCTGAATGGGACCGTTTTTCACAATAAATACTTGCTATACTCAAGTACATTTTACTGCTTCATTGTTGTTTACTTTCCGCTGTTGTAAAGTTGTACAAAGAATTTGAATGCTTTCCCACTACTGGAAGTTTATGACCTCTACTTGCTGTGTATTATTGTCCATGAAATGGGTTTTTCTTTTTTGTCTCCAACTCACAATTCATCGCTCACACACCTTCACTCTCTCTGCAGCAGCAGCAGCTACTTGCCACTCTGTCCTCTGTCAGTGACTCTTTCTCCATCGCCGCCTCCCACTGTCTGTCTCAATCCTTCTCTTTCATTGTCTGTTTACCTCTCTCCATTGCCCATGCAACGTCACTCTTTCTCCTCTGGCAACAAGCTATTCTATCTTCTCTCTGTCGCTTTCTCTCGCTCATTCTCTCAACTGGCAGTAACAGCTTATCTTCTCTCTCTCCCTCCCCTCTCTCCCCCCCCTCCCCCTGTATCTTGCAGGGTACATCAGACCCTCAGTGCGTAGTCTGGGACTATGGCAACCCGTAAGTTACTCTGAATGATTCTGATACTCATGTGTGTCAGTGTGTACGGTGCAGTAATGCATGTGTCTCCATGTGTGTGTGGGTGTGAGTCAATTTTTATCTCATTTTGTGCTGGTGCCCAGTCCTATTCATTTTATTAATTAACTGAAAACAGTCTAATGAAGTTCCCTGTGTTAGTGTTAAATACATTAGTCATTCAGAACAAACACTCACCTCTTTGTGTTGCTAAGAGTTCAAAAGTAACATCACTCAGAACACCTCAGTGGAGCAGGTTTTCCTTTGTTGCAATCCTCTATTTCAATGTTTGATATTACTTACACCATATTAAAGGTTTAATTTGCTATTCTGTATTCCATTGAGGGGCAGTCGGTTTAACTGGAACAATCCTTCCTCATACCATCACTGACCTGAATCCTTATTTTCTACCAAATGGGTTTTCCCTCATTTGTCTATGTAGGCCACTGACTCTTTGACATTATTTGCTTTGTGTAGTGGACCATCTATTGAACTACATAATGTAAACCAGCACAATTGATCATGCCGTCATCGCCATTAACCCACATACTATAGTGATAGCAGTTTGAGTCAATAACAAAGTCATGTCAGACTTGTTCAGCTTGGTTCCAGGTCATGGCCCCCTTTCATTTTCACAATTACAAGCCATTATCTTTGAATTGTTCAAATCTTCTACCCATGCTAGTAGAACTGAACAGATGCAACACTGTCTCCTACAAAATACATTTCTATAGCACTAACTTTGAAGGAAATTTAATTGCTATTTTTGAGGAAGTCTGACAGGTTTACACTACACAGAATTCATCAGTAGGAGTTTGGGGTTTGTGTTGTGGTGCATAAAACAAAAGACCTTTACACAGATGGCTATGGCCATAAGGTAGTAAAACACAGGTAGGGAATGATCTTTGTTTTTGTTAAATACTTAAAAAATGAATGTATCCTCTCCCATGCTTCAGTCAGCTTTGACCTTTTCAGTATTTGATCAAGACCAGGATCTTTCCCTCACATTGACAAAGTGCTTTGAGTTGCCTTAACTGCCATAAAATCATGAATCATGCCGTAGTTAGTAGGAAATGGGGACAGGAAATGAAATATATCGACAGTGTGTTGCAGATACAAACAATTCACGTGGTATTACTTTTCCAGTTAAATGTTTTTACTCATGCAAATTAGTTGTACAGTATTTAAACATACTTTTTACTAGACAGATTTGACAGATGATGCTTTGACAGAGCAAATGGCTCTGAGAAGAATTGAATTTGTCACGGCGCCATCACAGCAGGCCTCCCTGTCTACTGTGACAGCAAGACTGATGACAGAAAAATTCTGGTCAGCTCAACTTTCCCCCTGAGATCATATTAGTTTATCTAGTTCTAGAGGAGTGCTCTCCTGTGACCAAAGCACACAATGTGAGTGCGGGTTCACAGCGAGAGGATAAGACACTGTAACTTATCAAACTACCCCTCTCCATCAAGGTAGGAGGGAAACAAAGCTCTGCAAAGTCAATTAACTAGCCGCCAGATTACAGCTGCAATCAAATTAAATTTGCAGACATTATGAGGGCAGAGAGCCAGACAGAATATAAAGTGGCAAGGTGGCTGTGATGTCTATCAACCAAATGTACTCAAACTTGGAGGAATGTGGAAAACATCCAAATGTGTTTGCCAGGGATTAGTAATATGTCTGCAGATACAAACACACTGACCAAGGTCCTACATCAAATTTAGAAATTACCACATTAAATGCAAGATGTAATCTGAATTCTTTTGATATCACGTGTCAAGCTAACACCAACCAATCAATAATGCTCCAATTACAATCACTGCAGCTCATCAGCGAGTGGAAGTCTCTATTTTTGACCCTCATGTTAGCTGTTCCTGCTCTCATAACTTGACAAGAGGAGACTATTCATGAGGCCCATGAGTGTTTTACATTTGAAGCTGATGTACAGACTTGACCATTTGCTGCAAACAGCCTGCAGTCATCACAACTTACTGCACAGATGCTGTATGGAAAGGTGCAAGGCTGTGAAGCCCAGCCAACTGGTGCACTTCAATTAAAACAAAAAAAAAAACAAAAAAAGTTGAGAATTTGTAGCAAAATCTGATGGTCGCATATGGAATTCATCATCTCTACATCATGTACATCATGAGCACAGGCAAGGACACCTGCTCAGGGATCAGCCTAGCATGCATATATATACACTGACTCTTCCATTTTGCTTGTCTGTGCAGGGCAGTAAATCTTAACCGGAGCTGGGCGGGAGCACGCAGTTGATATGGGCAGAGAACATGTTGTACAAAGCAGCCGTTTGTTTGCTGGAGGATATCACCTCTCTCAGCCTGGCTGTCTCTCTAACTGAGCCACAGGCTTTGAGGTTGAGCACAAGGCAGAGAAGAGGTGGAGAATGTATAGATAGCAATACGGAGGGAGGGCAAACACGGTACCAGCTGAACCAGACAGCAGGAGAAAAAAAAAGTTCAGCTCAGAGATGGAAAAAATAACGCTGTCACTCTATGACCTGAAAACACATACTATATTAAATGCACCCACACCCATATAACAGAAAGAAAACAGATAGTGTACAATGCATGTATGTTTTCCTTAAATAGTTATTATGCACACACGGGTAATGTAAATTTACTTGAAGATTAGGGATGCCTCAACTCTCTAAAGCCTACTGTCATTTCCATCACAATGGTCTCTGCGCATGGTTTTCGGAAGCAGTGGTCTACTTGGAAATCTGCAAGCGATATCGGCGGTAGCTCTCTCCCTTTTGCGCTCTCTCTCAGCTGGCTAAGTTGGCCAGCAGTTTGTGGCATTCACAGTTCATCTCAGTATTTATGTGTGAGTGTTTATTTATTTATTTTGCCCGTAACAGGCCCATATGTCGGCACCATCTGCCCACCCAAATCGTAGCTCTCGCCGTCCCTCCCTGTCTTCCCCCATGTGCCTGTCTTCTCAACCTACTCTCAACCTGTTTTCATTTGCCTCGCCGGCTTCAATAGGTACTGTTATGTTTAGCTCTCATAAAAGTTTTACAGGGATCGAAACCGGGGAGCTCAGGTTATAAGAAGCAAAGGAGGCTATCAAGAGTAAAAGTGTACCCATTTTCTAACCACATTCGGAGGTATACAAGGTACTGAGATGAACTAGGCGAGGCAATCTTCTTCCATTTTGGTCTAACTTGAATCCTCACCGGGTATTTTTCTTTTTCTGCTGTCTTTCACTAACACACTCACTCTCTGTTCCACGGGAAATGATGATGGGTGTTCAGCTTCACTTTGCTATGTCGTTCCTGACCTTGCCTCTGGCATCTCTGTGCTTTGACCCTCTCTATGCCTCAGTCAGTATGGGCTATCTGGCTGAACCCCCACTGACACACACACACACACACACACACACACACACACACACACAGACACACACACACTGTACTATGGAGCACTTATCATATGTCTGCTGCTTTTTCAATCAAAACAAACTGCCTTCTTTGCTGGCATCTATAAAATAAACATTGCACTACTCACACATTTATTTATGCATCACTCATACATTTCACATTCCATTTCTAATAAGTATTGAAGCAACATACTGTCATACAAATGACAAAGCTGAAATAGCTCTGCATCACAGGCGGCGGGCAACTGAGCAATCTCATTTTAAAGCATGCTTAGAAATATGACCCAGTAGTTAGAGATAAATGTAATATACACTTTAGATGGATGGATGAAAGTAAGCTAGTGAAGGGTTGAGGGTTCACTTAATCCTATTTCTAATCCCCAGTGGTCTTCAGCTTGATCGGGGATCAGTGCATAAAGACCCACCCTACCCCCACCGCCCATCACTGCCATAGAGCAATAATGGCTTGGTGTGCAGCACAAGTCACTCTAACATCCTCAATCTGACACGGTAGATTGAGGCTTGCTTTGGGCTCAGACAGATCTGGCACTGCTATCAGTGTTTGGCACGGGCGGGTCTCAACCTTAAATGAAGTAAAAAGTCAAAGGCATATCCTACACACTGCCAAAAACTAGCTGGACACAAATCTGGCCAAAATGTAATCACATTTATTTTACAAAAAGGCATAGCGGCAAGTTTTGACCTTTGCCAAGTGTATGACACTTTTTTTTTTATTCTCATATTGGCAGTGTTATGGCCCTTCAAATGCTATATATTACTGTGTGTATTAAACCAACAACAAGTGAATGAATGAAGAGATGGTTAATAAACAGTATAAATGTGTCGGTGGTTGTGTCGCTGAAAGAACTGTGTATTACCAGCAGCTATTTTTGGGATTTCATTTCTAGCACCAGACCATGCTCATCAAGTATGCATTTACAATACAATTGGCATTATACTGTAGTTAGAGGGTGGCACAGTTGCTCAGTGGTTAACACAGTCACTCAACAGCAAAATGTTCTTAGTTGGAGCCAGCTCGTTGGGAGTCCTTCTGTGTGGAGATCCGCGGATCAAAAATATGCTCGAAACTCTAATTTCCTCATATTCGAATGTGTTCGTCTGCATGTGCGAGATAGACTCTGTCCGTGTGCTCTTGCCCATTGCATTCTCTTTCAGGCTTCAGATTTCTCAACCCTGAGCAGAATGAATAGGTATAGAAAATGGATGGGTGGATAGCAATGAGAGAATGAAATTGCTAGTGTATAGACGGTGTTAGGAGAGACAGCAGACTGTTAAGTAAAAATAGCCCTTCATATGTTTACATCTGTGCAATATAATAGCACACAGTTACTGATCTTGCCTTATTCTGTGTTCTTTCAGTGCTAGTTTCAAAGCAGTTTCAGAAGTTGAGTTGAGTTCAGTTCTTTTTTAAAGTGGGTGAGATCAACAGATGTGCTAATATGTACAAATGTACATTTTGACAGTATTTACCTCCGTTTTAAAATTGTGAAGAAAAAGTGTTTTTTTTGTCTCCCCATCTGAAATTAAAAAGTCTTGTATCGATTTACCGCATTACTTCCAAATATGCATATTTCCTCATCTTTCACAGACAAACGCAGACTAACACAGACTAACACACTTAACAGCGTAGCCACCAGGAGGAGGAGGAGGGGTGGCGGCGGAGGGCTGATAGGGCTTGCTCCACTTTTCCATCTGACAGAGCAGAAGGGATCAAGACTGTGTCAAACAGCGAGTCAGCGCGGCAAGAGGGAGTCGGCCAGTAGGGCTTATGTGGGCTCTGCCTCCACAGGGTGTTTCAGACATGGACAGGCTCTTAGCTCATTTCCCCAGCTATCACAACAGTCCTTAGAGAGTGCGTTAACATTTTAACTTTAATGCTATGCGCGTAACGCTCGTGTTCTTGTCGAGGAGAGTTGGCTTTCAGGTACTTTTGATGCCTTTGCGTAGCTGTTACATGTTGAGATCAGGTATAAGTAGCATATTGAGCTATGATTTCGTTCCACTACTGGACTTCATGGATAAGTGTGGGCTGCATGCGATTCAGGGAGATTGTAGTTTTTAGTATGGGTGATGTAATTATGTAAAGCAGGTTACGATTGTATATCCCCAGGTTTTTTTTTGTTTTTTTTACTTCATGCATTATTCTTATTGATTGCGTCATCATGTGACCAGTGGAGCTGGGATGGAGCACTGTATCTTACCGTACGGCCGGGGATAGTTTTTAGAACTGATGTTGTTTTCCTTGGGCGTAGTCTTAGATGGTGATGATGTTATACATTCATAGCGAAGGGTATGTGGAGTTTTGATTAGGGGTTGTGAAAAAGAAGACTTGCTCTCTGCTGTAAATTGGAATATGTTCCCTCTTCACTGCTGAACCTGTAAGGTTTAAGAGCCACAGGGTAAGTAACATCTCTACCCCCTTAAAAATAGCTTTTGTGGTAAGATGTCCAGATGATTTTTACCCTGCTAATGCAATCTAAAAGATCTTATATGTAACCTACTGTTAAGTGCTGCATTTGCCTTATGCTTATCTTGTTGACTCGCACATTATCCTCTTTACTCTTGTCCCGCTTGAAGTAGGCTGAGAGGGCACTATGTTAGTGCTTTATGGGACTCAGAGTTATCCCTTTGGCCTTAAGAGTCCTATTTGAGCCTCTTTAAATATGCTTAGAAAATGTCCAGTTTTAAGAGAAATCCTCTTCAGTTTTTTTAAGATTCAACATTTAGAAAAATATATGGTTGAAAAAATGATAAAAAAAAGAACTTTACATTTTTTTTCATGAATCAGGATTAATAATCCACTCTCTGCAGGAGACACTTTCTTTAGAACCACGCAGCGTGTCCATGTTAACACAGAACGCAGGAAGTTTAAAACGTCAGGCCATTTAGGGCTGTAGACGAAACCTGTATCTCTGCTTTCCTGTTCACTCACTAGCTTGCACACCAGGAAGAAAGATAATCCCGGGAAAGAAGCTTATAAATTAGCTTATGGCCATGCCAGAGAGCAGATTGGAGTGGTGGAGGTCAATGACAAAGCATCCTCGTCACACGAGAATCAGGGAGGAGGCAGAAAGAAGGGTTTTTGTGTGACGACCTCACATCACATCAGCCAGGAGAAAGGAACACAAATAGACTCGAGCAAGGACAGCACTTGCCTCTGTCAAATGTCCTTTTAAAAGTAAGCGAACTAGAAATCGACGAATATGTACTAGAGGAATAATGTGGTAGTGAAATACCTGTGTATGTTCCTATACACATAGCTCTTGTTATTCACATCTGCGGACTTGTGAATGTCACTTTTCCTCACATTGATCAAAGCACAATAGTGATGCACACATCAGAGGAAGTGTCTATCTCTTATACATTATTTCCCTGGATCATTCCATAACTCATGGGACTCGCATGAATAAATATTTCATGTTTGAGATACTGCAACAGAGGTAACATTTATAAACATAAGCTGTACAGTCTTGCACATAAATATCACAGCAAGCTTTAGATAATCTCATAGCATGTTCTTCTGGTTATAAGACTCATCTTTACATCAGTCACTGGAAGAGAGGAAAGCTTAGTTCCTGCAGAGTTAGTATCTGGGTCAAATACATTTATGCATGTGCAGACACAGAAACTCGCAGAGAAATGCAAACATGGGCCTGCACTGTGGCGAATGCTGTGGTGTAAATGTGTGCCGGTCAGTCCTGCATAATAGATGGTATGAAGGGATGAGTAAGTACAGATGATATGTATCATGTGGAGATTTGCACCAGTGCTTTCTAGCTGTATCGAGAGTAAAGGCCAATATGCACTGCCTCTGGTAAATGTGCATTCTGGCTCCCAGGCTGGGGTGTAATGTCTACCAGAATAGATTCCATCAGCTGGAATAGATTTTCTCTTCCTTACTTTTTTTTTTCATTTATTTCAATGGCTTCAATCAGGAAACTAAACTCCTGGCTTGCTATACTATTCAGTATATGTTCACTCATAGGCACAGAGCTGACAACACAGCTACAGAGCAAATAAAATCTTAGATAAATTATAGATAAAAACAACCAATGGACCCATACCCAATGTTGAATCGACTCTTCACTTCTGAAAAACAAAAATTATGGCGCAATCAGACGCATCCAATATGTACTGAAAATATATTTTTTACAAGATGGACTCATAGTTTGAATCAGACTCAACAATAAAAAATGATATATGTTGGAATACTGGATCAAAACCTCCTCTAGTTTGCTTTGTCCATATGTATTCCCTTGAGCTCTTTGGCCTGACAAATGGCATAATACACATCTTATAAACATGGTCATGCATAATTTAGTCTTCTCACAGAGCAATCAGTCATAGACAGTCAATACTTTTAGAATTACATTTGAAAAAAATATAAAATCATGCTGGAAGTTTTTGAAAAGTTATTCAAGTTTTTTTTTTATGATGAGGAGGATTCACCTTGTTTATTACATGTTTAACAATAAAGAGCTTCAGGAAATATAGTGAGTAACAAAGAAAGGCAGATTAATTACACTTGATGTAATTAATCATTAAAGATGTAACCATGACACTTACATTCAAGGCATTTTTCACACCGCTAGTGAATCTTCTTGAGTCTACTGTACCCCCACTGCCCTAGCACACCTGATTCAAATGAATGGGTCGTTATCAGGCTTCTGCAGAGCTTGATGACAAGCTGATTATTTGAATCAGGTGTGTTGGAAGAGGGAAGCATCTGAAACATGTAGGCCAGGGATGCCCCAGGACCAGGATTGAAAAACACTGCTGTACAGTATATTAAGAACCTGGCAGTAGTAACACAAGCACCTGGTAAAAGTCTCCCCATATTGATAATCAGTCAAAACAGATGCTAAGTGTCCAATATGTGCATTTTTTCACCCAACTGTACTTGTTAGTAGCCTAAATAAGTTGGACTGTTGTTTTTAGTTATCTTGGCTCACCAGACTCCATGTACCAATAAAAAAAGCTCTAAGTAGTTCTCCACCCTTACAGGTGCAACAACTGAAGACTCTTGGATTGTCAATCAAAATCTAGAGTTATAATCAGGAAACTTGAATGAAAACACCTGTGTGGGTGTAGTGGAACATATCATTTTCTTTCATTTTTATTTATGCGTTGTGTCATTGTTTTAAACCGACATCAAATAGTGTGTACATTGTTAAGCTGCATTAAGCAAGTGACAGGCATGTTTCGCAGAGGACATTTTGATGTGTCACAGTAGGAAAAGCTCAGGTGTGAATAATAAAATGAATGACGGCTGAATTGCTGGCTCACTGAAACAATTACTGAGACACTTGAAAAGAATGGAATATATTGTAAACGTAATTAGTAACACCTGTGCTTTTCTTACTATGACAAGTCAAAATGTCTACAATAAAAAAAGCCTATTTATTGAAACAATGCAGTACAGATAGTACACACAGAATAAGAAAAGGATGAAGAAAATCAGTGTATAAAAACATGAAATTAGACAAAAGTTCTGCCTAACTCTATGAACTCGTTCTCAAAGCTCTCTGGATATAAAGTGAACTGGTCAAAATTTACCCAGTTTTTTTTTCTGTCTTTTGTGAAGAGTTTCTTGATGTTTGTTCATGTTTTTGTCTGTACTTAAAAATTTGAAAACTTTAATAACATATAAATCATAAAAACACATGACAAGAAATGTACATATATGGATGGAACATACCGGCTGTTACTGTTTCCTTAGTGTGTTATAGATGCTGATGCACAGTGATCAGCCTTAACAGATTGGTACTGTATCTGTGCATTTGCATCCACTTGAGGCCACTTTCCTCCATGATCCTTAAAATCCTCTTTGTACAACAACAGGCCCCACTCCTCCCACCAGGCCTTCTGTCTATGACTCATTCGATCTCTGCTTGCAGTGTGTATCACCAAACCCTCACTGTGTTTTAGAGAATAATTACTCAAAGTTCTCTTCAAAAAAAAAAAGCACATGAAAGCATCAGGTTATATCTGTGGCAATTTGCTCAATGACTTCACAATATCATATCATGCAATGAATATTAAACCTCTTCATACTGGCTTCTAAAGGTTTTATTGCATTTTGACTTGAAAGTATTCTCTGTATAATGAGAATACAACTTTGTGTGATTTACATGCTATTGATTTCCATCTAAGTGTGAAATTCATTTGCCACCCTGCGATGCTTTCTTCATCTCTTTTGCATGTATTGCCATTTGCCTTTTCCCTTCCACGTTTTTAGTTTTTCCTCTCGTGTAATGGCTTTTCGTCGTCTGCGCCTCTGACCACTGATGACACAAAGGCAAATAATTGCATTTAAATTTAATGGCATTTATTGCCAGAAATGAGCAATGAGAGACAGCGCTTGGACACAGGGCTCGCAGTTTTACTCATGTTAATATCAAGTGGATATTAGCATGCAAAAGTAGATTTTTTTTAGGCGACAGTCATCTCATAAATCAGTTTTGACAGTGTTGCCAGCAGCTGAAATTAGCTGATACAGTTCATCCTTATGTCAATGACGGCAAAGTAGAACATTTCACTTAGCAGCGACTTGATATTGAATGTTAACTACATACAGTGTGTCGGCTGCTTCAAATATATGAATGACGTCAGCTGAATTTGGTCACATCTACTGTAAAAGTGTAAAATCATGAGCATCATAAAGCTTAATGTGTATTTCTTTCTGGATTTTCTATACCTCTACCATACTGACATTGTGTCTTATGTGCTAGGCAGATGGAGGGTTCGATTTTCTCACTGGCTCTTACCTTCATACAGCTGAAATCCCTGCATCCAGACCATCACTTTTAAGAATTCAAAGCATGTTTAACCTTTTTTGTTGTTGTTGTTGTTGTTTCTTAACAGGGTGCAATTGGCTTTCATTGCACTGCCCTTTCAGTCAAGAGTTGTAGCCAATTTATTCTCAGTAGACATAAAAGGTCAATTTAAGCTGTTGTTCAGGAAGTATTTTTCCCATTTTTTCTTAACAGCTGCAACATCATTCTACTAGCAATTAGGGGGACAAACTGGAAAACATTGTAATATGTCACTGCAGCGGTCACTTTACATGATTTAGCACTTTGTTGAGAAGTAATTTCGTCTCACAAGTACGGCATAATGTTTTAAGCCACACAAACAGCATGGATGGCAGTGTTGGTCAGTGGGTCCACCACTTTAGTCTGAATTGAAATATCTCCACAACTGTTGGAGCGATTGCCATGAAATTCATTCATGGCCCCCAGAGGATGAAGCCTGCTGACTTTTTACTAAACACCACGAGCAGGTTAAAGGTTTTCACTTACCAGATGAAATATCTCAACATTTACCGGATGGATTGGCACAAACTTTTGTACAGACATTCATGGTTCCCAGAAGATGAAGCCTGCTGATTTTTATGATCCCCAGACTTGTTATTTAGGACCGTGAGCAGGTTAAGTCACTTTTTAGATGAAATGTTTTAACATCTACTGGATGGATTGGAACAAACTTTTGTATAGACATTCATGGTTTCCAGGTAATGCATCCTAATGACTTTCAGCATCCCCTGACTTTACACCTGCTAGACATCGGCATGTTAGCATTGTCATTGTGAGCATGTTATCATGCTGATGCATTTAGCATTTAGCTCAAAGCACAGGAGTCGCTTGCGTTGTTGTAGACTCTTAGTCTTGTTGCATATATATGTTCTGGCTCAGGCTGATCAAAGCAAACTGTATAATCCCCGTGTGCACTAAAGGATAACTACCTGTCAAAATGAAGCCAACTCTAACATCCATTTAATCAAACTTTATTCTTTGTCGAAGTCAAGACCAAACAACAGATGTGTAGATTATCTCAATACTAGCAAACCGGATGATGTTATGTATATTTACACATCTTAGCATTTTTTTGGATAATGCCAGGTTGATATCTTTGCAGTATACATGTGGGATCCGTAGCCTATAAACCAGCTATACTGATACGTACACCTGTTTGTACATCTGGAACCTGTTTTCCATGATAAGGGGAGCAGGCAGCAGCTTCAGGCTAATTCAAATGCTATAACAAAAGTAAAACAAAACCATGTCCTTTTAATCTGTCCTCGCCAGCTAAACCTTACTGATAATTTAATATTTCTATGAGCCCACAGGGGTCCACAGCAGCAGTGTGTAGTCATAGCTGTAGTGGATGTGCAATAACAAAGATCAGGGTTTGTTCTAACTTTGTGGGTGAAACAAAACTAAAAAGTCAAAGCTGGCTTTTTGCTGAAAGGCATCAATGCCAACAATTAAATCAGTCTAAATAAAACGAGGGTCAGTAGTCAATTAAGTTTGAAATTCAGCAGGCAAAACAAAGAGGTCACAAATAGTGCCTATCTGTGGGCGGGTGTGCTAGTGTTATCTTCAGCGACCCCCCGTTGCGAGCTGTCAGACAGTTTCTCATTAACCCAACTTCCTCTTTGCTGCCAGACTGGCGTAGAATACTTGATGTGCGTGTAACTTTGTTGCATGTAGTCCGACCGTCTGTGTCAGTATATTGAAGGCATGCATGCTTTCACATGTGCATGCACCATACTCAAAGTCAACCAACATGCATAAATCAATACGCAACACTTCCCTCTATCTGTCCATGCAATGCACAATCTTTAATGCATGTGGAGTGTTAGAGCCCATATGGTTATGTTTTACTTGTGTGAACGCAGCCATTTGTAAATACTTTACTTGACATCTCTCGGGGGTTTGAATTCAAAACTCACATGTTTTCTATTAAGTAAGCACAGTTGATCCCACATGAACATGTTTTGAAAGAGGAATCTCAGTGTAACACAAAACCACACTTTGGAGGTTTTCCTCAAAGGTAAAAAGTGCACGTATTGTCTTACTCTTGTTCTGTCTTTCTCCTATCTCTCTCCGTCTCTCTGAGACACACATACACACACACACACAATTTCACACACCGTGTTGCTATCTGTCAAGCTGTCTCTAGGCTTTATTGCTGTGACACATTTTCCGATCTTCAGTCTTTGAAGTGTCACTGTGCAGATGATGATCATCAGGGAATTGTACTCACATCTCATTACTGACATTATGAGTTGAGTGTGTGTTGTGTGTGTCTGAGTATGTTTATCTGGGTGTCGTTGTGTGTGTGTGTGTGTGTGTGTGTCTGTCTGCATGCCTTCATGTTCAGATATATTTCTGAGAATTAATGTTGATATATTCTTGTCATTAAGTGTCACATTGATTGTATGAGGATGCCCTGTCACAGCAGCAATATATTTAGCTTTGAGTGTTGTACTATGCTATGAGTAACATGTTGTCATTGGCGGGTGGTCCATGTACTATTTACCCTTTTGTTTGCTTTATTCAAACCGCAGCAGCAGACACTAGAATATGACCTGATTTTTTTTTTATTTTTTTTTTTTAGGTAAGATACCAGAACAAGAATAGAATTTGAAACATGTTTTTTTCAATTTATACTCATCTGACAAAATATATAACTTCATTACATATAAATATCAAAATGTTATGTTCTTCAAAATGAAAGCATAAAAAAGTGAGAGCTCAATGAAAAAGAGGAAGGAGTCTTGCCCACAGAAAAAGCAAAGAAAAAGAGGTGTCAGTAATTGTATGATGAACATATAGTCAGAAAAAGTAAACCACAAATCTCTGTGTAAGAAAAGATCCTTCATCATAATCTTTTATTGGCTGATTGTGTGTTTTGCTGTTTTCTGATTAAAGTGGGAGCTCAGATCTGATGCAGTGATAGAGGTAAACATAGTGTCGGCAGGTAAATAAACAGGTATCCTGAAATTCCTATTTTTGAATGTTAAATTATCTGTCTGTTCTCCAAAGCTAGATTAAAATCCAAAATGTTCCTGAAGATACCATGAACACAACGAGCAACAAACCAGCTTTTCGTTCCTCATAAAGTGAAACTGTCACCAAAGCCTTCCCTCAGGATGTAAACGGTATTCAGATACACAATATTGCCAATCGAAGCTCATATATTTCCAGTGTACTGAGTGATTTGTAGATTGCAAATCTTTTGCAAACCCTAATTTTGTGCAGTCCTTATACAAGCAACACTTTATTAAATTTTCTCTCCATCCGCTGTTGAGGGTACTCATTGCTATTAGCTTGAGAGGAGGCAATTAAGTTCTCCACTAAAGCATTAGCGGCAAAAGAATAGTGTACACCGTGTGCTATCTGCAATATGATTACATTTCATCTTTTCTGCTTGACAAATCTTTATAGAGGAAAGAACGAAATGAACAAACATACACTGTATCTTGTTTATGAGCAGCATTAACAAAATGCATTTTGTTGCCCTACATTTTCTTTTAAATTGAACTGTTTTGATTCTCCAACATAAAGGTTTTTTATCGTTGTGTGTTGGCCTAAGAAGGATGTAGACTGCCATATGCTGCCTCTGACACACATCACATTCATTAGGTGTATTTTATTACCTTAACAGCCTATAGGAGTGATTACACAAACAGAACCTTATGTCATCTTCCCTACATCCCCCACTGAACACCCAGGTACCCAAACCAGCAGCTAATGCAGTTATGCAGCAACAGAAGCATAAATCCTTTGTAACTAATTGCGGATACTTTTAATTTCTTTTCATTGGGGCTAAAGGCATACTTGCTTTATGATTTAACCCATATGTCTGGTGGGTTAGTTGTATGTTGTTGTGCCTCCTGACGAAATGTCTCTCAAAAAGCTTTCATTTTGGGGAGATATTTGTCAGATAAGCGCTATTGCTAAACCAAAGTATTTACAAGTTACACATACAAGACATGTTTTTTTAAAATGCCTAACTCATTGGTAAACCTACATAATCATATTCTTATCCAAAATTTTCATTTAACTTTTAATTACGTCCATTTTTTTTTATTTCCTGTCACTTTGAAATAAAAAACCTCACGTTCTCCTGCCTCTTTTTGCCATCAGTCATAAAGTTGGCCTTCTTGACCTCATCAGCACATCTCTGTGACTGCTCTTATGGCTCCTATAATGTTGCCACATCTTCCTGGTTGCTATAATAAAAGTGTATCCAGGGTTAAACATAAGGTTAATGTGTAGTGCGAGCTATCGGGGCAATTAGTCCAGTTAGAATCTTATTGATTGACCTCTGCGCTCAACCTTCTATTGAGAGCATTTAGAGGGAAGTGAAAAAGGGGGGTGGCAAATAAAGGGAAGAGGAGAAAGATGTCAGGCTATTAAGTGTACAAGGTCCTATTGTACGAGAGTCTGGGCACTCTTCTTCCCAGTAACTTGTTGGGTGTCAAAGCAATTGACCATTTAGTGCTGAATAACCCCCATCCACCATTTAAACCATACTTGTTTTTGTTAACTGTTAGCTGGTGCAGCCCTTTTCATTTTTCCTCAAAGCCAGACTCTTCTTCCAAGAAAAGGGAGATGGAATTGAAAGTAGAAAAGAAAGAACAAAGATGAGAAAGAAAGTGTTTAGGCTGCTAAACACGAAGAAGACTCAGAACAACTGGGGTGACATTGGCTTCTAATGCCAGCAGAGTAAAAGAGCCTGTCAGTGTGCGTGAGCGGCGATCACTGCATATTAAAGCTATAGAGTGAATGGGACACCAGGGCGAACTCTGTGAACTTGATGCTGAAGAATGTCTATCCCCTGAAACTTTCTGCCACTCTCTCACTCCCCCCTTTGAGTCGGAACTTCCTATAGGCGTGTATAGTCATGTGATAGTTTTTATGTGTGTATTTGTCTCACAGTCACTGTTTATGTTCTATGTGCCACCCCCACCACCCCCTCCTCCCCCCTTTCTCCCCACCTCCAGGGAAGCTGGCGCAGAAAACTGGGGCACAGAGGGCTGCCAAACGCTCGCGTCAACCACTGTCCACACCAAATGCCTGTGCAGCAGGATATCCACCTACGCCGTGTTAGCGCAGCAAGCTAAAGACCCGGTGAGTCACCAACGCATAACCTGATGTATTCTGTGGGACTTGGAGGGGGGGAGGGGGGGGGCTAATAAGGCAACTACTACCAGGGGCCAGGTCAGTGAACTGATGAGTTAACGTTGTATGAATTTAGATGGCGTCCCTGTCAGTTGGAATGTATTGTGAAATACAGCAGGCTATAGCTGCCATTTACCGTCTTTATTGAGATATTTGGACGGGCGATGCTGGTGTGACGTTTCTTACTTTATATCAAGCATCTTTTCTTGTATGAAAATGGGTGCAGACTGAACTGTGCCATCAATGTTAAACATTGTCACTGTATAAGATCCTGTTTTGTTTTTTTTTTATCGCTTTTTTTCTAATTATATTTTGATCGGCTGTCACTCTCCAGGTTATACAACTTTTCTGAGCTTAAACTTAGCAAAGGTCAGGTTGTTCGGTGAGCTATTTCCATGTGATGGAAGAGGAGAGGCGTCAAGAGAAAGAAAGAGATTTTATTGTGTCTGTGTGTGATTTTGCCTGCAGCACATAACCTGCGCTTCTATAAATAGTTCACGTGGCTCGCAGTGTGTGTTTGACGTGATTAAAGAAGGCTTTTTAGCAGTTCAGGGTAATGCCTGTTCTGATACATTGACCCATTATCCTGTATTTCACTAATGGACATTCAAAGACTTGACAGCATGCCGCTCTCAGTTTACCTTCCTCTCTCAGCCACCCTCTTTGCCCACCCTTCTCCAGCAGACCCTAATTCATTAACTGTGTAACATCTCACATTGTCACACCATTTGTTTCACACCTTCCCTCCACGTACACATAACCTAATTTATTATTTAGACCTGCTTTCTTGCTCTCTTTTTTTTTTCCCCGCTGATGTGGCTTATCACATCCCATCTGATATCAGTGTTCCTTCCTCTCCTCCTTATCACCCTGCTTTTGTCACTTCTTTCACCCTCCTTTTCACCTCGTTAACACTGTCAGCTGTTATTCTCACTTGATGCCAGCGGCTCCTTGATTGCTATAGTAACAAAATGTTCCCTTTTAGTTTTGGTTGTTAATTTGTCTCCATGTTAACTTGTAGCTAATGTCCATCATGAGGACAATGGTTATATTAATTAATCTGGGAGTGTGAGGAGATGGAGTTTGGCTAAATTTGTTGTTTCATACAAGAATCTAGGGGAGTTTTTTTTTTGTAGTTTTCCCTCTTTAATGGTTTGGTTAGAAAATGGAGCCAGCAAAGCAGATCCCCCGGTAAGCACTGGAGGGTAACACCAGGTGTCACAGAGATGGAGAGTGATTGTGAGGAATGGAGGCTTTTGGGTGGGAAATGTTCAACCAAACAGAAAAGGCAGTCAGGTCTCAGCTGGCAGGGAGAACTAAGAGAGAGAGAGAAGGGGAAAAAAACAGAGAGAGAAACAAAGAGATGGAAAGGAGATGTTGTCTGTAAGTAATAATGCATTAACAACCAGAGTGTGGCTGAGATAAAGAGCTACGTGCTCATGTGGACATCTGTCCCTGTGTAACCTTTTCAGTGTAAAACATTGCCTCCATATAGCACTCACTGGCACCGTGCATTATTTTTTCAAAACACATTACTGTTAAGAATGTTCCTGTCCTGACATACACTCTGCTTGAAATAATATGAAAAACACATCTCAGGGAGGTCGAATCAAATAAGGGTCATTAATATTTTGAGCTTGTGAAATGGTTTGTGAATGTGTGAAAAAGTTTTGTGGCTGTTGAAATATTTTATGTGAAAACGTTTTGCAGATGTGCACAAAATATTTCTATGGCTGCAAAATGTTATTAGACGTTCACGGACTATTTCACAAGCTCAGAATATTGACCCTTAATGACCCTTATTTGATTCCATAGTTAGCGCTGTTACCTCAAAGTTTGCTATGTAAAGTTTGTGTGTTCTCTTCATCGTTGCTAGGCATTTTCGGAGGTTTGTTTACACTCTCATGAACACATTAAAAAGTAATTTGGAGCCCACATAGGCGTTAGGGTTGCAGAGTTGAGAAGTGCTGGTTCAGAAAGTAGTCTTCCTCATTCTAAAGTCCCATTTCACTTTTTTTCATTTATAGATATTCTCAATGTTCCACCACATAGAAACACATGAGTCGCTTTGGCCATTAGTTTTCATTACTTAAACTTCATTTCTGAGATATCATGTTTTTCCGGTTAATTTGGCATGGCGGATGGTTCTAAATACAACGATACCCATGAGCCTCTGCTATGGAGAAAAAGCCAGTCAGAGGCATAAATCAGCTGTAGCAAATTCAAAATGCTTCATCATTTCAGTTGGGAACCGAACATGGTGCTATAAATGCCCAAATTATGCCGGAATCTGAAAGTATATTCATTTAATTTGCAGATTGTGTTATCAGTTTTCCCAACAGCGTATAACCTTTGGCATCTACCTGCCATTAACGGTGCACTTAGCCAAATTTTAAGCTTGGGGATTGGACCTTTCTTACCTAAATGGAAGAGCAGAGCTATTAAGAGGCTATGGGAAGCTTAGCGTCCCCAAAATTATCACTGAAAAAGTTTAACCTTCAACAAGATCATGATTTTTTTTGGGCAGTACTGGGAAACAGGCTAAGCCTTCCCTAAATTTACTACTGGCTTTTGTGCACTGCACACTGCATACTGGTGAAGTTAAAATAATGAAAACGCCTGTGTCAGCAGTTCACTGGTTGAAAAGACAGTAACACGCTATGTAGCCCCGAAGTTAGAGACACAGTGGACTGACCTTTAAGGTGGACCAGCTATTCTTATTTTAGTTCCAAACTCAGCTGCTCCTCGGAGTTTTGCTCACACACTCCCACCCTCATCCCCACCATGCTGCTGACTTTTAGCCTCCCCAAGCATGATGTCCCACTGCTGCTTATGCCTAAATTTATCTTCGGAGTTTTATGTCCACATGCTTTTTTACCTTTGACTTTTTATCGCAGAACCAGACATTTTATAACAGCTGTTCATCTTTCTGGGAGAGCTTAATGCCCGTGCAACTCTGAGTCACGCACAGTAACACTGAGAAAAACAATTGGACTTTATTGTGACTATTTGTGATGATACAGGCAGCTTTTATTATCCTTGTGTTTTTTTTTTTAAGAACTCTGTCTCTTTCAGTTCATATTGATTGGTTTGGAATAAAATCTAATAGGTAACACAGAAGGGATATATTAATGTAATGCTAAAAGTTCCAATACAATCCTACTGTAAGATACTTTCTGGCTATCCAATATATTCAAAGCACTTTAAAAAAGACAGATATCTTCATTGTCAACCAAACAACATCCTCAGCGTGTTTGCTGGTCATGTTTGGATGGATCAATTTGAGCGACAGCTGCCTTGAACTTTCACTTGGATGGATCAAGTCATTTAATCCATCAAAACTTGGATAAGGCACATTGTTTGTGTCACAAGCAATAAGATTGAAAGGGTGATACTGATTGGTTCGACTGGTCTGATCTATATAGCCAGGTGATATCTCACAAAGTGCAAAGCTTTAATATTCAGCTGGCTTGTACGGTAAGGCTTGAGATTTCTGTACCATATTGATGGAGCTATTATTTTATTCCCTTCTCCTCTTCCTCTGGATATGCCCCCTTACTTTTTTTTATTAAGTGTAAAGAGGGTCAGAATAAGGTGATGGCCTTTAGGTGAGAAACAGCACGCTTGTTCATTATTTCGTCCCTCAAAGCCTGAATTACTTCACAGGGGTCTGGAACCTATTACAAAACTCGGGGAAACATTAATTCCCATTATATGGAAAAACACGATGGCTGCGACCTGTAAGCTGAACGGGTCATTCTAGCAGTTATTTCTGGTTCCTGTGACTCCTCTTCCAACTGAACAATATTGACTTTTCCCTCGCCACAGCAAGCAGGTCGTCCGTGTTGGGTGAAAGGGAAGGACTATGAGGGAAAACGCATTGACTTTTGTGACATTTGTGCCATCTGTGAAGAGTGTGCTAGTCATTAGCGATTCATCATTCAGCCCCGGTGCACCATTAGACACAGCACTGAGGACCGGAAGGTATGGGTCAGTGTGTTTGTGTCAATGGCTCTCAGTCAGGAGCTATTGTGTCCAGTGCTGAGTGCACTTTGTTGCTTTAGGGTCCTCCAGAGTTAGCTTTTTATTCCAGCGGAGATTGGATTCTATAAAAGAGGAGGGAGAAACAGATTGAATTTTGCAACAAATAATAAAAAAAAAACACTACCCAGACATGCAAACCCAGGCAGTCGGTATGGATGTTTGCGCACACACTCATACACACTCGCACACATGCACGCATGTCTGCACACACAAACATGCAGACAATCAAAAACACACACACACACACACACATATGCTGTGTCCAGGCTGTGTGGCTGTTGGAGCAGAGCTGAGTATCAGCAGCCCAGCTCTGACAGCTTATCCTGGGCCACGGCGCTAGGGACAAGGGGGGTTGAGGATTAACCTCCATGTTTAATAGAAAAGGGAGGGAGGGAGGGGGAGAGAAAGAGATGGAGGGATTTAGAAGCAGTGCTGCCATTACAGGCCGTTTACAGTGGAGCGAGGGATAGCCAGTTAATCCTGTTTACTTTCTATAGCCTCTGAGATTTCCGTGTATGTGTGTGTATGTGTGTGTGTGTGTGTGTGTATTCTGCTGTGTGTGTATGTCTATGGAGAGACCTTCACTATCAGAAACAAGACAGAGGTTGTTACTTTAGAGAAACAGAATTGAGAGTGAGAGAGAGAGAGAGAGAAAGAGGAGTTGATTGAGTGAGGTCATGAAGCCATACAATAAACCAAGCCACTTAATTCCCAAAATGACTGCAGTGGGAATACAAAACCCTACGGATATGTCTGGACTCATTGCCTCTGCAGTCCTCATAGGGATCATGGGATTTGGAGTTGAAAGAGGTATTGGCTTTATAAAAGTCAGTTTAACATTTTGTTGCCTCAAGTTAATCAAGTGAGTTATATCTTTTCGCTTCGTTTTTTGTCGGTGCTGAGGGACACCGTCCTAGTTGTGTTGACATGGAAAAATAATTACACTCTCAAGTTCAGTTTTCAAGTGCCTCCTCTCAAACTCGTTTTCATAGCGACGGCGACATTCGTGGCACGCGCAGGTAACCAGAAGTGCGAGTTAAAAGGTCAGTGGTTTAAACAGCACCTGAGACCTTGATCCAGTCAGTGTGGATGAGTACACAAACAAGTACACAATGCGCCGGCTGCGAGTAGAGAGAAAAAAAAAAAAAAACACGGCAGGCACGGAGAAGGAGAGGAGATTGCCTCTGTGTTTCCGTAACTCATTTATAAGCCAATTACTGTATCAAAGCAATTTTCTCAAAACAAAAATATGTGTGTGATGATGTGAAGTGATGTCCGCTTCTGCTGTAAAGGATTTGTCAGGGCTACTTTTAGCTGCCACGCTAACTGCTTTTGGCTCAATCACTCATACCAAATGATAGGGTCTACTTGAGATGAATTGAGTCTGTTTCCTCTGTTGTCATTACTGCTCACCGGCACCTAATCAGAATGGGAAAAAAATATTGTAGCTTGGTCTATTATTTAGACTATTAATGGCCAAAGTGCCTGATTTGACTGCGGAAGGACGATAAGGATGATTGAGGCGCTATAAGATGGCGGCTCATATTTTAACTTATTCTAACTTAACTGTAATTTGAACCAAAACAAGGCGCCTGCCTTAGATGAAGCAAGACTACAAGGTTAAAATATGCAAATATCTTGCACTTGTCAACTGTAATTAGAAGATGAGGGTTGCTAAAATTTATGAGGGACCGTGCATGGAACTGCATTAGAGTCGTCGAATCCCTTGTTGCATTAATTGAAGGTTCGTGAATGACAAGGGAGATGATGACAGAGTAAACAGGTGAAATTATTTAGCTGTGTTCCTCTGGCTGAAGATGCATAATGTAATGAGGGTGGGTCTGTTGTGGAGAGATTTAGTTGCTAATTAAATATTTTATAATTGACTAGACAGTGATGTTAGTGTTAGTTTAGGCCTTTGTTCTGATGCCGATACTCTTTTTTTTGCCTAAACAAGCAGTACAGACCTCAAAAAGTATGGGCAAAATACCTGAAGATAAGGGCAGCAATTTCTGTGATGACTTTGCATTTTCAGCCCTCAAGGTTGTCACACACTGGCAGGAGGCTTATGGTTTGTCTTGAGGCCACTGAAATGAGAGCCTGACAAGTTAAACCCTTGAGGGTCTGCTGAATTGACTCAGTTGAAGCATATCACAAGCAATATTTACCCCGTGCCATGACAGCAAAACAGAAAACTGAATAGCTGGAACTCTAGATCAGCAAGATATAGAGTTTTATATCTTGTGGCACAATCTGCTTGTGTCAACAAGTGTGTTATGTCTGCGTGGGGACGAAAGGAGCATATTACTGCCGATGAATAGAAAAACCTTGAGTTGAAAATACCAATCTTTTCAATATTTAAGAAAAGGTCATACAAGTATTATACACAGTAGACTGTTCAGCATTTCAGAAGGGTCATTGCATACTACGTGACTGAATACATACAAAGGCACACACTCAGTGTTGGCAGCTGTCTGATAGAGGATTTCTAGTCCGAGACTGTCCTCACTAGAACACTGACAGCAGTGATGCTTTGCTGAAATACCTAAAAAGATTTATGGTAGCATTTACCCAACACTAATGTAACTATTGTGGATGTGCCAGTTATTTCCGTACCTGTATGTTGTTCCATAGAACATCCTTGGGGGGAGGAGGTTGGTTCCAGCTTCTCAAATGTGAATATTTTCTGGTTTCTTTAGTCTTCTGTGATGGTAAACTGAATGACTTTGGGTTGTGGACTGTTGGACGGGACAAAACATGGCATTTGAGGGCGTCATCTTGAGCTTCGGGAACCAGCAATCAACATTTTTCACCACTTTCTGACATTTTATAGACCAAACAACTAATCTGTGAATTGAGAAAATAATCAGCAGATTAATCGATCATGAAAGTAATTGTCAGCTGCAGTCCTTTGTCATTTGGTTGTTTTGGGAGGAAAAGACAAATGATTGGTCAGTTAGGTATGAGGTCTTATTGGATAAAAAAAAAAACCTAGAGACTCAGAAATACTGTCTTTTTAGTCTTTGAAAGTATACAGTGGACTTCTTCAAGATTCCCCAAGTTACATATCATTCTCACAGCTTATATTGGACTATGAGAAACACTACATGAGTAGAGTGTTGCTGAATACATAGAAAGATATACAGTCAATGCAAGCTGTCTTTTGGAGTACTCCCA
Organism: Thunnus maccoyii; assembly: GCF_910596095.1. Taxonomy (NCBI): domain Eukaryota; kingdom Metazoa; phylum Chordata; class Actinopteri; order Scombriformes; family Scombridae; genus Thunnus; species Thunnus maccoyii. Next base: position 21,622,523 of record NC_056547.1, read on the forward strand.
GCCCTCTTATAGTGTTCATAATAGGATGCAATTGCAGGAATACTTGGATCAAGTACAGTTTTGTGTAATCTCAGCACTGCAAATCCTCATGATGGATTTGCAGTGGAAGAAATTAAAAAAAAAGGAAATGAAAAAAAAAACAAAAAAACAGACATGGGGTGAATGAGAGAGACCACCTGCTGGGGGTGAGTGTGAAGGTAGTGAGGAAGAGAGGGGGAGAATGGGAAACACAGAAAATGAGAAAGGGAGGGCGGAGGGGGGGGGGCGGTGGTAGCATGATAGGTAGGAGTGGAGGGAGGAGTGTCAGTGAGAGGAGATAAGTAGGTTAAACTTCCTGAGCTGAAAATAGCTATCTTCTCTATCACATGGTAGCCAAGCTGCCCAGGGGAGCCTGGCCATACACAGCAGAGCCTAACACACTCTTTCTAATCTGTAGTCTCTCTGTGTGTGTTTCTCTTGTCTCACACACATACAAAACACATGCACATCCAAACTGCCACGATATCTATTTAGGGCAGGGCATTTGTGTGACACTATAAGTCTCCGGGCCGTGTTGTGTTCGTGCGTCTGTTCGCGGGTGTTTCCTCGTTTCGTTCGCTTCTTTGTGCCGTAGCATCCTTCTATATTATGAAGTTAGACGCTTAATCCCATCACGCACGCAAAACCTAACCATATTAAGAAAACACTGTTAGACAAATTGACACAATGAAGGGCTGAGGGACAATTTGTGGATGTATATTGAATAAATTATATGTAAGAGTATAACTTATTCTATTACTTATCTGGTAGAGGCTAATTTAAGACAGAGAGGAAAAGGAAATTCAATAGGCGTGTGTGTGTCTGTCTGTCTTTCTGTTTGTGTGTGTGTGTGCGTGCGTGTCATTCCCAATGTATCATCCATGTTTGATCCGTCGGAATAAAAAAAAAAAAAAAACACAAATGCATGTGTATCCTTTGACCTTCCTCTCTACATTATATCAAACACAGTGAGTCTTTGTTGTCTCCCATTCTCCTCCTAGGCCTTTCCATACCCGAAGCAGATGCTTGTCATATCCCTCCTCTTTCTCTCTCTTTCTTTTTTTTTTTTTTTGTGTGTGGGTCTCTCCTTTTTTGTGAGGCGGTTTTGATTATGTTTCACCTCCATTCTCCTCCTAGTGTGTTTGTGTGTGCCGTATTGGTATTCCAGCCTATTCCACTTTCCTCTGGAGAAATTGGCTTCCTTTGATGGGCCAGGGAAAACCACTAAAAGGGAAGCTTTGACTCTCTCTCGTTTTCTTTCTCCCTATCTATTTCTTTCTCCCCCTACTCTTTGCTTTCTCTTAGTTGTCTTTAACTCTTCCCACTCCATCTCCCTCTGAACGCCGCTTTTACTCCTCCTTTTCTCTCGGCATTCTTTATTCTTTTCTGAAGTCTTTCCTCGTCTGCCTCCTCACTCTTTCAGTTCATCTTGAATTGACACACACACAAGCATTCAGGCAGCTTAAACACTGACTTTCAATTACTTGGCACATCTGCCAGTACGTGTCATTGTGTGCGAGTATGTGCCTTATTTGCAGTAAGACACCGCGTGTGTGTGTGTGTGTGTGTGTGTGTGTGTGCGTACAGTGATAAATCTTGATGAAAGGGAAGGCTAGCCACCCCAGGAGGTAAATTAGGGTAAATTGTGTGATTGAGAACTTAAAAGCAGGCCAAACATCAAGCCCATTTGGGACGCGGTGGGGTGTACTCTCTCCATGCAGCTTCATTTGTCTGTTCCTCATCCTTTCAAAGGCACACCTCTGGAGAGAGGCAAAGTAGCGATGCACTTTACATCATGACCTAAATCACTTAATTATGCGCTACGGTCGAGTGATTTTACCCTTGTACATGTAAAATCATACAATGGGCATGAATTGGTTTCCATCCAGTGTAAATGAAGCTTGTCTTAAGCCTGCATAGGCCCTGTTCACACCTGGCACTAACATGCGTCTTAGATGATCCGATCACAGGTGGACAGCTTTAAATACGTCAGTTCACACCTGGCATCAGAATGCATCTCCACATGCGTTCCACGTGCGTCTCAAGTGACCACTTTTGATTGGATCTCACTTCCTTGCTCTATATGCAAATAAACATGTACTTCATTTCCACTTGCAAAGACCAAATGCGTTGTTGTTGTTGTTAACTGGCAGGAGGGAGCAATGCATTTCCCATGTCTAGTATGCCGGAAATTAAAAGAAGAACACTGTTGGCGTACGAATGAGTACGTGACCATATGCGGCCCAGACCACCTCCGAATGTCGTCGGAGCGATCTCAATGCGTCCTCAAGGCGTCTTTGGTGCAATCACACCTGTACTCAGAGCTGTCCACTTGTGATTGAATCACCCGAGACACATTTTAATGCCAGATGTGAGCAGGGTCATGCTGACTCTTATTATGTGTTCTCTACTTCGTCAGTTGATTTGTTACTTGAATAAGTGTGATTATAAGGAACAATAGTAAACTAATTATAATTATAAGGTCTGTGGGTGATGCTTGAAAAGTCAAATATGTGACATCAAAGTGGTCAAGATAGGTGCTCTACTTCCATCAAATAACAACTTTCAGAAGAGCATAATTACGTATTATTATCCAGCTCCATCTGAAACACTCTGGTAATTCTAATCAAAGGTAATTGCATGTAATTAGCAGGCTATAATCAAAAGGGGCTACCAAAGGGATTACACCTAAGGAAGAGTAAGAGTTAATAGGTAGTGTAAGTGCAGAGCAGGCAACATGCCAACAATTACTTTAATTAATGCAGGCAAACAGTCTAACAGGATTTCTTTCAAACTCAGTTATCACTCTCCATCATCTGTTTATCTATCTGTCCGTGGTTGAGGACTAATTTATTCATTAAGAACAGGGCTAACGGAGGTGTGGGGGAAGGCCGGCAGTCACCTACAGCTCAATATCTTACAACTCTTTATTGTGATTTATTCGCTAGGCCACACGCACTTTGTGAGTGATCCAATCAAATCTGACGAATGCAATTTAAATCCCTCGTATAACTACCGCCTACGTATTCACTTTCATTCGCAAATTTGTCACATTACAGAAGATTAAGACGCTCTGCCGTTTCACTGACACATTTACATTAATGACAAATAGTTTTTTTTCTCTCATAATAAAATAAGATGTCACTCGTTGAAAAAGCAAAAGGATTCATCAAGCGAGGTACCTCTGTCAGATAATTCCTCGCAGTGATAATTAACTGTCCGTTTACTCCTCCCTCTCTCTCCTCTTGCCCTCTTTCTCACTCTCTTCAGGACATGGGTCCTACCAGCATGCCCTCTGTGCCCCTCATGGTGGGCTGTGGAGTCTCCTGCACTGCTCTCCTTATCCTGCTGCTAATCTATGCTGCCTTCTGGAGGTACATGCACACACACACACACACACACACACTTGATGGTATCATGCATGTGTCTACATTCACACATCCCCCGCGAAACTACCAGTGAGGCCTAATAAGGAATAAATGGTTCAAGTACAGCAGGGGGTGGTGATTAGTTTTGTGGTAACACATGATAGATGGTAAAAATCAAGCTAATTACTCTGCAATGTCAAAAAAGTGGCTGTTCAGTCTGTCAATCTGTCACTAACACTTAACACTTATCTCACATGGCTCTCTCTCTCTCTCTCACTCTCTCTCTCTCTGTACTCTGTAGGTACATCCGTTCGGAGAGATCCATCATCTTGGTGAATTTTTGCCTCTCCATCCTGGCCTCCAATTTATTGATTTTGGTGGGACAATCTCAAACTCTTAGCAAGGTAAGGTGCTGTGATGCACAGATAAACGCATGCAGACAATTATATTCGCACACATTTCAACTGGATTTCTACAGTAAACATAGCTTAAACCAAGCCTTTTTATAATACCTAGAAACAAAACGGTCAAAAATATCACAGGGTTCAACCATAGCCAGAGTTCAAGCGGTGGCGTTCTCAAAGTGGAAGGCTGACATTGGCACACAGCACTTAGTTCTCTGACTAAGCAAGGCTGCATTGTATGATGGTCAGTATCAGTCAGAATGAGACAGCAAAGCCAGGTTGAAGTGCCTTTCTTTTACACAATATGTGCTTTATCAGGCTCTGTCTCCCCTTTTCCTTTTGTCCTCTTTATTTTGCAGAGGTTTCACTTTCCTCTGACTAGCCCTACAAGTTGATTCATTATGACACCTCTCACAAATCTACCTCTTTTTTTTTTTACTTTTTCGTAAAACGTCTCCAACTGTTCTATCTCTTTTTCCCGGACTGTCTTTCTCTTTAGAGCCTCTGTACTGTGACTGCTGCCTTCTTGCATTTCTTCTTCTTGGCGTCCTTCTGCTGGGTGCTGACAGAGGCGTGGCAGTCCTACCTGGCTGTCATCGGCAAAATGAGGTCACGACTTATTCGCAAGCGCTTTCTGTGCCTCGGCTGGGGTGAGCAACCACAAGCACCGTATCTGGCACTCTCACACACATGATTGCAGTGTTAATTTTGGCACCTGATTCTTAGATTTTGATATTTCTCATTTTTGGCATGCGTTCTAAACCTTATCGTGTTCTAAGCATTTTGAGGTGACAGCTGTAGCTATCTTTGATGTTTACAGTTACCATGGTTACAGGTGTTGTTCCCATCTATCACAAGGTTAGCGGAGAAGGCACTGTTTACCTGTAAGCCTTGAAATAGCTCCCACCCACATTGCCCATGTCACTGCACAGTGGTTATAGAACAAACTCACTCTCCTCCATATATAAAGATGTTGTTTCTAAACTCTGGCTATTTGTACACAGCTGCTCAAATATCCAGTAACATTAATGCTGTAATATTCTCTTAGTCAACACCTAAGTGTAGATTTAGATGGCTAACAGCCTGCATTACCCCTGAACTTATTCCTACTGATAGCAAATAAACACAAAAATTGTACAGCTGAAAGTAATGTTTACGTTACATTCACAGCCCATGGATAATGTTATGCTAGCATACATTTTTGTAAATGTCAGTGTGCTGGCATGTTTTCTTTTTTTAATCTCAGCTGTTACGTTGCTGCTTATTTTCTAATTTTAGTGGAGTTGTGGATCTATAAATCTGTTACTGTTTTCCTAACAAGAACCAGCAAGGTTAGCTAACATCGAAGGCAGAGATGTAACGTTACTGAAATGCAAGATGCTACTTATGATTGCAACAGGTCAAGCAGCTAAATCAACTTATGAAGAGGAGTTTTGGCAGCAAAGGATACTGTTTTACTACTCAGGAGAACATAATTAGTGTTTAGTTTTTAATTGATTGCAAAAATTGGAAAACATTTTGTCTCAGCTTTTTTTATCTTAAATTTTTCATTTAGGTTTAATTTCATTTTTTCTTGTAATTTGTTGTAAAAGAAATGTTAGCACACTTTTGGTTGATGAAATTACCATTGCATGACTGTTGACGTCTGTGCATGCACAAATGAGCATGCTGCGTACCCCCCACATGATGACATCATTATTAGCATCATCAACGTGGTATGGTATTCTGCTCTGCGTTTCCCAGAGATCACACGTCATCAATCATTGTGGCCAGTGCATTTTTTCTTTAGACTGTACGGTAATGGCTTGAATTTTTGTAGTTACTACATTTTATTCAGTATCTAATAGATGCATTCACTATCACACTTAGCTCTAATGAAAGTTTCTGCTGTTGCTGTTACTGGAAATGCAAACTGCTCCTGTGTGCCAGAGAATTTTCCACATAGCAAATAAGGACGCTTTTATGTACTGGGCGCTGATTGAACCACTGTTGTGTGACATGAATTGGTTATGAAGAGCAGCAAGACACGAGCGCGTCGCCGCAGCCGTTGGTGTTACGGGTGTTGCGACACCTTAACGGAAACATGATTCCACCCCCTCGCCCCCACTTTTTCCTGAGGTAGTCATTGATGAAATGAAACTGAGTTCCCCATACATGAAAACTTATTGGTCACACAGGGCCGATTGCAGTGCTCACGTCTCACCCCAAGAACCTCCACACTTTTAAAATCGCTGCTCCACCTGTGGCAAGATAGACATATTTTCCATGACTTTGTAACAGATTATCATGTTGTAGTGTTTAAATTGTTGCCAGCATAATGCTTAAAAACCTTCATTTGCTCTATTCCCATTTGTATCCCATTTTTCCTTGCTGTATACTATAATTTGCTTCAGCAAGGACTCAATTTACCAAAAGGCATCCAATACAGTTTCTAAAGTAATCATATCTAATGCAGCCATACCTGCACATGAATCTGCACGTGCAATACACACTAAGGGTGTCGCACCATACATTGAGAGAAAAGGTCATCTCACTCCTCTGTTCCATTCAGCCTGTATGTCACTCTATTATTCTGTCCTCTCAATGCACCACAACCTGATGCAACAGGCACCAGGGATGTTAGAGGATAATCAAAACACATGATAACATCTGCACAACACTGGCAAGATGTTTCAAGATAGCCCTAGAAATTACAACCGCAGCCCCCCCCCAAACATCACCACACACACACACACACACACACACACACACTCACACGCACACACGCACACACACACCGTTTGTTCATTTCACTTGATATCGATCCCACCGGTCTAATCTGCCAAGTCACTGATGCCCTTAACCGATACAGAGGAGGGAGAATGTATAGACTGTTGTACAGTCACAGATTGAGAGATACTGACACAGTGTGAGTGTGTATGTGTGTGTGTTTAGGGTATGTATGCAGTGATAGCTATAGAATTATGGGATGCACTTCACTGATGCACATGAAAAGCATGAAACAGTCGCTCAGAGTGGAGGGGATCAAAGAGCTTATCCTCCTCACGTCCATTTTGCAATTTTCTCCCCAAATTATGTGATTGAAATCAGTCACCATGGAAACAGGAGATTTGGGGTGTGACTGGATCTGTGATAGATTAGCAGAAGAGTGCGTATGTGTGATGTATAGGTATGTGTGTGTTTTTTTTAAACGGTGTTATATATTGCTAAACTGCTAGATTGATGTTGTTGGTTTCTAATTGAAACTTTGTGCATGCGGTTAGTGGACCGGCCTGGCTCCCCACCATCTTATTTGTTAATGTTAATGTGACTTTTTCTAATTGCTTTTCATTTGCAGCCATAATCACAGCTTTGTTAATTACATGAATATTTCAGAGCCAAGCTCATTATGGGCCCAGCATATTTCCTTCTTTTTCTGGCATGTGCTGTGTGACACTCAGTCTCACTCTCTTTCTCTCTCATTCACACACACACACACACACACACACACACAAATCACTTGATTTAGCTAATTAAGGAATGACTTATTGACCACTCCAAGCTATACCTCACATTTTGATAAACGCTCTCTTAGTCTCATATGCTCTCATACTCACAGTGTTACCCACATTCATACCCATGCACAGGCGTGCTGCATGTGTATGTCACTGATGGCAGCGTAATATATATCGCAGATGAACAGACTAGATGTCAAATACTTCTGAAAAACAGGGCTGTGTTCTAAGCCCAGTTTTCATACATGTAGCAAGATACTTGTGTCAAGGAGCACATGCAGAGCACTGGAGCTTACCGACAGAGCAATCAGTCACATATCCACATGTTACACACTATTGCATGGCTGCTTAGCATTTGAATGGAAGGGAGACGTATGGAGTTGTTCACACTGGAGAATCTTATTTGGCCAACGTGCTTCGTTGTCCCCATTAAGGCTTCCTTTTATCTTTTCTCTCACCCTTTTGATCTCTCTCTTTCTATTCATCTGCAGGTCTTCCAGCCCTAGTTGTAGCAGTGTCAGTGGGTTTCACCCGAGCAAGAGGTTACGGCACAGCCAGCTAGTGAGTACCACATCTGGACCAACTGTCTTGCCCCACACACCAATCACAACTTGAATTGGATAGCATGGAAACCGGTTTTTAGGCATAATTTCTGTTTGGATGAGTTTTCCCTTTGCTCTGTGAAATAGTGCACCTGCCCTTCTTTTCTTGAAGACTTCAAGCTAAGGTTTCTCTCAAAAAATCATATTATTTTATACAATTTTATTTTTTTTTACCATGACAGAGGTGGTCATTTATTCAGTGAATCCACCTCTGCTGTGAACAGCTGAATGTATAATATATTTTTCACATTATTTGTATCAACAAAACAGCCTGTTTTTCATCCATCCATCTATATTTTATTCCCCCGTGTGACATGTATTCTGCGTCACAGGGGCGCTGAACTCTGTCCCAGCATGAACTTGGCAAAATGCAGAACACATCTGTGTCTCAGTATGTGTTCATTTTATGGGCACAACACCGTGTTGTTACTAATATCAGTCTTAGAAGAGATGCTGCTGAGAGTCCTCTCAGGACACAGTAGTGCCTGAAAACTAGGTTTCAAATCGTATATACAAAATAATCAACAATCAAAGTTTAATTTAAGTTTTATTTATTAAGAGTTTATCAGTCAAAAATTCATCTAATCTGCTTCTTCAGAATAGTGGTTTGATGGTTTTGAACATGATTAACAACCCCACAATTGTTATGAGATTTTGAGTCCCGCCCTCTCCAAACCAGTGACGGGGACAAAAAACAAAAAATGCAGAAATCTCCCAAGTAAAATAACAAAAATTATTCTCACTTAGGCAGAAAACTTGTAAACTTGAAAAAAAAAAAAAAAAAATTCCAGGGCCTTAAGAAAAATCAGTGTCATTTGACAAGAATATTCACTTTACATGTGAGGAAAAAATGGTTTGGGGCAAATGTTTGTCTAAATGTCACATGAACAGCGCCAAACAGCATGTATGCAATCAAGTGCAATGCATATGTATGATTTATATTGAGTCAAAAATCATATTCCAGACCAACTGTGTGGCTTATGGAAATTGTGTTCTGGAGGTGGCATATATGTTGTGGTAAAAAAATAAATAAAAGCACAATTGACAGTACTATTGGACTTACCGTAACAGGCAATGCATACAGAAAAACACAGTTCTCTCACTGTTTCATACCCAGTCAATGGTGTAATTGATTCAATGAAAACAATTTAAAACTAATCTCCAGAATATGTTTACAAATTTGCTCCCTCTCACTTTTTACCTAATGTATTTAGCATCTCATTAATATGAGGAGTGTATATTAGCTTTTGGGTCATGTGTTTCTCATCTTTTGCTTCCTTTCTTTTTTTATTGGGATGCAATTAAGACAACGGATGGGTTTCAATATGCTCTGATGACATCACTGGAGGACACGTTTAAACTCATTAAGTCTCAATAGCTTTCACACCAAATGAAATTTCACAACACCGTTTACGGTTTGAGGATATGTTTTAGGTAATGTACAGTACATAATAAATTTGCTCAGCACTGAGGGCAATATTTACTGAAACGAGCACTTTATGACTGCTTTATCCCTCACTCAGGGAATTCAAGCAAATGTGATCCTTAATTGGTTGTGTACTTGTTGTGGTTAAGTAGTTGGCACTCACAGCAAGTGAAATGCAAGACTGGAATGTGGTGAAGCCATGTTTAACAGAACAGTAATTCTTTTATTTAGTGCTTGAAACATTTTATTGTTGCTTTTTTCCTCTAGTTGCTGGTTATCCTTAGAGGGCGGCCTGCTTTATGCCTTTGTTGGACCCGCTGCTGTCATTGTTTTGGTGAGTATGCACCACATACTCTCTCTTCACCAGTTGAGCCCTCATGTCCAGTCAAACCAGACTCATTCTCTCATTGGTCATGTTGCATAATTCTACAAATATTTTGCTAAATTAGCCTCCAAACGCAGAGCTTTAAATCACCTGCTTATCGACCTCTTAAGATTTTCCTCTCACGTGTGCGTACACACCCGGGGTATACACGACAAAATGATGAGCTGAGCACTTTGATCTTTGAGTTAAAAATGTCAGCCCAGAAAAAAAGACTAAAATATATTCCAGCAGACTAGTGTTTCCTGGCAATGCACCACATGCTTGGACTGAATTCTACATCTATCCCAGCAGCCAAATATCTCACTCTTGTACTTTCAAATTATGAGTCATGGTACCAAATGTACTTAAGGCAAAACCTCTTATATATATAAGTTATTTTCAAACATAAATATGTGACTATCAGTGTGTGCTGCAACCATAATAATAGGTCCTTTGCCAATTGCTATAAAACAGACGTTTTTATGAACAAATAAATATAACTATATTGTTCTACAGCAAAATTGAGTGCATTGATTGCATCTCAGTGGTGTTTTAATCATCTGTTGTTGTGTGCTGCTGTATGTGGCTGTTTCTAGGATTAGCTGATTTCTCCTAAATGAATCCCTGGGTGGATATTTCCACCACTAAGCTTAATAAGTATGGATGGGATACTAAACTTTAGTTTGGTAATTGCTGCCAGCCACTGCTGTTGTTGTTGTCACTGTGTGTGTGTGTGTGTGTGTTTGTGTGTGTGCTCATGCATGCATCAGGGTTTTCTTTTTTGATGTTTTTCGCACACTTACGGTACATGTCAGGAAGGAAGAGTACGGATCGGACAGCATCACAGGTGTGCAGAATGATATGCATGTTGTTCAAGTAAATTCCTGACGAGAGGACGGCAGTTTGACAGGTTGTTCATGCTGTAGTATATATGCAAGGATTATATAGTGCTGAATATTCAGGATTATGATAATATAGTGGTTTCTAATATTACTAGTATCTAAAGGTAAAATCAAAAGACTGTTATCCTTATAAGTTGTTTTTTACTGTCTGGTGTTTGTTTGTATGTTTCCATCTTTCCTCCATTTCTGCCTCCACAATGTCGATGTATACTGTGCACCCCAGCTGCTACGTGATGGTCCCCGGCCCCCCAGTGTTGTTGCTGTGGCCCCACTCTAACAAACAGCTGTAATGAGAGTGGGACGTCAGGCAGAGAAACACAGACCTTCCCACAGGACTCTTCTCTAATTAATGAACCTGGCCTTGGGCAAATAGCAGAGCAGGATGATGCTGACTCACAGAGCTGGGGCCAGACATGACTGGCATGACAATAACGCTTTCACAGTCTGGCAAATCGTAGGTAGTTGTCAGCAGCAGAAGCGCACACATGAGAGGGAAGGAGATGACAGAGAGAGAGAGTTTTTAGCAAATTGTAAAAGCTGCCAGATACACCGTAGCTGTACCCCAGTAAAATGCTTTAAGTAAGAATCCGGCTGCAAAAACTGAAAATTAATTTGACCACATCAAAGTCAGACTTAAACTGCTCCACTGCTTTACACTACACTAGTTTAGGACCTTGATAAGAATAGAAATACATTGCATTCACAGTGTAGGTATGTACAAGAATGTGAATGACATTTGTCAGTAAGGCATCTCACCTCTGAAATCCAAATGAACACAAGCAAATGAATAGCCAAACATAGCGGATGCGAGAGTGAGAGTGCAGTCGAGAATATTGGAAATCAGGATTATAAGGAACACATCAACAGCATAGCAAATCTCCCAGACGGGCAGGATTTCAGAGTGGAAGAGGTCTAAATGTATCAGGCCTTGGCTCAAATCAGAAGCCAGGATGAGATGCAATCAGTATATATATATATATTTTTATTTTCTATATGTTTTTAAGGCAATCACCACAAATGGACAAGTCACTGCTTGGAGAGATAATTATGTTGAGTGCTGCGTATTAAGTGCAGCACTTAAAAGCATGGTTTACAAAGTGTTTTGCAGGAATTAATAACGCTAATCCAGGACTGTCACGCTGTCATATCATAGTCATGGGTGGCTGTCAGAAGAAACTCAGACATTTCATTCACTCACGCATGCAGAAACCAACAAGAATAGTGATGAAAATATGAACTCATGGGAGAGGAGGCAATCTTCTTATGAAACTACTGTTAAATTAAAAAAAGAGATGAGGCTAAAGTTACAAAATATGTGAATTACTTGGATCGAGAGGGGATGTTTTTAAATCAAAGATGGCACATAATTTCATCGTTGAGTACTTATTAGCAACATTGCCCTCAATGCCAAAATTTCATTCATATATTACTAAGTTGCAACAGCAAATATGTTTTGCTAGAAACATAATGCTGGCTGAATTACATTTTCTCTCAGCATAATGAGAAAATATATTGTTTATGCTAATGTTGATTATGAATGTATGAGTGAGATGTTCAGAGACAATGTAGTTCTGTTTTTTCCCCACCAAAAAATTCAATCTCGCAGCACAGTATCCGCTAGTAGAAACGACAGCATCATTGTTCAGGCACTGGCAGCATTTGGTTAATGTTTGGGAAAGATCATCGTCTCTGTCTGCTAATGCAACAAACAATTTAGTTGTAATAAATGTAATTTCTTGGGGATAGGGCTGTGCCCTTAGACTGTATGAAAATAATGGACGTAGCCACCCGCTGGTTTGTGGACTCCCATTTTGAAGCCTCGAGTTTGGCAGTTTGACATCGCCATCTTGGATTTTTGGAGCCAGAAGTGATGAGAAGTGACTATATTTGGACGAGAGGGTGGCGCTGACTCTAGTGCTAGCTGGTAGCTTGGTTAGCACGGTGCACGTGATAATGCTAATGCTAATTTTTGCTAGCAAAAAAGGGGTTTAATACCATTAAAACAAAACAAAAAAATATCCAGAAAAAGTGAACATCCGACTCCTTACAGGGTCTTTTAGTCAACCAAACGCTGAACGAGACTTTTTTAGGCAACCAAAATGTTACAATTAACTTTCATGAACTGAAAACACACTGTGAAATAGTGACGACTATGATTGCGCCTGTACCCTGTGAATCTGGGGTTGCGCCATGTTAACGTTACCTAACCAACATCATTGCAGTGGTAGCAGCTTGTCAATCACAATATAGCTATGCCCTAAAGCATAGTCTGCTTTATCATCAAATTTAAATTAAATGGGGCCATAATTTACAAAATGAACATCATGTTGTATTGAAGAATACTTGAAACTAGTGATTGAGACCATAAACTCATTAGGAAAGTGTTTACTAAGATAATAAATGAAGTGAGAAGGAGAGTCATTTTCCCATAGACTTCTATGGGTCACCCCCTGATAGCCATTAGAGAGAATGCACTTTAAGGCACTTCTGCTTTGCCTTCACTTTTCAGACCTGGAACTAGCCACCAGCATCGAGGGCCAGATGCAAAGAGGAAAAATATTTCTAGATCATACAATTCATGAGTAATTGGCCAAATGTAAAGCTGCATGTGTTTGTGTAACTTAGTGTGTTAATGGCACCATCTGGCCTTTGTTGGTAGTGAAAAAAGATTTAAAATCATTACAAACTTCAATTGCATCATTAAAAATGTATGCCTCCCTTTATGTGCCTGCATCTTCAGCATAATCTTTTATTTATGTAACCAACTGTTCAGAGTCAATGTAGACATTTGTTGACATTTTAGCCATCAGTTTCTTCATCATGGCCAAACACTGTAGATTTTCAAAGAATAGCTGTGAGCTAGAAAACGAATGCATGCTGTGGTTAAAATCTTTTTGAGATGAGCTTAATGTTTGTCTTACATCGGAGCAAGTCAGCCTCGGAGCTCTGACAGCGAAAGCACTGTCACTTTCAGTCTCCAGTCTGTGCGACAATTAAAAATTCATCTTCAATCAACTGGAACTTTAAAGAATATGAAGTAAACTTGTGATACAGTGCATAAATCGAATCCCTGTTGGCAACCTATTATTGCAATCTTGATCAAACTCTCCTCTCCCTCAGGTGAATATGCTCATCGGAATTGTGGTGTTTAACAAGCTCATGTCTCGAGACGGCATCTCAGACAAGTCTAAAAAGCAGCGAGCGGGGTAAGTTAACTTCCTCAACCCTGAGCACTTCACACACACACACATACACACACACACACAGACACATAGCTACACACAAAAGACATTAACACAAGCTCCTGCAAAAAAAAACGCACCACTTACACATCCATTCACACAATTCTTGGTGGGAACTGACTTTAAATTTGCTGCATTAAATAAATGTTATCCTCTGTCAGACACAAACTCAGAGAGACACTTTCATGGCAGCTAACTCAAACTGCTTCAGGGGTCTCTGAACACGACACCTACTTGTACACCTGTGTCTACCGCATAAATCATCACAAAATACAATCCAATTTGGCAACAAAATGACAAGACATCTGTTATGTTCTGTTGCTTTGTGAAATCTAACAGCATTTTACTACCACTTCCACATACATATGGCTTACATCTAGTTTTCTCAGTTTTATGAGACACAGATGAATACGGTGGATATGAAAATCAATGGCAGATGGAAACCTAAATTACATACTGTAAACACTGGGATTATGTGCCTTATACACTATTGAAATCCTATGAGATAAAGATTTTTTCTGTTTCAAACAAACATGCGCTCACGTGATATATGCATACATAAAAGACATACATGCGTATGCACCCACCTACAACATTACTTTAACTGAAATGGGGGTTGTTCATCATCTACACTAATCCCACAAATGGAGATTTCCTCAGCTCTCGAAGCCAAATCCATGTTTTCATTTCCATATGTATTGATTCCATTGTTTTCTCTCTCTCTTTTTTCTCTCTCCTCTCTCTCATAACATTTCCTCCAGTGTCTGTCTCTTGCACAAATTGAAATTGATAATTTGTGCATTGCTGCAAGGGTTAACAGGCTCTCCAGGGCATTGATTAGCTTTTGTTGCTCAGTGATACAACTGAGATTAAATCGTTTAATGTGTACAAGTGCACATACACAAAGACACACACACAAACAGGTTTAACCTTCTTTGTTACATACAAAGTCCTTGGTGTTATCCGAGTATTAAGCACATTTCCTCTCAGATTCTCAGAAGCATGTGTTTAGAAGTACACACACATGTCTAAGCACTCCCACGAACGGTAGTTAGCAGCGTTGCTAACAGGACAGGCTGTCATTAGCATAATGTATTTCCTTATGAAGCCGTGGGGATGTGGCTGGCACTAAGGCAATGAGCTGTGATGGGACGCTTATGTAGCATAGCAGGTGCATGGCCCCATCATTCTCAACTCACAATACACACACACACACACACACACACACACACACACTCTCTGAGTAGTCAACTGTAAGTAAACAACCAAAGGAAAGTCTTTTCTTTGTTCACGTCCTGATAAAGCTTCGTTGTGCACAGTCACATGTACAGATAAATGACACACACACACACCAGCACACACTTGTGGTGGCATAAGATGATTGGTGTATTTCCTGTCTGTGTCATTGTAATCTGTTAATCCACATGACTCTGCTATAACATTGCAATGTCTGTCTCTCACTTTCTCTCTACTTGCTCTGAATCAGTCTTTGTATTCTGACTGTTTTTCATTGCTGCTACTTTTTAAGATCTGGTTTTAATTTGCCTTTCTTTCTTTTCTCCCCCCCCCTCACCTCTCACCCCTTTTTTTCTTTTCCCCTCCCTCTCTTTGTTGTGTCCATTTTTTCTTTTTCTTTTTTTTGTGGTTCTTTTGCAACTGTGACACCTGCACACTCACCTGTTGTCATAACTGGAACTTGTGTTACCACACATCCCCCCCCACCCCCACTCCCTCTCCCACCTCCCCACATGGTTGTGTGTGTGTGTGTGTGTGTGTGTGTGTGTGTGTGTGTGTGTGTGTGTGTGTGTGTGTGTGTGTGCACGCACATGTCCTAAAGTGTCCCAGCGGAGGCGCGTAGCCGACTGCTCCTGAAATGCTCCAAGTGTGGCGTGATCTCGAGCACCGCTCTGTCCAGCTCTACTGCCAGCAGCGCCATGTTAGTCCATCGTCATCTTTCTACCTCTCTCTCTCTCTCTCTCTCTCTTTCCCTGTTCCTCTCTGTCAGTCTGTCTCTGACTCTCCACCATCCTCTCTCCATCCTTTTAATCTCTGGCTGTCGGTAATGATGCAGGATGACATTCGGACTTGTAAAAACAACAAGCTAATGAAAGGGAAAAAACACCTGCACTGCAAGCCGCCACTATTTAATGAGAGCATGTTTTGATCCAAAGAGGATTTTCCTTGGGCCATGCAGAGCAAACCTGACCTGTGTCAAACAGTGTTTGTGAATCATTCTTGTTTTAACTTGTTTATGGTGCAGTTTCGCTGAGTCTTAACACATCAGGGTAGCACAATGTGAGGAAGGTTGTCAATTATGGAAACTGTGTTGCTGTCGAACACCTTTAAACGTTTCAATTTTCTGGCTCTCATTATATAATCTTATGTAGTAAACTTCTCATCTCTTCCATCACCTCAAACTGGTGGTTACATTGAATATATTAAATATCACATTGCGTTAAATAATGGAATGAGGAAAATCTAACAGACATGCTAACAACATTACATATATGAGAGCTGCATGCATTTAAATCAATATTTATAGTATTTTTTTAGATTTCTAATCTATTGTTCCTGAATATGTCTCAGAGAAATCTGTGACAAAATGTATTTCCTAATTGTTCTGATATGTGCTGCTCTTTTGTAAAAGGAGCATTTCACCGATTTTACGTGTCAAAGTGAATTTACCAGTCACAAAGAGTGTAACACAGCCTGTGAAACAGTTGTACAATGTCCTCTGTGGCTCTGGAGGGAGCTTTGTCAAGTCTGAGAAAATTACTTAAGTGACATTGCATCTCGACTTGAGCTTTGAGACCACAAATTTGTAGCAGATTTACAAAATTGGGGTGTGGAGTTAAAAAGATATGGACATTTAACAGCCAGTTAGGGCCTAACAACATTATATAGCATGATAGGAGGTGTAGAAACCAGTGTTTTTGGAGATAACATTATGGATCAGATTCAGTGATCCCTCATAAGCAATACAGGGACATGAAGTTACTGATATATGCTGTTTTAAGTAATACATAATTTAGGTTTAAAGTTACATCATATTGGGTATCCCTTAAACCAATTGAAAAGTGATTGAGCAGGTAGGGTTAGATGTACTGCAGGTAATGGTACACCAAAGTGACACAGCACATTGGAATATGCTGTGTCACAGTTTAATATTTGTGGCATTTCACACACTATTTCCTCCAGAAATGCTATATGATACTCACTTCAGTATTGTCACAATACCATCTCCTATTGGTTGGTGTCATTTTAAAACATTTGAAATGTCTGGACTTTTGCTCCCTGAATGACAGAGTCATTGTCATGGTTTTAGGTTCAGTGCAGTCAGTCTCTGAATCAAAGTCCTTCCTACTGTTACAAACAATCCTGTGCATATTTAACTCTACACTTGGATAACTAGTTTGTGCAAAGCTTTCATTATGGCTTTGTGTTTATTTTGGAAAATCATTCTGTTTAAAGCAGAAACTCTGTTCTTAGTTGTTTTGCTGCATAATTGGATGCTG
This sequence comes from Thunnus maccoyii, assembly GCF_910596095.1. NCBI lineage: Eukaryota > Metazoa > Chordata > Actinopteri > Scombriformes > Scombridae > Thunnus > Thunnus maccoyii. The sequence continues at coordinate 21,639,858 of NC_056547.1, forward strand.
TGATTGGAAAGTAATGGGATGAGATTGCCTATTTGCAGTAACAACTTTGACACACTATTTCAGTCAAGTGAATGGGAAGGTGTATCCCAAAGTATTGACTGGTGCTGTAGCTTTGCTGATCTCAGATCCACCTACATCTTTACTGAATGCATATAGAGTCTATTATTAGATGTGGCCATTTATATTTGCATTGCTACACTTCTTTCTGCTTGCAATATGCTGTTAGGTCGGAAGGTCCTTCACATTATGTGCTTACAGAAATCCTGCATTTGAAATGCAATCAGACAGTCTATACAGTGTAAATTTCTGTATTTACTGAAATTTGAATACAAGAATTTTGCTTAAAAGCTGCTGCTGCTGCTGCTACTACACACTCCTTCATTCTCTGTTGCATTATTACATTCTAAGCCTGGTCTTACATCCTGATAAACCTTTAAAGACTGTTACTGGGGAACGAATTTCTAGAATGAGATAACCACCATTTTAAAAATTGTGACAAAGCAATTCTAAGCTTTCCTCATATTTGTCTTTCTCCCAAAAGACTCTGCAGCACTTTGAAATGAACCGCTCATTAGAAAAGACTTTTAGGTACACTTTTAGTATTGGAGTGTTGTCTTTTTCACATAGAATGTAGGCTGATATTTTGCTCATGCGGTAAGGGACGGTAAACCACAGTGTACGGCTGAAACAACTGGACACTTTACACATTAACAAAAGGACAGCACAGCTTCGGCTTTATTGCTCTTTTTTTTTTTTTTTTTATTCACTGCCTTTGGCCACACACCTCTAAAGGGACAGGCGTATTTCTCACAGCAGTTAGACAGAGCTGTCCGTCTGTCAGACTGACGGTTATAAAACCATGAATATGTGCTCAAACAGCATGAACATTTTAAATTGGTGTCTGACTCCACAGAGTTACAGATGCACTCACACACATACAAACACACACACACACTCGCTCCTCAGAAGCCCACGTGTCAGTACTTGTCAATGGCCTGTCTCCCCCTCTCCCTGTTGGGCCTATGTCGATCGTCTCACAGTCCACCAGCATGACACTTAGTGTGCATCAACCATGTAATTGTGAGCAATTGTCAGTCTCGTAACTATCTACATGATTACACATCATCTTCCACTTCTCAGTCAGAATATTAAGTCTGATACAAACCTCAGTGTGTCAGTCAGTCTCAAATTACCCACCACTGAACCTTTGACCAATGTGTGAGTGTGTGATTGTGTGTGAGAGGTGGAATTATGTGTATTGTCAGAGTTGGCTGGTCTGGTTTGAGACTGAACCCCTTGTTCCTTTTCCTTCTTCCTTCTCCTCTACCCCTCTCTGTCTCCTTCTCTTTCTCTCTTTCTCTCTCTGGCAGGGCCTCTCTGTGGAGCTCCTGTGTGGTTCTTCCTCTGTTAGCTCTAACCTGGATGTCAGCAGTGTTGGCCATAACCGACCGCCGCTCTACACTCTTCCAGGTGATCTGTCTCACACTACTAGCAGATGCTCACATCCCGTAACTCACAAACATGCACCTGTGACCCATCATGGAAAAACAGCTTTAAAGTGGTGTAAGGCTTCATAAAGTTCAGTCATACAAACAGAACATGTAGTAAAGGTATTGTATTATAGCTGGGATTTGCTGATTTGGAAAGTGAATATGATAAAATTGCTGCTTTTTTTGGAGAGTTGATGCTCGTCGATGCTGGTAAAGAGGATAACAATGCATCCTTAAGTGTTTTCAAAATACGAATGATGTAAAATGTGGCTTCTGTGATGTTCAGTGACTCTAGTTTTTTTGCCCACAGATCCACATTTGCCCACAAAAACAAAAGAAACAGATCAGATTAAACTTGAATAATAACATATGTAGATGTTGAAAGGACAGGATGAAAAAAAAACTCATGAGAATATTAAAATAGATAGAAACAAAGATCATAAGCAGAAACACAGTCTATGAATGAAAGTATGGATGACTGTGAGGATTTATGATGAATAAACATGACTCGGATGACTCAACATTTCATTCCCATTTCATTTTTTCTAATGAATACTGAGTCATTTCAGCACGGTAGTACAGCAAATACTGGAAACAATACTTACAGCAGATCTCCTTTGTCTCCTCCAGGTCCTCTTTGCTGTCTTTGACTCCGTCCAAGGTTTCGTCATCATCACCGTCCACTGCGCCATGCGCCGGGAGGTGAGTCCGTTCTCCTCTTTCTGGGGATCCCAAACGTGTTGAGCTCATATATTTTCTAACTCTGCGTCACACATTGACCTCAACAACACTCTCTCCCATTCAACAGGTGGGATACATGTTCGCAAATGTCATGTTAGTTTCTTGGTCGGTTTGAGGTCACAGCAGAACACAAGCGGCTCAGACATGAAGAGGATTAGCACTGTATTTATGTCCTATGTTGTGGTGCTTCTTCTTCATAATGCAGTATGATAGTGCATTGTCCGTCTGATCCAAGGCTGCTTTAAGGAGCTTACTAAGATGCTGTATGGAATAAGACGATAAGTCCCTAACTAATACCCCCCAGTGCCTATTTGCCACAGGCTTTGCCGCGCCCCCGGGGATGCTGAATTTCAAACTCATTATGCACATACATGTATTCATGCCCTTGAGACAGATATTTGCACAGACACACGCCAACTCATGCACGCACACTCATCTTCCAACTCTCGCAGTTGCACTTGCAACAATTAGTGGATTTATAATGTCATCAGTTTTCTATAACTGTAAATGTGTCTTCTATAGCTGATGCATGTACACCACACACACACACACACACACACACACACAGCCTTTCCTATATCCAAGAGATCATTACGATATTGAATGCACTGCATAGTGTAAGTGAATTTTTAAATGCTTGGAATGCTTAGCTGCATTAAATCAATATCACAAAAGCAGCAGGGATCAAGGTACAGTAAATCCAGGAATTATTTATTGTAAATGTATGAAAATCCCCTGCAAGAGACTGAGCATAAATCCTTCGTAGCTGCAGAACTACAGACAGAGGGGAGTGCCACACCGGAGGGAGGGAGGGAGGGAGAGAAGAGAGAGGGAGGAGAGAAACAAGGGGAGTGTGAGGAAGCATTACAGTGCAAAACAAGAGAGAAGGCAGTACAAAGCCTGATATTATGTGAGGTAAACTACAGACGCAAAACGTGCGAGCAAGCGCAGCACCGTGTAGTGCTCCTAGATGGCAACTGCTGCGTGTAAGGTGCGGCTGTGAATGAAAGGACCGCGGTGGCACAGACAGCCTGCTGAGATCAGACAAGAAGAGAAGAGGGAATGAATATGTGCACCGTTAGAGGTGTTGTGATTAGGAGGCAGAAGGAGAGAAAAGCAAGGGGAGAGATGTGAGGGAGAGCTATATTGTGAGAAAGGGTGAAGGAGGAGACTTAAGTGAGTAAGAGGGAGAGAGGCTGGAGGAAAAAAAAAAGAATGTATGCAGAGATCTGTGGGGAGAAAAAAAAAACATGATTCAAGAGAGAAGCAGAGAAGGTGATAATAGGGAAGGAGGAAATGAAGAGTTCATTTTCAAAATTAGATTGCTCCATTTTTAGTCATTTTCATAAATCATGTTTTGTTTTTTTTACTGTGCACTTCAGGTTATATCAATCAAACTGCAGTTGGGTTGTTTTGATTGCATAAAAATAACTCACAATACAGGTAACTTACAAAATTAAACTTTATTGAAAAAGTGTTTTTTTCTTTTGTTGTTTTTTTTTTCCAAAGTCAAAGTTTGTTTTGGGGCAAAAACAGATAACGCCAAACACAATGCCATGTAATGGATATAAGTTTCTTATAAATGCAATATTACACATTAACAAGATCATACCTTGGAAAATCCCAGCCAGATTAAAAAACCTGCATGAACGTGCCAATGTTTTAACCTGCAGAGTGTTATAAAAGACCACAGCTGTCCTTTTTTCAGAGTTACTGAACCTAAAGTTTGCCACTTTTTAGTCTACAGTCAGTTCTTTGGGAACTGCACTGAACTGGAAAAAAAAACTATTTTACAGTATTCCATGTAGTATTCAGTGTAACTCTATATTCCTTGTTACTTATTGTTACTCAGTGTTTCACAGTATTCAGTTTGACTCAGTATTCAGTGTTACTCAGTGTTTCACTTTATTCAATGTTTCACCTTTTAGTATCTCACAGTTTTTAGTATTTCAGTGTTTAATATTTCAGTGTTTAATATTTCAGTACTTACTGGATTCAGTGTAACTCTTTTTTACTTCACTGAAGAAGAAATCATCACAGGCATTTCAGTTTCGTCCAAGTTATCCATCTTTAAAGATGACTTTGAGCCAAAGTTACACTGAAATTCGCTTACAGACAGCACATCTCCAGCTGAACATAGTTGCTATATTATGTCACCTGACCTGAATACTGTGTGCTGATTCGCTGAACAGATTTATCAGGTTCTGTTCAATAGGGTTGGGTACAGAACTTGGTGCTTTTAAGGCCTGCCGAACTACGTCGGCACTACCGAGTACCGATTCACATTAGATCAGTTGAGAGAGTTAAAAAACGAAAAAAGGTAATCTTGGGTACCAGTACTAAATTCCAGGTACTGATGCTAGTACCTGGAATTGGTTCAAATGTGAACAGTACTGGCTTTTAACATTTTCTGCTCTAAATCATGACCCTCCAATGCTTTGACAACGGATAAAGAATGATTTTGTAACAAAACGTACTTAGGTTTCAGAATGTGCTATGTGTTAAGAATAATTCACAACAGTCAGTTAATTCTTTTAAAGCATGGCATTTATCAGTTTTTGCAAGTGAACACTTCAAATAGAGAGGGAGGTGAAGGGGAGCAGTGTGGACACTTTGAAGTCAGAATGAGCTGCACTTGCTGCCAATACACACATGCGCACGCACACACACACACACACACACACACACACAAACAGAAGAGGGAACAAATGCCACTGAGGATGAGTATGGACATAAAGGGAAGAGATGGATGGAAGGAAACAATGGAGGCAATGCGCTAGCCCATGCAGTATTAATCAGACATGGATGCTACTCCAATCCACTCCATTTGTAGCAGCACACACATGCACAGATGAGACCACCCAGAGAGAATGAAGTTGCTCTCTTTCGCTCTTGCACCACTTCTTACACAAGTACTCTTGTTTCCACCCATGAGATTCTTATGGGATTTGACAGCAGCAACATTGAGAAATGATGTTGGTCCTCAGCAAGCAACCTGGATATCTATAATACAGAGCCTGATGGAGGGAGGGGGTGGAATCTCAGAGTTGCCTGTGAAACATAATGCACAGGGATCCGTTTGATTTGAGCTGTGTTACGAGACCCAGTCCTTTGACGACGGGCTGGTGTGTGTTTGCTTGGATGTTCTATGTGGGAGGATAAAGAAAAACAATATGACACTAGAAAGGCCCAGGGGTTAGAGCATCTATATACCATACCATTGGTTTTAATTAGGGCCATGTGCCACTGATCTCACAAGGCTCAAACAGGCCACTTTGAAGTACTGATGTGTGCTTCCTATACCACTCCACTGCCTGTTATATAAGCTACAAGCTCAGCTACTTTGTGATGTTTTTTTATCTTTTTTTTTTTTTTAACACATAATTTAGTATTCACTGAACATCTGTCAATGCAGAGATGAAGAATATAATATGTCTAAGGAGTGAGTTCCCAATGCTCCAACATTTGCCAAACTAGCTTAAGTTCCTGCACTAACTTCTCTCCTTTGCATCATCCCTTCCTCTCCCTCATCCTTCTTTCCGTCCATCTTCTCCCTCTATATTCATCCTCCCTCTCCCCCATCCTTTATCCACCACCCTCCCCCCCTCAGGTGCAGGACGCGGTGCGCTGTCGGATGGGGGGATGTAAAGACGACAGCGAAAACTCACCAGACTCCTGCAAGAATGGACAGGTGCAGATCATGGTGAATAGTATTCCATTTCATCCCACACTGCAATCCATTAGCCCTGGGCTAACATTATCCAGGTTGTGGAGCTTTCCACAAGCTTCAAGCCCAACAATAAGAAGCACGATTGCCATTACTGAAGTGCTAAAACTCATTCCTGGCTCTCTCTTTTTTTTTTTTCCTTAACCATTTTTTTACACAACAGGAACTCATGATTGTTTATGCATTATGCATGTTCCAAAAATGCATGTTCCAAAAATGTGTGATTTCACTTCCCATAGAAAATGCAGTTTCACTCTTAATAGTTACCAGCATGAAAATAACTTGCTATAGTGCCATAGCTGGGCATGAAAAGTTGTCAACAAAAACTGCTTTGCGAAACAATATCCTGATATTTTATCATGTTACAACCAGGGGTGCCTTATCATTACTATAGGCCCCGGGGCTACGGATGTTTTGGAGCCCCCCCCCCCCCTTTCCAAGTAAATGCCTCCCTTCACAATATGCCAAGGCAACATTAATTCAGCATTCTGCGTCAAATGGAGCGCCCTCCTAATCAGTTAACAGAATATGAAACTCACAAAAAATAAGATAGTACATCAACAATAAGTCAAGACAAAGCTGGGTTGTCAGTCAAGTAGGCCGGTGTTTTGGATTTACTAGTGATTGTGTTAACTGGTAACTTTCGGTCAAGTACGTTGCAGTAGCCTGTAGTGACGGCAACTGTTGAAAACACCAAGAAAAGACATAGTGTCCTCGTGAATACCTTAATTTTTCTTCAATGAGATTTCAATACATACTAATCTGTGTTTTTCTTAGTTAACAGTTTATGTAAGTGAAGTTGTGTGCTGAGTAAAAAGCATTCACCTGTAGTTAGTATTGATACGAGAAACAAAATGTATAGATTAGCAGTGCAGCAGATTTTATACCATTATTTTCAGTTGGAAAAGTGAGACATATTCACATCAAACTTAACCTGCTCTGTCACTATGGACTCACACCATGCAGGAACATATATTGTGTAGTAGTTTAAACATTTTTACACTGGCCATGTAATCTGTGTACAGCTCCCACAACATTTGATTCTAAATCATCAAAGCCATGGAATAAAAGTTTTGCTACTGCACCGCACTGCCACGATCAAACACAACATAATGACCTAAATCATGTTTATAAAGAGTGTTGAAACACAGTGAGAGGATTCACTCCTTATCACGTCCGCCCCTGCATCACAGGTAGCTTCCTCTCCTACTTTGTGTTTAATGTGTTTTTTTTTAAGCTCATGTCTCATGAGGCTCCTGGAGGCCCAAAGCCCCAGTCAGCCCATGCATTAAGGCGCCACTGGTTAAAACATGAATATCAACGCATTTTTGACATTCTCATTATCGTGTCTTTGTATAGAGCATATTCTGAGATAAAAATGTGTGTATTACTACTTCATATATTACCAAAATAGACACTTCAGCACTTTTATTTACTTTTAACCTTTTAACTTCTTCGACTTTATTTGAAGAGCATAGAGCTCATATAAGGTTATTGTGTGTGTTCCAAATGTGGCTAATAGTGTGATAAATCATGCAGACTTCAACTGCCTTGCCAGTGCGGTCGCACTGCTACTATGAGAGCATGAGCGACTCTCATATCGCTATTGCCTTTATTTCTCCCTCAGACCTGTTTGCGGTAATGATTATGGGTTTCTGAACGCCCCTCTGAGATTATCAAGATTAAACTTTGGAGTCATCACTCTGCACAGTGAACCTATTATGACACATTCTTTTCCCCTGGTTTTAAAACCAAGAGGAGTATTTACTGTCTGTGTTTATTTAATTTATCGTTTTTGTATCGTTATCATACACACAGCTCGCGCTGTCGTCTGGTTACTATTCAAACTACTTTGCTATTAAGGAAGACAGATGGTAAACCTTCTTGTTCTCCCCAGTTTTTTAGTCTAAATGTGTACAAGGCTGAGGAAATATTTTCAGACAGCACACATGGTCGGAGAACTGTTGTATTAAATGCACAATACCCTTGAGAACATTAATTGTGATGGATAATTTAGTGGGGCTGCCACGAGTTATATCAGCATCATAATTACAGTGAACACCATCCTCTCAGGTGTTCTCGCTGTATTCACAGGAATTCCCATCAGAATATTAAACTCTTGACATTTAGAGACAGAAAAATATAGAACTGTAGCAACACCTTGTTAAAGTTGAATCACAGTAGTCTGTAGAAAAATCATTTGATTAGTCTCTGATCTCCTCTACAAAACTGGTTATATATATATAATACCTCCTCTAACATTTCAACTCTATGTTCTCCATTATATTTCTTTTACACCATCAGAAGTGTCCAAATGTGAGCTCCTGTGGGCAGCAATGTGGCTCTCTGCGTTACGGCACATCCCCGTGCCCGCCGGGTTGCCACCCGCAGTCGTTCCCACCGACGTGCCACCAGGCATGCCAGCAAGCCTGTTACCAGAGTCTGTCCCGCAGCAACCACGGGCTTGACCACAGCCACGCCCTCAGCCACGCACATGAGCATAACCCCATCCTGAACAATACCCACAATCACATCCATAACCACGCCCACAACCACATCGGCAGCCAACCTGTACGTCACCTGTAGAAAAGATTCATTATGAATAGTCACATTGATAGAGGGAGAAAGGTGCAATCTGTAAAACAGTATTCTTATGAACAAATATAACCAAATATTAAGGAATAGTTTGATATTTTGTGTCATACACTCATTGTCTTTCATGGTGAGAGTTAGATGAAAAGATTGATACCACTCCCATGTCTGTATGTTAAATATAAAGCTATAGCCAGAGGTTAGCTTAGCTTAGCATAAAGACTAGGAACAGTCTGGTACAGGACCTAGGCCCTTGTAAAACAATAATATGTTGCTATTTTACACTTAAGTTTTTTAACAGATTCAACAAACAAGACATAATATGTCATGGTGAGCTTTAGGTGCTAGTAGATGGACTTAGTTTTGGACAGAGCCAGGCTAGCTGTTTCACCCTGTTTTGTTTTTTTTGTTGTTGTTTTATCTCTTTGCGTCAAGCTAACTGCTGGTGGTAGCTTCTTATTTAGCATACAGATATGATGATGTCTTCTCATCTTACTCTCAGCAAGAGTTCAAAAAAAGGTTTATTTCCCAAAATGTCAAACCATTCATTTAACCAAAAGAGTCATTGTTGCAACAAATTTGGTTTGGTTTAGATTACAAATTGCACCTTTAAATCTAAGTAGCCTAGGAATAGCAGTGATGTATAAATAGCAACTAGCACTTGTATTGTAGCAAGATATGGCAAAAATGTAGATTTTAAAATATATCTTTGGGTATTTTTAAGTATATTTAGTATATGATTGTTTGATCATTTCAGCAGTAACTCCAACTTTGAATGCAAGATGTTTACTCAGTCAATAGGATATGTGTGTTAGTTAAAATAGAGATGATTTGTTTTCTCAATTTGGATAGGAGAATGTTATACTAGGGGGTTCTCTCTGTCATATCCTCATTTGTCCATTTAGCAGAGACCCATTTATGGTGCTGCGGGTGATTTGCGTATTAAGAGCTTTTCCACTCCTCTGAGACCTTTACGCATTCTCTCCTTCTCTCTTTCAATTTTCATTTCCCCCTTTGCTCTTCTCTTTGCCTCCGTGGCATGCCCAAACTGTCTAAAATCTGTAGTTTATTATCCAAACAAAGGCTTTTGTAAGTGAATCCCACAGAGGACAGGAGGAGGCTCTATGGTGAGAGATAGGAAGACCACAGCTGCATAGCAATGAGCTTCACTTTCACTAAAGTTTAGGAAACTTGTGTGGTGGCCATTTTGGAGACAAATCAAATCACTTCTTCATTCAACCCGATGCCCTCTGGGTTTCAGAGTGTTTTTTTTTTTTTTTCTTTCCAATTCCCTTTTCTTACCCCAGGGAGCTGTGCCACCCTGCATTCCTCAAGTAAATTCTAGATCAAAGCAAATAAACATCACTTTTGGAGGCGCCCAAATACCTGAACTACATAAAATCTGAATATTTAGTGCATATTACTGAATTTAATATTTATTAAATTCAGTGCAGTGTGAATGTGTGAGATTTGCTTGGTTGGTGACAATGAATCATAAAAGCCTTGGTATTGTTACACTATATATTTTTTTTTCAGCCCTAGAAAAACTCGGCTAGGAGACGGCAAACTTTAGCTTCAACTAGTACAGCACATAATAGTTTTGCTGCTGTGTAAATTTCTGTCCCTGTATCCATTCAGACGATAGCGAGGGTATTGATGAGGCATACAGTAGTGTTACGTACCTGGCAGAACTCCAGAGTGTTTCACTCGTTTCTTAAAGACTGTATTTGTATCTCCTGCTGCGAGCTGATACACATCATGAACAAAGTGTCAGTTGTGCATGCCATCGCACAGAATTGATCTGTTTTCTCTGTTCTTTTCGGTATGAGAAGGCGTTGGACAAATTCACTATAACGAAATGAAAACTAAACATTTCGTATAACTTAAGGCAACATTTTTTTGCTCTTGTATATAGGGCTCATATAGGGCATTACTAATTGACTGAGTTGTAAAGTGTCACCATGGCAACAGATCCTTTCTTCTTCTATACAGTCACATCAGAGCATCAGAGTCATTGACTACAGCAAAACCATTTGAGATTACAATCACTCATCTGGGCCTGTGCTGCAGCTACAATAATGTGGTGAATGTACATATTTGCGCACATTCATTGTTTTTCCTCTCTTCCTGCCCTGCCTCCCTCTCTCAGACGGATTTTGAGAAGGATGTGGACTTGGCATGTCAAACAGGTGAGCTCTCCTTTCCACCTGATTTCTCTTTTTCTTTTTCCCTTTGTCTGTCGTCTTCTTTTCCATCTCCCTTTGTCCAACACTGAATCCGCAGTGCAGAAAACCAATGGAGAGCTGTAACATTCTTCTGCTGGTGCATGCTGATGAAATGACAGGAGATGATGCGCTATAACTCGACACAGTTGTGCGCAAATTATTATGCCTTATCAATCACACTGATGCTGCCCAATAAGTGTTCAAAAAGCATATGTTTGGATGAGACTGTGTTTAATTGTGTATGATAATAATAACACTCCTTAATGTATTCAGACCTGTTTCACTCGCTGGTGACAGTGGTCTTGTGTGTGTATGTTTATGTGTGTGTGTGTGTGTGTGTGTGTGTGCGGTGTGAGAGTGTGCACACATCTGTGTTTGGATGTGTACAAATGTACCACAATGTAGTTTTGTGTTGTGCTTTGAATTATTAACATAGAGTCACTTTCCCCCTCCACCCTTGCAGAGAGAGGACACCCATGTAAGTTTTCCACCCAACTGACCTACTTAACACTGCCTGGTCCAAACCTAGATTTCAATCATCCCTATAGGTCATTCTCTGGGCCTCCACTGTTGGATGCATATGTGAAAGGATCAGATCGGTTAGATCTGCAGAAAACCTGTCCAGTCCTTTCGCATGACTTTGCATGGGCAGTGAAACAGAGGAAAAACTAGGTTCTCTACTGTACTTAGCCAGTGTCCTTGTATGCTTAGACTTAGCAGTTTTTGATCAAATATGTAGCTTGACATTTTGTCACATCAATGCAGTTTACATGAAAATGCTCTGTGCTGCATACTTTGGTCTACAATTGGATTTTGGGGCCTGAGAGAAAATATACTTTCCTGTGATGGTGACAGAATGAGCATGATAACTAGCATGAATTTCCAGGTGGAATGATTTTTGTTTGATTGTGATGATAGATCGATGTTATGTGCAGATTAAACGTTGTCTCTCATCAGCATGTCATAGTTAATTTTGGAGTAGATAATCTAGAAATGTTCTAGAATCTGTTTCTAGTTTCTTTCCTGAATAACATGCATGAAAGCTAACCCAAAAGCCACTGTAAGTAGATTTATGTTCTGTTTCATTTACAGTGTCGCTAAGTAAATACACACCCTCAGACACAAATACACATTCATATACGTGCATTAAAGCACATAGCCGCACACAGAATCCCACTGATATGTGACAACAGAGCAGGGAATAATAAGCTTGTGAGCAAGATATGGGACAGGATTCAGTAGCAAGGGAATTTGGCTCTATTTTATTTGAAGCACACAGCATTTTTGCACTCAGGCTCTTTCTCCAAGCTAATAAAAACCCTATCTCACTGGCTAGTCTCAAGATGGAGCAAGACTTAAGGTCACAGTGTCAGAGACAAAACTCATCTCAGTTATTGTTTACCATATAAGCCCAAAATGAGAAGTGAAACTTTTCTTTGGATATGCAATCCGTTTTTTTGAGTGTGGCAGTTCTGCTAATGCAGCACCATAACTCATAGCTACACCAAAGCTGCAAAGAAACATCCATATCAGTACCTAATTTATGCCGTGATATAAGTCAGTGAAAATCTATTTATTGATGGTAGTTGCAAGATGGGCTGCAGAGAACAAGTCAGATAGATCTTGAGGCTTTCTTAGGTGTTCTTTTCTTTACTTCATTTTGTCTTCCCTTACTGTACCTCTCTGTTTTGCCTATATCTCTGTCAACTGTTTGGCATAAATTATATCAATTCCATTCCATTCAATATTCATTACTCTTTTTCCCTCCAAATGTTCCTCTTCCTCACCCATATACCCCTTCTTTTACCCTACCCTCAACCTCCCATGTTTCACTTTTATCTAACTCATGCTCCCCTGTCTCATGCCTCCCACCCTCGCTGTTTCGGCGGCCTTCCATGTTTCCCTCCAGTCATTTTCAAGGAGGTGAACACCTGTAACCCAGCCACCATCACTGGGACCCTCTCCCGCATCTCCCTGGATGATGAGGATGATCCCAAGCTGGCAGCCCATCAGGATGGGGGAGTGGGGGTCAACTTTAGCGCCCTCCCTGGGAACATCCCCCCTCCCAACCTTATCGTACAGGTACAGGATTAAAGTTTAAAGAATGACTAAAATCCATTGAAATCGCTACCAAATGAAAAATTAAATATAGCCATAGTGAGTTATTAAAAATATCTTGCTTCCGGGAAATATTTGCATAACTAACACTTAAACTTCCACAAGGTTCCACCCCTCGGAGGTCTCAATGAGCTGAGTGAGACGCCACTCAAGAAGGAGGTGAACGTGGATCAGCAGAGACAGCAAGGGCAGCAGCGCAGCGGCGCTCCCATCTACCTGTGCACCGAGAGTGGCCTGGGCTGGGCTCGACCGCCCCCTTCCTCCAACACCTCCCAGGATGGAAGTGCTGGAAGTGGAGGAGGAGGGGGAGGTGGAAGTGGAGGAGGGGAGGGAGACTACATGGTCTTACCTCGTAGGACGGTCAGCCTCAAACCTCCAGCACCCTCCTCCCAAGGAGGAGGTTTGGGACTGGGGGGCGAGGACAAGCCTCTTAACATTGCAGTGGAGGATCCTCCTTTCCCCCCACCTCCCTCTCCCTTGACGCTCCATCCGGCTGAGAGCGAGGCCTACCCAGCGGATTTTGTGCCGTCCAGTGTGGGCGACATGAACATCACCATGAACCTCAACCGCTCCTATGGGACGATCAAAACCATGCCCCACGGGCACAGCCACATGATGGCTCAGGGTGGTCTTGTACACTCCCATGGAGGACACATGCACGCCCACGGGCATTCGCTCCAGCTGAAGCCGGGCCAGAGGCCATCAGTCAGGCAGATTCTGACAGGTGGAACCACAGTGGAGAGAACCAGGACCCTGCCACGTAACCTGGGCAGCACCAATACCAACACCAGCCTCTCAGCAGGATCCCTGGAGGTGGGTAAGAGGTTGAAGGATGAGGGAAGGGTTCCCGGTGGAGGTGCAGAATCTTGACTGTGTCCACCCTTCATCTGAGCTCATGGTTTGAAGGATGTAGGGTACAGGGGGTGGTGTATAAGTGAACTGACAGTGGTGAAATGACAAGGAGGAGAGAAAGCATTCTACAAAAGAGATCCAGTTATTTGATGTGATGTTCTCTCTATACAAGGGATTTAAACACTTTCCATTACAAGAAAAAATCCAAATAACTCTATTTGCATCTAATGTAATGCCACTTACAGAGAGCTATTGAAACAAGCTGATTTCCATAAGGAAAAAGTAGAACTACCTTATCTAATTAACATTTTAAACAGTATTTCTTTTACTCCGAGAAAATAAGATTCTATACCAGATGAAATGACTTGATTGTGATCAAGACATTGTGATCAAGGCATATTTATGACTGCAAAAGACTGTGAAAAGTAAAGAATGAGTTTGTATAGCTGATGTCCATATAATTACATGAGTGTGGCCTTTACACGATTCAAACAATTTCTAATACATAATATCTGTCATATACAGTAACAATATGTCTAACATTGCTATTGACTGAGACAATGAGCGTTGAAATTAGTTACTCTCATATTGACAGACAGCTTCTTCTTAGTTTACTGCGTGTGTGTGTGTGTGTGCGCACGTGTGTGTGTGTGTGTGTGTGTGTGTGTGTGTGTAAGTACGTGAAATGTGTGTGTAATACCCCCTCCTAACCATACAAGGTGGCACAGCAGATGGACTGAGCCAGTCAGGATCAGAGGAAATACCCCTGGTGAATGTCTTTCAGCCCACCTTCATTTTACACACACAGAGACACACATACACACAAAACAAGCACACAATAGCACGGACACACACACACACGCACACACATGTTGACCTAGGTCACTTTTGGGGACATTACAAAGTCTTACATTCAATCACTGGAGACATACCCTAACCATAACCACTACTTGCTTAACCATAACCCTTACCCTAACCTTAACCTAACCCTATGACAGACACGCACACACACACACTTTTGATCTTCCACCAATGGCATGTTACTGACTCACATGGTCGATTAAAGAGATGGAAACGACACTTTGACTAAAACGTACAGATGCTTCATTTAGGGTTGAGGACTTGAAGGACGAGTCATTAAAACTCATAAAAAATCACTGTCAAAAGAGCTACAAGTACATTCATGAATACCAAAAGAAAAATTTAAAATCAGCCGAGAAACCTGTGGGATGTAATTTACTGCTATAATTTTACCCTGTTTGAATATGCTTGATTTGGAGATGGATATCAGAGCGTGCCTCTCAAGATTAACTCACAGCAGCGTTTTACTCCCCAATTCAAACATGGTGACGCATAATGGAGGGAAAACGCAAATGTACTCACAGTGTTCATTTCACTGTTGATTTTTAGGAAGAGGCCTGTAAATTGTAACTCTAAATGATCTAGTAAAAGCATGTAAAAGGTTCACAGGGCATATTATCCTATCATTGGGCTATAGAAAACCAGTGGAGGGAGTAATGAAGTGTAAATTACTATTTCCTTTCAGTAAGGACAGGTGATGATATGGCTTCCAAACAGATGAAAAACTAGTGTGTGACTGTGGTCGGCTATTACTTTAGGACCAGTAACTATCATGTCATCATAACAGCAAATCACAGAAGTAAATGAATTTTGTATGAGTGGGTCAATGACTGCTTTATGTTTGTCCTCACCAAAACATGCAATATACTTTACAAGTATATGCATGTTGCATGTCTACCATATTACTAAGCAAACTCAATCACGGAATTTCTCTGTTTAAGGTAAGGATCCCGCTATGGGAGGAGAGTGGTGTGCTTTATAAGTCAATAGGACACCAGTGAGTCAAGACATTTCAAAGACACCTCTCTATCACTTTGCATTTCTTTACCTTTTAAAATCTTGGCTGCTATAGCCTCAGATCAGCAACTCTGCCCTTTCAAAGAATGAATACAGCTCTTAACTAACTGTGGAGAGCCACTCCTCTCACTGCCAAATGCAAATCTAGCAGACAGTGATAGCCCGATAGGAAGTCAGAGATGGAATGTAATGCAATGCAATGTCAGGGCCAGATGAGTTGGAAATGTCTGCAGCTGTTAAATTGGCAGCTTGTGTGCCACTTGCTGTAGTTACAGAGGCACTTAAGAGGAGAGTGGTGGAGTCCAAACAAGATTAGAGGATGAAAACCATTTCTCATATGTTTGTTGCAGCTCTTTTAATCGGAATGTCTCCAACAAGTTTTCCAAAAATAGAAACGAGGATGATTTATGCTGGGGTTGTAATGATTGTATTTGAGAGTATGTGAGCCGAGAAATTATTATTTCATTCTAATTCTGGGTTATTCCACTTCACTAATCTCATTATGTTGAAATAGACTGAATAATTTGATTTTTGCCTTGACAGTTGTAAGAATATCTGTATCATGTTGGGTAGCCAGTGCATATTAGCTCTCCTCTTTTTACCGAACAATGGTACTGAGAGATCCATAGAGAGATTGAGACAGAGAGGTCTGAATTTCAATAGTGGTCAAGGGTTGGTCATTGATGCTTTCTTCTCTCCCCCTGCCCCCTCCTCTTCCAGAGGAAAAGAGTACGGTACTCTGAGCTCGACTTCGAGGTAAGATCTCGGACCTCATCCCCTGTCATCAGCCTGTCTCTGCTTTCTTGTGCTTCTGCCAGGACTTGAGTAACGCATACTGTAGAGGAGCCTAAAGCATCGCTAAACCCCTCCCTTGCATTTAGAACAATGACCTGTTTCAGACCTATCTTACATAGTATGCTGTTTCTCCAACAACGCCCTTAAATCTGTCCTATTATCAGTTTTAATTCATTTATTTATGAAATGATACCATCATGAAGGGAAAAAAACATCCCACTGACATGTGCAATTAAACCAAATTACATTGTCATGTCACTGTGGGGGTCCTGGTTGAAGAAACAGCAAAGTGGAGTGCTTCTTGTGTCTGAATGAGTAATTCAGTTATGGGTCTACACGTATGTGGCCATAGTTGATTGGCTGGTTATATCTGTTGGAACGACATGGTTTGGCAGTGTGTGAGTATGTTTGTGTCAGGCGTGTTCTCCACAGAATGACCTTGGTGTTCTGTGAATGTCCAGTCTCTAGCGAGTATTTCCCTTCACAAAAACTTGCATTAAATAAAGCACCTCCCTTTGCACTCCTGCTTTTGTGTGGGAGAATTCAGTTTTCATTCAGACTGTTGTAAAAGACTGGACATTCACTTTCCACCGTGGAGACATACAGTATTATTTTTGTAGAAGGTATGTGTGCTGACAAGCTACTAACAGTGACCATGGCTGATCGTTTTACTTATCTGGCAAATTTACTGGAGAGTCATTAGTGGCCGCTGCATGAAAAAGGAGATTGGGTCTGAAAATCAACTCTTTTCTCATCAATTGACCATTGACTTTTGAGAAAGAGGTTGACAGAGAAGAACCATTGAAATAGGGAAGTGTACACTTCCATGATTTAATGGAAGGTAATCTCATTTTAGACCGTTTTTTCTCCTGTAATTGACTTTGCCCACCCTTTTAGACCATCAGAAATTACGTTTTTATATACAGTGTATACTAAAAGTTTTATTATTTTAAGTAGCATCAAACACACATCTAGGAATATGGTCTTTTGAGAAAAAATAATACTTTGCTGGAAACCGGGGTGGAACCTTGTGGAAGTAGAAGTTTGTCTTTTTTTATTTTGGACGTTTTGGTGATCCACTCACCTTGATTTTTTTCAAACCTAAAACAATATGAGTCAGACAAGGATATACAAAAAAGGGAAAAGAAAACAAAATACATAGCAGCAAAATAACACATATCAGGTATTCGTAGCACTTTCTTAGCTGAGCAGAAATGAGAGTGCCCACTCTGAAGTAATTGAAGCCAGTGCTAAGCGCCAGTCCTGGCCCGGTAAGTGTGCGGGTGTGAGTGCTGGCATCTTGCCCCTGTGTCACTTTCAACCTCACAAGCTGCTTTGACGATTAGCTACTGCCAAGCAGCTCCAGCACTGCCCATTAGCACAAAGAGACAACAGTGGTGGCACTGACAAAAGCAGTTTGCTGTCAGAGATTTAAAGATCTGGATCTAGCTGCTTTCCAAGCTGACATATTCAGAACACAGGGGAGGCAGGGTTTTTTTTTTTGTCAAAGAAAGAGTTAAGTTCCAGTCCATATGTTTAATGAGTTTGATGAAATCCTGAGTTGATGGCATCACAGCTAGCAGCCACTGGTCTGTAACAATGGCATTTCTGTCAGTCGTTTTTACCAAATTCTCACTTAAAGGACTCCTCTGCAGCACTCCCAGTTGCCAAATTCTTAAAGACTGAGGAAGTGGATGATGTATGAGCATGAGCCAACAATCGATCGGTCTGTCGGCGTCCCTTTCTAACCCCCCCTTTCATGGCTGGCATCACTGCAGTCCCTCAGCCCTTTTACCCATTCCTCTTCCCCTGCCTGCCCCTATTGGCCCTCTTTTGTTTTGGCTTTTTTTTTCTTTCTTTTTGTTTCTATTAGGTTCATTTTTGCTGTCCCTTCCTTTCTTCCCTTCCAGAAAGTGATGCACACTCGCAAAAGACATTCTGAGCTGTACCATGAGCTCAACCACTCGTCCAAGTTCCACACCATAGACAGGTATAGCAGGGACCCAGCCATGTCCACATTCAAGGTAAGACCATTGCCCAAATGCGGGATGGGGACCCGCTGTACCAACGCACCTCCACATTCCCCCTCTGCACTTTTTCACAAACCCTAATCCCCACCCCACCCCAACACTAAATAATTGACACTGACTTCTGCACAGATCAAAATTGCAGTAGTAATGTATGCTGAATTTTACAGAAAGTGGTCAGCACTGGATAAATATGATCCACACTATGGTGACATTGCATTTACTTGTAAATGCGGCTTTCAGATGATTAGAGTCATAAAAATTCTAAGCAAAGCTCCCAGTCATTTACAAACATGAGGTACTTTTGAAAGCGGTTGTATTCATTATGGTGTCTTTTTTTTTTCCCAGCAAAATTGCTGCCTGAGAAATGTGAAAACATTGTTTGTTCTAACAAGGAACTCAAATGTAATGTGAATACTGTATATATTTTCATTGCTATTTGATTAATTCACTGTTGTACTTATTATCATATCCATGGAGAATCAAACTGTAACTACCTCATAAATTCAACTTCAGAGACACATTTTATTCCATCTTTCCCAAATCCCTTTTACACCTGCTGTAATCGGCCTGAACTTAATTCATTCTTACCTATGGTTGATGTCTTATTAAATACCTGTCAAAACTGTTGATCACACGAGCTGTTAGCTGAGGGATAATCAATCATAGCCACTTAATGAAATCCAAATTCTGTAATTTAAGACCTGTGAAAATATTTCTCACACTCACTAAACCACCTCACCATAATGCACTGATAGCATAGCCAACGTGCATGCCTTTACACGAAATGTGTTTTGTCTATGCCTGTATCACTATGGTTAATGTGTCTGTTTAACAATTCATTTTTTTATGTATTTTATGTGGCTGTCCATGTGTGTATGTATGTGTGTCTGTGTGGATGGGTGGGTGTGTGTCAGTGGGGTTGCTTGGGTGGTCACCTGTGCGCATGAGACACAGAAGCATCTTTGAATCATTAATACACCATTAGCAGCAGAGAAAAGAGTCCCTGCTTGCTCTGCACTGACCTTCAGAGGGCCAGTTTCATTAAGATTTAAACACGCACGCACGCACACACTCCTCTCATCTGTGAAGCTTTAGTGCATGGAGCCATGATGAGTTAGTCAGACTTGATAGGTGTACTTTCCCCCGGCATCGGCGGCATGCTGGTTCACATCTAATTTACACCGCCAGTAGAGGAACAGAGGCCAGCCTGACATCTCTCATATTCCCCATGCCATGTAGCCACACACATACTGAACACACACACACACATGCAAACATGCTGCCATTTCCCAGTGCCAGACAGGCGGCCTTTTCCTTCACTCCTCATTTACTCAACGTCTTGATCAAGATTTTCAGAAGCGTTGGCCGACTCCCCATTCATTAATGTCCAGCAAATATTTTATAGAGGAGAAGAAAAATGGCAGGCGGCTTGCAAAGGCATGAGCCATATATTAGAAGTCTTAACAGTCGCGCTGCGACATGCAAATGTGCCTCAGAGGGAGCTCAGGTGTGCTTTGAGATTATGCCCAAGTGTAAAAGAAATGAAAGGCAAGCCACAAATAATAGATAGGCTGTATTTAAACTAATTAAGACAAATTAGAACACACATTTCCTCCAGGTTAGTCAAGTCAATTTTATTTATATAGTGCCAAATCACAATAGAAGTTATCTCAAGGCACTTTTCATATAGACCAGGTCTAGGCCGTACTCTTTAATGTACCCAACATTCCCCCCATGAGCAAGCACTTGGCGACAGGAAAAGTTAGTGACGTCATATAAGTTATGAAATGAAAGGGCAGCATAGATAATGGCTTACTCATCCAAATTCATTATGTTAAAAGTAAGTAGGCAGTTCAATAATTACACGGATAATGCTATCAGTGTCAGGCCTTTGACAGGACCCAGCTTGAGTTCAGCTCTGCTGTTGTCAACATCTCACTTTGAGAGTCACCCCCAGACACGGACATGCTGACTATACAGTAATTATGGAGATGAGAAGGGTGTGTGTGCGTGCCTGTGTGGGTGGGTGTGCGCGTCCATACACTTCCATATTCCAGTGCCTACGTGTGTGGTTGCATGCCATTGTGTGATTGTGGGCATTCATTTGTATGTATGTCTCTTGTTCCTTTTTGCTTTTTTGTGTTTGTCTGTTTTATGTTTTAGATCTGCATTGCACTGCCTGTGTTTGAAGCACATGGTCTGTGTTTAGGAGACAATTACAGCATGATTACTAATTACTAATGATATAATCGTCTCATAATAACTTTAATAACCTCCTGTCTATTCCATATGACATACATTGACATTGATTTTCACATATACGACATGAGTGCTGTGATTTAATAGTAACCATAATTTCATCTCACTAGGATGTCTTGTCACAGATGGACATCCAAACTATTGTGGAAGTTGTTCCTCACCCTGAAATTCTTATGATCAGTTGACTTAGTCACTTTAAAGACACTACTGAGGATCTTATATGTTAATCATAAAGGAGGCTGGCCAGTTACAGGACTAAAGGAAACTCCTCACTCCACCTTATCTTCCTCACAATTAGCTACCTCAAGCAACGACATCTCAAAAATGCATTAACCCCCCCTGACTTTTGCAGAGCTCTCTCTCCTTAAAAGTGCCTAAACAGTACTTTAACCCACACCCTAAACACCCTTTAACCTGTTTTAACCACTGCGGCCGGTGTTCATCCACCGCAGGTTCCCCCTCCCCCACCACCGAGGCACAACACAGAGCCATCGCTAGTGCGCAGAACATCCCTCGTTTACAAAGAGAGTCAACGTAAGACATGCTAAACCCCACATAAAACCTTGTGCAGTAGAGCCCTTCTAACTCACTCTAAAGTAGACCTATGAGTTGATGCACTACATGTCACTGTATGAATCTCATAGTTTGCCACTGTGTGTACTGTATCTGTGTTTCCATGCTGCAAAAATGCAATGACTCCTCACTAAAGTGTCCCCCCCCTACAGCAACAGTAACTAGGCACAACAGGCTTGTCAAGCTTTCAACTTCTCCACATGTTAAGAGCGCTACTCTGCATTTAGAGTTTGAAGGGTTTTGTCTCCTTTGCTAGCCTTAGAAATAGCTAAAACATGATGTTTATCTGCTTTAACATAAGCTGCAATCATGAGCATGTCTGGCTAACTAGCTCACCGTGTAGAGTAATTCATGGATCACAAATGGGTGAAGATGTTGACTTTTTGTTTGGGAAATGCAGCTTTAGCCTCAGTCATTATATCATGTATGTAGCTAACAAGACCCTCATTTAAAGTCTCTTATTTTAAAGTCAGATGAAAACATTTAAAAGTTAGCCAGAGGCAGCATTTTCAACCAACTTATGGAGCTAACAGCTATCATCAATGTGAGATGCCTGCTTTTGTCTACCTGTTTGAAATCAACGACTCATTATTTCAAAATTACTAAAGATTTTGATGGTAATTTTGCCACCGTTATCACTGTAAACTGTATATGTATCAAGCAAAAAAGGAAAGCTTGACAGGCGTAGCAGTAATAAGGAAGGGGGGAGCCTCTTAGTGAATGTCAAGAGTATGGTAATTCAGTCTTGTGTTAACTACAAGTGCACATGTGATACCAAAAAGCCTACAATTTCAAGACTTTCATTATGTGTCATAATTACAGTAACACAGACAGTGTCAAACTTTAAAGTTTACTCCATGTAGCTGCTCATCTACTATCCCTGTCAGTGCTGTCTCATAGTGAAGTGACTGTATTTGATGAGCCTGAATACTCGATGGTCCCCTATAAGTGTGGTGGTGTAAGAGTTCAGTGCATCACAGCGTGTACCCCTTGTGCTTCTGCATTCATGTAATGAATGCTAATTGTCCTTCCTACATCAACTCCTATACAAATTCAAATTGAAATATACAATCTGGAAGAGAAATGGATTTGTTAGGTGGTCTGATGCAGGACTGGATTTATCTTCCATGATAAAACATAAACGTGGAGGATTTTTTTTGTTGTTCTTCCGCTGTTTTGGGTTGTATTTTCATTACTGTGGCACCGCTCTGTGTGGTGTGACAGTCCGTACAGTCATTGTTGTCCCTTTCAACGCCTGAATTCAATCTTATGAACTAAACATCATAACCTAGTGATAAATCAGTTCATAAAGACAATGACCCATCCAAACAGATTTATAATCACCTCATAAACCATGATATTCAGTCCATAAACTAGCTCATTGGCACTAAACAGAGCCAGACACTATACGCTTTGTATGGGTGCTGATGAGAGACTCTCAGAAATATGACAAAGGCTTATGGGGTCAGAAGAGACCTGATCCCTTTTACTTCTCTAGAAAGGTAGGATTTCTGTGTTGGCTGTGTTGGGGAGATGAGTGGATATCAGAAAATGTTCCATACACACACAGACATGGGCACTTTTTTTTTCTACTTTCACATCTTATCCAATTTTCTGTGTAAGTGCAGTGGGCTTAAAGTGGTCTTGGGCATTACATGTGCCATCACAGATAGAAACCACATACATCAATGTCTTGCTTTCAGCTTTTCTTGTCTTTACTCTCCATACCACCCACTCACACTGTTGTTAACTCTGTGTTGCCCATTCAGTATGCCGGCAATTGTTAATCCCAGTATTAACCACGCTGATAGCTAGAGGCTGTTAAGTGATGACTCAATTTTGCAATTAATACATGAATACGAGAGGGAAAGATGTGAGCTGAAAGAAGGTGGAGGCAGACGATATATCACAAGACTCCTCATTAACCACATGTTGAAAATCACCTTGTCTGCCTTTCCTATCAGGCTGCTGATGCTAGCTAAGCTGTGCATGTAGGCTGAAAATGAATGCACACTTTGTCCTCCATCTCGTATTCTGCTGTTATTTTTGAAAATCATATGCATGACCTTTAAAATCTACTTGGCAAAATTTCTCACTGGTAAACTATGGCTAACAAAGGTCAGTTGTAGGCTATGACACAAACATATATTTCTCCTGGTCTTTTTGAACTTTTGTGTGCATATTTAATGTGTAGCAACTCTTTCTCTCTCTTGCAACTATAGCTACAAGAGTTCCAGAGATTGCTGTGTGCTAAGGGTAGTTATTATTTAGCTTGGTTGACAACAGTTGCTGACATTGAATCAAGTGGGGTTTCTTTTGTGTGTGTCTGTGTGTAGATACACAGTCGTCTGCCCCCATAAAAGAATAATATCTGTTTCAGTGGTAACACTTGTATAATACTACATTCGAGTGGACAGAACGTGGGCTTCACTTTCATGCTAATGATAAAAACAAATTCAAATCCCACTCTGTTTCAAGTACAGAGGCCGCTCAGACAGGGGCAGTATGGCTAGCAGAGGGACGGAGTCCATTTTCATTGTGTCTTCAATAATGGAGACAGGATACAAATGGAGTCAGTGGGGTTACTGAAAGACTGAGTGGATGCAGTGTGTATCTAGCATGGTATGTCTTAGCATTAGTGTTTGCGCTAATGTTTAGATTTAGAACAGCTTCTCGGCCTCTGTCACCGCGGTGCTCACCCATCGCTTTCTTTTCCTCTCCACAGGGTTCAGAAGGTCATAACACAAATTTGCATGCAGTGCCCAATGATGCAGTGTGGTGCCTCTGTGTGTGGGATGGATAGTGTGTGTGTGTCTGTGTGTGTGTGAGACAGAGAAGGAGAGTGTACACTGAATAATAGCCTGGCTGATGCATTTTTTAGCTCTCAAATGGGATATATTTCCATTCCAACGTCTGCTGTGTTCCTGATTAAATGAAGCGTGCTTGGCTTCCCTCTGCAGATAGACAGCGAGGAGTTGTGCGGAATGCAGCGGGATGGAGAGGAAGACAAGGGAAACGAGTACTCTACTTTGTTGTGATTTCACTCATGCTAGATCAGAGCGGCGACATCGAGCAAATTTTCGATTATGAAAGCTGTATTTGCAATTCAATCTAAATGGCTGTGGGCGTGCGTGTGAATACAATGATGAAATCCTATTGTTTTGGGCCACATATCGTATGGAAATGCTTATTATGCTATGGTCTGAGAGGGCTCTTCCATTAGCCTGCCCCATAAAAGAGAGGTGAGCGAGTTAACATTAGTGACTGTTATGGATGTTTTTAGGCCACTGAAGGGAAATTTAGCTAAGGTAATGTGTATGCTTTGAGCATGTCTCATATAAAATGAAGACGTATAATTCTAAATGACAAAGAACCAATTTTTGTTGATTCAATGAGGGCAATTTGCCCGTACTTGCAAACCCTGTAGGTCCTGATAGTCAATTTGCTGGCATTAAGCTAAGGGGCTTCAATTTCACATTCTAGCAATAAAGCAAGTCCTCCCCTCTTCTTTCTCTTCATATCTCATTCTCCCCCTCTATACGTCCTCACGGCTTGACATTTTCTCTCTTGCTGTCTCCCTCATTTTCCCATTTCTCCCTCTAAACTCAGCCTATGGTGGCACGTTTGAGACATTAATTGAACAATTAATTCCTCTCATTAGCTTGTTTTTAATTATTTCCTTGCCCCCTTCTCCATGCGGCGTATAAATTCATCAACTGTTTTCATCCTTCCGCACAAATTGTCCATGAAAACCGAAGGCTGGTGGAGTGTAGCTTTAGCACGCTGGCTCTATCAGTGGCTCCTAATGAGGGGACGGTTAGCCCAAGCGGAACAAGCCTAACACTGGCTTCGTGCACCAAGAGGCACAATACTAATTTAGCTCATTTAGTGTCCTTGGGCCAATTAAAGGGAGGTGAAAAGGGCCCAATCATTGGATGGGGCTGTTTTCAGTATGGGAGCACTGGCCTTGGCATGCGTTGCGTTGCATTGCTAAGGCCCAAGCAGCAGTGAAGCAAGCCTGTGTGTCTGATTGCTCGTTTGTTTGCAATGTGTTGCACTAATGGAATTTATTTGCCCTACATTCTCCAGATTTGGCTCCTTTGAAGGGACTTATTACTTGTGACACAGATTCCTTCCCATCTAAGGGGTAAATGATGCTAAAGACCACTATGCCCAGTTAGTCTATTTCTATGCCCCCTAATAAATCATGCCGGTGCTGAATAGGCAGTCTTGATTCTAGCATCGTCTTTACAGTATAATAAAAATAAACACACTTAGAAACCTTAAATAGTCCAGTTCTAGTGAACTGACAGCTATTAAAAGTCATATTCTGATATCCACTCAGTATGCTCCTACATTGTTTGATGTTATTTTCATTTTGTTCATGTATGAATGTCGTTTAAGTTTCTTCCATGTGAGCCTCACACTTTTCTTTGACTTAATGGTACATTTGATTGATTTCTGTTTTTTTTGTTTTTTGCTTTTTTTTTTGTTTGTTTCCTGTTTTATGTCCTTTTGTTGGCTGACTGGGCCTCGTGTTGCATGATTGTTGTCATGTCCCAGTTTGAATGTAGCCAGACAGTCAGCAGAACCATGGGCATCCAAGTCAACAAAGGTAAAGTTAACCCACTTACCCACAACCACCTGTCCTCCCCCATCATCTCCCAGAGACAGTCTGCCACACTGCTCACCCACATCCATACAGAATTTCCATTCTATGGTCCAAATGAGCGGGGATCTGTGTGGCAGAGTGTGGGCCTCATCCACCAACACTGTAGCAGAGGCTCCTCAAGATGGCTTTAGATGTTTGTGCAGTAGCATCTTTTTCTTGTATCTGCTTTCCTTTTGAATCCCTACAACCTCTTTTCTTCACTTAGCTTTGTCATGCTTGCAGCTGTAGCTTGTATTCTCAGATAATAGTGTAGTTTGCCTCTGTCTTCAAGTGTTGGGCAATTTGACAAAATTTTCCTATTGGCCACTGTCACCCTCGTGGCCATGTGAGTTCCATTTTCCCCTGCTGTGCCTGCAAAAGCACACCACTAGAATAGTAAGCCTTTAAATGGATAATAGTTCATTTCACCATGATGCCTCTTAAAAAGCCACAATAGTGGAGCACCGCAGGTGAGTTGTTAAAATGGTACGGTATCAGAGAATTAATACTTATATTACCGGTTCCATTTCAACCACTGATGGGGCATAAACTGCTTTTAGAGGTTGATTATATACAATAGGTTTTATGCTTTGAATGCTGATGAGGCAGAAATATAAAGGCTCTTATTCTGGTGACGGAAACTGACCAGAAGAGAAGTCTGTCAGCCATAAATTCAGCCTGTCACGGATGGCTTGATATGCTCATCCTATCGCCCAACTCTGACATCTTCTGCCTCTCTTAGAGGCTTTTACATACTGTACAAAAGAGAGAATCTTTATGCAGATGCTGCATACTATATATATAGAAATGCCAAGCAAAAGCAAGTAAAAGGGAAAAGAAACATTGTGGTATTATGTAGGTATCTGTGTTATCTATGCAGCTGACCAGTGCATCAACTTAAAGTATTAAATTGTTGTATATCAATCACATATTTAAAAACTTGATACATTTCAAACATGTATGTCACATATGGCAGAAAATATAGACCCGCAAGACAATCTGCTAAACACTGGAAATCTTTTTTAATCTTAGAAGGGGTGAATTTGAAATCTTACATAGCAACACCACAAAGTTTGTCTTTGTGTCTTTCTGTTAAGACACAATCACAAACACATACACAAACAGTTCTACTGAGAAGAATGATGTGCAATTTCATCTGCAGCTTTTTCCAGATAGAAAAAATAAATGAGGACATAAACTTACAATTCTGTGTTGCAGTGGGATTTTTTTTTGTTTTGTTTTGGGTTTTTTTTTTTACAATAAGCTGAAATACCTCTAGCCAAAAGAAGTTTCAGTCAATTCTGTCAATATTAGCCAAGTTGCTAGAGCCACTGCAGGGAATCAATTTTGGCCCAAACTTGAGGCAGACTGGGATTTAGAAAGTACAAATGATGTGAGCAGCCACCCGCACACCCCTCATGATACACACACACACGGACACAGCTGTATGAAGCTACAGGTCAGGCAACACAACTACTAAGAGAACAACAACACCACAACACAATGGGATTTGTGTTTTCTATTTTTTGCACTCATCACCAGCACACACCGACCAGGCCATTAGGAAAACACCTGTTACTTCAGAACAGCAGTGCATGCTGTGTGGACACCAGGCCACCCATACAGAGACGAGCCAGTGTAAGCAGTGGTTTGCTTTAAAACAAAAAAAAAAGACACACAAAAAAAAGCAGATACCACTGCAGAGGTGCAGCAGGGGAATGAAGGTTTATGTGTTTAAGCCAGAGGAGAAACATACAGAGTCAGCAATGTCCACTTTATAGCCCAGCTTTAACTATTTAATGTGTTGTGTTAACACTTACAGTATAAAATCAATAATGCAGATAGTGTAGATAACATTTCCATGCACTAATACCAGATTAGTTATCCTCTTTCAACATTATTTAGAAAACATGAGCTGCAAAGCCTCTAGCACTGCACAGTAGATTCACTGTTCCGGCTTTTAGAATCAGATTACTTTCCGGCCACACGCTGTCCTTTCTTTTATCCTTACTATAGTAGTCGTAGTTGCTATTAGTGGCGTGTAGCATGTAGAATCTCACTCTGTCCTTGCTTCCTCAGTTTTCCTCTAAGATTTGACGGGCCGGGATGTTAAAAATACTGCCTGTTCCAACACAGTTCGATTATGTGTGCGCAACAATGCCGACATTGTGCGTTAGATCATCGTCTGTGCTGTGTTGGACTGTGTTCATGTGTGCATGTGTGTGTGCACATGTTATATTTTTATCATGAGAGAGCTGGTGGGTGGGGGGGGGATTGAGAGACAGAGACAGAGAGGGAGGGGGTAAGGTGTAAACACAAAACTACAACTGCCTGTTCACCTGCGGAAGGTGTGGGAACAATGCTATTGTTTCGGGGCAGAGTTGTCAGTGACTATGATTCCCCCTCTTCTCTCTCTTTCTTTTCTCTCTCTCTCTCTCTCTCTCTCTCTCTCTCTCTCTCTTGTCACCCCTCCTTGTCTTCTCCCTCCCATTTCATCAACACAGAGGGAAAAGCGATGGAGCATTTCATCTGCCGGAGGTGAAAAGAACTCGTCGAGTGTAAGTAGAGGGGTTACTGGCAGAGAGAGGGAGAGAGGCATAAAAAAAAAAAAGAGAGGGATGAGATGGGGCTTTGGGGCAAGGAGGAATGGAGGCAGGCAGAGATGGCGAAAGGGAATGGATAGACACACAGTAGCAGCACAATCGCGTTAGCCTAGTCTCCCAGGGATAAAGTTGGGCTTAACTGCAGCATTACCCACACTCCTGCATTACAAAATGTTCCTTCGCCAGCATTTAGCATGCAAATTGGCTCCCAGATTATGCCTTTTGTATTCATTTTACCAGCTGTCAGGCTGTGACGCAGGGAGAATGATAATCAGGCAGATATTGCCCCCTAGCGCTCTGGCAACGATCATCACACTGCAAGGGGGGAGAAGGGAGTGCTGCGCTACTGCAGATCAATGAGTTGTGAGTGTGAGTGTGTGTGTGTGTTTGTGTGTGTGTGTGTGTGTGTGTGTGTGTGTGTGTGTCTCAGATAAAGAGATAGACAGGGATTCAGGGTGTGAATAGCTCAAAGTGAGTCCGTGTACTTTATAAGAGTCGGGGCAATAAAGAGAAGGCAGGATTGTGGAAAAAGAATAGAGAGAAAACAAAATGAAAGAAACTGAAGGAGATAGCTGAGTTGCTCAGAGATGAACATATACTATAATGGATTACATGAAGTAAAAGCAAACATGCACATACAGTAGATGCAGGTACTCACACAACAGTAGGTCTGAGCAAATTTGGGATTTTCACTGAATTTATTCTCTTTTCAAAGCACTTAAGACACGTTGTCCTGCTAAGTACACCAAAAGTCTTATGAATATTCATCTTCTGAATGTACATATAAATGTCGTCCAAAAAGCTCTGCTGCAGTCAGCTCCATCACGTCTGTGGAAAGCACCGCGGGTCTCGTTTTTTTTTTTTTTTTTGTCACTGTAAGTTTTGCTCCACCAAGAGTCATCTGGGCTAGTGATTCCTCATGTCTCCCCAGCTCATATCTGTGAAATCATTATCTCCGTGAGATAACGAGTCCGATTTGAATAATGGCCCTCATCTGATGCATAATGCTACCTCTAATTCCGCTTTTAGCTAATCCCCCAGCATGTATTTTACATGCATGGTGGGCACAGCTGCGGACCACATGCAGCGATCACAGGCCTTCAGCCTGGAGGGCTTCATGCTTTTATCAGTCAACCTGAAAAGTTACTGATTGGGGAAAGGTGGGAGGGAAAGGAGGACAGGTACCATTTCTGTAAATAAAAGAACACAAGTACTTTTCTTTTGATGGTAGAAAAATGGGAAGGTGCCTATGAACCACAGGTATGTATAGTACTGCTTTTTAATATTTGTGAGGTTCTAAGAAATAACATAGCACTGAGTTGTTGGCCTCTCTGTGTGTATATTGATATTCGGTTTCTCTTTGAAGGATAGAAACATGAGATCAAATTCAGGTTCTGTGAGTGCATTTTTGAATGTATCCATCTCCAAATCTGTACACAAAAAATGGTTTCCAGGCACTGTCTTTAAAGGAAAATTTACTGTTTATTACAGCTTGGGTGTTATTTTTATAGTATTGGTTATACAACATTGTACTCACCAAAGTCAGTTGCTGGAATGTGGAAACACAGTGACATCACAACGATGAACATTAGCGGTCAGATGATCGGAACAAGCCAACAGTTTACTCAGATATGTAATGTTGGTAATAAACCCTAATTGCACAGGAAAACTGTGTGTAGCCACACAACTACGGGTAATATAGTAGACCAAAATTGAAGCAGGGACAGATTAACCCACTAGTGGAGCCTGCGTGAAACCCTGGTTCCCTGCTACTGCACTTCCCCAAGTTAGTTTGCTTATAATTTGATGGAAAGCTAATTTCTTTAAGATTATGTACTATGCATGTAAGCATAATATAGACTAAGAATAACTGAGATGCTAAAACTTGCATCTCAGTAGCTCAAAATTAAGAGGAAGTGTGGTAAAGTTAACAATTATAGTGAAAAGTACAGTGTGCGAAAAACTCACAGGTTACATTGTGCTTTATTGCATATTGACAAACGCATTTGCAATTAATCAAATTACCACAAAGTATTTGTTTCACAAGTAATCTGGGGCTTTTGGGGCCCTTGAAGGTTCGGGGCCACTAGGGAGTAACCTGCTTTGCCTGGTTGGTAATCACTTCTTGCTGGTAGTCGTTCAGCAAATTGTAATAATTTTAACGTACACTTTCATTTCCTCCTCCAAAGAAGTGTGGCTGTGATCATCTAGCTTCTTCTGGTTGCTGTCCTGTCTACCTTTAAGTGACATCACTGCTGTTGTTAATACAGATGGGAATTATGTCCAAAACCATGAGAATAAGACCCAGGCTCCATTAAAGTGGAACTTCCCTTTAACTGAGATTTGTATCTTTTTCAAGTTCATGCGGCTCCTTTATTTTTCCTTACACGTCTGTTTTCCCTTGTCGTCCTCTTCCATCAGGACAAGTCGACCCCGGAGGAGCAGAGCTCCTGGGACAGCTTCAAGACCATGACCCCTGAGCTGTCCATCGTGCCTGGGGAGCAGAAAGACCGGATGGAGCTGCACAATAAGAACTGGGACTCCTCCTCTGCTAACACACCCGACTCGTCCGAGGGAGACTTCCAGACTGAAGTGTGAAGACACACAGATGTACACACACTCACTCGAATACACACACACACACACACACACGCTCATGCCGAGATGCAGATGCACACAGAGATACTGAACTTCTGGAAAGCTATACTTATAAGGACATGAGTGCAAACACGCACACACACACACTCGCAAAGATCTCACATACACTGCTCCCCGTCTCCTGCAATGTGCTCTGTCGGATCCCATACTGTATTTGTTTACTGCTGCAGTGGACAGACATGGAAAGAAGACTGTTCTACTCTATATTTTCGCAAAGACTATATTGAAAAGAAAGAACAGGGGCTTGACACGTCTGCGATTGAGGAAAATTTTTAAATGAACTAAGAAACTACGAAAAACTTATTTCTGAGAAAAAATGTCTTGATTTTATTCTGGAGAAAAAAGAAAACCTCTTTCAATTGTTTGATGATTTGGGGGGGAGGGTGGGAGAAGAATATTTCTGCACCGTTCAGTTCTTTTTATAGCAAGGGGAAAAAAAAATCTCACAGAGGTTGCTCACACTGGTAGCCCCCTAGGCACCCTGCTTTCATTTATTTCTTTTTCCCTTCTAATGGATGACGAAATCATTCAATCTCTCATTTTTTTTTTTGTTTTTTTTTTTTTTTACTTTTTCTCTTTGTCATTTGGATGGATAGGGGATGGGGGTCAGGGAAAGAGCTGCTCATTGTGCCATCTTCTCTGCTTTTTGCGGGTTCCGGTTCAACAGTCCCATCCATCCATTCCTCTCACATCCTCTGTGTCAACATTGTATTCCCCCTTTTGTGTATTTTCTATGGTTTAGTTAAAAAAAAAAAAGTCCTCCCCTATGGTTTGAAAATATTAATGAAAAAATAATACGATTGAAACAAATAACTACCAACTGAGTTGTGTTCTGTGGTCTAACTGTTCAAGAAGAATTGATTTATTTTTCAGACTGGTTTGTGCTTGTGCTGCCTTTTTTCATTCTTATTTTCCTTTTTTTTTCATTTCCTGTGAGAATTAACCCATGTGGAACTTTAAAAAAAAAATGATTTAGGACACATGCAGCACATAAATGTGAGCTTGCTTTCTGAGGTAATGTGTGCCGCATGTTATCCACTCATGAGGGAAAAGAAGGATTGTGATCATCATGCAGATTCTCGCATCTCCTTTCTTTATCCCCCCCCCCCCGCCCCCCGCCCCCCTCTCCTACCCTGCTTGGAGATAAAAGCCTTTAAAGATTGCAGCATCTGAATCCATTTCACCCATCACCAATCATAGTAATGCCAGAGAAGAGAATATTTCAGTCATTTCAGCCCAAATGGAACCTGTGCAAAGTCTGTTTAGCATCTCCCATTCCTCAATAACATGCGCTTAC
Organism: Thunnus maccoyii; assembly: GCF_910596095.1. Taxonomy (NCBI): domain Eukaryota; kingdom Metazoa; phylum Chordata; class Actinopteri; order Scombriformes; family Scombridae; genus Thunnus; species Thunnus maccoyii. The sequence goes on from NC_056547.1 coordinate 21,672,347, forward strand.
AGTTAAGTATCGATCAGTTTAGCAGCTAAGTCGCCCTTTTCCAGTTACCGAAGGAAATATTGTTAGCTCTACATAACCAGAGGAAGTTTTTGCAGCCAATAATATATTAAACTAGACACCATCTGAGCCAGATTTTCTTCTTTTCTCAAGAACCCCCATCGTGGATGTAAAGCTCTATCCTAAAAAACATGCCTTCTTTTGCTTTCATCTACTACATCCCTCCCGTTTCTTTCTCTGTTGCTCATTCTGCCCACCCAGCGTCGTGCTACCAGGAGGCATGAAATCTTAATGTTAGCAGTGAAGCCAGATATATAACTCCTGGTTCACATGGATTCCTTTCCATGTGATCGTGTCCTGTGCTGTATAATCTGATTGTGAGCGCGGCGGCTGCAGAGAAAGAGAGGAATAGACAGATAGAGAGGGAGTCACGGAGGTTGTAAGGCTACAAGGTGACAGACTGAAGAGGAAACAGCAGCAAAAGCCAGTGGTGAGGCTTCCTGCTTGACATTCTGCATCTATACTTCAGTCGCTACAAGAGGACAACCAGTTTCCTGCTGTTGCTACATTAGCACATCAGTCCTCCATACACCGACAGAAAGAAAGTGTCAGAGTGCAGGATGAATTCAATAGATGGCTCGATAACTTTTCTGTCTATGTTCAAAGCAACTCCCTTTAATCTAACAATCTGGAGAGAGAGGTGAGAGACAATTTAGGGAGGAGAGAAAAAAATGTAAGGGTGTAAAAGAAAATGGTAGCCAAGGAAAAAGATCCAAAAATACATAGCGAGCTAGAAGGCAGGCAGAGATGCAGATTAAGAAGGGGGGAGTGCTGAAAACAGTAATTATCCGGGGACGGCGATTTGTCCTGACATTTTCCGATGCAGCCCTCAAACCATCTGTTTAAAGATCCCTAATGTGGTAGTAGTGCAGCACTGCGCAGATGGTGAAACACGAGTGCGGTCCTTCTAACCTTTCAAGCTAATCAGCTGATAGGCGAACCTACAGCTCACCTCCTCTCAGAAGAGCAAGATAGGTTCGGCCCCAAGTTGCCGAGCTAAGGTCACATTCACCTGACCTTCTCTGAGGCTCAGCATCCAGCGCTTCTGTGCAGTGTGTCCAATCTGAACAAAACAGCGGTCTGTCAGCTACACAGTGCCAGTCGATGGGTGTTACTATATAGCAGATGAAAACATCCATCTCAGGTGAAATAGATTTGACCCACACATAGAATACAAATAAGTTTTTTTTTTTGTACATTATAGAGAAAAAGCTCCTCCAAAAAGCCTTGTTCCCATGGTAATTTATAAATGTGATTTGCAGAAAGAAAGAAAGAACATTAAAATGCAAATGTTTAATTTCAGATTTTGTTATTTTCCTCTCACATCAGTGAGGTTTTCCATACATCTCTCATAACGTAAGAACAGCATGACTGGTTTTAAACTCAGTAAGGGATTTTAATTGTTCATCTTCAAGAACGGTAAGTGAGATGCTGCTTGATGGACTGAGATGTTTGATTACTTGAATGTGCCACTTCAGTATTCTTCTTTCTGCTAAGGATCATCTTGCAGCTTTGCTTTTCTTTTTATATGATAGACAGTGGGGATGATGCAAATGATAACGCAAGAGGATGCTGGTCAGGTGGTCGGAGTATGTTAGTGTGTCACATTGTTTTCCTTTGTGTGTTTTGAAAGCCTGCCAAACTCATTAAGAAATATGAAACGCAGACAAGCAAATTTGCAACTTAACTCCACGTGGACGCCAACTCAAACCCACTATGCTCACTTTCACCCTCCTACCTTGAGCCTTCGATGCTTAGATGTTAACCGACTGCTACAACCATCCAACATTCCAGTTGATTTATTACTGAAAAAAACCCTCCCTTTCCTTTTCTCCCTCATTTTTGTTCTTTTTATACATAAGATTGTACAAAGTAGTCCTCTAATGTTTTCATAGTGTCTTTTTATATGAAAATAAATTTTCAAATTGATCCGAGTGTCTCATATGTGAATATGCGCTGCTTCAAGGGCATCTGTGGATGTGGAACAACGAGGTCTGTCTTGATTTGCAGTGTACTCACAATCCCATTTTTTTCATAATATCACTCTGGGTGTTGGGCATGACAAACTCTGTTACCCAGAAGCACTGAAGCTTAACTGTGACCAATCAGAGGCCCCGCTGGTCTGTCTGAAAACGTAAGAGGAACATTTCTGTCGGTTTGAAGTTATGTTGCACTGAAATAACCAGAAGGGGAAATGTCAACTCAAAGTGATTATTTCATTAAAAATATATAAACTCTGAGTGATATTTATGTTAATAACAATCGTTCCAAAGTGGAATCCCCCAAAAATGGCTTTGTTATGTAAGATGGTGAAAATAGCCACAGTGGACAGGCTTTTAATAGTCCAGTCAGCGGTGCTGCAATGAAAGAACAAGAGGGGATGACACAATGCGCATGCTTCAGTCACTCTACGTTTGCCCTCCAAGGGGCTTGTGGGTAATTAAGTGTGGATGAGTCTACCCATGGAGCTGCCATCAGTCACTCTGGAGAAAGGCCACCAACTGGAACTTTCTCAAGGGAGTGAGAGGGATGAGAGAGATGTCAGAGGAGGCAGAAAATAGAGAAGCCAGCCCCAAGGACGAAATACATGGTGACAGAGTAAAAGCAAGGAAGGGGTTTTCACATTACCTCTGGCAGTAGAGTCACAGTGATTAGAGTGCCTCTTGGTTATTTTTCCCAGAGGTTTGTGGGTAATTAAGTTGTGGTAGTGGTGTGTCACTAGTGACCTAAGGAGAGATTTTGCTGACAAATAACACAGGGAGACAAAGTGAAGTGTGGACAGACATGAGTTGGAAGAAGATGTAACAAATTTCAACTTGACTAAGAGTGTATCCACCAGGAATGTCTTGTTCGTGCTGGCTTTTGTTTGATATTTATGATAAAGACAGGACATGCTTTTGTGTGTTTCTGACAGTGCTGGGAGATTTGTGTGTGTTAGTGGTCTGAACAGAAAGTCCTGAAAATTTAATGTAGCACAGTCAAACAAAAAAACAATGTAGAGCACTCTGGGTTTTGAATACTGAAAAAGCAGGAACATGGAGCATCAGACTTTTCATGCGTAGTGAAATTGATAATCCACAAGAATATTTTTTTTTTCTATGTGTGCTTTGGCTACATGTTCTGTTATCCACGGATCACTGCACAAAAATCTTGCCAGTAGTGTGATGTCACTTCCAAAAACAAACAAATATGGGCTGAAAAATAGCAAAATGCCAGAACTATCTATACTATATTAATATATCAGATGCAAGGCTGTATTACTACCCCAGGGGCCCTAAAAGCTCAAAATGTGCCAATTGTTTTTTTGGTAATTTGATTAATTATACTATCAATATCAACTAAGGTGGATCCTGCATTATTACCTACTGTTGTCGCCCTGTCTTGCCGAGGAGCTCTGTGTCAAAATATAGTTTTTAGACCTTTATTGTTGTTTTGCAGTGTGCTCACATGGTGCATATTCTTGGCTAAAGATGTATTTTCATCAAATTACCAGTAGTAACTGTTGATTTGTTATTACTTTAGCAACAATACAAAGAATTAAATGAACAAAATAGTCAAGTTATAGTGTTGACAAATAAATGAAAGCAAATTTAAGTTAATGGTACCCTGTGGAATCTTTGACCACTTGTAGTGCTATGGGGCAATGATTTGCGAGTGTGTACCTGTTTTGTTTGTATAACTTATATGCACATGGACATGATGCAATACTCTTTCCTGCTATCAGTTTTATGTTCTTACACTGATTGACAGTTGGTTGCGGTTTTATCAAAGAACCACAGCAATGGGCCACTAAAGCAGTGAAGAAGAAGACTGCTAGCTAGCAAAAAGGGATATAAACAATGTATTCTTTAAAGTATTTTTAAAAAATCAGCTTTAAAAATGTTTTATGAGGATGGGAACATATTCAATGCACCCAATGTGTTTTTTGTGAGAAACACTGAATGAAAACATGTTTTGTGTATTTGCAAGAAAGTTCCACAAGGCACCTTTAACTCAATATAAGAGCTTTCTTGAACAAGGCATAGCCACTGTATCTAATATATGGTTTCTGTTGGCAGAAGACAAGTAAAATCAAGCATCTTTCTTTTCACAACAATCTATACACAAAAGTAATGAAAAAATGAAAGCAATAGTGCCTGGTGGACACGGCCTCTGGTTATTTTAGCTCTGCACTAATGTATGTTGGATATTTCAAGTGAGAGCTAGGGGAAATGGGGAGTGAGAAGGACTAAGATTGATAAGTAAAGTCAAAAAACAAGCAAAACAAACACTACAAGGAGAAAGAACAAAGAATACCCTTGGAACACCGAGGAATTTGTGGGAAAGTGAGATACCTTGGGAATATGCAACAACCTGTGAGTGGAATGACTTGTCTCATGTTGACACTGCAATAAAGTGAAAGTGTGCCGGGCATGCAAGGATGAAGTTTAGTCCTGAGACAGGGAACAGTAGAAATCCATTGTTCTAATGGTTGTAGCATGTCTAGCTGTCCCTCTTCAGTGGCAGACAGATGGTTTTTTCCGACAGGCTGGGAAGCCATACTGCTCAGAGAGGACACTGAGAATGGAGCAGACTGACAGATTAGAAGGCAGTATGGAGTGGACAAGGCTATAGTGAGCAGGAGTACTGATGAAAGTAAAAATTAGAGGCTGAGAATAACAGCTGTTTTTTTTTTCTTGACGATATAATGCAAAGTAATAATCACAATGTAAACTGAATCATCTAAAACTTCCCAATTAAAGCTGGTAACAACCCTTTTGGACAATACCATAGACATCTCTTTTTCTGATGTTTGACTACCGCTTATTCTCATCTGTGTTGTTATGGATCAGATCCCTCAATGCTTTTCAGTGCCAATATTTCAGTTTTGGCCCAGTGCTTTGGTGCGGATGGCACAGCCAGACTGGTCCTTTGAGAATGCCTTTTTCACAATGGCGTTAGATGGCTGTCCATATGAAATGCCCTTGCTGTCCCTATTCCAAATTCTGGCCCTGCTAATCCATTGAGTGTCTTAGTCCCCATCATGCAGGCCGGGATAAAACACAAGTGGTCTTTGACACTTTGAGGGTGATTTATTCAAAGCTGAGGTAAAGGACTCATTGAAGCTTCTTTTGGCTCCACCAAGCTCTCTCCACAAAGCACTCTTCACATATCATGGCAACCTACATTTAGTCAGGATGAATTGCCTCTCCACACTGCCAAGGGCTTCTCGAAACACTGGCATAATTTAGTGGTAGGCTTAGGTTAATGCAATCCACCACAGCCTCTCTCTCACATGCCGAAAGACCCAAAAATGCAATGACTGGGACTTGCTAGATGTTTAACAGCTACTTAGCCTCCTCATGTCTTACCAGAAGGCAAGAAAACCCAGAAAAGAGCACAGGATGGCGGTGTGCAGGCGGCTTTCAACTGTTTTTCAGAGGACAGGGTGTAGGAGATATGCTGACAGGGACAGGGAGGTGAGGAATCGTGATGTGCTGCCCACAAATGTCTGGTTCCAGGGATAATGAGACAGCCAAGCCAGCCTTTCAAACTCCAACTGTCCAATAGCGGTCAGTCAGGACTCAGGATTCCAAATGAGGGCGGCCACCTCCATGCCTCCCACCTGCACTTTAGTCATTCTTTTCAGCCTTGTGTGTGCAAGAGAGAGCTCAAGGAGTAGTTTAACATTTGTGACATGCACTTGGATGCCTCTTTCCATGAGTGAGATGAAAATATTGATATTAATCTCATGTTTGTGCATCAAATACATGGCTGAGGCTGGACATGTTTAGCCTAGCTTAGCGCACAGAGTTGAGGCAGGGGGAAACGTTAGCTAGCCTGGCTCTGTTCAAAGATTAATAATATGCCTTACAAAGCTTGTAAAGCTTTTGGCACATTGTATTTGTGTGTTTACCTCAGCATAAAATGACGAATAACGAATGATGATTTTTTACAATGATTTTAGGGTGAAGTTAAGTGTTGGAGCTATTTCCTGAAAACCATGTTAAGTTGTACGATGCAGATATCAATCTTCTCATCTCACTTTCAGAGAGAAAGCAAATAAACATATTTCCTGAAATGTTTAAGTATTCCCTTAAGTTCAGTACCTTTAGCAGCTTATCATTTGGGCAAGAGAAATAATATTGATGACTTAGCTCATGACATGCAGCATTTTAACTATATTTTGTTGTCTGGAGCAAAGAAATAGAAATTTAAGTATACAGGTTTTTTTTATATTCTGTATTGTCAGCAATCCTCGATCCTGGAGAGGGTATTTTCAAACATGATATTGAGTGTTCTGTAGCAAATGAATAGCTTATTTTTACATTACTGTGTGTGTGTGTGGTGTGAATGTGTGTGCATGTAATTTCATGCCACAATCATGCATGCTCAGAATATCTACCAGCCTTCCCTTTATTATCTCTCTCCCTCTCTCTTTGCATTCATGTACACACATAACTGAATACATGGCCCTCTTCCTAACCTTCAAACAAAGCTATTGGGAAGCAAATATACCACATAAATACTATCACTAACATACAGACAACATACGTTGGACGCCTCAATCTCACTTCACCTCCTTTTTCATCCCTCTATTCTCATAGATGCGGCTTGCAGCCTTGAAGAGTGGCCTGAGATAAAAGCAGGATGCGTTCAGGGACCCCATCTCACCCCTGAGGGAGTGGAAATATCATTTGATCCCACTCAAAGAGCTTCTCTGTGCCAAGTCAAGCCAACCCAAGGCAATACAGGAATAGATTCCTCCGTCTCCTTTCCTGTCTCCCTATCTGCCGCCCCTCTCCGTGATCCATTCCAACTGGGAAAATTGTTTCTGATTGTTTAATTGTTGCAATGAACATGCATCATTGTGCGGTGTCGCAGTGACGTGTCATTGTGACACAGTCAATACATCACAAACCTGAGCACGTGTTTATAGACTGATCTATAAAACGTGTATAAACGTGTGTGTGTATGAGGAATATGATTTGTTTTGCTGTGTCAAACTTTATAAAACCAGTTGAGATATATATATATATATATATATATAGGTATGTAATAGAACATCCAACTAATAAATCACATTTTTATGTAAATAAGGGCTTCTCAAGTCTACCGTCAAACTAAGTGTATAAAATGCCAGATCTAGACAAAGCATTCTGGACTACGTTCCTAATTCTATGGATTATCAATGACAGCTTGGCACCAAAACCAGGTTCTCGGCTACAAAGTACTCACCTGTAGATGGGAAGATTCAACTCCTGTCTCTGGCAACATGAATCCATCATCTCATCAGACATTTCACTGAGGAAAAGAGGTAGTTGAGGAGGTGTACGCACCAGATTGGGTCCCTTCAGACCAGCCTTCCATCATACTGGCAAATGCTCATTTGCTCTGGAGTAAAATAGATTTACTTTACGCCAAGTGTCTGGTGGAGAGAGCCTTGTATCATCGCCCTGACTGAAACCTGATTCAATGAGGCTGTGCCACATATAGTCTCAATCATTTTTCCATTGTCAGAGTGGACAGGACTAGTCCGTTGTGTAAGGAGAGAGGTGGTGGGGTCTGCATTTATATGCAACATCAGAAACTTACACCAAAGTCTGCACCTCAGGCCTGGAGATCCTCACTGTGATACTGAGCCCCTTCTACCTCCTGAAGGATTCCCCTTTATGGTCATCACCTGTACTTACATCACATGTAGCACTAACACCAAAGTAGTAGTGGAGCTACTGGTTGAGAGTGCTGCTTACTGTGGGTGATTTCAGCAACTGCAGACTCCATGGTGTTCTGACCTATTTTCATCAGTATGTGGACATTCCCACAAGAGTAATTTACAAGCATCACTTACACACAGATTTCAAATGGTGCCACCATCCCATAAATCCTTTATCCTGCAAATTGTGGACAAAAAAGTCCTACAGTCCTGTCGCAGGCTCATGTATTCGTCACAAGTATGGTGTTTCTTTTGCCAGAATCCTCTTTGTAGACTTCAGCTCAGAATTCAACACAATTCAACATCACCAAATGAACAAGAAACTTCAGCATCTTGACATCCCTCTGCTCATCATCCACTGATTACACAGTTTCCTCAGCAACAGACCGCAGTAAGAATAGACACAGTAACATCATCAACCATCATCACCAATACTGGAGCTCCTTGAGGTAGTGTCCTCGTTCCCTTCAGTTACACCCTCTACACAAGAAACTCTATCAGCCTTCCCCCTTTACTATGTAAGGGATAATCTATAGCAAGCAGGTCATTATTACCAAATAAACACCAGCAGGGTGATGCAGGACCACGATGCGAAGTGGAGAGCAGATACTCCCATTTTGAGCAGCATCATACGGTCTCCCCACTTGCCTTACTGGAGAATATTTTTCCTTTTCTACCATTCCATTAATACTTAAAACACAGGCCTCTTTTCTCACCCCTCCTTTATAACTGATGGATCACTGCAGGTTGTCAAAGAAAAACATGCATTAGCACTTATCTGAACAAGTTTCATCTTTTTACAGTGACCCTGAATATCATCTTAAAACCAAAACAAAATGGAGGCTTTCTATAATAATTCCACAAAATGTTATTGACATAAACATGAACGAATGAAAAATTCCACATAATCATCCTACTCTTGCAACTCATGGAGACATGGTACCTTCAGCAAATGTAAAACACAGCACCTGTACTGACATTCATTTGTACGGAAGTCATTAATGTTGTGATTAATGCACAGGATCTGTTCTTATTAGATTCTGCTCCCTCACCAAAAGAAACTTGTTCCGAGGACCTCATTAATCTTGAAAGAGGTAAGAAAAGCACAGCCTGTTAAAGTTCAAATAATTGTGCTGAAAGGAAGCTTTTCTTGCAGTCACTCTCAGTACCGTGTACCAAAAATTACCAAGCATCAAAGCCAAATTAGTGAGAACACATTTTGTATTATTCGTCAGTTCAAGTGGCTACCTTGATCATCTTATAGCTTTAGAATGCACTTTCATGTCTTGAGATCAGTAATATAATGCACCTTTTTTAAAACAACTTTTCTTCTAACCCATAAATTCATGAACATTCTTGTAACTACTGATTTTCTAAGGTCTCCTAAATGGCACCAACAATTTAAAGCTTTTCCCATATAAATCTATTTGCATACTATATCTACTGAGAGTAGCTTCTACTAGGGACAGAGGAGAAATCTTAAAGCTGTGTAAATTAGTTTTTGGTCACAAGGGGGCAGAAGAACTTCAAAACAAGCCAACATACACACAACCCTGACATATTCTTCCCTTTCAGGATTTTTATGGTGAAAAGGTAGCAAAACAATCACTCACTTACACATCCAGCAAACAGGGAGCAACATTATCATCCAGTTGTTTGTATGGCTGATTATTTTATGGACAGTTGCTATGCTCACAGTGAATGCTACAGTTAATACAGTAATTTACTTATGAGTGTCAGCAAATAATAATTAAAATTAAGATGGGGTATGACATTTTTTTTTAAATATGTTTTATATTAACAGGTGTGTCTTATTTTATACATGAATCCATAAAATAAAACAATTATGTCTCAGGCTAAATGTCAGCATTTTACGTGTCTGGCACCCTGTAAGGCAATTAGCTGATATGCATTTAAACTACCTTTTAATTAGTTGCCTAGAATAACTTGTCAGAAACAAGTTTTTTCTCTCTCTCTCTCTCTCTCTCTCTCTCTGACCTGCCGATGCTATAATGAAACAGGAAGCAGCTTTTACTTTTTGCCCACTTTGTATATGAAAACATGCATATTTTCAAAGGAAAACTTTGTGACTGGATCACTTTGCAAACTAAAAGATTATTATATTCTTCTTCATCAATGCACCTTTCCCACTTCTGTCCAGACCCTACAAGGTTTGTGAAAAACATCTCAGTCACAGGTAAGGCTAGAGACTGCAGAATTTCATCTAAGCTGTTGTTGAATGCATTTATTTTTTTTATTTTTGTAAAAATGAACTCAATTTAGTCATAAGTAAAGTCAATTTTATTTGTATAGCCCGATATCAAAAATCACAAATTTGCCTCAGGGGGTGTTACAACCTGTACAGCAATACAACATCCTCTGTCCATAGACCCTTACTTCCAATAAGCAAAAACTCCCTAAAAACCCTTTAATGAGGAAAAAAATGGAAGAAACTTCAGAAAGAGCAACAGAGGAGGGTTCCCTCTCCCAGGACAGACAGACGTGCAATAGATGTTACGTGTACAGAATAGAACACACAGAGTCACAGAATACAGTATTGCACAGGATAACAAAATTATAATGGATTTATAGTATATATGAAGAATGTGATGAAGAGGATGCCGAGCAGCTTCCAGGTGCCACCAGAACAGAATAGGACCTGAGCCACGTGATTTTCATCACCATGGAGACCTGACAGGAGGACAGACCACACATGCACACAGGGGAGACTCAAGTCATACTGTGTGTTAACCTTGCTGCCTTGCCAATAATAATGCAGACACCAGTAACATGGCTCTGAAGGAGAGTCCTCACCCTGCAATGTGAATAAGCTGGAAGGGTAAGCTGGTTTTTTTTTTCTTTTTAATATTCACTGATTATTCTGTTTAATCAAAGTCATACACATACATATGACTTACAAAACCTACATACATAAGCTAGATAAGATGCATTATTTCTTTTTAATGGTTGCCATTTAAAGTTGCCATTTATGTCCATGCTGTTGACCCAGCCTCCCCCAATGTCCCGCCCCTGATCTTGGCTCTATACTTTGAGTCCTGCAGCAGCTGGTGGTGGTCCTGCTGCTTCATCAGCAACTCTGCAGGAACAGAAACTGGAACTTCAAATTGGTTAATTAAGAAAAAACAGTGGATTCCTCAATTTACAAGAGAAGTTATTCTCTGAACAGAGGATGTTTAAAATAAGATAATCTCTTAAGTACACACACACACCTATCACAACAACATCCATTTTGACTGGTTTCTGTAAAATACACACTAAAGCTAAACAATGTTCCATATAAACAATCCAAACTGTACTAAACTGAAAAGGTGCATTAGTGTGTAGTAAAGTGTGGCGCAGTCATTTTGTATCCAAGGCAAGGTGAAGGTTTCATGTGAACATATCATTTTCTCATGATCCATCAGTACTGAAGTACTATGCTTGACACACTGGTATGTGCTCAGCCATACATTCAGAGTTGAAAGTGTCACACAGCTGTAGCTTTACCAGTGATAAATGTATTACAAGTCATTTGGACTTTGGATTATGTAAACATATGTAATATACTGTATATAAATAGCTGACGTACAGTTAGTATTCTGATACAAAATCTCTGTCAGCTCAAATATAAGAAGTATAAGCCCTTCCACTCCAAAATGTAAACCTGTTCCTGTGTATGCTTAGGCACAGGCCTGCAGTCTGTTTTCCCATTATAGCAGAAACTCAGCATCAACCTTGAACAGTTGCCATCAATGTGATCTCTCCTGCAAGCCTAATGCTTAATGCTGCTGCTGCTGCGTCTGCTGCTGCTCCTGCCTTGCTGTGTGTCTCCAGGTATCATCACAATAGTCTAATGTCAGTATAGTTGTGTGGAAGGTTGTAAGTACTATTCTTATAATAATTGTTACCAATATAGGATCCGGAGTCAAGATACCCAGACAGGACTTTGAACAATTATTGAAAAGGGACATTTGAATATTGTCTTCACACTGGTGTGGCCATGTCATCACGCCTCGCACAAAAATTAAAAACTGTAGAATGTGATTCACACAACCATTATTTTTCAAGACTTTTCCTAAACTGGACAGTTAGCAGCTATATATGGCCTTGAGATGTTGGCCTTGTGGTGTTGATTTTGACTAAATCTATGTAAATGTAATTATGGAAGACAGTACAGATAGATAGTTCAGTATAGATTTTCAGTGATGAGGTCCTTCATGCGTGTTGCCCTATCCATGCTTGTGAATCTATAGTATTATTGTATTACATTACACTAATATACTCACTCAAAGAAAGTTAGCAAGCAGTAGGGAATAAAGAGTATCTGGATAAATGTGACATTAATTCAAAACTTTTTCGAGGATTATACATTTTGATTTTGATTGATTTTCTTTCATTTTCATGTTCCACACAAAGTGCCCAAACCTCATGGGTTTACAAGACACCAAAAGTAAAGTTGCAGTGGTCAAACTTTTTTTTTTTTTTACATTTCATTTCATTACAAAATTACAGATTATTATACAGCTTGATCTCAAACTAAATATTTTCCCTTCTCTCCCAAACTTGGCAAGTTTTTCATAATCATCCAGTCCAAAGCAATCGATATAAATGGAGGACATTTTACTAAAAAGTACCTCCCTTATGTCCTCATAGACAGGACAGTAAAACAAAAAAATGAACCTAATTCTCACTTTCACCTAGCTTACATAACAGAGAAAGTCTGTCCTCCTCTGGAGTGGCATTAAACCTGCTGGTCTCTAGGGCTAATGGTCGTGTTCCTGAACATAACTGTACACATTGGGATCTTTGTCTTTTGTTTAAATTTTACTTCAAATAAGGTTCTACACCATCGCTATTCTTTATGAGACAATAAGTTCATAATTTTTGTGAATACCATATATCAACAGACCATTTTTCTTTATACATAAGAAACATTATACTGCTAATCTCCTGATTATCACATAGTAACATGTTCTGGAAGATGCAAATTGTCAAAAACAATAAGGATTTCATTTCACATTAGCCCAGGGATGACCATGTGAAACGTCCCAATTAAATATCTTTTTAGTGAGTCTCTGATCAGACATCTTCACAAATCTATTCCAAAGCCAAAGCCTCACAAAATCATATGAGATCATAGGATGCTGATTGGTCGTTCAGACACATGCACATAACTTGAAGCCTGACAAGATGGATTCTCACGTGATCTCTGGATGTTGTGACCTTGCAAATCCAGCTGCCTTGCAAGGTAAAATTGTCCATCAATATGATATTACACTGGAATACATGAATCAGACTTTGTGGTGCAATTTTTCTAGTGTATTGTAAATGTGAATCCTCTTTAACAAAATAAGGTCTTACTCGAACCTTTAACATCAGTAAAGAATGGTCAGGTAATTTACATTTATCACCCAGTAAACAGATTCCCTAATCTCCCTAATATCTGTCTCCTTAATCTCTCAATTAACTAATTTGTGGTGAAAACACATCTAGGAATAACACTACACTTGAAATTAATATGATGCACTCATAAAATTATAGGGGCACCACCTCCAATGATTAATTAATCAGGAAGAAAATAATTAAATTAAATTAATCAGTCTTATATCTGAAAGTCATGAACTCTGAGTACAATGACCTTCATCTTCTGATATAAAGGAATGCAAGTACAAGCACTTGACTATAAATCAATATATTTATTTAACTACCAAGGCATAGGGATGAATAAGAAACACTAAGCATATATACACATATACAACTTAAATGAATGAATGAATAGATGCATGAATGAATGGATAAATTAACAAGTTATTGACAGAATGAATGAAAATGAATGAATGTAATCAAAAACAAGTCAAAAACGCAATGAGGGACCAAGACTCTAACCACAGCCGATAAAAATTAAATTTTTGAATAGCTCTTCGCATCAACTCTGAGACAGAAACATGGGAGATGGTTTTCCTACTGTTTCTGTGGTGATGAAAGGCTGATGAAGGGCTGATGATGGATGAACTCCCGGAAAGCGCAGAGCAAGGTGAAGCAGACTCGGTGATCCTTGGGTTGCCAGAGTGACAGCCAGATGAGAAGACTGCAGCAGGTTCAGTGAAGCACTTTGGTTCACTGCTTCCCAGGAGGGTGAATCCAGTCTCAGACTAGCTGAGGCCACGTAGTGGACACACACACAGCGGGGAGGTGTCCCAGTCTTGGTGCATTCAATGGCAGGCTGCCGAGTTGGATGCAGGGAGCTCTAAACTAATCAGAAGAGTCCTTGGGAAAGTTTTTAAAAGTTTAACTACATGAAATAGAAGATTGTAAAAATAATATATATTCAAATGGCAAACGGTGTGGCTTGGTTTGTGGCTTAGACATCTTTGCAGTCTTTTGCTTCTTAGTTGAGACTCATTCTGGAGCTTTCAGCTCTAAGCCATAGAAAAAAAAAAGAACAAAGCCCAAATTGCATGGACGGGTATCTCGGCTGATAAGGCAGAGAGAAAACAGAAGAAGCAACAGCGGTCAGCAAGCCAGAAAAAAGCAGAAGAGGAGCAACAGCCGCCTGAGAGTTATAAAAGTTTTTATTGTCTAGGAGGTGTATTTTGAAAGAAAAGGATACTTAGCACTCTTTTGAGAGACAGTATTAATTACTAATTAATTCCTTTGTATGGAGAGAAAAACTGAGCTTCAAATAAAAGGGAAATAATTTTAAGGGAAATAATTTTCTGTCACCAAGGCCAATTTTATCAACACATTATGAACCAGTGAGGAAACACTTAGAGGTTGCAATATTGATTAACCACATAAAATACAGTATGAAATCAATAAACTTTAATTTTCTAATCTGTAATTAAATTTGTTATGAAAGCATTATCCTAGTAATCGAATCGCAGCTAAATAATACACTTACACTGGTTAATATTTAGTAAATCAAATGCAATATGTGTGACTTATAATTAACAGATTTTGAAGCAGAGTTTGAATTTCCATAATATCAAACTAATAATTCTAAAACACAGTGAAAATTAACATGGTTAGATAAGTCAAGACATTTAGTAGCATTTTCTGACCAATTCAGACTCTTATTGTGCATTAAAGAAAAAGAGGAGGAGAGGGAGTGACTCAAAGGAATGTGGCTTCTCCTAAAATTAATGACTTAAGAGATAGTTGGCTAGCAGAAGAAGGGGGGATAGTCCATCCAGGTCGGGGAGTCTGTTTGTATCCAGAAAGAAAATCAAAGGCGTTAATTTCATTTTCAACTGTTCATTTTCTTCCCATGGCTGGTGGTGAGAAGGCTGCTTTTTTTGTTCTGTCCAGTGTTTCCTCGACATCCTTATGCATTTAGGTCAGAGGTCATTGGGTCCGTGTGCGTGTGTGTGCTCCTGCACCTACACAGCCAGACTTTTAGGCCAAAAGGAATCATACTGTTTTTGAAAGAATTGAACTTTTCTTTATCCTACACACAGGACCTAACACATTTAAGCATTTATGTGAAACAATAACAAAAATAAAATAAAATAAAATAAAATAATAAAAACCAGATTCCCCAGATCCTTTAACTGTCTTTATGTGCATTGTTAGGTTGTGACCAAACCATGTATAAGCCTGTAAGTCAATGGCTTCATTGTGTTTTAAATGTGTTTAACTAAGTGAGATAATATCAGGGTTATGGTCAAGTTGTATTCTTTTCCAGACGGTCCAACCGTTTATGTTCCAAAGCACTAATGTGAGACTGTCAACATTCAACACCGTAAGATTGTTAACATTTGCTGGTTGGGCAGTTACTGATCAGTTCTCCAGATTCTCTCTCCTTGACCCATGGCTCCTTGTGCTACAGCTGGAACTGTGCTACGGTTGGAACTGTTTGCTGGCTCCAGCTGATCACGCTTCAATAGTCTCCCACCACCGGTCAGGAAATACTCCTGTCTGAACGGGAGTTCACTGAGAAGAGTTCTTAAGTTCAAGTTGATCAGCCACTCCGTGTGTGACTTCACAGAGTGGATGAAAACATGACAGAATCTTTCATTATCCCTCAAACTCTGCTTACAGCAAAGCACAGCCACTTTATCCTGCTGGGTTCGAAGTTCCGCCTTGATTACACCTGGTGGAAACCAAAAGCTTTTCGAGGGAGCTATGCACCTTATAAATCTGTGATGTCAGTAAGGCACTCTGTGATTTAAGTGTCTTAAACTCATCAGTGCAACCTGGGTTCTGCTAAGATAGTATTCATGTTGCTGTTTTCAGCTTCTTTCTTCTCCTTTTGCTGCCCAGCACTGCACACCAGCCAGCTGTTCATGCTTTCAGTGCCAAAGTCAGCAAGGATGTCATCCTGCCTCTGCAGCACCACGATGATGATCAGGTTCTTTTGAGAGACAAAACCAAAGAGGAGTGTCCTACTCTTCTATCATAGTAATTGCACTAGAGGAACCAATTAAGCACTTGTTTATGAGATAGAGCCTGGCGGGTTGATGTAACATTTGGGCTCCCAGCAGGTCTGTAGAGTTTGCATGTACAATAGGCTGTTACTGAACTCCTGTGAATCAGTTTAGCTCATTTAACAGGCCACTTCTAACGCCACAGTTTGCCAAAACCCTAATGTCAGGAAATGAAATGAAATCATTCATACAAGCAAACGTTTGCTGTTCCATAACTGATACTGCTGTTGTGAGCGAGATAGGATTCAGATCTGAACATAACAGTTGATGAACACCTCTGATCAGATTTATGTTAAAGCAGTTTGTCAGTTACCATTAACGCCCAGTACTGGCTGGTTCACTATGATTTCCTCCATCAACTGTACCTCACCCCACAGACACTCCATAAATCCAAACCTGAATCGTCAGAATTGTGCTTCAAATGTGGTATAGAGGTTGGCTCTTTTATGCACTGTACCTGCCTTTGTACAAAGGTGAGGCCCTTTTGGCACAACCTCTGTGACACCTTGACCAAGACCACAGCAGTTACCCTCCCATTAGATCCCGAGCTTTGCTTACTGGGGAATATCACAAGCGTCAATAGATTTTTGACTAATTTCCAAAATGAATTTATGGAAATTGCTTTATGTGTGGGCAGGAAATGAACAGTTGTATTCCTCTTGAAAAAATCACATATGGACTTAGAAAAGGATACAATACCTTTCTGAAAATTTGGCAGCATTACGTAGCGTATATAGGCACATCACTGATGCCACCATTGGGATGTGATTATCTCAGGTTAGCCAGAAGGCCTCTTTAAATGATACAACACTGTTGGTGCAGTGTCTCTTTGTGTTTCACTCTATGCACTGACCTTTTTCTTTCTTTTTTTTCTTTCATTCTTCTAACAGGGTTCATATAGGAAGGGCAGGGAACTGGGGTTTCTTTGATGTTCCGTGTTCTGTATAATTGTTAAAAAAAAAAAAAATCTGAAAATAAAAATAAAATATTCCAAAAGATACTGCTGTTGTCCTTAAGCCATTACATTGATGAAATCC
The DNA here is from genome assembly GCF_910596095.1 of Thunnus maccoyii. Taxonomy (NCBI): domain Eukaryota; kingdom Metazoa; phylum Chordata; class Actinopteri; order Scombriformes; family Scombridae; genus Thunnus; species Thunnus maccoyii. Next base: position 21,689,563 of record NC_056547.1, read on the forward strand.
CCTATTTTATAAAATGCTTATGTTGCATTGGATGTTCCAAAATAACAGTATCCCACTTAAATTTTAATGTGAAACTCTTCATCAGCATAGTTGGTGCCTCATGGACTAGAAATTCAGCAACACTCAAAGGCCTGATCCAGTGATACAGCAAGTTATTTGACATGGCAGTTGGCAGTCATTGTGCTGTTTTATATAAGACAGAACAGTACATTATTAAAACTCCTTAATATCCTTTTACAAATGTATTCCTGAAAATGAGACAGCGACCTCTACACACATTTGTTCAGCCTGCAAGCACACATTGTGTGTTTCTTTTGCAATACTCACACCCTATGTGGACAAGAATTGTCATCATATGGTGTGCATTGAGGTTTAGGTTTAGCATTTAGCTGTTTGGACAGCACACTGACTAAAAACTTTGTTTTATCTTTCTCTTCAATCAACTCATTAGGGTAGGTTCATTTCCAGAGAAGAAATGCCATATTACTATCATATCACAGTGTAGTCTTCTATATGTTACACTGCCAAGGAGGGGAATTCAACATTTCGGGGTGTTTTGGAGGTCTGCACTGTCCTCCAGCATTGGCTGCTCTCACCTCAGCTCCCAGTACCGACACTGCACCAGTGCTGTCCTGTGATTCTTTTTATTTTTGGATGGTGCAAACCTCCAAAATGTCCCGAAACTGCATTTCAAACCGTGGACCTTGGCAACATGTCTATCTGTTCTGCGGTGTGCTGTGGCTGTGCAATGCGGCTCTTCAGTGCAGCAGCAGCAGTCCTGGAAAAAGAGCTATCACTATTTTCCAAGCTACACATAACACAGCTTGTATGCTTGACTTAAACTGTTAACGCATAGTCCTTCAGAATTTGCGTTTCCCATTACCCAACACCAGACACCAACTGAACATACAGTGTATTTCTGTTATGCTGTTTTAGTTTTTAGTTTAGATTAATTTTCAAACCTGTAGTTTGTTTGTTCTGGTCCAATTCAGTGGATGAGTTGGTAAACTTGTTGCATTTTCACGTTAGTTCAGTTTCTTTTCACACAGAAAAAATGTAAACGTCAAATGCATCAGCACAAGCCACGTCATGTCTGGGGCAAGAACGTTAACACAAGAAGAACGTCCTAAAGAAGGTCCTGATGCTTGCCAAATGCAACGTTCTTCACTTCACTAGTCCAGTACGGATATCTACTCACTCTCCAGCTAGCTGCTTGCATCCGTTGATTTCGCTCATGCACATCCCAGTATGCAAAGTGCACCTGGTTAGGGAAGCCATTTAGCTCAAACCTGCTAGTAGGCCCAGTAGTTGGCTCGGATCAAGGTTGGATGACGTTCAAACAAACCATTCAAGAATTTGCTTCTTTCTCACGCCTGGGACACACTGGATGCATGAGCAGCACGTGTGCGTCACAGAAACTCTTGCTTTTTATTTCAATGCCCATGTTAACAGGTTAGAGCAGCCACACAGCCCATGTGAGGCTGCTGCGTTGCATCATCTAGAGATTTGAGGTCTCGCTTATTTTCTCTGCGTGACGCGTGCAGTTCTCAGCAGAAATAGACAGGGAACACGATAGAAAGATAGGGCTGCGAGTGGCAGAAGGGCCGCAGCAGACACGCTTCCAGTGTGGATGCTGCAAGCGTGCAAGACACAGCAGTTCAGCGACGTGCACGCACTGCTGAGGTTCACGTATCCAGTGTGTCCCAGGCGTTAAAGGGTCTTGGTGCAGTTGTTTCATTCTGCATCCAAGTGCTATTGCTGTGTTTAGATCTGCCCAAACAAATAGCGCCAAGAGGGGAAAACGACCCAGAGTCCAATTCAACAAAACTATAAAACACAGGTTTGAGTAGACCCTAAGACTCAGATTAGTTATTCTGGTTTCAGAAGGTTTCGGGGAAGTGCAACCTAACCAAATGATTAGGTTTAGAGAACAATACAACTAAAGTGATCATATTCAAAGACTTGTATTATGATGTCATTGGGTTGTGTGCAAATAAAAATTCTCATTTTGCTCCTTCTTGTTATGTTTATGATGTAGACAGGGACATACTGTACAGCCTGGTTGTCCTCCAGACCTCCATGATGTGCTGTGTGATATATGGGGCTTCTGTGGTGCCTGATGTCATAGGAAGTAATCGAATGCTTTAGAGGCCACCGTTAAAAGATGCCTCTTTATAACATGTCCAATGACAGGTCAGTGACACAGTGATTTGTCCCACTGGACCTCGACCTGAGAACACTGGACAACATTATGACCAGAGCTTTTACAAGCCACTGAACCTCCAAATCCACAACGCTGTAAAAGTGCATAACACATAACATTTTTCTGTTTGTCTGGCTTCTGCCTCACTGTTTGTTAATCGGTCTGGCCTCACATTAGTTACCTTGACGACGCACTCTCTCCTCTCCTTCCCCATCAAACTCGACTCACGCACAGTGCACTGGGTAGCTTAGTGGATGGTCTTGCTCCGAGCAGGGGAGGGAATACTTTGCAAGTACATCTCACATGTCTCCAGTGGCATATTAATGCTTAAGTTCTCCCTCAGGTCAAAGAGCTGTAAACACTCATGAATGCTATGAGGCATTTCAGCCATAATGCCTAGAAACAGCATTGGATTTGAGATTTCAAAGAACCAAACTAGCTGTTGAGGGTCACTGTTTTTAGTTATTATCTTTTTGTATCTGTATTTAAATTCCTGGTTGATTATGACCGACTCACTTTATCATCACCTTATCAGCACTCTCCTCTCCTCTCATCCCTTTCTCCATCTCACAATACGCCTTTCCTTGCCATTTCGCCTCAAAAAAATGTTCTCCCTTCATGTCTTTGTGGTGTCTGCCAGTGCGCTGTGTGGTTAGGGGGCTGTTGTTTTCACAAGTAGGGGAAGGGCATGTCTTGCAAATGGACATGTCATGTGGAGCAATGCCCAGCCAGTTGCACTGGAGAGAGCCCTGGGGCCAAGAGTGGAGCAGCCATGCAGACAGAGAAAGAGGGGAACTATCTTTGGACTGGCAAGCCAGGATACTCCCTATAGGCCAAGCTGGACTCATAGAAAAGATGGAGAGAGAGAAAGAGATGGAGAGAGGACAGAGAGGGAGTCGGGTGGCAGAGTGATTTTGTTGTTGATAATGCTCGCAAGTAAATGTACTTATACTGTATTGAAAGAAGAGAAGCTGTGGACAAACTTTGAAGCACAAAAGCCCATTTCAGACTGAAAAATGACACATCACATACAGGTTAGAACAGCTTATGAAAATTTACAAAGTTTATGAAAATGAAATTAATTTGGAACTGTGTCTTTTTTGACCATTTAACAGGTTTCAAAATGTTATGCACCCAACAGCTTCCCTCCCAAAAATGACTAAACAGATAATTTGTCATTAAAAACTACCCCCATGAGCGTTTTCTGATCTGGAGACCTTTTTAGTAGAATGACATTTGTATTGTTTGCACATTACACATATTTTGCGTGCATTCATATATGTCACATAATGATACACACTTTCATTTAAACTTAGCCACATACAGTATATGGCGTTGGCCAGATCACAGATGTTGGTTTTCCTGGTCTACATGCAAATAAGGGTCATCTTACTCCAGTCAAGAGGATGGTGGTAATGCACCCGAATCTGTTTGGTAACTAACAAAACCTCTAGAATAAGAATAACTTGTGGTTTACAATAGCAGTTTAGCTAGCAAATAACTATCCACCAACACATGGATGAATCATAATAATGGACTAAGAGCAAGGCAAATGTGCTCTCACCCACGCATATCATTCAGCGGTGGATCAAGGACCAGATAAGAGCAACAGCAGCTCAATGCGCCTTCTCTATAATTTTATGTACTGAAATCACAAGAGATGCTTTTCTTTTCTTTTTCTTTTCACCCTCTCTTAAGCAGCAGGGAGAACAACAGATGATTTAAGTGTAATTTCAGTGTGACTAGCTACTATTATCGCAAGCATAGACCCTGTAGTAGCTATTTCCACAGGTCATTTACTGACGTAGTTATAGTTGGGGGGAGTAAACAATACGAATGCATCTTGGAGAGACAGAAGCATTTAAACCTTTTTAACAGATGGCTAGAATGTGTCCCAAGTCCCTTTCAATCCATCTTGAATGCTTCTTGGATGCATTTGCACTTAGCGTTTTAGAGACTGAATAGCTATCTAATCCACCCAAGGTGCAGCAAGTGACTAAGGGCGTTTTCAAACCTGTAGTCCATTTACCTTGGTCCGAATCAATGGATGAGTTGCTACTTTGTTGTAATTTACCTTTGGTTCGGTTTGGTTTCACACGGCAAAATTTCAAGCAAACCAAAATATATAAACAAAAGCCATGTGGAAGCATGGCTCATAAATCTTGTGGGGTTGGTGGGCGGAGAAAGGAGAGTTTGTTTTTCTTCCGGGACAGCTATCCAAAATGGACCATCTGCAGAATTGGCATTTCTTCATAATTGTAGTCATCGTTTGGACCATATATCAAGCCAAATATTCGAGCAGAATGGCACATTTGAAAGCACTTCATGGCAAAGTCTAGAAAACAATGTGTTGCTTCATGTTATGCGAAGAAGACATGCTGCCTTCAGTTAGCTGAGGAGGAAAAAGGAGCACATATTGAGCACATACCTGTACATAATAAAATAACAATAATAACATAGCTGGCTACTGGAGCTGGTTTAATCCAAAAAATGCTTCCTGCAGTTGGGTAGGATCTCGTTCATACCACAAATGAACCGTACCACAGTTTGTTTGTAACTAGACAGAGACCACCTCTTCAACAAGGTGTCAGTCAGGTTGTTTTGGTCCACATCCGAGTGTGATTGCTGTGTTCACACCTGCCCAAACAAACCGCACAGAGGGGGTAAACGCTCCAGGGTTTGATTCAACCGAACTAAACAAGGCAGGTGTGAAAACGCCCTAAGTGTAAATGGGGTCATATTTTCATCAGTATGTGCAATTTCTAATGGAGTTCTGGGACTTATATTATTAAGATATTCTTAATGTTACCAACAGTAACCACAGTGTCACCAATGATGAGGGTGTCACCAATTTACGAGAACTGGAATCTGATGTTCTAACATTAAATTTAGGAGAAGATTGCTATTTGGGTTAAGAAATTACTTGGTTGAACTTATGGAAAGATCATGGTCATAGTAAGAAGAAAACATTTGTAGGGAACAGGATGCAAACAGCATTCTCCTGAATTAGAGTGACACACTTTATTGAATCACCCATCTACCTTTACTTACTCCCTCAGAGATTTTGTGGCACTATGACAGAGTCACACTACGTTCGCTTTTTGACCCTAAAAGACAACAACCATATGTGACATGGCCACAAGAGGTTGTTGTCAGGTGAACATGCAGTATCTTCTAGTACATTTAGGCATTTGAACATATGACCAATGCTGTCTTTTTTTGTGAGGACAGTCTTGTTTTGCCCTGTCCTTAACCAAGATGTTCTGCTTTATACAACATAGCATATAACAAAGTGGAAAAATAAAGCAGTGATTACATAAAAGACAGGGTACAAGCAGAAATGAAAAAGAGGGAACAAAAGGCCATAACGTGAGGGAAGGCACATCAAGATGAGAGGCAAAGGGCAACTGAGGTGAGAAAAGTGAGAGGGGAGTGAGAAATCATCCAAGTGTATCACTTTAATGAAGTATCATGACTCCCTCACTGTTTTTCTGTCCTCCTCCCAACTCTCCCTTGATGCCACACTGTCATGCCGACAGGGAAAGTGTTGCTGTGACTGCCACCAAGCCAAACCTGTCATGGTGAAAATTCTGAACTAATTTGGAAACATGACCCGGGGTCTGGAAGGCCTGAAATGGATTATGGTAGGTGCATAATGTGATTCTCAAACATTTCCCCTGAAATTAAAGAGCGTCTTGGTGTTATTAATACCCATGAGATAGAATCAGTCTTCTCCATCTATTGCTTAATGTGCACATTGTGCCCATGTCTGATTTGCTTTTTATTTTTTTCTTTCCTCCAACCCCCTTTCGTCTTCTATAGGTCCCCTATAATAAAACATATATATATATAATGGTAATGATTATGATAATAATACAATTTCATAATCATGATTAAAAAGAAATGAAAAGGAATTATATTAATATAATTTACTATTATATCTATCTAACATGACCGCCATTGTGCCATCCTCTCTTCAATTATTTTTTTTTTCCAAGCAGCAACAGGCAGATGAATTCCCAAAAAGCACTGCCTCTATAATTATAGCAGAGCCATATAAATAGCAGGCAGCTACCTATCCCCCTCCTCACTCTCCTATATTTTGTGTGTGTGTGTGTGTGTGTGTGTGTGTGTGTTTGTGTGTTTGTGTGGTTCAGTTGTGTGTGACTGTGTGAAGCCATGATTGGATACTCTTAAGGAAGTGAAGCGTAACGCCAGTGAACAAGAGTGTGTGTGAGAGAGAGAGAGAGAGAGAATTTGAAAAAAGAAAAAACTGAATGTGAATGAGCAAGAGAAAAATGCAAAATGATGAAAGGGAGAAACGAGAATGGGAAAGCCACTTTAAATCAAGCACCTTTTAATCAGCGTGCTCACAATAGGGGACATAAAGATAACCAGGCAGAGACAGGCTCCTGTTGGCTCTCTAGGCAGCTAAAACCACAGATTTATGGCTAGCTGGGGAAAGCCCTCTTAACCACGTTTAAACCACAGCACCAAGCTCCTGGCAATAGGGATTACACTGGCAAGGCAATCTCCAAACAAGTTATGAGTTTATCTGATATTTAGACTCCCAACCTCTTGTACATGCAGGTGGCTGTGTGCCTCTGTCCTTCATCAATACCTTGAAGGAACAATCCACCTGCAAATCCTTTTTACCCTTGTGTGCCAAGAGTCATTGGGTACAGTTGCAATTCATCTTTTTGCTGTATTTTCTTTCTTTTTACATGTAAAGTATAATTGTGCTTCAAATAATGATTTTGTATATTTCTTACTTTCAACAATCTCAAGGGAACAGGCATGAATCTGTTGCGTCCAGGTTTGAGTTTTACAGCATAATAAGATCAAGAAAATGTCACTATTTCCCTCTTGAAATGCAATATCCTGTGGATGTATCACATTATTCATACTGAGACAAATTTCTATGATGAATCTCTCCCAGGATATTTGTTGAACTTCAATGCAAAATGATGTTTCCAGAGATTCTTTTTATTCTGACTCATACCAAAACAGTTGGCATGTATTCATCAAGTGTCTCAGAACCCCTTCTATAAATCACCATGAAAATTTGAAAAATACTCAAACCTCAGAGTAGGAATAGAGTGCCAAATGAGGAGTCATAATCACCCTGACAAATCAAGAGAAAGCACCAATTTGTAAAATATAAGCTAGCTATGCTAGCGGCATAGCTCTATGAATGTCAGTCTGTTGGTCCACCACTGACTGAAATATCTCGACATCTAGTGGATGGATCGCCATTAAATTTTGTAACATTCATGGTCTCCAGAGGATGAATCCTAATGACTTTGGTGATCCTGTGACTTTACTTCTAACAACACCAGCAGGTTTAAATGTCTTGCCAAACATTTAAACATTTAGTGAAATGTCTTGAGACCTATATTGGATGGATTGCTGTTAAATTTGGTACAGATATTCATGGTTCCCAGATGTATCCTAATGACTTTGGTGATTCCCTGACTTTTCCTCTGGTGCCACCATGAGGTCGATATTTATAGTTTTGAGTGAAATATCTATTGGAACCACTATTAGGTTGATTACCAAGGAATTTGGTTCATTCATGTCCCCCTCTGAAATAAAAAAAAATTGGTCATCTTTTAATACAGCACCAACATCAGATCATTTTTATTAGTCAAATACTTTGATTTATGACCAAATACATGTAAAATTAATGACATTCCCATCAGCCTCAGATGTACTTGTATTTTTTGGGCTAATCAGTGAATGTTAGCAATTGTCAACATGCTAAACTAAGATGGTGAACACAATAACCCATATATCTGCTTAAAGTCCCCCTTCACTCAAAAATATGTATTACAGTTGGATGTTTGACCTTCACTGTGTATAATGATATATGTGCAGAATTTGACACTACAAGGCTGTTTTCACATTCATCTGCTGAAAGTGGAAAGTTTCTCTGTGTGCAACGAAAGTCAGATGATTTTTAGGGGTGGGCCTACAAGGGCGATTTGTGACATCACAACTAGTTTGGAGCCAACCCTGGTCCAGTATGCAACTTACACAAGTGTGATGTGGAAACTTGAAGCCTCCAGTGCACAAACACTGAGAATGGACTTTACAGTGAAGTAGGAGACATCTTGTGTCCAGCAGCAAAATGTTAGAAAAATATTTGCATATTCAGAAATTCAGAGATACTCTAATAATACTTCTTTTCTATGGAAAAAACATATCAGACACACACTATTATTTCAAGCTGAGTATTTTTGTATGTTACAATACATGTCTGGAGGGTATCTTTAACATTAGAATGTTAGTATTAACATTGTGAGCATATTAGCATGCTGAGCAATTTAGTGACATTTATTAAAAATGTCAGGTATTGAAACTTTAATTAACTGCAGTACAGATAAAAATAAATCATAGCTATTGCAGTTGCATTTCTGTTTCAAAAATGTGTAAATCATGGGGAAACAGCTTCTTTTCTGTGTTCTGAGCACAGTTTATTTTAGTGGATAGTTAAATTTGGTTCAGACAGCGCCACACTGCTCGTACGTCTTGTTGGAGAAAGTACAAACCCAGGTTGAGAACATCAATCAAATGCTTTATTCCTGAAAAGGGCCTAAATGTATGATACTCTGATAATTTTGGACTGGTAAAGACAAATTGTGTACTCTGAGATGCTTAATTTTGGACTGCATGTTATTTTGACAAACAGTGCTAAAATACCTCACTAAACTATCTTGATAGGGCCCCACATTGCCTGCGTTTGTGAATAAATTTGATGAACAGAGAAAAGAAAAAATGCACCACCAAACAGCATAATGGGCACACTTTATAAGCTAATGTTTGTTGCCTCTGATAACAAAGTTGTGCAAATGGATTGTGTACTTTAAATAACCACATAAAGATGAGAAATTTTCACAGTTGGAAATATTTTAATTCTGTGATTTTTAAGTGGAGATATAAGTGAATAGGGGAAAGTTCAAGTAAGTATACTACAGGGCTTGGGTCTTAACTCTTCTACAGAAATTTTTTGCTGAGCATAGAATGTATTTTTTAAGTTAAAAAGAGAAATGGTTAGTTTACATTTAGTAATTATTTCGATCAGCAGCTGATCAATAATAATGTTTATGTTTAATATATGTATATATGTATATATGTGTGTACATATATATATATATATATATATATATATATATATATATATATATATATATATATATATATAATGCAGATTTTGTCATCCTCACCAGTCTCTCTCTCTCTCTCTCTCTCTCTCTCTCTCTCTCTCTCTCTCTCTCTCTCTCTCTTTCACACACACACACACACACACATGCATACACTTTCTACCTTCCTCCCTTCCACTATCAGCACTGCTCTAGGTGGTCCGCTCCACTGCAGACAAACATGCCTTTGGGCAAAGCAGCAGGAGCAACATTTCCCCTGCAATAATTCTGCATTGTGTCCGAGCAAGCACTTTTGTCTCTTCCAAATGGAGCCCATGGCCTTTAAGCAACTAATGCGGTGATAATGATGGCTGGGAGGGAGGATATGGCTCAGGGTGGGGATGGCGTGGGGTGATAGCTGTTGGAGGAGTGCTTGAGTCCTGCAGCTCCACTTTGTGATGACTGTTAGCCGTAGGGGCACCGCTGTGCTCTGGATGCTGTGTCCTGTGGTGGCACATCTAGTAGGGAGAGGGTCTTGTTTTATACTGTATACTTCCATTTTGAGCCAGTGACTGACAGCATGGTGTGTGTTTCTTGACATTTCTGACTACCCAGAGGGCAAATATGTGTGTGTATATGTGTGAGTTTGTGACCACTATCTTGCACCCACTGCTTTTCCATCTTTTTCCACTTCTCCTTCTCCCCTGACAGCAATGTTTTTTGTTTTTTTTGTTTTTTTTACAAAAGCACTAGTGACTGTTTTGGGCCTCTCAAATGGGTTTTATATGTTTCACAAGTGAACTCCATCCACTAATATACTGGTAAAATGGAAGAAAACAAAGTGGTTATCACCATTTCCCACTTATGTGTGTGTGTGTGTATACATGACTGTGGTTGTCTAAGTGGATGATTTGTGGGCACATAAAGGCACACATTTACACACTTAAGGAGGGCATTTGTGCATGTGTGTGGAAAAAGAAGAAATGATACTGAAGATGTAGAGAGACCTAGACACACAGAGGGTGATGTAATAAAGTGATAATTCTTTTACTGTCCACTGATAGGAAACTCTTCCTGGCTTTGATAGATGTGTCTGGCTGAATAATATGACATTTCCACACTGTAGAGGGAACTCAACTTGAAATGTCAGACTGCCCACTACCCCCCCCCTCTGAACTCTCCTTCCACTTTTGGTGCACTTTCTCTTATGTGACTAGACGTTCATGTATGTGTGCACATCTCTGTGGTTCTGTACATTCCCATGTCCTGTCTCCAAGGTAACGGCAGAGTAGAGAGTCAGGTACCCCCATGACAGAAAATTCAGTATTTTCTCTTTACTCTTTTCTCTCTTGGTTTAGTCTTTTTTGCTTTTTTTTAATCCCTGTGACAGCTTGTCAAAACCTTTTTGTCTTTTCAACACAGTGTAGACCATCAGTTTAGGGAATGTCAGTGCTCATCAACCCAGCTTTGAAAAGAAAAAGCATTAAACAATGCAGTGCATTTGATTCAGAGTGTTGCTGGGGATTGCCTTTGCTTTGTTAACTGTGCAGGTTAATAAAGGAAAAAAATATTCAATTAATTCAAATTAATGCTGGGATCAGATCACACAAATTCAGCCCGATTTTGACATGATTTTGTTGTCGCCGACAAATTTCCAGCGCCAGACCAATTGTGAACGTCGGGAACAATAACTGGGCCTTGTAGTGTGACATAATCATATAACAGTCGTGTGGCATCTGGGATTCCCCACGACACCCCATCGAAAACCTGCTGATCAGTGACCATTTTCTAGATTTCAGTTAACGGTCACTGATGAATGACGGCAGGTTTTCCTGCCTGAATCAGCCTGCGGAGGAGATGGAGATGAGCCACTGCTCTCCCGCGCTGTCTGAGACACTAAATGCGGCTCAGTTTGGCTCGACAGCCGCTGCACAGCTTTGACTTTCTCTGTTGGTGTTTACATATATGTGCCAGAGAGCACTTCAGTAATAGTGATTGTGAAACCACCTGATATTAAAACATAGCATTGTATCTTTATTTACCAGAGTATACAATTTCCAAATCCCCTCCAGAAGTTTATTTAATGTTCTTGACATGTTAACACATTCGTTATCTCAAGTTCTCTTTGAAGGATAGCTAGCCCATGCTGTCCTCTTTGTGACACCCAGGAACAGATCCACAATCCTTTTTTCTTTCTTTTCTTTTCGGAACACAAGTCCACCAGTATCTAACATAGCGCTTCTGTACAGTAGCCATGATTGAAAAATTTCTTGACCCTCCTCCCCGATGACCTATGACCTCACACAAGGTCATGAATGTCGGGGTCATACTTGTAGTTTTGTCTGTCTCCTGACCAAGACACAGCAAAAATCTATGACACTATGATTGCCTAATCTGACATAGTGACCATTGTCAAAGACAAAAATATCTTGTAGTCTGATCCCAGCCGAAGAACCATTAATGGTCTCTGGAGAGTAATATGATATGATAAAAATAAGTTTATTTCTGTCTGATACTCTTGACTTATTTGTATTTACATGCTGCGTTTGTGCTGGCTGTAGTATTGGTCTGTGCGATCAGTCGTGATTTCCACTCTTTGCATAGAGCTTAGACTCACTTTGATCCGTAAGGCCAGTTTTCCACAACATCCTGGAAGCTGTGATCTTATCTTAATTATGACTAGAAAGTCTTATCTTCAAGTAGAAATAGCCACTTAATTAAACATACAGTATGTAATGGTAGGAGTTTTAATAAGTATACTCATAAATAGACTCAGTAGTGAACATGCGTGAGCTTGAAAAAGTTCTTGTGCCTGACAAGGCTTCAGCTAACAGAATAACTTGCCGATGTCAACTTATTATCTGTGAAGCTAATTTTATTCTGGATTGTTTGAGCTGTTTTATTTCCTGGAGCTGCCACATTGCTGTAGTGATGGCCACACACACTTACCAGATTTGAAGGTCTTTAACTATATATTTAATTCTAGTAGACATGCTTACTTTGACTAACTGAGCTATTAAATTGTGTTTTCCAAAAAAGGAGGACCTTAGCTCTCACTTTAGCCTAAAATGACCACTTCAGCAGACAAGATGTTGGAGCATTCAAGCCAAGACAAGAACCTTGAACATTTCGCATCATCACTGATATAACCAAGGAACTAACGCACGGTTATGCCGCACAAATCAAAGAGGATGACTCAAAGCACTTAACAAGAAAGAGTTAAGCTAAAAAATCAAGTGTGTACATGTGTCAGGGACGTTGTGTGTCTCGTCACTTACCACAGGGCCACTTTTATGATGTCTGACAAAAAAAGAAAATATTTGTCTGGACATGAAAAAGAAAAATAAAGAGGCTCAAAGAAGAGAAGAGGCAAGAAGATAAAGTATGTAAGACCATAGGCTCCATTTTTCGATGCCAGTATCTTGAGATAATCTGCCCTAAACCACAAAAGAACATTATTAATTACATACTTATAAGTTGCCAATGCATGAATGAAAGGCTTTTGAATAGATGAAAAGTTATTTGAATGAAATTGGTTGGGTAGTTTGGATTTCTGGTTGTTTTTCTGACGGTGCACAGAGCCTCCATGGCTCTGCAGCTCTGCCAGCCAGAGTGATACGGAATACAAGCATACTGTACTTCTCTTGTGTCACTGTGACCTGGTAGCCCCCTCCCTGATCATCTGCAAGCAAAAGTCCGCCAGGTGAAACAAAACGTGTCATCCGGTGGACTTCGGAGATCAGCCTTAGACTACAAACTACGTCTCTGCATTTTCAGCAGTGGTGCCTTCAAGGACAGTAAAATGTGGGTCTCCCGAAACAGTCCCATCTACCATGTTACACCAGTGACAGGGAAAAGCAGAATATTAGCAAAATATTATATTAGACTTTTCCAACTCTGAATACAGAACAACAATGAACAGCAACTGTGTTACCTGTACTTGCGGCTACATGTACATCCAGCGGCACCGTGCAGCACTCAGTAAGTTGATCTACATGACGTAACTGACTCCAGAGCGCTGGTTAGTTTTATGATACTTTGAAAACGGGTGCGATATAGAGACTCGATGTGGAAGAACGTTTTGTAAATGAAAATAAGCCTCAGTAAAGAGATACAGCCTAATGCTAACTTTGTCTTTGGTTCTACATTGGCCATGAACACGCTGTCAGTCACGTCATGGACATGACGTATGCAATGCATTCTGGTTGTTGTAGGATTCCCCCTTAAGAGTGATATGGAGAATCTACAGCCTTTTTCTCAGTTTTCTATAGTCATAGGGCATCAATTAAAAAAAAAAAATCATCATATTCACAGTGATTAATTTTTCCTTTAAGGTTAATAAATTTCATGGTACAAGAGTCTTCTTCAATTTAAGACATCATCTATCACTATCATTTAAGCCATTATCTACCCATTATCTATTCAACATTATCTATTGAACTGTGATGTTCACATTTGGTGTTACAAGGCAATTAACAGAACAATACAAATTTAGGCAGAAATAGGCCCAGTTTGGCCTCTGCATTAAAGGGCTAACATTAATTATTTACCCTTCCATCCCGTATCCAGGAGCACTATTAAAGTACATGATTGGAAAAGGGTCACAGCTGCCACTAAACACAGCGCCTACTGTTGGTGTGTATAAAGGGGATGTAAAATGATAGCCCTCTGTATTTTAAATATTAAGTCAATGTTTAATTAATTTCTTTATTTCATTGTAGGTCCATCAACCACCTCTACTCGTGGAACAGAATGTGGTCATGTCACCCAAGAAGCAGACGATGCTGGTAAGTTATGTGTTTTAGTTAAACCTATAGAGATAGCTACATTTCCCATTTGTTGTACTTCCCTGTTCATTGCTCATAAATCAAATCTGTCATGTGGGGAGTGTGAAATTGCTGTTTTTAAGGGCTGATTCTGGAGCAACATTATGGAGCCCCGTCTACAAAGCTGCTAGTGTTGAACAGACATCTTATCTTAAGTCACTTTTTAAAAGCAGATGGCATCAAACTTTTGCAGATTGTCTTCCACTATAATATCCAGATTTTTTGATAAGAACACAAATAATTTCAGTCAATTTATTCTATTATTTATTTATTACTTCATAGCAGGTCCATCAACCTCCACCTCTACCTCCATCTCTGGTGTCATCCAAGAAAGCTCTAACAATGCCGGTAAATTTAGGCCTACATCAACAATAAATTACAACTATTATTTCATCATTTTTTTTGTATTTAATGTTTATTTATTTATTATTATTATTATTTTTTGTATTTTTTGTCTCTCTTCACTCTTCTTAACACCTTGTTCGGCTGTTATTAAAGATGTATTTGGTCAGAGATAATCACTTTATCAGTCTTTTTATTTGGTACTGAGTTCCTCAGTGTCTATTGGGTCTTGCACTACCATTCAGCTTAGTACCACTGGTAGCATCATATTTTTCCTGTTAGACATCAAACATAGTGGATATAACAATATATAGTCTAAATAGTTACAAGGTTATTGTTTTTCATCAGGTCTTTCATCAGGAGATGTTACTTCTGTGCCAAATATAGTGAGAACTTATGACAGAGGGGCCCCCAACCAAATTTTGATTAGGGCTCCCAAAGGTCTATGGCCAGCTCTGAACTTGAAGAACACTATACCCTTTATTAAATTTATGTCAACAATGTCAACATTCAGTGACAGATCATTTTTTGTATTGATCTAAGTTTATTAAATTAATTTTGTTTTGTGTTGACTAGCCAAATATGCACACTGTCTTGAAGTATTTGGTACCTTAATAAAAGCTCTGTGATGATCCAGTTGGGAGAATTGATAGATTTAGACTACAGATCATTCTATTTAGAGGTATACAGCATGCAGTTTTTTTATTGGTAGCATATTTTAAGGCACAACGTCTGGCCCTGCAGCTCCTGACATTTTCTGAACTGTTGCAATGTGCTTTAAAGTCTGTGCCATTTGTGTCACAAATGGTGGCTGTAGGGAGGAGGCTATACAGCTTTGCAAACCCAAATAAAAGGCAGAGAGGAAAGAGAAAGAGACATGATCCTGTCAAGTCTGAAGTGGTTTATTTGTATGTGTGTTTTTATTTCTGTTTTACCTACATATTTGCGTTCCTCACTTTAGTTTCAGTGCATTTTCTGATAATTTATTCAAAAAATTTCAAAAGCAAGTTAAGATTCCAGGTATTGTAGTCCAAAGCAACATCATTATGTTCTTTGTTTTATTTCTCTTTACATACTGTGAGGATTGTGTTCCTTTCAAATTTTCAATTTGAATATGAAATAACTCAATCTTGCATGACCATTATAATTTACTTTGTTCTCACAAGTTACAAGCGCAAAGTGGCTTTCTTATTCATAACGATGCTAAATCTGTCTATCTGTATGTCTCTCCCGCCTGATATGCCACCTACACTCTTCTTGTGTCATAAACAGGTGAGCCCTACGAGGCATTGTGTTACACAGATCCAAGCTGACAGCTTGAAATAACAGTTAACCACTCTTCTGCCTGGTTCCCTCTGACAAATTCACAGTGCTGTAATGTTAAATGGAGTGTACTGCAGACCAGGGAGAGGCACAGGTGCTCTCTGACACCACTCCAACTTCACCTCAACGCCCCTATCCTACAACCATCAATCCTATGTCACGCCAAAGCTCCTCTTTTCACTCTGTCATTTTCCACCATGTTAATTTCCACTTGATGGCACCCGCCACCTTCTTTACTGTCGGGTTTCTCCTGGTGAACTTGATTGGTACCTATCAGAGACCCATCGCACAGTGGGATAAGGGGTAAAAAATTTGCGATGCTGAAAATTAAAGCACAGCTGAAATTAAATTGAATGTTTTTTTTTCTCCTACATCATACACGTCCTTTGTAAATTGCCTTGAGCTTTTTTGCTCTGCACGTACCAGTCAGAATGCTCTTTTCTTTTTTCTCTGTCTACGTAGACATTGTATCACAGGCTGGCGTTGGCTTACAGTCAGAGAGCAGCTACAACTTTGAAGTGCAACCAACTTATCTTTATTACTAATAAAAAGCCAAAGTGTAAAAGCAATATATTATGTGTTCATCATTGAGCTTTAGAGGTGCTGGTAGGCAGATTTTATTACCTTACAGACAGAGCCAGTCTAGCTGTTTGCCTCTGTTTCCAGTCTTTGTGCTAAGCTAAGCTAATCAGCTACTAGCTGTAGCTTCATATTTAACGGACAGATATGAGAGCGCTATCAAAGTGTAGCTTGCATTAAGCAGTGTGGGTGGTGATGTGATTGATAAGTGTTTTTCTCTCGGGGCTCACCCTAGCTGTATGTGCTCACTGCTGATACCATGCAGCGCTGCAAACCACTATACTGGACCCGACCTTATTCAGCTCGGCTGCTGCTGACACCAGCTCTTGCAAATACTGCTTGAGGGCTGCAGGGCATACCAGATTCAGCTATGGACCAGAGTTAGACAGTACACGCACTGCTGTTAGCCTGTGGATATACTATTCCTGGCTGCTTGCAGATTTTTGCAACACTTGCTGCTGTCTTAGGTGATTGCTGTGCTGTTAGATACTTTTATAGTCTCCAGTTGAGAGAAATAGAGAAAATAAATCCAGCAAAAATAACTACATTATCATTGTATTGTTTTGCAACTCTCACAATAACCTTCTCTAACACAAACTGTTCTGTTATTCCTGTATTTCTTGAATGCAAATGTGCTGTGGCTCAAACAAAACCCCACTCCTTCCAACCTTTTTGTGTCACATGATGCATACATCTGTTAAAAACCCAATAATACATGACCCGTTTGTACAGCAAATTTCTCATCAACTAGAGCCATTGTGGTGGAACACACCTCTCTGATTGCCTCCCCTTCTTGCTGTGCACATTTCTTTCATTTTCTCCCAAGCTCTCTTCTATTCAGCCTTTTGTTTCAAAGCAGCCTCTTTAATTATTTTAACCCGCAATTTGAGCTTTGCATGACGGCTTTCGCTCAAGCCAGGCACTGGGGAATATGAGATGATTTGTATTAATGATGGGTGGCGATGAAGGGGAGATGACGAAAGGGAGGAAAATGATAAGAGACAGACGGAGAGGAGGACCTGTCAGGAGAAATGTGGCTGATGAGACCCAGATCATGGCTCAAATGAAGCTCATCCAACCTTTCAGCCCATTATCAATTGTTTATACGTCCATCAGGATGATATTTGCATGCTTGAGTTGCATCTTCAAAGCTGCAGTGTCATGTCTTGGCACATATGCAATGTACTAACCTGAAATATTAAGTGGAGAATGATATGTGGTTTTTTTGTTTTGTTTTGTTTAAACAATAAGTAAAAGTATGTTAGATACAATATTTGCCGTTTGACTTTTGAATGTGTTGGCCTACAGCATATCAGCACAGGTGGCAGCTTTTACCCACCCATCTGTTTGCGTTTCACCACACTTGAACGCTAACATGCCTCAGCTGTAGGCATCTCAGGCTGTGAGGCAGCCCATCGATTGGCAGTGATGTGAATCCAGAGCATGTTAACAGACAAGACGGGAGCTCACTTGCTCTCTAAGGCCTTCAGATGGCGTGGGCCTCCACAGAGCCTTGTCCAACGGGAGCTAAGTGTTGATCAATGCAGCAAGCGAGGGAGGACAGAGGGAGGGGAGTAAAAACAGAGGAGAGAAAGGCCAGTGCCATCGCTCTTCCGTGACGCTGAGGATCTGGATCCGCTGGGCTCCCAGGCTAAATTAAAACAACCGGCGTCCCATTGATTCCAGCGCTGACAGGGACCATATATCACCCCACAGCCAGGGAGAGAGGAAGAGAGAGTAAAGAGAGAAAGAAGGAGGGGGGAGCGGAGTAATAGAGAAGCAAAGAACAAATTCAGGAAAGAAAATGATAACCAAAATGATAGGAGGAGAAAAGAAATAAGAAGAGGGTAAAAGAGAGAGAAGCGATTAGAGGAGGGTCAGCTATTGAAAAGAAATAAGGAGACGAAGGAGGTTGGTGGAGAGAGCAGGGGGAAGGAGGAGGAAGGGAAAAAGATGAGATGGCAAACCAGACGTAAGCAATCGTCCACTGACAAGTCAATTTATTTCCTATTCTTGGCTGATGATTACTAAGAAGCCGAAAGAACTTTTTGGTAGAGAACTGGAGATTGAGAAGAGGCAGAAACAGTGACTTTTTAGTAAATCCAAAGCAGCTGAGATGGGCTGGGATTTCTGGGAATAGAAAAGAAAAAGATAATTGGGGGTTAGACTGAACTGCAGTCAATTCAGTAGATTTTATTTTGTTATTTCTGGGAATTTAATGACCTTTTATCTACCAACAATATATCAAGAATGGCTATCTATCTTATTAACTTTCTTATTTCAAATCTCCTTCATGCTTTAGACTAGAGATGAAAAGACGTATTTCACTTATTGATGTAAAAATGATGGGGTGATCCAGCTATTGTTCGTCATCAAGCTCTTTGATTGGTTATCAGCATCCAAATGAGGTCTTGCAGCAAGAATGGGAGTTTGACGTGTGAGGTGAGCCTCCCTGTAATGGTGGTAATGCTGGCCATTTTAATAGGGTCTCACAAGAGCCAGTAGAGAGGAAAACACTTAGATGTGTTAGATGGTCAGCTAAGAAATGTCGTAATTAGTCTGTCATAATTGATTTACTGGATTAATCTATAATGATGCTCAAAATGTTAAACCTTAAAACTTTTTCTTTCTGTAGTTGTATATTAAATTAAATCGGCTTCATGTAACTCTCTGTTAATGTCACCGAGTTCATACTAGACACATCTCATCTGTGTTGACATTACATAAAGTCATATACACTTGATGGACCTTGCAGCGCATCACTGCACCCCTTAAGAAAAGCCATCGCCAGAAAACTGAGGATAAATGCTGAAACACGCACACAGGCAGGCACAATGCAAAAACAGTGGAGTCGCTAGAAGCCTTTTGCTCTGCAGAGACAGAAGACAGGACAAAGAGAGGGATTTCTAGGCCTCCCTCTCTTCACCCTTCAGCTAAAGGTTAATTCTGGGTATTTTCAATGCAGACTTTATTACCATCCCCTACAGAGTTGGCTGGGTCATATTTTGCCTTGGTCTTCCTGTTTGTTTGTTTGTTTGTTTGTCCGCTAGATGGATATCTCAAGTACTTGCTTTGCCCAAAAACTTTGTGGAAAATTTTACAGGAAAGATGGATGAACTTATCATATAATTTGGCCAAGGAGAGAATGACAGTGTGACTTCTCTCACAATGTCACAGAAAATGTTCTGTTTGATCAAATCTCTTGGTGGAGCTTGGTATACATCTAGAGGACTAGACCAGAATCACATGTGGAATTGCTTACTAGTCTAGGGTGTTGTACATATTTTGCTAAAGCCCAATGTCAAGGGATTTACTGTAATAAAGTTATCCACATTAAAGTTGCATAATTGTGCAACACTTTGGAGATGTGCAGTATCCATCAAATTGGAGACTGCAGATGGAAAACACTTATTACTCGTGCTGCTGTATAATGCCTAGAGAGATTTAATCAGCTGAAAGGGAGGGAACTCATATATCCAAGATGCAGTTGTCGATGACCAAAGAAGCACTCATGAGACCCAGTACAGATTCTGCCATATACTGCATGAAATGTGAATTTTGTACACAATGTGCCTGAAACATAGGCTAGATGAAAGAGGCAAAAATCTTGAATATACTATATTTTTAGAAATATAGTGTTTTAAGATGTGTGACTTTGTAAATATGCCTATGTGGTTAGTTGTTGTATTTACCTTATTTTAACAAGCCCTCAGTTGTAGTACAACCAGTGGGAAAGCCACCAGGCAAAAGTTCAGAGGGCGTGTGCTTGCAATTGAGTCGGACGGGTGTATGTGGTTTGTTGCCTAGCTGTTATCTAGCTGTCCTAGATAGCGGACCCATTCAACCAATTATATTTAGGGATACAATGGTGACTGGGTCCGCCCACTTTCTGCCAAAAAGAAAAACCACTTGCAAGCGAGCAAGTGAAAGTTTTGCAAGCAGGTGAGCAATGATAGTAGTTGTGTGCTATTTTGGATTCTGAGCATGTTCAAAGCATGGGTTTCTCCTCCCAGGCTACAATATTGCTCGGGCTATTCTGCATGCGAGTGCTGTGAAAGCGTTTGCAAAAATAATATGCGTGCGCGGCTCCTCTAAATCCACACGCGTGGATCTCATTTGCGCTCCCATATTTTGGCACTATAAAGCTGTCATAGATGCTCACTTATTATTCCTCCTCTCTATACTTACTCTGACGCAATTCTATCATTGTGATGTTAGATAGAGATTTCAGAATGAAATGAGAGGTTACAGAATGTGAATGTGTATATGTGTACATGTGTTTGAGTGTGAAATGCAAAAAAGTGCTATAATTGTTGCATTATTAGTGTCAGTGATCTATCAAACACAGACACATCCACATGCAGGATGTTTGTAACCAACATCTTTGCGACTCTGCACTGTTTCTACCTAAACTCTATCTTAATTTTAGACATATGACCCACTGCTTCTCTTTCCAGCTCTGCTCTCAGACTTTTTGACCGCTCTCATCTTCAGTATGCTCTGCTCTCATCTCAGTTGCTTAGTCATGGATATGCTCTGCCCATGTTTTCCTTTTCATCTATCTTCCTCCCTCTCTCTCTCTCCTTCTGCTTTTACTCATGTTTTCATCACATGGGCTCCATTTATAGATCTATTTTTCACCCTTACTACATAAATTATTCTATCTTTCTTGCTACTTTTTACTTGTTTTATTGTATATTTCTAGTCTTCTTTATGATTGTTTTAAAAGTGGGGTGCATCCATTCATTCATTTCTGTTACTCTTCCCTTTTCATCTCTCATTTTCTCTCTCTTTCGTACATTTTAATTTTACGCCTCTTTTGAAATTCTGCTGATCTTTGTGGCTATGGCTGCAACGAAGGCTTCACACATTTGCATCTCTCTGCATGTGTGTGTGTGTGTGCGTGTGTGTGTGTGTGTGTGCATGCACGTGCCTATAAACTTCCTTTATAAAATATGATCGTGATCTGGGGTTCGTCAATCATTTACAAAGTTAGATGTTTTTGAAGTTTGTTAAAATAAAGACGGAATTGTGAGATCACTTCTGAAATATTAATTTATGTAGTGTAGCTGTTTTTCATCTATCTTTTTCCCCTATTCTTTTTCTGTTTGATGTTATGATTCATGTTGATTGAACGAGCAATAGGTTAAACAAAAGATAGCTAGATGTTTTTTTTAAAAGTGTAAACAGTAAATAAATAATTACAAAGATAGAGATGTGTGAAAAAGGAAGATTAACATAACATTTAGTAAAAGTAAGATGTTACATCTGAAGCCTAAAATTACATAAACTTGTCACATAACTTGTCACATAAGGTGGATACAGACTGTAGAAATGAGTGAAGCGTCTGTGACTTTACCCATAAGTCTCTGACAAGCCAGCAGATGAATGGATGTGTGGATGACACCTGTCAATCAAATAAATTAGAAGATGGATGCTATTGAGACTCCAGCTTCTCCTTCATATTGCATTTCAGGAGAGAGGCTTGAGTTTCATGCACCTGTTAGCTGTGTTGATGACAAAGTAAATCAGGCGAAACTAGAGAACCTAAAATACAACAAAAAGCGTGTATCCATCAGTGAGACTCATGCAGAGCCAGCTCCACAGATGTGAGAATATCATGGCCAAGCAGCTTAGTGTTAATAAGGACTTAATTATCATCTGTGGATGTTGCCTGATTTTAATCAGCAGTTTGCAGTTTTGGTAGCTGAATTACAAATAGTCAAACATTTTGCTCAAGTACACTGTAATAAGAAAATCAGATCGAGATTGCTGTGGATGAAGTCAAGTGACATAAAAATCTCAGATCTCTCATCATCTCATCTGTTTGACATCATCTGCGGTTGCTGCCATGCTGCCACCTAGTGTATTGTTTCTCTGTGTGTTTATCATAAAATCTGCGAGTGTTCACAGAATTCATCAGCTACTTTTACTACTTTTACTTCTAATCGAAATTTTAAGACTTCTGATCGACCCTGAGAACTTCAATTAGTTTTATCTGACCTCTCCAGTGATCTGAAGGCATCACCTGTCATGACGACTCCCACACTAACCTCTGCGTTAATGGCAGACTGGGTGAACTGTAAACCAGCATTTGTTAAGCTGATGGACGACAACAACCTCCTCTGCGAGGACGCGGTGAGACTTCTCAATTTATTCATGGTCCTTTCAGCTGTCACTGTCCGGCAGGCAAATATCAGGCACTATGTCATCAGCCTTGCTCGGACATTAACAACTCCACCCCTCCCTGGTCGGGGAACTCCATTACCGGGGGTGAGTCAGAGCGGCCTGGTGCCAATTGCATTTCGAACCTCAACTTGCTGATCCTGCCTGGAGTTGAGTGTGAGTTGGTCCCATCTGAAAAACAGTTGACTCTAAATGGTGATGAATGGCTAAAACTTGGAGCAAAGCCCAAGTCTGCCAAAGCTAAAGCCTGCTCTACACCAGAGCCCTGGTCACTGGTCACAGGCAGGAAGTGCAGGGCTACGCAGGTGCCTCTTTCCCGTAGATCACTGCACTGTAATAGCCCCTGCTATTAGAGAACTCTTTGTAAGTTTTGCAAACTCTGCCGGGATTGCCAGCTCCAGTGCAGATGGGGAGAAGATGACAGTGGGGGAGCAGTTGCCCAGCCCCTTGGCATCAGAAACCCAGTGCCTAGTCCACCTACTGATCCTCTTCCAAAGACTTTGATCGTGGGCTCATCAATGGTCCAACATGCACAACTTCCTCAGGCTGTGACTTACTGTTACCTGGGAGCTGTAGTCTTGGATATTGATGCTGCAATGCCACAATTAATACAAAAATATCCATCCACTGAAGATGTCATCATTCATGTTGGAGCAAATGATATTAAGAACCAAGCCTCTGAAGTTTTAAAGGCTGACTTCAAGAGGCTTATAAACAACCTACAGGATTCCCTCCTGGGGGAATGTTAAATTCAGCCGTGTCCACCAGCTTCATATTTGGCTAAAGGGACACTGCCGCTCTCTAGGCATACCTTATGTGGACGATTTCACAACTTTCTGGGATAGACCCACTTTCTTTAAACGAGAGGGACTTCATCCTAACAGGATTGGATCCCATGTAATGGCCATGAATATGCAGCTTACTCTAAAATCCACTGCATGTGACTGATGCTGGGTGAGTCCATCTCTCTGTAGCACTGTTCCTAGTATCATTAACATTCCTGTCATTATTACTCATAGAGCTGTTAAACGGAACATTCATGTACACAGAAACATGAATAATCTAGTTAAGATTAGGACACTCTCACCAGCTCAGACCGTAGAGGAAGTCAATCCACTTCGAAATGGCATTTTTTAATGTGAGGTCTCTTTCCTGTAAAACTTTTGTTTTAAATGACTAATTTTGTCAGCAAACCTCGATTTCATGTTTTTAACAGAGTCTTGGTTCCATCTCAATGACTGCAGCCATCTCATTGAGCTGCCCCCCCGTATGAATGTTTAAGATGACCTAGGAATAGCAGACATAGTGGTGGCCTACTGAGTATGTACTGGAAAAAATTCAAATGTGACCAAACATCTGTCCATGAGTTTTCCTCCTTTGAGGTGCTAATGTTCAAACTCAGTGGTTCACAACTCTTCCTTGTGCCCCCCCCCCCAAATCCAATAGTGGATTTTTATCAGAGTTCTCTAATTTCTTATCTAATCTTGTGATAAATTACGACAAGGTTGTTCTTGTACCTTGTACAACATGTTTATGGCCCAACACATAACTGTGGTTATACCCTTAATTTAATTTTCACCCTGGGCATAAATGTGTAAGTCTTGGAGTGTCTGGACATATCAATTTCTGACCATAAATGTATCATTTCTACCTGTGAATTGCAGTCTGCTACTTATGCCCCACCCCATGTTATGTGCACACATGGTCTTAATGAACAAAATGCCCCTAAGTTTTGTGCACTTTTTAGCCACTACACAACAGAAATTCTGAAGGCTCTCCTCCACAATGACCTAGTTGACTGCTTTAATTATTTATGCTCTTCAACTTTGGATCTGGAGTTGCTCCCCTTAAAAATAGGATTAAAACTAATTGTAAGATGCAACCTTGGATAAATGAAAGTACTTGTAGCTGTAAAAGAGAGTGCAGGAAGGCTGAGCAGAGGTGGAAGAACCAGCTTATACTTCATTACAACATGATGGTGAAAGACACGAGAATATGCTACTTCTCAAATCTCATATCAGAATATCAGCATAACCCCAGGTTTTTATTCAAGACTATTGATCAACGGGTGAATCTAGACCCTCCAAATGCTCCTGCTGAATGTGATGCTGATTATGGACATTTTTTAACTTACTTTACAGAGAAAGTGGAGTCTATCAGGCTTAATATAATGCCTTGGACAATGTTCACTGATGTTGATTCCCCAGAAGAAAATACCCTGAGCCATTTCATCCCAGTTTCCCTTACTAAAATTCTTAATATAGTATCATGACATGAAGATGTCCTCTTGTCCATTGGATAGTTATGCGCTTGCACAAGTTATGTGCTTGTGGCCGAACCCACAGTGATTCGGCCAATCAGCATCCTATCGGGAACTACTGGCAGCTATGGGCGCGGTTTAGGTGTGACAACAGTGAGAAGTTAGCCAGTTATAGACAGTGATAGACAGATGGTTCATCCAATCACCTGCCAAATATTTTTTGCCTGCCCTCTTCTTAACAGTTTCCAAGGACGACTTCTCAGATAGTTCTGTGTAACAAACCATCTGGCGCGTCAGGTTACAGCACAGACACTACCCTTCTTAAAGTAACAAATGACCTTATAATGGTGAATGATGCTGGCATGTATTTCATTCTTGTACTGCTTGCTTTGTGAGCAGGTTTTGACACGATCGATCACAGCATTTAATTGAACAAACTGAGGCAATGGGTGTGTATATCTGCTACGGCACTGAGTATCTTATCTTTCAAATCTTATCTTTTTATATGCTCCTATTAGGTAATATTATTCGTAGACATGGTGTTTCCTTTCACTGTTGACACACAGCTGTATTTCCCAATTAAGCCCACTGACCTCAGTATGCTTGTATGTATGAGTTCTTTAAAGGAGTGCCTAGTGCAGATGCAGCCGCCTAGAATTGCCAGCTGATCCATGACAGGTCCGTGACAGGGCCCATCCAGATCCGTGGCAGATCCCTGCTGGGTCCTTGGCTGTAATGGAATCCGCCCTCAATGATGTAGTGTATGCATCCCTGACCTGCAACACCTCTAAGCACCATGTGTGGAAACCAGTTGCAGTGCTTTATCTATCCACATGGAGGAGCAGTGATTATGCCCAGTGATATTTTCATTGACCCTGTTGTGAGCCTGAAATCAGCTGTTCTTATCATATTAATGTGTATAAGGCAAGCACATAATCGTCACAGGGGACAGGGCATTCACAGAAAACCTGCTGCGCCTCATTTGTGTTCATGTCAACAGAAACAATGAACACAACAGCTGTGAGCGGTGCCAAAGCTTTGGGTCCATCCTGTATGCCCCAAGGGCTGCCATTGCATCAGCCCCAAATGTTTTGAGCCCACTGTAGCTGCACATCTCTGTTTCTCAAAACTGGTATTTTAATTTAACAGAACTGAACTTAAAGGGGACGTATTATCCTTTTCCTTATTTTCAGACATATATATAATGTCACAATGTCGGATGTTCATGTTAAAAGTGGCCGACGTGTCAAATAACGAGATAAAGGTATGTAGCAGTAATCCCTGTGAGCAAAAAGCAGGAGCTTCAGACTGCTCTGAAAGCTCAGTTTCCAACACTTTTTTCTCCTTTCAGCTGACGTCAGTTTGTGACGGATTTCTTTATATGGACATCTGCTACATGCACAGCACGCAAGTTTGCTGCTCCACTCTGAGAACAGTTATGCCAAGCCACAACGCCATTACACAGCACAGCAAAGTAAAATAAGTAGTTAACCTGTTGGAGGTGTGCTGGCTGTCTGTAGCTCTTCATAAAACATCTCACTGGCTGTTTCTGCATGTACTATTCCTCCCTGCATCATTTCTAACTGATCCGGTGAAAAAACAGCTCCAAATAGCTCTATGTTGTTGTTTCGACCGGTTTTTTAGTGCTGCTAACGAAGCTCTGCTAAGTCAGTGAGGAACACGTTTTTACTTCCTGTAAATTCTTCACAATAAAAGTCTCCCATTAGTTAGTCATTTAAAGGCTTTTAATTTGAAGCAGTAAAGCAGAAAATGTTTGGTTTGCAATGACGGTAAAGTTACACAACTCTGATACGTAAAGCTGACCAATCAGAACAGAGTGGGCTCATTGGTAGGGGGGCCTTAAAGAGACAGGAGCTAAAATGGAGTGTAAGAGAAACTGTGTATATTGAGGGGCTGCATAAAGGGCCAGTATAAGATAAATAAAGAGATTTTTTAACTTTGAATCATGCAGAGCATGAGGAGCATACAGGCAGAGGGGCATACAGGCCATGGATGTAGGCTATGACAGGCAGTAAAGTTGCTGTTTACAGTGAGTGAAGCGGTTTCCAATTTTCAGGCTTTTCTCCACATTTCAGCACAGAGATCAGTCCATAATGAAAACTGCAGAGTGCAAATGTCACAGTTTGTGCGTCTTTAGTCAGCAGAGGTATGCACACACAAAGCTTGCCAACATCACAAATCAACTTTCATTATTTTGCTTCTTTTACTTCTCTGGTATTTTGCTTCTAACCTGTTGAAATGTCTGTCGAAATACAGCAATTAATGTGATTCAGGCAGGTCTGAAAGGTGTTAGATTAATGTCTGAATTTGCATGAGTGTGTGTACATGTATGTAGGCGTGCGCTTGTGTGTGTGTGGGGTGGGGTGGGCATTGGAAAAAGACAGAGAGAGAGAGAGGGTGTGAGTATCGCTCCTCCCCTGCAGGATGTATATCTGGCTCCTGACTCTTCACAGTATGGGTTCTCCATCCAAAAGCTAAGCATATTAAGCGGGTCCTCAGATCTCTACGTTGACTACCAGTACCTTATATTAACTTGAACTTACTCATTTTTGTATATAAAACACAGCATTCACTTGCAACCATGACATACAATGTCATATAGGATTGCAATAAATTAATGAAAAAAACTTCTCATCTCATGATTGATACTGATTATGGTAGACACTTGGTTATGTAACCCCTGCAACGCCTAATGACTGCAGGGTAGTTAAATGAATATTGGACCAGCGTCTAAGTTCATAGGGAGGGGTTGAAGATAAGTAATGGACTTAATCAGTAGCTGGAGCCAGAGGGTAGGTTCAAAAGAAGATTGTATTAAAACTTCCTTTTTTAAGAAAATTAAATGTTACAGCCTAAGCTGGCATTTTTAACGAAAAATATTCCTTCTTCGGGTGCAATGAAATCATTTCATATTCATATATTTCAATATTTCAGCAGGTAACATACTGTTAAAACCAGTAACAGACATAACTTAAACTAATTTAACCTCTTAATAAACCATAATGATGTCCCTAGTTGCTCTGAAGCAATGTCCCATATAGTGTGACAAAGTTCAGTTCTTTGGTATGTTAAAGTTTCCTCAGTCCTTAGTTGAAGTCAGTCTATTCAGTGTTTAGGTCAGGTTCAGTATGTTAAGGATTCGTTCTCAGTTTTGTGAAGGAAGCGCCATCTCATGGTGACACCCTGAAATTAAATGAATGGGTGTGTTTACAGTGGAAACTAGATAAGGGGGGTGGGGGGGTCTCCTAGCGACTGGAAACTGGCTGGGAACTGGCTGGCAGCCAGCTGAAGTCCAGCTGGGAGCAGCAATTCTGAGTGACCAGTACTGTAGATGTAAGAAACTGGATTTCTAAGAATTTTCTTCAATTGAACTCAACTAAAACATAAATTTTTTGTAATTGGCTCCAGCAATACAAACACTCAAACACTGCCATCTACTGGGTGCCTGTCTGAGTACATTAAGCCTGTTGCTAGAAATCCAGTGTCTTGTTTGACTGTAATTTAAACTTTTAGCAGCACATTACAAAACTTGTGCAAACATGTTTTCATCAACTAAGGAACATCGCCAAAATTCGACCTATTTTAAGTTCTGAAGATACAGACAGCATTTTACATGCTTTTATCTCATCATGCCTGAATTACTGAAACAGCCTTTTCGCATGCCTAAATAGAAAAAAATAGTTTTAGCCTCTTTACACTGGCTTCCAGTACGTTTTAGAACTGATTTCAAAGTTCTTTTAATTACTTACAAGACACTAAATGGTCTGACTCCTCAATATATCTCAGATCTTTTATCCCTGTACGACTGCTTGCACTTTGAGATCCTTGGGCAGGGGCCTTCTATCTGTTCCAGACTCTCAGCTGAAGACTAAGGGGGACAGAACTTTTGAAATAAGAGCCCCGAGGCTCTGGAACAGCCTGCCCGAGGAAATGAGGCAGGCTGCCTAAGCTCAAAAAGTACTTTTATCGCACCGCCTTCCCTGATTTGACCTGATTCTAATTTTTATTCTGTTTTATGGGTTTTACCATATTAATTTTTAGATTGCTCTTTTAGTACTTTTATACTGTTATTGCTGTTTTTATTTGTTTTTGTTTATTGCTGTGTTTTTATTTATTTTTTATGTGAAGCACTGAAGTAACTTTGTTTTGATAAGTGCTATATAAATAAAGATATTATTATGATTATTATTACGATGATGATTATTATTATTATTATAAAAATGGGAGAAGCTCTTATGGTAAACCATGTAGCTTTTCAGCTTAGCTGGTTGTGCAACATGTGTAGTAACTGTTTTGATCATTTTAATAATGCCAACCTAGAATCCCCCTTAGCAAAATCTAGCCCGTCTCCTGGGCGAAACCCTCACGCCTCTCCTCCGAGTGAGCCTTCATCTCCCTCAAGGAGTGGCAAGCTAAATATTTCACACTGGGTTTTGAGTTATTAATGAAATAAATTCAAATAGATGTTTAGGACATTGTAAAGTTATAGAGAGATAGAGTGAGACAAAGAGGGATAGATACAAGTTGTTATGGGCACAAGTCAGTACACAGACTAGCAGATGAAATGATCCCTAACAAATCTGTGACTGTTTTGATGTGGAACAAAGTCTTCAAAGTGTTTGTGCAGACCTAATTGCTCTATCCCACCTGAACCAGCTGCACACGTTCCAGTCCACTAGCAATTTACCAAAAGTCTCTGGTCTGTATTTAAATTGAAGAACTCAATAGAATCCATAAATAGAGTCTTAAAACATAATTACCATGTGTAGGATCTTTAATTATGTCAAGAAAACACAAAAAATTACAGACTTGAGTTTGTGCCTGTTAGGAATTTCTACTAAGCCCAGCAGGTGTCTTTCTTTTATCCTGTTGGTTTTTTGTTGGTTTCTTTGTTGGTTATTATGTTGTGTGTATAAAAACTTGAATTACCCAAAATTATATATTTTTCTCCAACTGTACACACAAATTCAAGGAAAAACTTTGATGGACCCACTTGTTGCTGCATGAAATCTCGATGGGGCTGAAAATGCTGCCTTCTGTAGCAATAGCTAAATGGCACCATTACTATTTCCCTGGACACCCAATCGCAGAACACACACTACCCCTGAATGGATGAAGGAATGGAGCCAGCAGAGAGCCATCGCCTAAAAACTGTGGGTTTTCAGAATCACTGCAATTGGATTTATGATGCAATTTAGATGTAATAAATCCTGAAACCTGCAAATGCAGAAACACCAGAGCAGAGCCGGAATTTCTATATTTACTTATTGGCCTACAATCTGAGATGTATGTGATTTTGCTGTGCTCCTTTTCCTTTGAGCATCCCCAAATCTGACTGACATGAGATAGCCTGTTTAGCAGCTTGTGGCAAAAACTGGATGACTTGTTTACAGAGCTCTTGTGATTGGTACTGTATTGTTACAAATGCCAGTTTAGGCTAAAATTCAGAAATTGTAAGTTCAGGCTTAAACCTTTACTCCTGTGGCATTTTCTGGTTTGATGGAAATGGAAATGTGCCATTGGTCATCACACTGAAAGCTATTCCAAGGTGGTTGGATGGTGCTCCAGGGTGAAACAACAGCACATACTCCCCCCCAACTGTCTCCGTTGCTCTCTGGGGGATAGACAATATGGTAATGAAAGTAATGAATAGTGAGTCTCTGGGAAGACTTTCCTCTTGCCTGTGTGTGAGTGTATGTGTGTGTGTGCGTGCGTGTGCGTGTGCATGTCCAGCTGCTCTCTTGGCCACTGCGGCCATTACTGAGCAGTACCAAGCAGCATGACACACACCAGCTGGATCTGTACACACCTCCACTGAGAGAGGAGGCCTGTGCCAAAGAGACAAGGAGAAAAAGAAAAAGTGAGAAGGGAGGGAGAGGTGGAAAGAGGAGAGCAAGAGACAATGGGGGACAGAGATGCCACAGCCAAGAAGATAGAGGAGATGAGAGATTCATCCTCAAGGTAAGATGAAACAGATTTAACACCCAGTGAAAGACATCGACAAAGTCACCAACAGCAGCAAATCCCCTACCTATGTCCCCCTAACACACACTACACAGTGAACACACACATACTAAAACACATAATTGCACTCACAGATATATTATCCTGACCTCAATGTCAGATTGGGTGTCTGCATGCATGTGTGACAAATCGTGTGTGCATGCGTATCTATGTGTAGGTGGGCAGCTTCTAGGGAGAAAAATGTCCACAATGTGTCATATTGTCATGGTGACCATCAGAAGAGCCATAAATACAACTCAGAACTGTGGCATTGGGGCATGTCCAGCAGTGTTGTGTGTGTGTGTGTGTGTGTATGTGCGCGCATATGCACAGTATCTCCTAGACACATTGAGGCTGCCAACTGTGTCTGCAAGGCATTTTCTTTCACCCTACCTCCCTTCTTCCTTTCTTTCTTTCTTTGTATCTCACTCTCATATAGCTATTCACAGGCTTTGCCAGTGATGAAGAAAAACATTATGCATAGATGGATGGGGGGTGGGGGGCTGGGGTGGCAAAAAGATTATTCATATGCCAGAAGATAAATGTATTTTCACTACTTGCCTCATTCCCTGCCCTCACTTGCAGCCCCTCTTCCATCTCTCCCTCTTCCCTCATTTCGTATTCCTTGGTCCAGCCACATTATTCCGGCTCCCTCCTTTCCTTGCTGCTGTCTGGCCAGCTGACAAGAAACAATAGAGCATTCTGTCATGCTGTTTGGAACACACTGAACATCACTTGTCAGCTGAGGGACGACAATGGCTGGCATGGAGCGGAGGGTATGCAGGCAAAGCGAGACATTCTACTTCAGCCTACTTCCGTCTTTGTTTAAATCCCATTATAGGCAGACTGGAGTCTTC
This sequence comes from Thunnus maccoyii, assembly GCF_910596095.1. Classification (NCBI taxonomy): domain Eukaryota; kingdom Metazoa; phylum Chordata; class Actinopteri; order Scombriformes; family Scombridae; genus Thunnus; species Thunnus maccoyii. The sequence goes on from NC_056547.1 coordinate 21,721,305, forward strand.
TCTCTTGGCTGGAGTGTCTCACTTCATGTTCAAAATGTTTTCCTCTCCACAAGAGGCCAGAGATGCTAATTCACCAAAGCCTCAGCTATTAAAAAGCATCAAATGCATCTAATATTGTTTGGCACTAAAAACTTCCGAAAGCCTCTTAGAAAAGCCACTTATATCGATTGATTCTGCAGATAAGCAAAACAGTCAGCGATAAGATAATATTTTTTTTTCCAGTGTGATAAATTATAGATGTAGTGCAAAAGCTAATATAACTTATTGATTCTGAATGTTTCCCTAATATGTACTGTTTTACATAGTTCATAGTTGTTATTTCCCATTGTAAGCATTAAACTTACAGGCCAGTAAATGAGTCCCACAGTGTATGTTTGACAGTGTATGTAATGCCTATAGGCCAACTACACAAATTAGCCATCAGCACTGTGACATCATGCTCATTTCACAAGGTGTCAGATGAGTCTTTTCTACTTAACTCACATGTATGTGAGGTTCATCACTGAAGGTTGCTCAATAAAACATAAATTCATCATCATCAAAAGTCATCTTGTGATGCCCATTTTCTCCTTTTTAATTTGTTGCTGCAGCGCAGTTTGTTTAAATGTCAGAGGGTACCACAAATTGCTCTTTGTTTTCAGGGTTGATTGTTTTCTAATATTAATAACATTGAGACTATTTTTATAGTTTTGACTTGTCATAGTAGGAAAAGCACAGGTGTAACTAATAACATGAACAATGGCTCCATTCTGTTCTAGCGTTCCACTAAGCCATGGCACATGTGAGCCAGCATGCATGCATTTATTATTTACTCCTGTAAGTTTCCTACTGTGACATGTCAAATTATTTACAGAGAAGACCATCCATCATTTTCTTTTTTGTCCTTTGGGCAAACTCCAGCTGAAAATCACACACGTTTGACACATTATGGCCTTAGAAAGCAAACTATTGCCTGTTAAAACAGACATTGAGCAACATTCACATTCATTCAGAGTCATGTCTTTGGCAAACCGACAAAGTTAAGTCCAATATTTACTCTCCTTTTAGCTCTGTTTATGTCTCCACCACATCTAGCAAAAAATATCCTGCTCTTTAACGTTAGCTGCTAAATGTTCCACTATGTTCGCCAGCTAGCCACTAACTTTGTCTGCCTGCCATTTGGTGCTACAGGCACGGAGTGAGACTTGATGCTAAAATGGCCTGCAGGGCTGAGCAGAAAGTGAAATAATGAACACTTACAGATTCAAAATTTGTACCTCATGAAGGCCACTTTAAGCAGTAACTGAAGAATAGCTACATTTGAGCAACAGCAAAACCACACCTGCCCCTCCTCCCTACTCTCTGCGGTCCCATTTTTCATTTATTTTCTCATCTCCTTCTCACCTATTTACCTGTTTTCAATAAGTAGCGGCTACTGGTGGCGCTGACGCTAGTGCCATCTGTGTCAGTCAGGATTGGCCTATTTAGGGCAGCTAATTCATCATGGCCTGAGAGCATACATACGGTACATATAATTACCCCCCCAACGCAAACAAGACCCTTTCAGTCCTGGTGATTTATGGTCGTGTCAAAGCAGAGGAGACATGGAAAACAAGGAGGAGATAGGCATGAGGAGGAGGAAGGTGGGGAAAAAAGGAGGGATGGAGGGATATTATGGTGTCGGTGGAAATGAAGAAGAGAATTTTCTGAGAGGACAGGTGGAAGCACAACGGGCAGAGAAATATGAGACTTTGAAGTAGTGATGTGGCTCAATAAATCCTCGGGTTAGACCATATTAATACTAGTTCTGCATGTCAAAGTCAAGGATTTCTTCTCAATACCTTTTTCATTTTTATCCCTCTCAACCTATTTACAAAGACTCCTGAAAGCTCACACTGCTCATTTCGGAGTCATATCTACCTTGACTCTCAAACACTGTGGGCTTTGCCACTGCTGGCAGGAAGACATAGCTGAATGCATTGTTTTCCTCCACATCCTATGAGCACCTGTTGTGCTTATTTTAAAATGCATCATTGGCCTGTTTCAACCGTGACAGTTGTATTGTACAGCTGAAGGCCAATGAGATGGCTATACAAGTGAAAATGAGGGAAAAGGAGGGAGATGGAGGAGACGAGAGTAACAATGAAAGATTTATGACAGGCATTGAGAGCAGGCGGCGGTTTTATCAGCCTATTATCAACCAAATCGCCCCCACTGAGATGTAGCACATATCTACTCTGTTCTGCACTCTCTCTGTTCTGTATCCCCCACTCACTCTCTTTCTAGATCAATGCTCACCCCCGCCGTCATCACCATACATAACCTGACTTTCTCAACCTTACCTTTCACCGTTCACTCTTTTACCCTTCCTTTAGTATTTGCTCACCTCTCACCTTTCCCCCCCCATCTTCCTTCTCATCTCTTTGACTTTGTGTCTCTTGCTCAGACCCTGTTGCCTCTCTTTCTCACTAACTTATTCTTGTCTCTCTGCTTTATTGCTCTCACTACCTCCCTCCTCTCCCTCTTCCCCCTCCCTGCTTCCCCTAGCCGCTGGAGTATTTTCTGTCTACTTTGCTTACGCCGTCTGTTTTTCCCCCCACACTCTGCCTGTATATCTGCCTGCTCTCCGTAACCCATGAGGGCTCTTAATCAATGGAAGTTCACCTTACCTCTCTCTCTTTTTCCCTCTATCGCGTCCTCCTCCTCTGCTCCAGCCCCTCCAGTCCCCACCCTATTTTACTCCCCCCACCACCCCTGAGAAAAACAAGGCACCTAAGGGTGAGCAGGTTAATGTTCTGGCAGTTTGAGATACGCTTGTGACATTTCAATCCAGCATCTGTTTTTATCGCAGCTGATTTAAGGAGTGCGGGGGTGCATGAGGGGGTAATGGAGGGATAAAAGGAGGGATGGGGAGAAGGAGAGGGAAGGGGGGAAAGAAGGAGGGAGCCCATGGGATGGTGCAGCTACCCAGACTGTGGACTGTGTATGAGGCACAGCAGGGGCTGTGGACCTGCAGTTGCAGATCAGTCAATAAATAGAAGCATATGGTCATGTCGCCCCCACGTGGCAGGCAGCAGAACTCTTGGAGCAGGGACAAACTGCGGCAGTGCCACAGACAAAAATAACGGCATGTATTCTTGAAGTACTGGAGAGTGATTGAGAGCAAAGCAAAAAAGCAAACATGCTATTATGTGGGCAGAGCGATACAGAGTCATCTGTATTCTCCTTGGTGTCAATCATGACCTTTGAAAGGAATAATAAAAATCTGCAAAGAGGTGATGAGAATGTTGGATGCAGAGAGGTGATTACAGGAGAAATGAAGTGGAGAATGTCATGTGAGGAAAATAGCAAGTGGCAGTATGAGAGGCCAGGTGAGGACAAATGCAGAGAGGTGATACAAACACAAGTGAGTCAGAGTTAAAATGAAAAGCATGGAATATACGCCAGAGAGTAACACTGAGACCCCAGCTTTTGGGAGAGTAAAGCAGCCAGAGAATCGGATAAAGAAATTGAAACAGAACTCCAGAGGTTTGACCAAGTGAGAAAAAATGGATGAAGGTGAAAACAGAGAAAGAGGACCGCCAGACTTTCAATGAGGGTAGTAGGGATAGAGACAGTGAGGGAGGGAATAAGAAAAGAGCCGACAAATAAGAGAGAGGAAGCAGATATGACAGAATAAGTAAGTGAATTAGGAGAGACCGGGCTGTACTAGATGAGCTGCGGGGGGGCTGGAGAGAGGGAGGACGGATGGGTGAGGTGGGGGGTGGGTTGGATGGTGGGATTGCTACATCAAGCCGCCAGCCGGCACTTTCTCTGGAGTTTTATTTGATATGAATTCAATAAGCAGCGGCCAATCTTCGTGCCCCGGGTGTAATTACCGGCAGAACAGCGGGGGCATTGTAAGCTTCGCCACTGCCTAAACGCTCCCCTGCTCGCTTCCAGGTCAGCACTGATCGTCTGAGAATGTCAATTATCGTCTTAAACGCCGTCTGAGGAGCAATGGAAGAGAGGGGAGGTAGGAGATGAAAAATAGTAAGCTAGGGAGGAAATATTTGCCCAACGTCGCAGCTTAAGAAAAAGAAGAGGAAGAGTATGAAAGATAAGGCTACAGGCGAGAATACTAATGGGTTCCTCTTCGTTGTTTAATACAAGATAGGAAGCAAGAGAGCTAAGTATACTGTATACCCTGTGCCACTTCACTTAAGGTCCCGTCATCTCGGACTTAATGTACCATACATGGCACAGCAGAGTTGAGTTGAGGCTTAGGTGGCGGTGGAAGGGGCAACCTGTCCAGTATCCCTAAGAATTACATCCATACTGGATGATTCTGCAGCGCATGATTCACATCAATTTCCGTCACACAGTGTGAGGAAGTTGTGAGCCCTTTATATAGCCTAGTGAGACAGAATAATAGTGTGGAGGTCAGGATGGTCAATAAGCATGTAGCACATCTGATTTTCGCACATGACTGGAGTTTGCATCCCGTCACAGTCCTGCAGTTAACATTTGCGTACTAATGAAACGTGACCGTGATTTTTCCCTAACCCAAAACATGTGTTTTACTTGGTAAGCTGAGTAACTGCTGGCAGTAGACCCTTTTCACAGCAGACATTTTGACTTGTCAAAGGTGGAAAAACACAGGTGAAATGAAAAACCTTAATGATGGCTGTATTGCATTTCGGTGAGCCACTTCCAGGCTTCTGGTATTGTGCATGTTCACTTATTGATGTGGCTTACTGGGACACTTGAATGGAGCCATTGTTAGTGTTATTATTTACACCTGCGCTTTCCCTGCTTTGGCATGTCAAAATATCTACTGTGAAAATGGTCTATAGCTTCATATTAAGCTTACAGACATGAGAGTGAGATCGATTTTCATCTAACTCTGGGTAAGAAAGCCAGTAAGTGTATTCCCCAAAACTATTCATTTAACCATAATGTATTTGCTATTGATCTTTCCCTAACCTTACACATACTGTAGTGGCCAAGATAGTTGGAATTGGACATTTTTGTCTGCCAATAGGGTGTATGTCGTACTTTTTAGCAGCTAAGGGCATTGATATTCTCAAACCAAAGTACTCGTCGGACGGTCGAACAGCTTCTGAAACCCCACACCTTTCTGACATCTTAATTGTGGGGGCTGTGTTCGACAGTTTCTCAAACTTCCTGAGAACCAACAATTCAAAATTCATGCTATGCATCAATTTGCCAGATGTGAAGAGATGAGGAAATAACCAGGGTTTTTTTTCATTCTTAACACAATTATATGTCATTTTTCACGTGCAATACTGAGTGCAACACCAGTCCAAGTCTTCCAGGAGAGACCGTCTGAAAGTATATGCAGTTATCTCTGTATTTAAACAATTATTGCATCTCGCTCATCTCTATGTTGGAAGGCTTTTCACCCTGCCTTTGAATGTGTCCATTCGGACAGCTATAAACAGCTGCAAACACTTTTGTCTTCTGACGTGGTCAGATGACACATTGTAGTTTTATTCCAGCATGCCTCTGCCTTACAACTTTTAACCTAATAGTGGGAATCCAGATGGATGTGTCATAGTATTTTCCCCAGAACTCCCATCACCACCATTAATCTAGTGCACTTTTTCATCATAGAAGAATGCTCAGTTTGAACAGAATCTGTTTATATCCCAACCCGCTCACATTCATTTAACCTTCTTTATGTGTTAATTATTCAAATCGTCTGCAAATCTCGTTGTGTATTCTTGAATCCATCCATTCATCTTCCACCTATTTTTTTCATGTCAATAGATTTCATAATTCTGCCCTTCATCTTTTTTCCTTTCTTTCATTCATTTCCATCAATTTACATTCATTCTATTCATCAAGGTTTACTACTTATTGTCCTTTGACAAAGCACTTTCACTCAGCAGTGACTGTCAGCCTTGATTTTTTACTTTAAACTATTCATGGTTACAATGAATTCAATTGAAGTTCACTGCTCCATATCCTGATCATTCCTTCAACATATCACCATACATACAGTACATTTATTGAATATCATTCTTCTCTGTATGTGGCCAGCTGCCCGAAAGGTTTTTCATCATGAAAACATGTGATCGATAGCGACATATGCAATATGACTGTTATTTCATTGCACTCAGGCAACAAGACCTTTGAGTAGCATTCTGCCTATACAGTAATGGGCAGCAACATATATGCATTACAGATTAGGTGTGATCCTAGTGTAATGTATGTCCACATCCATCCATCTAGTTATCCATCACTGAATCCATCCATCCATCCACCCATCAACCCAGCCTCATAGCAACCCATTCATCCACCTCTGTTTCCTTTCCTCAACCCCTCTGTGCCCCCCCTCCCCTACTTCTCTCGTTTGGTGGGTGCCGGTGGGAGTGGGCCGCCCTTGATCTGCTCTCAGAACAAACAGCCTGGTAAACATCATGAAACATTTAGAGGAGGCAGAGCAGCCTTCTCTCTACTGTAATTCACACTGGCAACCCGGAGATGCACAAAAACAGCTGCTCCCAAACCTTGCCCCTGCAGAGGAGTTTCAGTGCGTGTGTGCACGCATGTACTGTATATGCCGTTACATATCTCTGGGAACTTGCATGTGTGCACAAAGATTGTGTATATATGAGTGTGCATTTGTGACAGTGATATGTGTTTGTGTATGTAAGAAAGTGCTCTTTGATTCCAGAAGTATCTAGGACTAAGTCAGGGGCCTTTGCTTTCTGAAAATCACACTCTGAACTGTAGAATAAGATGGCCTATTTGGGTAGATTAACATATTTGGCAAGGGCCTTGTACGGAGGGAGGGAGAACAAATGAACGGATTAGCATCACAACTCACTCAGCTGGAGGTCTGAGTCAATGCCTTGTACAGAACAAAACCCTCTTCACTGATTCCTTCTAACTGTGGCACAGGAGACTGTCTTGTGCTCAACATTTATAGTTATATGTAAAACTGGATTGCTTCAGTGGTTGGGTAAATGGAGCAAAGCTGCCTTGAGATCTCACCTGCATGTAAACATCACAACTCAAATTTTGTGTCTCCCTTAAGCCCAGAGACATTTACATCTTGTCAGAGTGTGATGTCCCAATAAAACCATTCACCTCCTCATCTTGTACAGTATACTTCCAAATGTGTTGTTTTCAGTCCAAAAAATCCAAATGTTGTTTTTTTCCCCTTAAAATCAATAAGTTGATTAGCTGGAAATACAAGTTTTCTGTGGCCAAGTTCTTGGCCAGTGGACAGTTTCTCTGCTCTTTCCTGTCTTTTCACTTCGAAATATCCATTAAAATCAATGAATAATGAATTAAGGCGTGCAGCCTCTTACTCCCTTTAATAAAATGTAGCAAGCGGAACAGCTTATTCAGTAATGTCACGCATAATTAGCTGTGCTGCCTCGACCACCTTCATGCAGTAATCTTAGGAGGCCTGACCTGCATTCTGTTTCTCTTTTTTTCCTCTCATACTTCCCTCATCTCTCTCTTCTGTCACAGATCTCTGTATTTCCCTCTCTCTCTCTCTCTCTCTCTCTCTCTCTCTCTCTCTCTCTCTCTCTCTCTCTCTCTCTCTCTTTCTGTCTCTTTCTCTCTGTCTTCCTTCTGTTTAGCTTGTTTGGATTTTGTGCTGAGATCATAAACCAAGAAAATCCCTTCAAGTGTGTGGCTCAAAGGACATACATGTTCATGCACGCACACACACACACACACACACACACACAAACACTCCTCAGATGAAAACAACAAACAACCGTGAGTGGGTGAGCACTTGCAATGATAATAGGCCCCCCGTGTAGTGCAGACTCCCATGTGGTATGGCAAATTATTTACTCAGAAAATTTGTGAAACTGCACATATGATATGCAAGCCATATCAAGGCTGTAAAATCTCTTTTCAAACCAAAAGATTCAAAAATAGTGAAAACACTTCAATGAAATAGACTAGGCATTAAAACCAACTTCCATTGTGCATCAGTAGACCATTGCAGCACTGCTGTGTGGGCTTCAGTGTAAGCCACAGCGAGGCAGCTACTTACACTACGATCAATGCTACTAGGCCCTGTTAGGAGGGAATCGATCAGCTTAGGACTTGATGTAGGACAGTCTCTTTCTCTATATATCTCTTTCTTTCTCTGTCTGTCTTTCTCTATTTGCTCTCTCTCTGTCTCTCTCCCGCACCATCATTGATCTCGGGCCATGATAGTGAGCATATCTTCTCTGTAGGGGTGAAGAGGTCAATGCTAGACCCTCTGAGACTCTTAATGACCAGGACAATGTGAGGGAAGAAGGGTGGCAGAATATCAGGTCTTTATGTCTGATGGTCTAACCTGAGTGAATCTGCCTGAGCAGCTACATATACTCGAGACATAAAAGGACATACTGTCTCTTTGTTGAGACAAGCCTCTGTTCACAGCTGACACTCCGAAGACTTCAAGTTGAAAATATCACCTGCCGACCTCACTGTTGCAAAGGGTTGGGCTGAGGCTGGCCTCCCCACAGCAGGGTCTAGCTAATCTAAACTAATTGCAAGGACCACTGATGCATATTAAAGAGAGAGAGAAAGTGTGAGAGAGGAGACACAGGCAGATGCCAAATGAAAGGCACCATCTCCTGCTGCTGCTACTTGCCCACACTTGATGAAAGAAAGAGAAATTTCATCCACATTCTCCAATACTCAATGCAATTCAACCAGCTGAGGTTTGATATGCTATTTTTAATATTAGAATGAAATATATAAGCAATAGGTTGAAGTATACCATGACGCAGTGGGGTTTTTCATTAAAGGAACTTTTCTGGGAACCTTTTTTTGGAACTCAGGAACTGCAGTTTTAGTTGTCCATCACACAAGCATCTGACGAAAAAGACGTGCTTCAGTGTTAAACAGTCTAGCTGTCTACACATGGCTACATAACTTTTCACACTTCACTCATGCTTAACCCACGTAACTGAAGCATCTTTTCTGGCTCCAAGACTTTTTCAGTCCAACTTGCAGGTTTACAGCAGTTACTATGGATGAGCACATGTGATGATGACACTAACAGAGTACTTTTCAATCAAATCTTCAAGATTTTTGAGATGCAGTGAAAACACAAACTAGAATACACAAAAGGAACTTTTCATTCCAGATTTAGTTACTTGGCTTTTTGTAGGATTATTTGGTTGAGAAGACTCCCAGGCAGTAGGTTGAAGGAACTAAAATTTTCACCACTAAATTGACATTAGCAATACAATAATGGGTTAAAAAGTGGTAATGACACCAGACCTTCTTCTTCAAGAAGGGCCACTTAAGGGGTGAGATAACTTATTCCTAAGCAGCACTAGCTAGCATGAGGCTCACTGGGACCCAAATTTTAGTCATTCCCATCCATCCGGAATATCCAATGAGTGTCATATCCACAATCTGTTGTGGGACATTAATAGCACCCTCAGAATTTAAATCAGCACTTCTTTGTCTTGCTAGCACCTTTCAAAGAGTCAAGAGGAGGAAATAGAACATAAAGATCAGAGAGAGATTGTGGCTCACCAAAGAGGTAATCAGAGATATCTGACCACCTAAATAAACTTAACTGCCTTGGGCAGAGGTAACATGATATCTTAGCTTCCTTGCCCTGCAGGCTCCTCTTGTCAGTGCAGTTTTACTGAATGATTTGTCAATTACAAAAATAAGGAACAGTTTACTTGTTTTCATTTTGGCCATTATTTACTTGTAAAATTAAGAAAATAAGAGAAAATATAGTGCGCTACTCCACCCCAATTTCAATCCTGTCTGCTATGTCTTGAGACACACAGCAGCTTAACAGAAATGGAAAGACATGGCAACATAAGCATTGGCAACATTAGGTTTGTTTTCCTGACAACAGTAAAGCAGCTTAATAAATGCAATTTAATAAAAGTAATTTGTATCTATTAGAAGTTGGTAATGCACACATGAGAGAGAGAAAGAAGGGAGAGAAATGTCAACAAGTAAGATACCACACTGTGAACTATCTACATCTTATGTCCGTGTGATGTGAGCAGTCTCTGCATCATACTGTACACTTCCATTAGTAGATCATACCAAACTCAGGTATGGAAAGAGGCTAAATGACCACGTAACTGTAATATTATTAAATATAGCATTTTATTGGTATTTAAACTGAGTTTTCTACAAATTCTCTGGGAAACCATGTTGAGTAAAAGAAAAGGTTGTTATATTTTTATATAGATTTGGAAGTGCATGGTTATATTTCAAACTATTTTCAGTATATTGTTTTTAACCTTTCTTGTACTACAGTTGTAGAACTGAATTGAAAAAAAGTACAGTTTTGAAAGGAGGGCAGATTCACCCCCTCCTGTTTGTGTGCCTGTCACTTTCCAACTCAAACTTTCGCCCTTGTGTAGGATCCATCATTAGGGTAAGAATTTTGGTGGACCTGCAGCCATCAGATGCTTTGTGTTGGTATACCTGCTGATACCATGCTAGCAAGCTCCACAAACAAACCTGTTCTAATGATCTCCCCAAAATGTTAGAAGTTTATTGTGTGCTGAAGCTAATTAGCCATGGCTGTGGTGGATTGCCGTTGAGATAACGAGCCTGGAAGGGACAGCACGAGGCCACTGTCTGAGCCTTATGTTAATGAGCCAAGGTTTCCATTAAACCTGCCACCATTGGCTGTCAGAAGTATCCTGAACTCCTGGTGTGCTTCGTTTACCTGGCAGACAGTTCGATTAGCCTAAAACCCTTCGACTCAGGGCTGATTTACATTTCCTTAGTCTGTTTTTTGGTACATAGACCAGGATTAAACCACTCCGAGAGCTAGAGTGGATGACTTTGGCTCTAAATCTACTCATCTTGGGGATGAGTTACAGATATGTAAAACCAGGTGATGAAATGCATAGACACTGAAGAGTACTGAATTCAACGTTTGAACTGTCATGCCTATAGACTTGAAAATAATCTGTGACTGTGCTCTATGCATCCTCTCTTCACTGGCAAATAGAACTTTTTTGCACTATTACAAGAAGAAATTTGAGTTCCTACTGGCTTAATGGAGCAGATATAAAAGACAGGCATATGGCAGATACAACAGTGAGGTTACAGTTGAGATACACAATGCTGATATTGCTCATATTGATTTGGTTATAAACACCTTGTGGGTGTGTTTGCACAAGCATGCATGTGTGAATGCTTGCACATGCTCAGCATGATGCATGCTGGTATTGATTCAGCCAGACATCTTGCTGTGGTATGTGTTTTGTATGTGTTTTATGATCTGCAGTAATACAGAGCCACTGAAGGACATGAAGATGCATTTATTTCCTCCTAATATTGTCCTGTAAAACCCCTCTTCATGGTAATGTGGTTTTGCTTCTTGTTGTGCAAGTCACTGCGTGCTTCTGCATGCCAAGATGTTAAACTGCATTCTCTGTTATTACATGCGTATGTGTGTGTTTGGGTTGTTAGTGAGCACACAAACTTTCATGGATACTCTGTCTGAACTGATAAACAGAGGAAGAAGTCTTGCCTGACGCTAAATGGTAATATGTATTCCAGGTGTGTCTTTGTAATCTCTTGAAGTGTGCAGTTTTGCATTTGAAAGCAGATCGCATGCCCATGCAGCCCCTGGGCAATTAGGAGGTAAGTGTCAAAAGTCGACCTTGGCCAAGTCTTAATACTCCTTTGGCTGTCTCCAGCCCTTGAACTAACAGTATCACTTCCTTAGTCCTCTGTGAGAGCAAAGTGGAGAGTACTTCTTTTTTCGCCTTGGTGCTTGGCTGGCTCGGACATCTGCAATAATGAATAGATTAATTTCAAGTACTGATGGAAAGCAATACACCTCAGTGGGAAGTTTGTTTGCCCCTGTGACAAGGTACCAGCAGAACTAGTAATGATAATGACCCAGAAGCTGAGCAGTCTGCTTCTGTTAAATAAGAACTGGCCATCACATGCTGTCCAGCCAGTAGGGAAACAACTAGCATTACAAGTCCAGCATATCAGTTCCAGAAAAAGCTATTTCTTTTGAGCTCCTTCTCTGTTGAGTGACATTAAATGAACTGTAATAGTGGTTGGCTGATCGAGTGAGCGACAGAAAGACCTAATGACACTGAGCAGCATCTCTAGAGCCAAGATGATGATAAAAACTGGAAAAAGAAAACATTAATTGTGAGTAGTACAGTTTTTAGTGAGTAATACTTTGTTTTTTAGGTTGATAGCCATGATTTACAACATTTACCACCTCTTTAAGTGAGGTGGTAAATGTGATGTCTTAGAAATATGTATGAGCCAATGAGCACGCTATGCCTTTAGTAGTTGTATGTTTTGGACAGTACAATGTTGACACACCGTCTGTACTAAGGTAGAGGCTTGTTGGCTTGCACAGGTGTGATCAGGTAAAGATTTGGATGCAATATTATAATGTCAATGCCAGGAATGAAAACAATTACATAGACATATCCACACACATCCGTGCACATGCATTTATTTTTCTTAGTCAAAACAAGTATTCATAATAAAATGGGAAATCTTTGAGGGAGGGGGCAAGGAGGACAGCAGAAATCTGGAGTTAGTCAGGAGAAGAGACTGGGGCTAGTCTGAACAAGGAAGTGGTCTGTTCAACATTTAATGTGGAAAATACATTTGGCGTGTAGGCTGTGAGACTCATGTTGGAGCTTAATATCATGCAGCACATTTGGAAAACCTGGCAAAGACAAATTTCTTCTCTTTCCAAACTACTGCAAGCAGTGAGTTCTCATAAACTTCTGAGTAACGTGGCTCTGGTGACCATGTGACCACACATGTGTCCCAGCTCCAAGAGAGATGGGTACACCAACTCTTTCCAGACTGCAATGGAAAACTACCGCAGCAGCTACTGTATTTCCTCCACAACTTTTTTTTTTGGTCTCTCTCCTTTGTGTATGTCTCTTTGTATCTCTTCCCCTTTTTCCCTCTCTCTCATTAGCCTGTGTCAGCATATTCCACAGACCCTTCCCCCTCCTCTGCCTTTCGAACCTTTCTTCTGGATGGAAAAAATGAGAGGAGGGAGAAGGAAAAAAAAAAGAAGTGCTGTTGTTGGAATATGTGTCAGTTGGCCAAATAGGCTCCACATGCTTGTCGTCATGGCCCAGGATGTGGCAGGCCTAATCTACTCCCTCTTCATCTCATTTTTTCTTTTAAGCCTCCTTCCCTTCCTGCGTCTCCCTCAGTAACTATCTTTTGCTCCTTTCTTTATGGATCCCATTGCTTCTCTTTATTGTGCTCTATTTTCTGCTTCCCCCTGATGTCACGACAGGCAAATTAGACTTTGGAAACATATTACGGCATCTTGCTCCAGTTGTAGATCCAAAGTGCGCTTGTTGTGTTGCGGTGTTGTAACTTAAGTTGCCGCTTTGCTGTAGCAGTGGGAGTGTTTCAGCTCAATGCTTGACAGTTTGACTTTATTCCGTGGCTTATTGCAGCAATAATGCAGACTAGCAAACTGAGGAGCCACATACACTGTTTTATTCATGCTAAGCTGAAGCCATGGTTACATTATCAGTCAGCAAGAGCCAGTGTTAAGAACAAGTATTAAGTCAATTTACAGGTACACACCTGTGTACCAAGGCTTTTAATGACTATAAAAACAGGAGTCCCTCACACTAATTCAGTGGTGTGTGCTAGACTGTGTTATGTGTGACTGCCCATCTATAAGCATTTGTAGCTATCTCTTTCCTTATTGATTGACTGATTTATATCGGCACTCATGCTTGAAATAGAATCCACTCCTCTGGATTGGAGATGCAGGGACTCGTCGGGTGCACTGACTGGATCTTCTCCTGAGCTGCGTGTGTGTGTGTCTGACTTTCACCATGAATGGTTAAAGGTTCACTGACTGCAACTCCGAGGTGACTGCAAAAAACAAACAAAAAAAACAAAGTACGCCTCTTTCTTTTTCCTTCTCCCTCTCCTTCTCCTTCTTTGCTCCCACCCCCCCAAACCCAGCAAACCTAACCAACACCCACCCACTCTACCCATCTAGTCCCCTCTTTCACTGCTCCCTTGCTCCCCCATCCCTCATCCTCTTAGGAGAGCGTGGGAGCATGCAGTGGAAATAACTGAGCCAATAAAGACACTGCCAGAATCCATCCACTCTCTGCGTATCACATAGTTACTGAGGGAGAGAAAGAGAGTGTGATGGGGTGCTAGGGAGGGGGAAAGAGAGAAAAGTCCACCTCTAACATGACTACTGCCCTGGATGAAGGTGGTGGTGGAGGATAGGATGCAGGAGGTGTGGGCTTAGGGAGAAGATGAATGAGGGAGAACGGAGAAGGAGGGCAAGATAGAATGAAGATGAAGAGATTCGGCTAGTGGGACGATAGTTTGGGGAGGAAGCATTTTGCGCACACATATGGAGCCCCCACCAACCCCCCTTGATACCTCATCCTTACCCAGGGGTACCTGTGATGGAAGGTCAGGCCAGTACTGGAGTGCCCCCTTGAGGGCTTTGCAACAGGTGTGATCCCTTCCAGTCTCGCAGCAAAAACCTTGGATTCTTATGTTAGCTAGCATCGGAAAGCACAAGAGTCCTCAGCTATAATCAAACTGGATTGTCTTTCTGCTCATTTTTAATTAAAGGAACTGAAGAGACTTTAAATTGAGAAGACTTACTTAATTTTGAATAGGTGTTCTGTTATAGCACAGGTGCAATAAAAGAAGGACATAGCAGAGTTGAACAGACGGTGAGGCGAAACTTACAACGCTGACAGAATAAAGCTGGTTTGGACGAGGCTTCGCATCTCGTAAATCATGGGACGTTTTCAGACCACCATACGATACCAGTTGACTAGCTCATTGATCCTCCTTCTCAGGTATGCTCCCCTGCTGATAGCTGGAACTCAGCCAAACCCACCCACCACGCACAGTATGTGTAATTGTAATGGATCACACTATCATATACATGCACATACATGCACCTACAGTATATGCACACAAGTACACACAGCCTCTAAAACTTGGACCTATTTAACCAGGCCGTATCCAGAAGCCTTGTGTTCCCTGTCAATTTGTTCAACAACAGCACAGACAGAGATTTGAGATGAGGCCAATTTCATCAGAACCGGTTCCTCCTTCCAGGCTCTGAATCTTACGATTTATCTCAGTCGTCGATCCTTCACTGTCAATCTTTTATTTTGTTTGATTGTTTTTTGTTTCCCTCTTTTTTTTATGATGAAGCATTTATGATCGTGTCTCTCAGGGTTGTCATCACAATTTAGTCCCACCAGGCGAGAATATGAATGGCTCATATGCATGTGAACCGGAGCATTTACATCAATTCTCATTGAAACTGTAGTCGCATGCCGCTGCGTGGCCTGATTTCCTTTTGCGCATAGAAAAGCTGTGAAAAATTGGAAGAGAAGACAAATCTGTTACCCGTATGTAGCTCTCAGGAGGCCTCTGAAAATGCATCCTTTCATGTATAATACATAGACCTTCAAAACAATTGCATCTTTCTTGACAGTCCTTTCTCTTTTTCTCCCTCTCTCACACACAGAAACACTCAGAGCACCTTTGAAGGAAAGGTCTAATAATTATTATATGCAATTTTCCTCTGAATTGGCAAGTTTTGAACTGAGCACTTTAAAGCAGAAAACTTTGGCAGAGATTTATCTCTGCTTCTTTATCAATGACATTTACCGATGATGACAAAGTGGATCAGACAAATAGTTACAAGTCGATTATGATGAAAGAGTGTTTGTAAAGCAGCAAAGCAGAAGTGTACCTGAGATGGTGTGTGTTTGTGTGTGAAGGAGACATACTGCAATCATCAAACAATGATGTCTGATGTACCATTATCTAAGTTGCACTCATGAGAATGTGTTTCAGGAGCTTTGTTGCATCTTATCATTCAGTACATGTGATTCAAACTTTAATATATTGAAGCAAAGAAAGGCCATAAGGATTTGAATGTTAAATCTTCAAACTGAGAAATTATCCTGAGGAGTCCATGGATGTCTGCACCAATTTTTTTATAGCAATCCATTACATAATTGATGAGATATTTCACTCAAAACCACAAACTTGAACCTCATGGTGACGCTGGAGGAAAAGTCAGGGTATTACGTCAGTCAATAGGATTTCCACCTCTGGGAAATATGGATCCATCCATTAGTTATCAAGAAATTTAAATGAAAGAAAAAAATGTTACACTACTGGTGGCATGAGAGGAAAAATCAATAGATCACCAAGATTGTCAGCAAGATGCATCCTCTGGGTATCGTGATTGTCAAAATTTCATTGCAGTCCATTCAATAATTGTTGAGATATTTCCATCAGGACCAAAGTGGTGCACTGACCAACTGATTAACAAATGGACTGAGTGGCAGACTGACATTGCCATCCCTCATGCAAGGCTAAAAACCCTAAATTCAATTTTAAACAATTACAGTCATGTAAAATAAACTTAGCTGCTCAAATAAGACAGGTGAAATTCAAACTTGAAAGGAATCAATCAGTGCTTGGTCCTATCAGGTTACATTCTGTCTGCCACATGATCAAACAAACAGATGTTTAGATGACCAACTGGAAACTAAGGGTGTGCCCGAATACAAATACATTATTTGGCAAAGCACATATAGTGTTTTTTTTTTGTTTGTTTTTTACTAATATTTGTTTCATACAAATATTTTTAAAATAATTTGTATTTGGGAGGAAAAAAAAAAAAAAGTCAAATACCAGTGTGCAGGTCGGTTACATCGCTATCTCAGTCTCTCTCCTCTGCTCCGCTGTTACGTCTATCAGCAGGTCTCAAAGAGGGGAGTCACATCCACCTGCTGCATGACGCACATTTCCTTATTTGGACATCACTCCCGGAGTTGGGGGCTGACACAAGCAAAGTGCTCCCAAGGGACTCTCTATAACCTGTTGTTTCCCTTCTCCTTTCCACAAAGTTAGGTTGTAAAATATAGGCAATAAATGGAAAGTGCAAAGCAAGAATTGCCTTTGAATTTCTTCCCTACACATTATATGGTGTGCTGTCTCTGTGTTATGGGTGTATAAATTGGTAGAGGTCTGCCTGCAATGAGGCGATGAGTGAAGTTTTAGCTCAGTAGTCAGCACAGTCATCTATGATCGAGGAGACTCCAGTTCGAGAGCCAGTGTGGGGACCTCCTTCGTAAGGTAGTTTATTCATGAACACTTATTGTAACACTTTAATTTTCTAAAATTAAAAGTGTAATAAAAACAAAAACAGGATTTTTAAGCCTCTTTCCACTTTTATTCGACTACAAAAACAAATACAAATAATTTTGCTGTTTCAACAAATACAGGTACAAATACAAATACTAGCCCGTCTGCACATCCCTACTGGAAACCGCAGATCCTTTTTTCTGTCTGAATTTGTGAACCAAAAAGAAAAAAAAAGACTTTAGCAGTCTTTGAAACTGTTTGAAGATGTTTTTTTTCCTTCTTTTTTAAATAATTAATTTAACTAGTTCACTTCGATTCAGGAGCACGGCCACACCTCTAATCAACTGTCAAGCCTATATCTGATTAACCCATCCTCTCCTTTTTGCCTCAGTTTTCTTGACCCACCTTCCTTTATCTTCCCCTCATCAATTCACCTTCCTGCCTCATCCCTCCTCCAGCCTATCCCTGTTCACACCCCTCTCTTCCTCCCCCCTTTTATTCAATCCTGTGCATACCTTTCCAATCTCTCCTTTTTCCATGTACTGTCTGGGGCTCGTAATTGGCTCAGGTGACACAATTCGTGAGACAGACAGCCCACACTGACTATCCTCCTCCCCAACCTTCATTGCATCCGTCCCAGACCAACCTAAAATGATAACCTCCTCCTCCCATGTCCATCCCCTTCCTAATATCCAGTCATCCATCCTCAACATCCAATACTTCCTCATATCATTAAACCTTTAGCCACATATTGTTGCAGCATGGTCCTTGCTAGTGAATACAGTTTAGTACTATACATTCAGTACGATTAAAATTTCAACACTGAATATTCAGTAGTGGTTACCTTTCAAAAGAAGGTATTGATTTGCTCATAAAATTCAATTCTTATGGCCTATCTTGGCCTCTGTGCACACACACACTTGTCCAGATGTCCCACAGACAGTGGCCGAATGACCTTGTTTCCTTCGGCGTTATTAGTTCAAAAAGGTCACATCCGGGAGAACATGCAGTTCAAAGGTTGTAGCTGCAAAAGTCATTGATGGAGCAGAAACATCTTGATTCCCTCATGCACAAGTCAAAGAGGCTTTACTGGAATTCAGCGAATTGTTGTCAAGCCTGTCAACTTCTTATTATGCTGTTTACACTTTTTTTTCTGAGCTGGAGGTTAAAGCTAATCAGAAAGTGAAAAATAATGGTTTGGAAGTGGAATTGACCTCTCAACAGAGGACAGAAATAAATATCTTGAAGATGTGAGCACTCCTCAGTACCTATTTAGCCATGGAAGTGGGGGAGGCACACATAAATCAAATGCCAAAGAGATATTTATTCACCTCCTGAACTATTTACTTACTGACAATAAAGGTGGAATTTATGTGGCTGTTAAGACGAGTGTTTCTGAATGGTCAGGGGCTGCAACCGAGGCCACTTTATGGATTGCGTGCAATAAAACCCAGTGATAAAACAATATGGAAGCTGTGGACCTGGCCGTCAATCAAAGGTAAGCATGATAAGTAAGTTCATTAATTTTAATGGAGTAAATTTTTCTCAACAATGCACCAGCCGTGCCACCATAATCCGTATTTCTTGTCTTAATACAGTGCTTTAACCCAGATACAATAGAAGCAAGTCTTCTTTACCCTTCAGTAAGCCATGAATCAAACAGTGAGGGGTGAGGCATGGAGTACATGGAGGGAGAAGGGGGAGGCGGAGGTGATGGTGAGGGGTTGAGAGGGTACAAGCCTGGAAGAGCTTGCTGGACAGATGCCCCGGGCGCATTTTCCAGCGCTGTGGACAAGGTGATGTCACCACACGTTTCACCCAGGGATCTCCTAAAGAAGAGAGGGAGTGAGAGGGGGGTATTGCGAAGAGACAGGAGGAGAGTTAGGCAGAGGGAAGAGAAAGAGACGGAGAGAAAAAGTAATAAGAAACCGAGAGATTGATATAGAGAAGGCAAAGAGAGGGTGAGAGAGGAAGAAAGGCAGAGAGAGAGAGAGAGAGAGAGAGAGAGAGAGAGAGAGAGAGAGACCTGGGATTTAGATTGTGGGGCAGCAGGAGAGAGGGGAGGGGAAAAGTTGGACGCGGACAATCTTGCTGTAACTTTTTTCTTCTTTCTTTTCTCCGTTGAAGAAACTTCAATAAAAAAGTGAAAAGGACAAAAAAAAAAAACCCACACTGGATTACATTTGCATCGTCCCACAAGATTTCCAGTCTGGTCCTTGGACACGCATTTATTTACGGATTCATGTGGTCGCAAACTTGTGGATTTATCAATAGTTGAAGGTATGGCTTTTATGGACTTTTATGGACGTGTTCTAGCGATGCTTGAAACGGAAAACACCTAATTAAGTTTTGCAAGTTTTGCCGAAGAAACGCTGCAATAGAGGCAGTAATGTCAGACTTTGAAAGTGACCGTAGTGAAACTTTGAGGAAACTTTTAGTTTGTATTGCAACAGGCTAGGGCTGCTGTAGTATGTCTGGAAAATCATAGGCTAGTAGTATTGTGCAGAAAATGAATAGCCTTCTACGAAATCACTGTAAATTCACTATTGAGTACAACATACACAGTCCCTGAGATTATCATAGTGATACTAAAGAATAGTATAATAATTTTAGGACATAAAATAAAGTATGGTAAACTCACTTTCTCCAGTGGAGATCATTAAATGTATAGTATATTTGCTGAGTAGTCCTGACACATTGCTGTATTGTAGTAGTATTGTCTTATTTCTTTATTGGATTTTGCAAGGAACTTTTAAACTACAACTAGCTGGTATAAATGCTGGCAAAAGTGATGCTGATTTTTCTCTTATGCCCAAACAAGGCCTTAATTCAACACATTAGGGGCTGAGTTGTCACTATAAATCTTTATGGCTTGCATCCAACACATGTAGCACGGAAAAGCCTCCAGAGCGCACTGTTTTTTGGATCTGCTACATGCATATTATTCTAGCAGAGCAACGTCTGGAGTAAAGCATTGTACCGTTCTGAGATCATAGTGTCCAGAATCTGACTTCTTTCTAGGAAGAAAAGACAAGAAAAGTGCTGAGGAGGAAGCTTTAATGCCACAGCCTCATCTGCTTTCCTCATTACTCAGCCATCCCATGTTTGCTGGCTTCTACATCCTGTCTGTGAACCCCCCACCCCCCATCACTGCTACCACACAGGCAGAAAGCTCTTTCTTGAAAGTTTTCCCCACAAAATGTGGAGCAGCTCAATTTTGCATTTACTTAATTCACCAAGGAGCTCGCTCTTAAGAGAATATAAGATTGATTTTTATGATCAGAGGTGGCATTCTCTCCACTCTTACCTCCTCACCTGCAGAATACATCTTTTCATGAGGGGTTGAACAAAAACAGGATCTAAGTACCCTATATGAAAAAGCTCAGAAACTTATATGCTGCTGTATCTCCAGGGACTTTTTCCCCTGCAGTGATGGTTCTGCTCCCTCCTCTAAGCCTAGGGAATATAGCCCTGTAAACATTACAAATTGATGTCCTTGAATTTAACTACACATTAAGAGTTGCTCACTTAACCTGCTGCAGGCTGCACATGCAGTGTTTAGCTGTGGGCCATGTAGTATCTGTTTCACATACTGCTTCCAATTCCAGCCTGTGCTACAGGCCTGCAGCGAAGTGTATCATCCATTTGACTCTTTGCTTATTCGGGTCAGCAGTGAAGTGAACATTAGGCTATCAGAAATGTAAAATCAAGCTGAAGAAACGCAACGGGTCATCTGCTTGCCGAAGGCTGACTCATCCATGCGCAGCATGGGCTCAGGGCCAACTACTGTAGTTCACGTCATCAGAGTATGCCTCACTTTACATCATTACTTTACTGTGTGTCAGTGGACCAAAAGTGTCATGGCACTGGAACTTCGAGGCAGCCCATGAGCAGATGCCCAGGGAGAGTTGTTTATGTTCAACACTCCCTACTTTTTTTTTTTCCACAATCTGCAACTGTGCTGGCCTGTTTCTCATTCACAAATATTCAAGTGAAGGCACTGAAGACTGCCCAGAATGTAAGACTAGTGAAAACTTGCCTTGTGTCTCTGGTGTCATACAAGTTTGGATATTGCCTTCTCTAGTTTGCAAGTTTCTATTGCTCTGGGTCAGTGGATATCTGGAGTGTCTATCAACACCGCAGGGCATGTTTAGTTACTTTTATTCGCTCCTAGTTCCGCGTTTTAACAGGTCCGCAATGCACTCTTAGGTTTGCCCTGCAGCGCATCGGAAGTTCCGAGAGCCAGTGCTGTGTGTGCATGTTGCTGCATTCATGACACATCAGAATTACAGTAAAAAGAAGCTTCTGTCTGTAAAAAAATGTGTTGGTACCTTTTATGTTGCAACATAATTTATAGAGCTGGCTGAAAACACGGCAGCAAATTGACTTATGTCAACATCCATTCAATATTCTTTCAAACCACTTATTCTGTTTAGGTTCGTGTGGCTGTCAGACATCCAACAGTCATTGAAATTTTTTCACAATTAGAATCAATCGTACTCACAATAACTTAATAGAGTAGATTTTTCTGCATTTTGTAGAAATACAGCAATTGACTTTATTATTGCCTTCTGGATGTGTGCATCTGCTTACTCACAGTGCTTGGCTTATATCACTGTGTGTGTCAAATAGGCATAAATGTCTCTCTACCTCTATCTGTTTGACAGTCTTCCTGTTCAAACTCACAGACCTTTTTTTTTATTTTGTAGACTCTCAAGACATTTTATAAACCAAATGACTAATTGATTCATCAAGAAAATAATTGGCAGATTAATCAATGAATATACTCGTTAGTTGCGGCCCTACATCTACACCACACATACTGTATTTAAATGTGTGTGTATGTCAGTGACGCTAGCTGTCTATTCATTATGTGTTATCACTGCACTCCAGTCAACTTTTCCCTACACATCCTCTGCTGGGAGACGACTGTCTCTGGAGGATTCATTAGGGGTCACATCCTCACAGCCTGATCGGGAGGTTGTTTTCACAGCCCGGCACCAAAACCACTCTTGGCTGCTTATGTTTGTCTGTGTGAGATAGCGCAGCAGAGATTGGAAGCAGATATCCTGTGAGTTAGCTGTCTATCAATCTTTTTGCTGTAGTGTGCTGACAGAGAGAGAGAGCTGGAAAAGCAGCAAACCCTCAAATATTACATGACTGACACATTTATGCCGGGTTCTCCCGTTTAAACAGATGCAAAGTAGTTTAAACAGTGGGCTACTGGTTCACTGTTATTTAATCATCTGTGTCTGGGTGGCTAATAAGCAATTCTCTTGTCAGGCCATAGAGAGGACATGTTTCATTTAACTCTGTCAGAGTCTGTTCCTCTAAACAGCCTTTTGTTGGGGCTGTTGTTCCATCTGTAAGCGATGGCAATGATGATGAAATGTGTGACAACAAGAATTGCTAAGCACTGAGCACAAATTGCTTCCATTGTTATATAGGACAATATCGGTGCCTCTTTTGTCAGTGTACAAGGCAAAGTAAGCATTGAAGCCATAGAAAGTACTGGAACTGATAGCTGAGCTGGAAATAGAAAACAGGCAATTGGTCTGGACCTAGAATCAAAATGACTCCTAGAACCTTTCAGCAGCTCTGTATCTTCAAGGAAGACACATTGTTGTTAAAAAATGCCCAAGCTGAGAACAAGAATCAGAGCTGTGTTGTGATTGTCAGTGTTGGTCACCAGTTCTGTCGGCCTGCGCTTGTCTTCAGGCGTTTAGTGTTGGAAGACTTTCAAATCTGTCATTGTTTTCCTTCCTGTATTGGCTTCGTACTCAGTGACCCGATCACTCGCAGGCCTGCTTACTGGGCTCAGGGCCAGCCCAGCGGCCAAGCCCAGTGGTCTAAACTCGTACTAGCTTTATCTGCTATAGCCAGCTGGGTGGTGGTGAAGCTGCGGATGTAGTACAGAGAGAGGAGACAGAGAGACATCCCTAGCAACATATATTAGGAAGCCTATTAAATTGTTTTGGATTATGGCCAGATAATAATAGCAATGGGCTGTAACTTTTCCTTCAGCCTATGTTCTCTGGACTGTGATGCATTATGTATTATGTACTGTGTGAACTTTCTTATTATTGTGATCATGTGGCATGAAGCCTATAATAATGGCTGCAGCTTTAGAGTGCTCAAACACGGCCATCTGGGGCTTTGATTAACCTTCCACCTATCCAACTGCAGGGGAAAAGTTGTTGTTTTTTTTTTTAAAACAATTGTTCTTGCTGTTAAACTTGCAGCTCATTTTACTTAAAAGTGTTCATGTTGTCAACAGTTGCACACACAGATAAACTTTGCCTTAACATGATTATAAAGATTATAAAAAAATCATTCTTCTTGTTGTTTCAGGTACAGACAGGCCACAAGCTTAGAACAAATGTCTCACTCTTTTCATTAAGCTTCAAAACCTGGCCTTTTAAAATGTAAGAAAACAAAGGGAACAACCATACCTTGAGTCAGCAGCCCCAAAATTGAATGCATAATTCACAATGAGGGGCGAGTCAAGCTGTCCTTGTTATTTCAGAACATAATTTGAAACACTGTCCTCCACCACATTGTCTGTTAGCGGCGCGCTGAGGGCAGTCAGGTCAGGCTAGATGCTATTCACACCGTGTTCTCGGCTGGGCAGGAGCGCCACATTGTGTACCCCTAGGGGAGCGTGGGGGTCATTTCTCCTGGTAGACGGGACAGGTGTGTGTACAGAGACACAGTCTGCTTGCTTGCCTGCCTTCAGGGCCTTGCTGTACCTGTAAACACTGCAGAGTTATGGGGTCCTCACACACGCTGAGGGCAAGTCCAGGTCAGTTGGGATGTGTTTGTGTGAGTCAGCGCGGGCGGTTTATGTGTGTGCATTCTTCTGTGTGTTCATGAGAAAGGGGGTTGTAGTAAGGAAGAGTGACTGTGGACACTGAGTAAAGTGATTATTTAGACGTGGCATGCATTTTAATCCGTTCAAGACTGTGTGTGTGTGTGTGCTTGTTGTTGGGCCACGTGGAAGCATCTGGTGCAACACAGCCATGGCTCCAGTGGAATAGTCTCCAGATGTGTTTGTGTGTTTTGGCCCCACTGTCTGCTTGACTGTGAACCAAATTCACTACATGTAAATCATTTTACCCTCATGTGTGCGTGTCGCTTTGCTGTCTTGCATAAACAGTTTGTATTTGTTTGTAGCAGTGTGTGTGTGTACCTCTTCTTTGACTTCTTTTCTAGGTATGATCTCAGGTGTGTATGTGCACCTAAATGTACACTCACAGACATATTGCATGCGTGACTGTGTGTGCGTGTGTGTTTGTGATTGTGTGTCACAGCTGCCCAGTCAAGGGCCAACCAGATGGACAAGATAATGACTATGATCAGACTTTATAGAGTTACACTCCTTAATGAGGGACATTCTGGTTAATTCATATGCCACTAACAAAGCCTGCATCATACCACATAATTAACACATCAGCTATGACTGACTCATAAATATACATCAACGTCTATTTAGGAGTCAAGCATAATATGCAGCTGTCGGCAGAGAGAACAGACTTGGTGGCATGCTGACAGAATGTAGGAGATATTTGACTTTTTTGACTTTCCCTTTTTCTGTTTGTTCATCCGTCAGCTGGTGGTTGAGGTGAGGTGAGGTGAGGTGTGTTCAGAGGAGTGAAACCATGTGGCTTCTCTGCTCCTCTCTGACTCTGCTGGCCCTCAGCTTGGGTTCATGTGACACGCTGACATCGGAGCAAGGTGAGTTTCCCACTTCCTCACTGAAGTTAAACTGTCTTGTTTTCATGAGAATAGGATTTTAAAGTGAGATGAAGATGAGCATTTACTCGAAATTGGATGCGCAGTATAAAATAACTGCATTAAATTACCAGCCACTGTGGAACTCTATTGAAGTCCGTTTTTTTATCCAAGATTACTGCTGCTTACCGCCAAAGCTGTGAATAAAAATGTTTAATGGTAAAGGCCACAAAAAAATCACTAATTTCTCCCAACTAAATGCTTTTCACAACTCTTATGTCTTCATTTAAGTGCTAAAAAGTCACAAAACAATGCTGTCTGGAGCTAGGTTACAAGCACCTCCAACTGAGACTTTTTTCATATTTTCAAGCTAGAGTTGTTTTATTGACCAATTACCAACTTTTCACATTTTGGAGCCCATCTGACTTTGATGGAACTGTTTCTGTCTGTGTCTGCATATGTATATGCCTTGTATGTGTGATGTGGCCCAAGGCTACAATGTAAATGAAGTGTAATTACAGCTTATGTGCATTTGAAGCTGGTGACTATTGGTGGCAGTGCGGTTAGGCTGTGGTAAAGAAGCATGTGTGTGTTTACCATGTGTGGTTGTGTTCCTCTTCATGAACCCTCAATCATTCTGAGTTCCTCTGTATTTGTACAGAAGACATGCATTTTTATGGTTTCTGAATGTCTGGGTGTGTGCATAAATGAGTGTGTGAGCATGTGGAGATGCAGGTTTATCTGTGTGTTGATATGTTGGAGAGAATGTGTTTCTGTTTGTATCCATGTGTGTAGGTGTGACAGAGAGAGAAACAGACAACCAAGAGGCAGAGAGGTGAAGAGAAATCTCTTTTATTGTCTTGTTTTATTTAGTTTGTTCTGAACTGTCATACTCCCTCATCACACTGTCAGTGTGTTCTCAGGGGCCAGCTCTGTGATCTCACTCGGGGGGCCGACCAATCCTCCATAGCCTGTGGAGCTCCGAAGGGAGCTTTGAGGAGGAGGGGGGTCCCTCCTGGGAGACCCTAGTCAGAGCTTTTCAGATGAGACTGAGTCAGCTTGCAGCTCCCCTGAGTCCTCTCCCCCAGTGGTTGGAAGAAAGTGCTTTCTCAAGTGCAGCTATAATATTTTGTCACAGCAAGCACCGCACCCACACACTATCACTATTCCTCCAACTCATCCAAATCTCTCCTTACTGGTAATTTGCTGACATTACAGCGGGAAGGCAGGTTTAAGTAAAACTAGTGTTGAAGAGTTGAGCTCAGTGATTGCATCGCAGTTCTGCAGTGTATCAGCCAGAGAGACCAGAGCCCATAGTTAAATTAAATGGCTGAAACTCCCTGCCTTTGGTAGTGTTACTAAGATGGATTTTTTTGTGTGCACCACAGACCCTCTGCAGTCTGAAGTAATGGATTTATGTATTGATTTGTTTTGACTTCGTTTCCCTCTGTCTGCATCTGAGCTTGTATGTTTTCTGGTGCCAATGAATTGCTGCATTAATAAACACATTTGTACTAAAACAGAAGTTAAAATTGATAAGCAGCTAGCAGCAAAAGCAGACATACAGTAAAGAGCCTGGTTAGCTCTTTTTTCTTTGATAGGATACAAAAACGTATCTGCTGTGTTTGCTTCTAAACTGATACGGACACCGTTTTTACACTGACACAGAATGTATACATTGTAAACTGATACTGACACCAATTAAGTGATGTTTAACACACCATGAAAGGGCTTCTTTATTTTCTTAATATGCTGTAATTCCTTGTTGAAACACGATACTGGCTGGGTTCATTCAAAAGTGTCAACCAATGAATTATTGGTTGAAATAATGGCAAGGGTTAGGGTTAGTTTGATTGTGAAGTTTGATTTGATAGAAAGGGCTGGGGGGCCAGATTACAAAAAAATGCAATGGCTTCAGTTACATTTCATGATCACATCTACTAGCGTAATATTAACGGTTTTCTGAGGAAATGTGTCCTAAAAGACACTACTTAAGTGGTTTTATAAACCTCATTGGTTTAGAGAGTTTGAGACAGATTCTTAGGGCCATCTCACACCTACCTCGTTTGTAGTGGTGTAATGGAACGTAGTTGATCTGTGATCCATATGGTGATCGCCCCCCACAGTTCAGCGTGCATGTGAACTGCCGATTAACTGCAACATTTAATGTCTCATTTAAGACAAAGTAAACAAACTGCTGTAGCTGCAAGTCATGGACAGACAGCATGTTGCTAACACGGATTTTGAGGAGCATCGACCAAACCAGCATCTAACCAACATCTACAGATATGTTTACACGCTGTTTGATGTGCTGCAGCTGAGCAGCTACTTAACTATCTAGCTGCTAACTGACATTAGTGGTGCACTTTTCCCCGGTGAATGTTTGTTTGGTGGTTTGTTCAACACGCTAAGCTGCAGGACAAGATGTGTGTTCATGTTTGTAAGTTATCATCAAGTTTTGACTGGGCTAGCTAGTAGGCTATCACAGATGGTGTCTGCATGTCAATGGTGAAAAAATAAACTCGAGCAAAACACCTAAACTTATATCTGCTCCAGGGGTGCTGCTTCATAAATGAGCCTGCACTATAAGGTCTTGTTATAAAAAGCTGTGTTCTGCAATATGCAGAAAGTCAAGTCAAGACAAATGTGAACAGAAAATAATTAAAGATGTTTGAAAAAAACATATTTTGAGTTAGATTTTTTTAAGTGTATTTACCCCTTTTTTGTCAGATCTAATCCTGCTTCACATCTTCATTTACCCACATGCATGTGCACAGTTTGCGTACACAGAAACAAACACAGGATGCCAGACATTATGTGAAACAACACAATCTCACTGGAGAAGTTTACAGACCCCTGCAAGTCCTATCTAAGTTTATTGTTGGGAAAATGTTGTAAATTCGTGTGTGTCATGACTCAAGTCTGTGTGTGTTTGTGTGTGTGTGTGTACTTGTGAGAGTATATTGAAAGTGCGCCAGAGGCCTACAAAGGGAAAATGAGTGAGCTCATCCTTCTAAAGTGCTGCGTTTTAAGTCTTTCCACTCCTCTGTACTGCAATTTTATCTCTGGAAACCAACCAGGAATGTTCTCTCTTGTCTGTCTCATTTGCCCGAAAGGCTAGTGAGACAGACTCTCCCTCTGTCTCAGTCCCTCCTTTTCCTCCTATCACCCTCTTAGTTTGTCATGCTCCACCTTATTTTAGCCTCACATAGGCCATAATGATTTGTTATGTTGCATCAACTACATCACCCAGCATGCCCCTCTCCTTCCCATGTGTTGCATGAGTTTAATAGCTCCAGGACCTGGAAGACTCTCCCTCTGCAAGAGAGAAAGACTTTCTGCTGATCAGCAGCCCAGTCCAATTATCTTGGAATGCCACATTGTAAAGCACATTCGATAACTAGCCATACCCTCTCTTATTACAAACCACACAGCGCACACTCTGACACTGTGAACACACTCCTGACCTCTTCTCCCTAATGAAAGCACTCTTCCAAATGCTTTCTGGCACAAAAACCGAATTAAAAACTCAGAGTCAGTTGGTTTCAGTAGGCCCTGGCCACTAGAAGGCACTGGACGATAAGGCCATTGATTACTAAACCCACAGAAGTTTGTTTAATATCACTCCCTCTAAGATGCAATAAAGGTCAAACATGACTAATTTTAGCTGGGGTATTGCAGTAGGTCAGCTACAGTTGTATTAATATTGTACATAGACACTGCTCGTTGTCATAATGACTGCCTGAATTGTAAGGCTTTAATGTGAAGTCATTGGCTTCTGGGAAAGTTATATTACATTTTCCTACTTTCTATGTATTGATACATTTACAGTAATTAAATCATCCAGGGTTTTCCCTTGTCGCTCACTTTTTACTTGTACACCCTCCAAGTTGAGTGTAAGTCTCTTTACATCAAAAAGTATGACTTCTCTAAAGGCCTAAAATGTGCTGAATTTTTATCTTTGGCAAGGTGGAAACATGTGGGTACTCTCACAGCAGTGTGCTGCATGACTTGCCAGTGTAGTATCATTACCTGCTTTGGCAAGACTCAAACACAACCCATCAAAGAGGAAGTGAACCCAGCCAAGACCATCCAATCTCTTTAAGGCTACATGCAGCTACTAGCGGGATCCTGGAGTGGCACTCATACTTTGTGCTAATTAGCTTGTCAACAAGCAAATGATTTCCTTTGATCACAGCTTGAGAGGAAATGGGGTTCAAGTTCCGCAGTGTGTCCTCTGCCAAAGTGCTTTATGAGTACGCAACAGTCCACTAAAATATCATCCACCCTCCGACTTATGTAAAAACAACTTGTTTCTCCCATGAGCATGAGCAAAAATCCCACAATTTTACAAGTAAACACAGCAATAAGCTTGATTCATAGCTATATAAGAGAGGCAGCATATGCTTTATTTACCAATATATAATATATTTATTCATATGCAACAGCAGATCACATTGCTATAGCCTGTTCTTAAGCTGTTCATTTGAGTGCCCAATGATTCAAAATTTGCTGGCAAACTTCCTGCAATAGGATGGTCAGGCTCAGCTTTCATTAGTTTAAGCTGTAGATTAGCTTAACAATTGTCAGCCACATCAGTCATCTTCAGTTATGCTTCCATCAGTTTCAATCCTCATTCACACATGGATTTGAAAAGTTGAGTGTGTAATTTTCATACTGTGATGTTGAAATTTGCATTGGAAGTATTCAATGCCAGACCTGCCAACACTCCCATTTTTCCTGGGTTTCTCCCATATTTTCACCCCGTCTCCCTCTGTGCTCCGGTTTTGTTGTTTCTCCTGGGAAACTCCAGTAATTTGCATGGCCCTCAACGTAATTATTTTGTATGTTTGTCTGACGTTACCCAAGTTGCCAGATCATCTATGAAACACAATCCACACACGACATACAATTTCATCCTATCTGTCACCACAACCCGATTCAAGGGGTGTGTGTACAGCTGCTCTCTGTGCAGGCAGTCTTTCCCCCAGTCTTCTGTCCTCCCTCTGCTGCTGATGTGATTCATTGCCTGCAGGTACTGCTGGTAGTGAGGAGGGGCTGGTTTGTCTCAGCCAGAGGCTAAGTTTACAAGAATTTGCCAAATTTTAAGATACGTGGCAAACTCAAATAAACAGTTAAGCTACATACAGACAGCTTTCATGTTATTAGCTTGACCAGCATGCTGTGTAGAACATGGTAGATGGGAAACTGCGGGCAAAACAGTTGAAATATCACAACTGGTGGTTTGAAGTACTTATTGGCTTTTTACTCGCAATGGTTTTATTGCACTTACGGTAACGAGCATAGTTGTTGTCACCTGGACTTATCCTTCACTTCATCCCCCACTCCCTGCCGTTGCTGCTGAAAAAATCTCCCGATTTTGAAACCTAAATGTTGGCAGATATGTTCCACACATTGTTTATCATATTCAAGTCCCTGTCGCTTGTTACAGCTGCACTGAACAAAAAAGTTCTACAGGATTTTTTAGCCTCTTTCAGCTCAATGTTTCGATTTTGCCAGGTAACTATTTTGGTTCACTGTCACCGCTCCCATCATTCTTGCTTTCAGCCTAAGGAGCCAGTTGCTTTCAGTGCAAAAGCTTTGATAAACCCATTGTACACTACCTGCCCAGCTCCAAAAGACACATCTAGCATGTCTGTTAGATGTGTAAATCCGCAACTTTTTGCTAACACATTCTATCAATCTAATAAGTTGTTGATATGTCAGTGTTGTGTATACAGCTAGTTCTGCTGCCCTCCAGTGGCATAAAATAGATGAAAGATGGAAATGAATGCATCTTTAAGGTACTAATGCTAAAACCAAATGGTGTTAACTGTTTCACTCAACTGTACAGCTGAGGCTCACAAAGTACAAATGAAGCTGAAGGATACTGCATGTGTGACAATGTACAGCTCATGACCTACTCTCATTTTCACTGGCATATACAGCCCACAAAGGAGAACATTTGATCGAGATTATGTTGGCCGATCTTTTAAAGGGGACATAACATGCTTTCTGTGACTTTCTCTCATTTATATACTGTTATATTACGGGATGTCTGTGTTTAACAAAGTACCAAAACATGAGGTGAACATCTGTAAAAATGCTCCCTGACAGTCAAAAGCCCAGGTTTCAGCCTGCTCTGAACGCTACGTTTAAAGTTACCTCTACTCATCCTCAGATGGTTCATGCATGCCCACAAATGATTGTCCATTCCAAAGCCTTTCTTGCTAAGGTAGTTCCATGGGTTGTTCACACTGTCCACTTGCATATTTCAGATCGGATTTTGGCTCAATCATATAGGCTATGGGTGTACTTGAGAAGTTGACATCCGCAGTAAAGAAGGAGACAAAGAAGTGAAATCCGACTACTTTTGTTTACGTAGCCTCTCAAATTGGAGGAATTTTGCTGAGGGGCAGCTTTCCTAAGCTAACCAGTCAGAACAGAGTGGGCTCATTGAGACGGGGGCTTAAAGAGACAGCTAAAACAGCCTGTTTCAGGCTGAAATGAGGGGCTGCATAAAGAGCCAGTATGAGATACATGAAGAGTTTTGTGAAATGTAAATCATGCAAAGATATTCTAGTAGAGCCCCAGAATAAAAAAACAGACCTGGAAGTGTGCATGATATGTCCCCTTTAAAACATGCCTGGATCAGCCCTGCTGCCAATCCTTAGGATCAGCTTGGGACATCTCTATCTGACAATGTAGAACATGAGCTTGACAAGCTGAGTTTGAGATGTTCTGAAATGGCCACTGGGGAGACGGTATTTAGGGTAAAACATGCCTCTTATAACTTAATTTCTTTATCTCAGGATAGAAGTATTACTGTCAGCCAGCCTTAGCATCACCCCAGACAAGAAACATATAGCCTCCAGAGTGCTAGTCTGGGTGTTTAGGGCAAGTTGCCTCTCCTCAAGTGACTCCTCACACCTCCCATTCCCTTTTCTTCACTTCCCCCCTCTGCACTCTCCTGTTCGTTCTCCCTCCTCTTTCCACGTTCTTCTCTCTTCTGCTGTTTAACTTTTCATTGTTGCTGCATGCTCTCCTCTAGCCAGGATGTCTCTACTCCTGACAAAGCCTTCATCTTGATTCTGTCTGATGGAAATTGGGTGGTGATGAAAAACAAAAGCAAAAAAGAAAGAGTTAGCGGTGACGAAAGGTAGAACTTACCATCTCTTGACTTCAAAAACACCTGCGTAGGGAGAAATGAAGATACGCTCTTTGTGTATGTGTATGTGTCTTTTTTGAAAGGCAGCAGTGTCTTTGTGAGGCTGCAGAGTTTACTTTGTGCTGACACAGCAGAAGAGTTTTCAGGATGGACCAGTGAAGTTATAAATACAGTATGTGTGATTGTGTGTGCATGAGAGAGAGAGAGAGAGTGTGTGTGGAAAAAAGGATGTTAGATAGAGTGAGAGAGAATATCAGAGGATTCAGAAGGCTCTACTCCAAACTTATGCTTGATACTTTCTGTACTCACCACTGTATCTGCTACTTTATTTGGAGGTCACTTTCGATTCATGCAATTTCTTTGACTTTTCATCACAGCTTCCCAAAACACCACTGTTTGACATCTCTTTTCCACACCTTGAGTTGTACATGTAGACAGCAATAAGAGAATGACACACACTGCAGGCAGGCAGGCTAAAATCTGCTTTTGAAACGCTGTGTGTGTGTTTTAAAACCAAGACTAGCAGAAGCTGCAGGGTGTCAAGTGATGAACTTGATAATAGGTGATGAAGCACTAAATGTGATTTAATTCTTTCTTCAGCCGGACTCCGTGAAATTAAATTCCTAACTCATAATTAAAGTCAGTTGGATGTTATTATTTTAGTAATTATATTAGGCTCTTTCACCTCATTTTGATGTGACTTCCAGCCTGGATAAAGTTAAAATTTGAATAGAAACAGACAATGTGTTTCCACTGCATGCTTCAAGGCAACTTTCCGTGCACTGCACTCACTACTTCATCAAATAAAAATAACTTTATTATACTGAATTCATAAAACTAGGAGACACAAAAAACATTACTTTTGTTTGAAGAGCATTATTATTTTCAGTGTCTTAAGAAAAGAAGGAATTTCTTCCGGCTCTATGTTGTCTTCTAAAGTTTAATAGTGACCCTCAAAAAAACCCTACATCTGAATCTGCAGCTAATCTTAAATAATTTGACATTTTGGGGAAATGTGCTTATTAAGATTAACTCTCACATCTGTCCAATAAACACTCCAGCAGGCTTGAAAAGGGGAAATAGCCTGCTGTGTCCAAAAGTAACATGATCCACCTATCAGCACATCTAAAGCTCACTAATAAACACAATATGTCTTGTTTTGATTAATTTGTATAAAAAATGGAGTGCACAATGGAGTGTGTTTTTTATGGGGAGTTACGTGCCGAACTGTTTTCACCAAATTGTCATTTATACGCTTTTTGTACGGATTTAACAAGCGAGATATAACATGTTAATTAGTGTCCTGTAGAGATGCTGGTTGGCAGATTTTGTTATCTTCCAACAGAGCCACACTGTTTCCATCTGTTTCCAATCTTTATGCTAAGTTAAGCTAACGGGTTGCTATAGCGTCATATTTAGCAGACAGACATGAGAGTTGTATTGATATTATGCAAAAGCCTGTTTCCCAAAAATTTTGAACTATTGTTTTAAGATTTGTGTTCCTTTACACACAATTACATATCTGATTTTTAGAAATGGACACCCTGAAAAAAACAATTCAGTGATGTGAGAACAGGTTCAGTGTCTTAACAGCCTTGTTGTTTGAACCTGAATACTGAATGAGGTTAAATTAAAGTGTGTAACCTTCAGCTGTGGTATGAAGCACTCATTAATGATTTAGAATATTACTGACAGCGACACAGCTCAAAGAAAATTATTAGGTTTTATTTTTGGTTAACACAAGGCACCACCTGCTTCCTGATTCTCTGCAGTCATAGTAAAAAAAACAACAAAAAAAAAAAACAGTTTTTGAAAAACCATGCCCTGTAGAATGTCTTGCTTGGGGCCTTGGTCCTTGGCCCCAAAGAGATCAATTAACTGTGGATCACAGTGATTCACAGGGTCCATGTCTACCTGTACCAGCACGTTTTTTCTACACATCTCACATCTCCCCCCATAGTCAGACAGGCCGCTCTGACAGGCAACACTTTCCTCTGTAACCTCCCCTGACAGGGTGAGAACATATCCATCAAACAGAGGCTACCGCGACAGACAAGCCTGGTGCAAGACAACCTGTCAGACCAGCTGTGTTCCTCTCTGCACAGCTTTGCCCTCATTTCATCTAGCTCTGTGTGTTTTACTCCCTTTTACCTTTCCAACTCCCTTTCTCTATCTTGCAGATCAATATTTCTGTTAACTTTCAAATGTGCAGTATGAATGTTTGAAGTTCCTTGTTCTCTCTCACAGAAACTCTATCCATTTCACCCAGAAGTAGGTGTGAAAGGATATTACATTTGAGATAACTTCTCAAAAGACTGATGTGCTCTTCTTGACAACTCATGAAGTACATTTTAGGGTTTTTACTGTTTACACATTCCCTTTTTTTCTTGTGTAACCTTCATCTTTGTCTCCGCAGATGTTCTATGCCCATCCATACAAGTGGATGAGTGGAAGTTTCCTCAGACGGCCAGGCACAATATCACTGGTGAAAAGATTGCTCAAATACGCAGATACATATCTTTCTCCAGGTTTTATTTGTGCAAGTGTTGATGAATACCATTTATTGTCAGGTTTTAATGTGGTGAGGAGATTTTCCCTGCTGAAGAGTCCAGATGTCAAGAAGATCCGTAACCCTCGTGGACCCGTCATTCTCCGCCTGGGCAAGACTGCACTCCTACGCCCCACCGAGTAAGTTTACTGTACATTTCTCATATTGCGCCTTGCTCTTCTGCAAGCACCTACAAACACTCACACAAAAACACAGTGTGTACAGCTATAGAAGGTCGAGAATGTACAACAGGA
The DNA here is from genome assembly GCF_910596095.1 of Thunnus maccoyii. NCBI lineage: Eukaryota > Metazoa > Chordata > Actinopteri > Scombriformes > Scombridae > Thunnus > Thunnus maccoyii. The sequence goes on from NC_056547.1 coordinate 21,756,115, forward strand.
AGTGAAATAACATGAATTTTCTGCTGGATTTTCAGCTTTCTGTAGGACTGTTGACAGACTCTTTCTTTTCATGCCATGTCTGAACAAAGGAAAGGCAGAGAAACTGAACACCCTACGGCTGATGAGCCTCTGAACCCTCTCTTCAACGTTTCAGCGCTGTCCAATGGCCGTTGTGTAATAAGCAGATACTTGGCAAACCATACACCACGAGTCAATCTCTGATTGCTTTTCCAGAAATACCACTTAATTTCCCTCACCACTGACACTGGCTTGTAAAACTGAACTGTAACAACCTTTTGGTTTTCCGGTTGTAACCACATTTACGTATTGTAATTAGTTTTCATAAGAAATGCCTGACTTATTTGCTTGAGCACAAACAATAGGAGTGATTAGCAGGCATGATGCAGTTGCCAGTATAAAAAATAAAAAAGTTACTCAGGTTTCGGTTTGATAGACGCATTTGAGAGCCTGAGCTTGTTCTGAACTTGTTTCTGGGCGAAGAGACCTGCAGCCATAAAATCCCAACAGAGCACCGCTTCCTTGCATGACATGGTTTTGCAGCTTGACATGGTGTAATTATGCTTTCCTGGGTTTCCATGTTGTTATTAGACAGTAGTTGGGTCTAGATTGTGTTTGGAATTTTGTGACAGGTGTTTATTAGGGTTACGTTCTGGCTGTTTTTCAGCCCCCTTTTTTGTTTTTTTCTTTCTTCAGTTCTTCTGAATTATAGCTGGTTTTCAGATGGCTGAGCTTCTTTCTACCCACCGATAAAGCAGTTTTTCAGAACTTGCCAATTGGGTCAGCCTGGAGTATTTTATCACTCTGTCCAGCACAGTGAGCTCCACTTGCTTGAAGGCCCAATAAATCTATCTACAAAACAGTCCTTTTTCGGTAGAGACATTTTGTTCTAAAAGTGTCACATATATTGTTTGTCACAGGCTTAGAGAGTAGTCGTGCTTACAGAAAGGGGGAAAAACACTAAAAAAAACTGTCACTTCTCAGGAAATCAGTATCTTTTTAGCCAAAGAGGAAAATCCAAGATGTTTTTGTTTTGCCTCTTACCATGCAGATCTTCTCTCTGCTGTTGGTTAGGGATTGTCATGATACGGCTTTTATTGAAATCCTGATGCCATCGAGAGCTTTGCTGTCAGTTTTATCGGGCAAGAATGCTACCTGGGTGACTTTTTAGAATAATCAATGTTAGCACATCAGCCTTGCCTGTTGCCTACCTTTCATTGTCTCTCCCTATACATAGAACTCACTGTCTTGTGTACATGTTTCCCAAAATGACTAAAAAGAATCAGACGAGACGCTTGCTTTTCTTTTATTTGCCTTTTCGCCTTTGCCTTCGTGTCTCACCCAAAAGTACATAAAATCAGAGATGACTGTCTATGAGCATCATTTAGTTATAAGGTTCCCTCTCTTTATTTATTTGCTTTAAATTCTTTTTTACTTTTGCCTTCTTAAATTTCATTTTGTGGAAGGGTTTCAGGCATTTAGAAGAGAAGAGTGGAGGCGGAGAACAGATGGGCGATTAAGGGATGCAGTTGTGAGGGAACAAGAGGGTTAAAGGTTCAAATTCAGGCAATAAGTGAATGCATCAGAACAAACCCTCAGGGTTGTTCTATGGCTTTTTTCTCAGCAACACTCTCAGTAAGTGTGCTCAGCATTTATGCATGCATATGTGTGTGTGCTAGTGTGCCTAAATCTGTCCCTGTGTGTACAGTATGAGTGCAGTTGCAGCAGCTTACGTTAGATTTTCAACCTTTCTCTGCCTTAGAGTATATACTGTATTTCTGAAATTGTATAATACATGGCTCCCATCCAGCACAGGCTCCCTGTCACTCAAATAGCTTTTTAATACATTATTGTTGAGGTTGACTGAAATGTGAGGCATGTGTACAGTAATTGGAAAGCATTGTTTTTGCTTTGTATGAGAGGCTAATCCACTCAGCTAATCCAAGCTAACACAGATGAGTGACAGCCAGATGAAGCTACTTGTCTCTCGCTTCTCTCAATTGTCAGTTGACAGTGAAATAGGTACTAGCCATAGCTGGTCACATCAATTTTAATTTCACAAAAATATGACTTGATTGCTTTGGGCAAGGTTTCTTTAATGCAGGTGATATTATGAGGTCAAGATCACAGCCATTTATGACAGAACCGAAATACATTTAATGAATTTAACATGTATTATCATGTAGCAAAAGTGGTACAATTTACAATTCAGAACTGAAGGAGGCTTTTGGATAAGAGGTGAAATGTCTCCAAGAACCTAAAACAAGTCCATTTGCCCGTGATTTAGACCTCGCTGTTTAGTTTACAATTTGTTTGCACATTAAGCATTTTGCTGTTGCTCTTATCTTAAAATGAATTAATAAGAACAACTGTAGAATCAATTTTGATTACAAGATCAGCAAAATTATAAGCAACTAAAGAGAAGGAGCAGAAAAGGTGGTGGCTTTCATGCTCTTTAAATGTTTCTGTAACCAGGGTAGAATCATGAAAGGAGGGGAATAAAAGAAAAGCGAAAGAGAGAAATAGAGATTATATTTTTAGAGAGCGGGGATATGAGTCAGTGAGGAGAGAAAGATACACTTTTAGATACTGCATTTCAGCCTACATGGGTGATGGGGCATGATTGCTAGTCTGGCTATTATTGAATTGAGCATGTACAGCGAGCTTGCCCAGACTCAATGCATTAGTAATAGAAAATGACTGCTGTTTTGGGGCTGCAACTTTGTAGAATTTATACCGTATAAACTTTTATAAACCTGGGGAATGTTTGAATGAATGAGTATACATGCCCTTTTTTTAGCTCTTTTCTGAGTCAAACTTCTAAACTGCTTCAACCTTAGAGCTGCTATAACCACAGTGTTCAGCAGCTCAACTGGATTTGTGCAGATGGGAGCACAGGAGCACATTTTTTTAAGGAGTCTGCCCCACTGGTCACCTTTTCCAGTATTTGACAAGAGATTTAAATTCTGCTTAGATCCACAAAAAGGCTTGGGCTGGCGCTGAGAATGGCAATAGAGTATACTGTATATGAACCAGCCATCAGCATATAGATGTTCTCATCATTGCAAGTAAGAGTCCTCAAGTCCTAAATATTTTAGCCACGCTAGCGGCAGGGCTGTACAGTCAGAAGGGCAATGACGGTCATCAGTCGGTCCACCTCTTTGCTTCAGACCGAAATATTTCAACAAATATTAGATGGATTGCCATGAAATTTTGCACAGACATTTAAGGCCCCAAAGGATTAATCCTAATTACTTTGATGATCTCCTGACCTTTCATCTAGCACAACCAGCATGTCAAATTTTTCACTTCTTCAAGTGAAATATCTCAATATCCACTGGATGGATTAGAACAATTTTTATTACAGACATTTATGGTTTCCAGGCGATGTATCCCTTATGCCTTTCGTAATCCCCTGACCTTTCCTGTCGTGCCACCATGAGGTTGACATTTTTGGTTCATAGTTAAATGTCTGAACAACTATTCCCCCAGAATTGTTACAACTTAGGTGATGCCTTGACATTTTATCTAGCATAGCCTAATCATTCAGCAAAACTAATGACATTGCCATCAGCTTCAGCTGATAGAACTAATAAAATAGTTGCATCATGTAACATTTGGCCATTGAGATTGTTAAAACTAGCTATACTCTTGTAAACCCTTTTGTGTCAGGTACCAGATATTTAATTTTTTTTTTTATCAGTTGTATAATGCATTCAAGGATAGAAACTTGCTCCAGTGTAAGCAATTGATTCCTGCACAATCAACAGTATAAGGGTGTCTACGCTCATCTCCAGGTGATATTTCCATCTTAAACCAGAGATCTGCTTTTTCAACATTAGATTTCCTCTTTCCCTCTTCCCCTGTGCCTCTCTGGTGTGCACTGACTTTCTTCTGTCTCTCTCTTTTAGAAAAAAAAAGAAAAAGAAAAAAAAACAGCAGAAGTAACTTTCTCTCTGAGTTGGGAGAGGCTAGATCTGAATCTGTCTGGCCCATACTGAGTGATTTATCTCCCCATTGCATGTGTGTACAAGTGTGTGTGTGTGTGTGTGTGTGTGTGTCTGTTTGTGTCTGTGGGGTTTATGTGTTTTCTTTCCGGGACCCTGAATGTAATAGGCCAAGGTGAGGTACTTCCAACTTAAAAGTCAATAGTTTGTGAGTGGTTTTGTGCCCTGGAGCTCATGTCACTAATCGACAGCAAAACAACTCTATTCTCAACATTGATTTCGTTCTCTTTCTCTCTCTATTTGTCTGTCTGTCTTACCATCTTCATATTGTCTACCTACACACTTTTCTGTGGATTAGTTAATATCAAACTCTTGTGAATTTCCATATACTACAAAGAATTTCTTGATCTCTCCACCTCTGTCTCTATTTCTCTCTCTCTTTCTCTCTATCTCCAGGTTCAGTATTTTCTCTTTCTCACCTTTTCTCCTACTCATCCTCTCTTTGTTTTGACGCCCTGTAGTTGGCTGTTTTCCCTTGGATCTTCCCTCAGTCATAAATCACTGTCACCCCACTTCTAGGAGTGGGAAACCAGCTGCCAGCATCAACAGTTCTGCATGCATGTGTGCGTGCGTGTATGCGTGCATGCATGTGTGTGTGTGTGTGTGTGAGTAAAGAGAGAGAGAGAGAAAGAAATACAGCAAGAGAGAATATTTCAAAGTGTCCACCATCTCAGCGAGCATGCATTTCACTGGGCTTGTTTGTGAACCCTTCATCTCTCAATACATATACACACACCTCCATGCAGTGAATATTTGTGTGTGTGTATTTGTGTGCTCAGATGCCCTTGACCAAAACTGAGGGATGAGGCTTGCTGGACTGTATCTGCTATGAAAATTAATGCCAGAGGGTTATACACAGCAGGCTTTGCATTGTATTACTGACTGTAGTCACAGTGTGAGGAAAAAAGCAAGAAGGAGAAAAATAGGGAAAGAAAAACACATGCATAGAATATAAAAATGCACACAGAGGCATGTACAAGCACACACAAGACTTTGTCGCTTTATATCAAAGGAAGATACTTGAACCACAAAGTTATCTTAATTTGTCAAAAGCACAGTTGAAGTGATGTGAGCTCTCTGGAACTTATGTCTTTTCACAGTCTGTACATGAAAACATACATACACATTCAAGATGCACAATATGCTCACATACATTCATGCCCATACAAATAACCTTACCTGCACATGTACACATTGATACACAGGTATTTACATCTAGTGTTGGGCAGTGATGCCTCATGTAGTAACAGTAATGTGATAATTTATTTCTTTTACAAGTGCTGTAAGTGATTACAATCATATTTATATTACAGTTATTAATCCCAGGAATCCTCCATTACTTTGGCATTTTTGGGGTCTGCTTGCTAGCTGTCTTAGCGAGAGTTTGATGGAGGGTTGATATCAGTTTGGTGTCTGTGTCTAGCTGCTCGTTGATGTGATGTGGGTGTGGGGTTTTTGGAGTTGTTGGAAGGTCACCTTTGATGGAGCTTTGCTGAGTAATAAAAATAATGTAACAAGTAATATAACTAATTGCTCCCCATAACAATTAACTGACCTGTATAATGTACTTAGATTCACAGTTTCAGAGCTCTCAGATATGAAGGACTGACTGACTGAACTCTGTATTGCAGTCATGTGTTTCCTCATGGCCTACCTGAGGAGTTCACCCTGATCTTCACCCTGGCGTTAAAGAAGGCTGCCCTGAGGGACACCATCTACCTCTTCCAGATATCTGATCAGCAGGGATACCCAAAGGTGCAGCCCTTTTTCCTGTTTAAAATTCAATCTTCTTAGCCTTGGCTTTTCTTTTATTTGCTCCCTCTTTGTTGAGTTGTCCACCTTCTTCTCTTCCTCCTGCAGACATCCCTGTATCCATATTTCCCTGCCTCTCTATTAACCTTCCTTCTCTTTGCCTTACCTTCCTCCCCTGTCCTCTCCCTCCCAGCATTCTCAGTCTCCCACCTTGTAGTCATCATTCCCTTTGTCTACTCATTTTTGCTGCCTCTCATCTCTCTTTTGCATAGTCATCTACTTTCCACTTCGATCGATCGATCTTTTCTCACGCGACACCTTTTCAATTCTCCCCCCTTTTCATTCCGGCGCGCCTTTTGTCCTATCTTATTCTTCATCCGCTCCCTGTCTCTCCATCGCTCCTCCCTCGATCATCTTCTTCTCTCCTCTTTCATTCACCTTCATTGTTATTCATGTGTGTTCCATAATGAAGCACTGGAGTCCCTCAGAGTCCGCATAATCACTAGGAGTCTGAGGCCAGATTTAAATACTCAATGTGTATGATGGATGGAGGCCAAATCCCCTCATTAGGAGTGATTGATTGGCTGTGCTGCTTTCGTGTGTAATTAATATGTCTTCCCCCTTACCTCATCTCTGCTACTGTGTTCTACAGCTTTGTCAGGTGGTAGTTGCATGTACATATTACTCTTTGTTGAAGCCACTGCCTTCTCTTCTCTTTCTGAAACCCAGCTCTCTGTAGACCTCAACGGCCCTGATGGCACCCTGTCCCTGAGAGCCAGAGGGGTAGACCCCAAATCTGACCTGGTGAGCTGCGTTTTCAATGGGGAGGGTGTGGAGTCCCTGATGGACCTACGCTGGCACAAGGTGGCCATCAGCGTGCAACATGAGGCCGCCTCTCTCCACGTGGACTGCAGCTCCATCGAGACAAAACCCCTGGAGCCCCGTGGAGATCTGCCCACTGACGGACACACTCTGCTGGGCATTCGGGCTTCAAATGCTCAGCCTGTGCAGGTATGGATTTATGGAGAAATGGGCGAGAATATAAAGAAAAGATTTGATTGATTGATTGTTTATTTAAGCGTCCTGCACCTTTCTTGTGCCAAGCCCATATGGGCTTACAAGACACTAAACAATAACCAGGATAGCCACATGACAAAGAATGTACAAATTCAAAAAGAGCACATTTCAGAGCAGTCAGTTTACATAACAGAAGTGTCCTGATGTGATGGATACATCTCTGTTTTAGCTGCCAAGCATCTCCTATAAATCTCATCTAAACAACATTAAAAAGCTAACTGAACATATTAGCTTCAGACAACCAAAATAAATCAGGAGTCTTCAATTGGATCTTTTCAAACAAATAATTCCTCAAGTCACTGTACAAAGGGCAATGGAATACAAATTGAAACCCATCATGGGCAACACTAATTAAAGATATTTTTGGTCAGTATTTCCTCTGGCAACTGAATAAAAATTCCACAACCTCACCAAAATATCTGTGTCTGTGCTGTCTTGACTATAGAAGAGTTTTTAATCAAGGTTAAGATTTGCAATGTAAATGTCAACTAAACTCAGTCTTTGGAAGTGTGGTGACCTTTAGTCTCTCTCTGTGTGAAGAACAAACTGTTACTAGCCTGTTAAAGGGGCCATGTTATACCCGTTTTCCACAAGTTCCACACAAACTCAGTCCCCTGGGGTCTTAATAAAATGTTTCTGACATGCTTTGGTCAAAATAGCACAAGGATCAAGCACCACAGCAGCTTTCTCATCGTGTCTAAGCAGCCCTGCTCGGAATGGCCAGTTTGACTATAAATAAAGTTAGATTTTGCGGTGATTTAATTGCAATACACGGATCAAATGGATACCGAAATAACTACATCATGATGTCAATTTGTAAAAAGCCTGAATTCATGCTTTGTCAGTTCTGTCCGCAAGATGACAAGCAAACAACTTTTAAAATACTTGTTTTCTGAATGGACTTCAGATAAAATAACTTAATCTAAAGACATACACACATCATCTAAAGGCATGTTATTATTATTGTATTATTGTTATACACATAGATATCTACATACTGTGTAACTTTAAAATTACATAAAATCACTGGCTTTTAAGATGTTTATTATTGATTACAGCAGCTGAAATGGTGTGTGACTCCAATGTTAGCTCCGGCTAGATTGAGAAGCAAGATTGAAGATAAATCCACTTAATCCCAAAAGTTTGAAAAACAAACTCCTCCTGCCGGTAAACTGCTCCAGATCAGAGAGTTTATTCCTTCAGAAGATGAGACAGCAGCAGCAGTGACGCAGGACTCTCTGGCTGTGCTCCCCGGCCGGCTCTGTCCTGCAGAGCTCCCTGGGGCTCAGCAGCCGTGTGTCGGCAAGCAGCGGCTCTGTCCCTTGTCCAGCCCCACAATATGCGTAAATTTTTCGCCCTTAGCTTAGCCTAGCCTAGCTTCATCACATGTGCCCCACATCTGAAGGGCTTGTTGAATCACATGAGTACAGAGCAAGCCAGCCCACATCAAACTGACTGGGTGGTCTTATTTCACTTATTTGTGTGTTAGTAGGCTCATCAGAGACCAAAATACACATGCACAAGCACTGAAAAAGTGAGTTTTTTCATAATATGGTCCCTTTAAAGATGTGGTTTGAATGAACCAAATTCCTTTATTGGGACCTTCACCATAGAGAATGGCATGGTAGTGCGCTGTTAAATAATTTTATGGGAACTAACATCCCATAAAGGCCTTTGTACTGAAATAATTCATTCTCTCCATGTGTGTAGGTGTATATTCATATTTGTGTATTTGTCTGTGTATGTGTTTTAGACCATAGGCTTTGCCCCTGAGGGGCCGTTTTCTTTAAGGCAATCTCATTCAGTCCTGATTAAAAAGTGAGCGGACTACCTGGGAGAGTGGGCCTGTAGTGAGCCGGCACTATTAACACTAAATAGATCCAGTAATCCAGGCGCTTAGTTTGATGATCAATTAACTGGCCTACTTAGAAAGTATGCAGGGTCTTTTGTTAGCACAGGGAGGATGTATTCATACATGCACGCACACACACTTGTATACACACACACAGAAACCTCCTGACAAAGTGCTTGCCTAATACATTTTATAAATGAGAAATGAATTGGCTCTCAACCTTGTTTACTTCCTCATTTAAACTTTTTTTTTTACATTATTGAATAAACAAAGCAGAGGACATATGGAGGCCTGTACATGGAATACTATATATCACAATATCTTTTTTTTTCTCCTCTTCTCTCTCTCTTGCTCTCTCAGATGGACATTCAGCAGGTGATGCTCTACTGTGACCCCTCCCTTGCCATTCAGGAGGCCTGCTGCGAGATACCTGGGGCTCGGGTGAGACCATTAACATTACATTACTGTCTAACAATGAATTTGTATGAGGTACACCCTGAATTCTCCTCACCTACAGTTCTAGTTCAGTTCAGTTTTATTTAAGTAACTCACCGAATGAAATGCTAATTTGGAGCATCATCTCACCTCAGTTAAAATTTTCTGAACCTAAGCTAAACTAACTCCACTGACAATAACTCAACACTTGTTGCAGCTTCTTCACAATAAAAGTCAGTCATCCACTTGAAGGTTTTTACTGCAGCAACAGCTGCAGGAAAAGCTGAGTGTGCATTATCAGAATTAAACACCAATTAAACACCACACACCAACAGTCTCTACATTTGCTCTGGAGGCTTATTCTTGTTAATCAGCAAAAGTTTGTCTTCATAATGCAGAATACTGTTTTTTATTAACTTCTTTTAGGTCATCAGAAAAGAAAAAAAAGAAGACTTGGCAGCTCACCTTAGATTTTGTTATGCAGGAGGAGACCTTACTACTGCATATAGCACTCCTTCCATTACTTGACTTAGCCTTCCACAAATATGAAAAAGCCTGACTTATTATATTGGTTAACACAATGTTCTTCGGAGGCTTTGTTTAACATAGGGTATTATGTATACAAATTGACTAGGGCTTAAAGTAATTCCATTGTGTGCAGTTATGCCACATCAACTGTGGTTTTCCAATACTGTTTGTACTCCTTAGTGTAAATGCTTAATTAAAAGTATCACTTGCTCTCTTTTGCAGATTTAGAAGTGCCATTTTATATCATTTTTTCCTTTATAGTTATCTCCCTTTTTCATGCCCATTTACCTCTTCTCTTAATCTGTATTTTTGTGCAGTTATTGTTTGTAGGCTTCAAACAAAAACCTTATCAAAGAGAAAACAGATTCTATGGGCTTAAATACAATTGTGTATTTCTACCAGACATGTGAAAACAGAGCAAGCGGATGTTCAGGTATTGGAAGCAAACAGCCAGTTTGGGTTTATTTTTAAGCTGTTGGTATTTTTGTGCTCAGCCAACTTTTTGTCAGAAAATTCTCCAGGGTATGTGTGCTTATGTGTCTGTGTGTGTGCATGCATATGTGTCTTTTTCATTACCAAATGAATTTATGAGAGGGATACAAATAGGGTGAGAATTTACCTCACAAGTTTGAAAGTGTAGGGTCCTCTGGAGGAGGGACTGAGTGCTGTAAAATTGATTAGAGAGTTTGAAGAAAGAATCCTCTTCTCCTTTGCTGAAGGCATGTGTGCTGCAGGGCTCCCTCCAAGCTCCACTTAAATTTGAAATGAGGAGTGAAGGAGCATACATGCACGCACATACACACTCACTCGAATTCCTGTACAATCATGAAGTCTGCAGCTTCTTGAAATACAAAGGAAAGAACAGCTAGTTGTCAATAACTTTGACATTGGATTTTAGAGATATTACATTTTAGTTTTATTTCATGGTGTTTAGATTGTTTAGTTCTGTTTAGTTCAACATTTCATTGTTGTAGATGTCATTGAAAATTATACATGTGCTCTCATCAGCTAATTTCAAATATACTCAGTGTTAGATGAATGCCATTTTCTATGAATGGCAATGCCCATCAGTTGGTTGGTGTGTTGGTACACCAGTTTTGTCCAGACTAAAATATTTCAACAGCTACTGGATGAATTGCTGTGAAGTTTTGTGCAGACATTCATGGTCCCCGGAGGATGAATCCTACTGACATTGCTGATCCCCTGACTTTTCATCTAGTGCCACAATGAGACATATGTGGTTATAGTGATATTCCCTCTCATTATAAATTGAAATAAATTTGATGATCCCTTTACTCATCTAATCTTAAGGTAATTTTTTTTGAAATGGTCCAATACTGGTCTAGTATTGGTTTATGACCTAATATTTGTACTTTATGTTTAGTGCTAATTAGTGAATGTTAGCATGCTAACATTTAAACTAAAATGGTAAACATGGCAAACACACCTGCTAAACAAGCATGTCATCATTATCATTGTGAGCATGCAAGCATGCTGACTTTAGCAAAAGCAAAAGTCCTGCCATGCCAAAGTACAGCTTCACAGAGCTGCTAGCATGGCTATGCTAAGACTCTTCTTGTTCTACATACAGTCAAGATTTGACTGTTTTCAGTCATTTCTACAAGGTGAAAAGTTTTTCTTTTCCTTTGGATAGATGATAATAAAGGGGAGGACAGAGAGGGGTATTACATGCAACAAATTTGGTTTTCAAACTTTTGATATTACGGTTATGCTACTCAGCCATTAGGCTGCACTACTGGCAAGGCCCCAAGAGGCTTTCTATCCTAGTGGAAATCTGGAGTTTGACATACACTAATCTCTATTAACAGATATCTACATATGAATCTGTAGGCAACGGGACAAGATTTTGGTACCAGAAGCATTCTGGTTTCTGTAGTGGTAGTAGTAGTAGTAGTAGTCTGAGCAGTATTGACTCATCACGTTTGAGTGGGCTTTGGTTGCATGCAGGTAAACAGTCCGTATGGAGAGCAAAAGAGGTGGAACGCATTGGCCAAAATGCAATCTTGGCTATAGAACCCATTGGCTATAGTATGATGATGATTTTGGTTTTTATTAGGTTTTAAAAAAAGAAAAAAAGAAAAAAAAAAGTATCTGCATTAATATGCATCTGGTTACAGAGATTAGCTGTAATGTCATCTGGACCGTCTCAAGTTGCTAATTGGACTGTAAACAATGACTGGCGCATGGAAGAAGAAGTCCCAGATATCCGTCATGCATTATCCGGATAACCGCTGGTTACACCAGAAGCCCTGAAATATTGACCGTTCCCCCTGGAGGCTAAATCGTTGTCAAACAGATAGCCAGTGGGTTCTAGGACTGGTCATACACCAACTACAGAAAAACATTATATATGATTAAAAATAAGGAAATATTTTCATCTTTTAATCAAATATCTGCTGTCTGCCAGATGATGTGTTAAATGATAGCTCAACCACCAAAGAAAGGTGTACAATGCAGGTTGAATTTCACTCACTGGCCACTTAATTAGGTATACCTCTACAATCTAATTCAATCCAATACAACAGTTCTGCCATGAATTCTACTTTTACAAAGCCTTTAAATTTTCAGTTTTTTTGACACTGTCAAAAGGCAATAATTCTACTGTTTTTTATTGAGGTCATAGTGGATGTTGGTGTTGTAGTGGAATGTTTCTAATATATTGCTGCCCTCATATGTAAATGAGGTGGACAAAATATTAGACAGATTGTATCATTTGCATTAAATGGATAGTATAGGTTTGTGTTGGAATAATGATATGTATAAATAGATTGTAAATAATAATGGACCAAGCACAGAATCTTGTGGTACCCCAAGTGAGAACATCAGTACAAAACACCTGTGTCCTATCAGACAAGTTTGAATGAAACCAGTTCTGAGAATGATTATCCAAGCACATAACAGCTCTTTTATCCTGTCTTAAATTATTTTTTATTGCATGTTTGCAGTGTCCACCTGATGCTCCCAAGAGTCGACGTGCGGCTGAGAATGACCTGGAAAACACATTTAACCAGGTAACAGCCTCCTTTCAAACAAATGCACACAAAGCAAGAAATTTTACTGTTCGTACAGATACAAAACAATGCAAAACACATAGAATGACACTGTAACTATAGGTTGTAAAACCTATAGCAAGCATTTCAGTCCACCAACAAATTGAGGGGAAAATGTCATGAGATCGTCTGTAAACTGTGTCTCTTCCATCATGAATCATCACAACATATGGTTCTCATCAGGCAAGACATAGACATACAGACACAGACACGCACTTGGCATCAAAGAGCTTTGTTCTTAAGGCAGTTTGAGTTGTCTGAGATGCTCCTGCTGGCAAGCAAACACTGGACTGTAGGACTTACACCAAATGGCGTAGTTATGCTCCCTTGAAACTCTGCTGTGGAAAACATGTTTTCTACTCTGCTGGAGTCTTTAGCACTTCTGAGTTTTATATGACTCCAGTTAAGTCTGCTGGTAGCAATCGTTCAAAGTATCCGTGGGCTGTGTCGAGCGCATGACAAATAGAGCCTTATGCAACACATGGGAGAAGTTTTTTTCCATAAATTTCCATGGTGTTTTTTATGGTTGCTTCAATGCTGCCTGATACATGAAGTTCTTCCAGTATAACGTAAAGGCAATTTACTTTTGTTTCCACACCCACTTGTTTCATCATTCATTTTAATGGGATCTATATCCAATTATCTATTCATTAGGACCTGATGTTTGTCTTGTGGAATGCTTGTGTTAACTTAGAGCTCTGGCAGACTTCAGGACACAGTAATCAATCCCACAGATGGTTCTAGCCAGACACAGTTACAATAACTCAAGGCAAGCCATCTCTGTTTCTTTCTCACTCTCACCTGTCACACTCTGTCCTTCTCCTCTACTATCAGTTGTTGCAGACTGAATATGGTATCATGATGTTTAGTCTGATATAGTAAAATGCTCCAGGGTTAATTTTACCATTTTACGTTACTGAGCTACAAATGCTTAACTTACAGCCCAGACACATTTCTGTTCTGTTTTCTATTTTCTAGTAATTCCTGCCTCCTGTCTTGTTTATTGTCATTTCACAAACATGTACACACATGCACATACAGGTGCCCACTAAATTTGAGGAGTTTCTATTTTTATACGCAAGTTAGCTTTGTACACAGTAAATGAACAATGAAATCCAAGATTCCAGTGTGTGCACCAGATGTTACTGAGTCATAGCACTGGTTCCACTGAACTAAGCCTCACTGAGTGACAACATATTTAACTCAGCATACATGGAATATCATGTGTTTTGTGCTGTACATTGTTCCTGTGGGGTTAGCACAACTGGGATCAACTACTGGGGAACTTCCATTTCTGGAAATGTATATCCCTGTTTTCTTCTTAGTGGTTCTAAAGCAATAGGTCAGCATTTTGGGAAATATGCTTATTGGCTCTCTTGCTGAGAGTTAGATTGGAAGATCAATACCACTCTCATGTCTGTATGGTAAGTATGAAACTACTGTCAGCCTTAGATTAGTTTAGTTTAGCATAACACAAAGACTGGAAACAGCTAGGCTGGATCTTCCCAATGGAAACAAAATCCACCTACCAGTACCTCTAAACCTCACTCACATTTCCAAAATTCAGTCTGACCTATTTGGTATTTTTGGAAACTTTTGGATCCCCACTACAATTTAATATAAACGTCTATTGGTTTGAACAAGGTTTGACTGCACAGCATGAGTTTGTAATGAATTGTATTAGGCTTGGTGCAAAGGTGTTTATAAGATTGCTCTGTTTGTGCTTGGGTCACAGCAGTTACTGCTTTCCTGAGGTATGACAAATCTCACCCACACTGTTTCTTATCTTCCCACACTGTAAACCTCTTTTTTCTTGCTCTCTTTCTTGCACTCTTTTCAACCCAGCTCCCAGCTGAAAGGTCATCGAGTCCTCAGAAGACCCAAAGGCTTATGTGTGTCTTGTTTCCCCAGTCTCAGTGTGTTTCTACTTGACTTTTTATGTTGAAGTCCAAAATCAACTGTAAAATGTCCTCCTCTCTTCCCTTTGCTGAAACCCTGTATTTCTCTTCTTCCAACTCTCTTCCTTGAACAGATTTTTTTCTTTTCAACTTTTCTGTCTGTCCTGTCTTTCTTGTTGTTTTTGTCTGATTTGTAACAAACCACAGTCCATCTCTTTATTTGCCCCAGGGCTCATGAGGTATACAGTACTTCTCTTCCTCTCTCTCCTCCGTCCCTTTCATCTCATTTTTTCACTCAGATTAAAGAATAACTGTTAAATGGCCTGTGTAGATGGCCCTTATTTCTCCTTTCTTTGTTTGCGTATCTGATGCAATGAATTGTAATGCCAACAAGGTTTAAAAGGATGCACTGCACATGCAACAGGAAACAACAGCTTGCCTATGCCAAAGATGTCATATGACGTTGATATTATGGAAACTTTCAAATGCAATCCCTGCCATTCCTTGGAGCATCTTTGAGAGATTTAGTTTGACTATTACTATGAACTGCCGCAGAACTTGCCAGTGACTGGGAATATGAAGCATATGATCAAAGGTTTGAGGAGATTGTTAAAAATGTAGATGCATTTGTTGATACAATTTGAGCAAGAAGTAAGAAGTAAGCAAGATGATATGGTGTTGCCAAAGTAGTGACAAGCAGACTAAGTAATGTTTCTGAGAATGGCCTTCAAAGCTATTGGATTCAGCTTGTCTGAATATAAGCTGAGCCAATCTCGGCCATGAAACTGTCAGCGTTACTGTCTAAACATAGACAAACCGATTGTGAAGCCAAAAATGGTAGCAATATTGAGGTCACTGACAGATATGATGTAAAAGAAGAAGCAGGCCTGACAGTTTCTTTATTTCTTTCCTTCTTTTTCTCCACCAACAGGAAATTTTTGCTTCCAAGGATCTGGCAGAGAAAGTAAGCCTCACAATTCGCACCCACACATATAGCGCAACCATTTGGTTGGTTGGTTTGGTTATTGATTTGGTTGGACTTTCTGGAGTGCTCAGTGGCTCAGATAAGCATATTTCATATGCTCTTCATTTGTCTGCGTGGGTTTCCTCCAGGTTCTCCGGTTTCCTCCCACAGAACAAAGACATGCTGTTTAGGTGAATTGGAGACTCAAAATTCCAATATGTACCCTTCTTTTTACCCTGTACATCCTGAAATAGGATCCAGGATAAGAGGGTATATGGATGTGTAGACTCCCAACTTATATCTATCGCTGAAATTCAGACAGGAAGACAATATGCAGGCCATATGTTCATATGTGTGTGGTGCATGGGATTAGAAGAAGAAATAGTTTATCTCTATTTCCTCCTCCCTCCCTCCCTTGCCCAGCTTGCTGACTGACTGAGGACTGATTTACACCTCATTATGCGCTGAGTCTCAGTCGGGAGTTGCTGCTGCCTATTAATTTTGTCATTCACCTACAATAGGCATGTTCTGTTCACAAATAGAATACAAAACTCTAGACGCTTCATTATGTCGCTCCTGTGTGTGCTTACTAATGCAGCTGGACGCCTCCCCTGACTTCCTCAATGTAGGTTATTACCTGGATTGGAGCACACAGCTTGCCCTGCCACTTGGGGCACCCACTTGCAAAGAAACAAAAGTGACTTTTCTTCTGTGCCACGAATTTAATTTGGTCAAATTACACAAGCGACAGTTTTGCAGGGTAAAAATAAGCACAGTACCCATAGGAGTCTGTCGATAATATAACCTGATATTATGCAGTACAACATCTATCAGACAAATATGCCAAGCAGGCCTATGTATTAATGTGATTATGGTAATAAATGATCCGAGTACAGGGTAGATTTGGCTTATTCTGCACAATCCTAAAGCTCAGCCAGAAACCAATTTTCCTCAGTGATCATGTCAAGCTGCTTCAGCTGTTCCTCTATAGTGTGTTCCTGCTACAGTGACTTCTTGGTTATGTGAGTCAAAAGGCTTTGCTCTGCCAATCAGCAGGAATCTATTAACACAAGAGGCTATTACAGAAATAAAGTCCTAGAATCTTCTTCCTTTCTTTGCCATTTGATCATGTATTAGACAAAGTGGCACTTACACATAAACCCTGAATACAATAGATTCTACATACTCATTTTGAAAATTGCAACCCAGGCAATTACTAATTTATGTTTATACTGATAGTAGATTTTCATTAATGTGTGTTGGGTCTTGTTCTGTCAAGACCTGACACTAGAGAGACAATGCCAAAAAATGAGTGCAGTGGGATGTGTAATATCAAAAAGCAAGCCCCTCTGACAGGATGTTGGCACCAATGATTCAGCCTGTCTTTTGAGTTTGAAATGTTTAAGCTAATGAATAAGCATAGATGTTGGCATACATAATATAGAATGAGAGCCTGTGTATTGGGAATTTGGATATCAAAAAGTGATCCTATTTATTTGGATGTTAAATAGGATTCTCATGCCAAACTTGAAATTTTGATTCAGGATGCTAATAATAGAATTATAGAGCTCTGTGTCGGAGACCAACACAGAGCTAAAAGGAGGGTGAATATTGACCTTGTTGGGTCACCTGAAACTCAACTCTGAATGAATGCTAACTTTGCTGTGTGTCTGATGAATTTTTTGGCAATTTTTTGCTAACATAATAATATGTTAGTATTATATTTACAGCTTATTATGCTATTGCCAAATGGCCAAAAGAATTAAGTAATGCAGCTTTAAGTTGCTAATGCTAAAAGCCATTAGCAACCTCCAAATCTTTTGAACTGCCAGCAGGCAAGCTTATGTAATATATAAATTTACGATACATAAAGTGAGCCACAAGTTGAAAATGCACAATTGGATGTTTGCTGTGAAAAAGAAAGTACAGAGTAAATATCAAACCTAACATACAGTATATACAAACAACACAAATGAAGCATATGAAAATACCAACTTATTCTACAGTAAATATAGTGTTTTGTCAAACTGATTTAAGTTTGATTAAGAGTAGTTATGACAGCGGTTAAGCTTAATTACAAAGATTTTTCAAAGAATGTATACTGCTCTTTTGCAGCAATCTTACTCTTCCATTTCACATTTGAGGGTTGTACTCACTGTGTAAACAACAAAGGCAAAGCTGCTGAGGTTTTAAGTGGAACTATGTGAGGACTTGACTAAGCCCACAGTTTCAGACAAGAGCTCGGAAAGAGTGACTCGTCACTGCAGCTGGTTGAGCCAGCCATTGATAGATTTGTAGCTCGTAAGAAGCAGGGGAGGAAAAAAAGGAAGAGGGAAAATTACACATTGTTCCTGTGCTACTACTAGCCCCCTTTCGTCTGCTCAGCAAGCTCATAGTCCCAGCTTCAATATATGCAAGCTTCCTGGTGTGTGAAAGCAATGCTCCCACAAACACCGGGTGGGGGGACTCTTTAATTACTTGCTTCCACTAAAAAAGCTTCAGTTATTTATAATGCTTATCCATATTTGGTATGTGTGTGTGTATATGTGTGTATGTGTGTGCACTTCTGTGAAGAGCAGCTGGTCTGCTCTCTCCAGTGCTGTGGGAATCAGACATTCCTATTGATCTCCGTCTCCCATGGGACATGTGTTTGTGCGTGCATGTATGTGTGCATGTGTGTGTGCCCACTTGCCCACCTCTCATCCTTTCAACAGTATACTGTAGCAGCACAGTGGTTCAGTTTAGTTTTGTGTAACAGTGCCATCATCTGGTGATAACAGAAACTACAACATTTGCATTTTCATATACATTTTGTCATTTGGCGGATGCTTTTATCCAAAGAGACTTACAAGTGAAGAAAGACAGCACGTTTACTTCCTTCATGAGCCCCGTTTTCCACAGACATACGCATGGTTTAGTGATTTTTATATACAGTATGATAATCATTCTCTCTCTGTCTGTCTGTAGTGTGCTGGTTGTTTACTCCTCAATAGGGAAGAAAATGTAAGGATCACTGATCTTTACTCCCACTTCTTTTCATTAGATCACGTCAGGCCAAATTTAACATAGTGGAGTGTGTAACTGTGTGTGTGTGTGCGTGTGTGTTGCAGATAGTAAATCTCGGTGAAGCGCCTGGGTTAAAAGGGGAAAAAGGCGACCGGGTGAGTGAGAAAGACATCCGGACACACATATCTGTGTATGTCTATGTATGTGTGTGTGTGTGTGAAGCAAGACTAATATCAGCGGAATGTGTGATGTCATCACATGTGCCTAGACATGCCTAGCGTTGAACGGTGTTACTTAACCTTTTCCGCATACACACGCATGCACACACACACTCTGATGCTGTTATAGCCTATTATGATGCTCGCTATGAACCAATCCGCCGCCTAGCTGATGTTCATTCTTCAGTGCTCACTGATTCTAATACACAACCCACAATCATTTCTCTTTTCTGCCTCTCTCCATCTCAGGGTGATGACTGTTCTGGCTCCCATTCAGGTCCAGTAAGTAACTTTTCCATTGCGTCTCACTCTCTGAGCCTCATTTTGCAGAAAAGCATTGTCTCGTTATTTGGCATGCAGCACAGTACTATGAGTCTGAAATCTAGCCAAGAGTGGTCTGTGATAATACATGCCAACCAAGTGTCTCTAACCTCAGTGCGCAGAGGGATCCAAGGGCCAGAAGGGAGAGAAAGGAGAGCCGGTGAGTGCCAATCTTCTGTTACAGGTTATAGAACCACATCCCACTGCATCTCAACCCCTCTAACCTGTCGGCTATTTTGTTTGATCTTTATTCAAAACCTCATTTTTTTGCATCCAGGCCCGTTATTAATTATGCTCTTGGAATGAGTGTGTGCTTTCGTGTGTTTATTTACTTGTGAGTGAGTCATTGTGTGTATGTGCAAGTCTCTGTGACTGTGAATATGCATGTAAATGTTTCTGTGTATGTTTAAGCCATAAGTATAATTTTGATGCAGCTGATTGATGAACTGTATATACCTTAGTTTCTTGGATTTGTTTGACATGACTGCATAATATGAATGCATGCCTGCGTTTTTCAGGTTGTGTGTGTGAGTATGTGTGTGTGAGTAGAGCATATGGTTCCTGCTGGTCGTCCATACGGGTTGCTGACTGGTTACTGTGTTGTTTGCTATGCTCCAGTAGTGTGTGTGTGATGTCTCTTTAGAGCCAGGTCATTGATCTGGGCCTTGTCTCCATTCCTTCTCTCCACAGGCGCAGCCTGCCAACTGGGGCGAAGCAGTTGGGTACAAGGTGAAAGGTTTACGAAACTTTTGGTGATGGATAATGAAGATATGACCTTCTAATGATCATCTAATTAATTTCTAACCCCTTATTTTTCCTCTCATCTCTCTCTCTGTGTGCTTTTCACCTTTTTGCTCCGGCTCCGTCTAGGGAGAAAAGGGTCAGAAAGGAGAGCTTGGTCCACAGGGTCTCATTGGCAATCCTGGGAGGGACGTAAGTGTTTTTTATTTTCTACTTTTTTTAGTCTTTTGCTCTCTTTTGCTTTGTCTGACAGAGTTGGTGAAACTAGAATCAATAAAAATATCCATGAATGGTCAAACAGTTAGCTTGGAATGTATAGTATATTTATAAGTGAGCATGCACTCACAATGCCCTCATGTCCTCAGACACCATCCACTTACACCGTCACTTTTATCAGGCTAAGAGCGGATATTCAGTAAACTTATATGGTATTACTCTTTAAGCTCAGACTCCCATTGATATCTGCTCTCCCCTCCTCTCTCCCATGGCGTTAAGTCGGCTTGTTAATGCCTGTTAGATTAGGCTAGAGCAACAAAGCTTGCACAATCAATGCTGCCTCATTGACTGTGCTGTTCGTCTCTCACACAGGCAGACTCCTATTCAGGAAGACTTAAACCTTTTAATCTTCCCTGTTCAGCGCAGTGATCCTGTAAACGCATGAAAAGTTTTGAAGAACAAATTACAACGTGTGTGTGCTCCGAGATATTCCCCTGGTTTTCAGCATCAGACGCTCTCACATTTAGCTGTTCACCAGGCTAAGTGCTTGTCGTGGACAGATGGATTTGGTGGAGGATAGATTTTCTTAAGCCTCCCATCCATCTGACATTGTGAATATGAATGTGCTTGTTGATGTGACTTGAATCAGGCAGGCAGAAAATATTGCATATGCACCACTGAAGATAATACATCTTACAGACTCTACAATTCCCCTTCTTGCTATTTCCAATTGCGATATGTGAAACAAATGAGGGAAATCAACAAGTCTCTTTCACTATTTAAGAAGACATTTTGGAGATAGATGTGTACAGAGCTTGTTCAATTATTCTGGGCTGACACTGATGATGTCACTGACCTGTAATGATGTCGTCACTTCCCTCTTTGTCTGTCACCATTTGCCAGGGTCGAGCAGGGTCCATCTGTGTAGTCGGCCCCAAAGGACAGAAGGTCTGTCTGCATTAAGTCTGGGAATTTTTTAGCATCAACCTGTCTGTCACTTACATTCAGTTCAGTTTGGACTGAACAAAGTTGTGTTGAACTTTTTTCCTAGGGTACCCCAGGTTTGGTGGGTCCTGAGGGGTTGGCTGGAGAGCCAGGGAAGCCTGGACTGCCAGGCCCACCAGGAATTGGACTGCCAGGCCCCGCGGTGAGTGTGTTTTTTAAAGAACTCTGAAGGAAGAAAAAAGCCTATATGCACTTTTTTTGTCATTTCACTGATTAAATTAATATCCTCACATTTCTCTCCTCTTAGATGGTCTCAGCTTGACCAAAAAGTAGTTTTATTAGACAAAATGCTTCAGAAGTGCAGGGCAGGACTTGGCAGGGCTCCTTCTTTTGGTGCAGCTTTTATTGGCTTTCACAGCCTAAAAGCATTTTAAAAAGAGTCTTTTTCTTTTCTTGTCAGGGACCTCCTGGTGAACCGGGTGGTGCAAAAGGAGACCAGGTACGTTAACCCTTTGGCAAATGACTTATGATCATTAAAAAAAAATATATATATATTGTCCCTAGTGATGGAAACAAGCTTAGAGAAATTCTTACCAACACTTAGACTTACAAAACCCAGAATGACATAACGCATGAGTTAAAATCCAACAGGCTTTTTTTTTAGGATGGCTTTCAGGGTAGCTGTGTTTGTATATGACACATGCAATGGTCTGTGTGTTAACAGGGCGATACAGGACCTGCGGGAGAAGATGGATTGTCTGGAGATCCAGTGAGAGACTCTTTTAAATATTGATTGGTATTCAGTAATGTATGCATGAGCTTCCAATATACTGTATTCTGACTGTGAGCTGATACATCAGTGTTTGACTGGGATTCTGCTGTTTTCATAGGGACCAAGAGGACCAGCAGGATCTAAAGGAGAGAAGGTATAATACCCTGTAAACATTGTCTTTAATCTCTTTATCTGCATGTCTGTGTGCTTTCTCATCCACATATTGCATGTTTGTTCAATCTTCAGGGTGACCCATGCGAAGTGTGTCCCGTGCTGCCTGCAGACATGGGCAACACAGTGGCTCTGCAAGGAAAGCCTGGCCCTAAAGGAGAGCCTGGATTACCTGGAATAGGAGATACAGGACTGCCTGTAAGCACAACAGTTGTACCATAATGTCAAACTGTAATGTATTCTTAACTGCCCTGAATGTTCAGTTTAACATTTTTACGATCTTGCTACATGTCTTTTTAGGGAGTAGTAGACGTGATCTGAGCTGTAGCTGGCAATTGAACCTTGAATTCCTGTTTGATAGTGGATATATTTTATTTTTCTTATCATTCTGACAAAAGGTATGTAGTTTATTTCTACTTCGGGGTTGTACTTGCCCTTGTAACTCTCTGTGTTGCAGCAAGGAAAGAAAGCGCGGTATGCTGTTAAATGTTTACTCTTCAAGGCTAAGGTCATTTTCTTAATGTAATCTTAACATGTCTCTCTCTCTCTCTTTCTGTTGAGCCTGTATCTTCCCACTTACCCCGGCAGGTGAAATAAGGAATGATTTGTGGGGGGTGGGGTATAAATCTAGAGCCTTATGAGATTCTCTGTGCAACGATTTCCAATAGCACCAGCATCCATCTGTCATACCTGGTTAGGGCAGAAGGAGAAGAAGGTAGAGCAAAGGAGAGGGAGAGTGAGATATGACCTCACTCTAACAAACTTGAGCTAACAACACTCTAACTTCTGGCTCATTCCTTCTTTTCTCTCCTCTTTTCTCTCTCTCTATATATGTACCAGGGGCCTCAAGGTACAGATGGCAAGGCGGGACAGAAGGTATAGATTCCCCCCTCATTCATTTACTGCTTATGGTTCATTCATATTCTGTGCAAACGTGACCTATACACACTCATCGGCATTCTTACTCATTCAGTTATGCTAACTTCAGCACTGCAGAATGCTCTCTCCTAAAGCGATGCAAGCAAACTAGCTGAACTTAACTCCACTGACCAAAGCGCGCACACACACACACATATTCAGCACACCTACACATGGCCACCTTGCTAGATCTATACCCATATGTGCATGACTGCCACACACACACACACACACACACACACACACACACACACCACAACATCTGCCTAATTACAATGACCTTTATGCTTACAACACCTTGTCTAGATACGACATCTCAAAACCAACATGGTCATCAGGGTGAGCTGGGACTAATTTGCTTTCTTTGATGTCTGTGTTTTTCTATGTTTTGGCAGGGAGAACAAGGATCAGAAGGTGCCAAAGGTGAAAAGGTCAGCTTGTTGTCTTTATTAAGCTTGAGGTTAAATCTCTTTCTTGTTTCTTTCTTGTTGTCACTTGTTCAGGTTACTTTATTTAGCTGTCAGTCAGATAGAGTAGTCTAATTAGTTAACTTTTTGCACTTCTTACAATGTCAATTTAGTATGTTTTTTATTGATTGACATCTTATTTAAATATGTCCTAATGTGGATCATTATTTGCAGACAACATTGACCCACATCTGATTTGTCCATGTGATTCAGGGTGAGCCTTGCTCTGTGTGCCCCACTCTCGGAGAGTTGCCCGCGAACATGGTCCCAAGTGTCATGACCCAAACCCTGCAGGGCCAGAAAGGAGAGCCTGGAATCGGACAGAAAGGAGAACAAGTAGGTCTATGCGCGCTCTTGCTGTTTTAGTAAGGATTAATGTGATTCTAGTGCATTTTGATATAGTCATAAACACAACCAAGGTGAAAACAATAACAAACAGTCTTATCTTGTTAGTGTTGGAGGACTTTACTAAAAAGGAAACAATGAGATATAACACCCATGGTAAAAGACAACTGATTAGGTAATTGGTTTTGTTTGAATATATGTCTATTTCTTTGTGAGCAGTGATAAGCACATTCATTAAAATTATGTATCATTTACTTTTTCTGCACCACAGGGGAAGTTGGGAAAAGAAGGATCACCTGGCCTTAAAGGAGAAATGG
Organism: Thunnus maccoyii; assembly: GCF_910596095.1. Taxonomy (NCBI): domain Eukaryota; kingdom Metazoa; phylum Chordata; class Actinopteri; order Scombriformes; family Scombridae; genus Thunnus; species Thunnus maccoyii. Next base: position 21,780,154 of record NC_056547.1, read on the forward strand.
TAAGTAACATAAAAAGAATCGGACTGAGAGTAGGTGACCTCAATAGCAGACCGCATTAAAGGCTTACATAAGGGGAACTCACTCAGTAAGTTGTTGAATGGGGTTCTTAATAGACTTCATGAGGAAGTTAATCACCGCGGTGGACTGATTTTAGGGTCCAAAACTGTCTGCCATAGGGATTTTATTCAGTGGGGAACTTATTAGTGAAAAGCTTAGGCAGTGAAAAACCAAATGTATTTGACATGGTTGCCTGTAGGGCGCACCTTACTATGAAATGTGAATTACCAATTTAAAAGAGCCATCCATTTTTATCAATTTGTGAAATTCAGATAGTAATTTTTTTATTTCTTGCTTGTCTGCAGGGTAGTGCGGGGAGCAAAGGAGCTGATGGTAAGCCGGTAAGTTCAGATTTAGTTCATTGAAACAGAGTGTCTCGCTTCACATCTTGATTCAGTTAAGTCATGAAATGAAATCTGTCCATATAACAGGGAAAACCTGGACCAAGGGGATCCAGTGGCAAGGATGGACAGAAAGGTTCGAAGGTAAGAGAACAGAGTGCAATAACTGTGAAGCAGGAGGTTGGATACATTCTAAATATCTGTCTGGATTTTGACTTTGTTCTTCAATGCTTTCAGAGTAAGAAAGGTCTAGTGTTGTTTTTTTTTTATAGTCAAGGTTGTTATGTTCTGTCAAGAATGTATTGGTGCACTCAGAAATTATGTATAAAGAAATGCGACAAATGGATGGCTTATAAAACCCATCACAATGATACTACTAAAACCTTTGTATGAAGGCTGAGATATTGTGAGTTGTATCAATATGTTGTGTACCTCACTGGCAAGACTTATGCTTTTTCTGTGGTTACTAAATGAAAAACAATAAAACTTTTTTAAAAAAAGTTTAAAAAAAGTTTTTAAAAAAAGAAATCATGTACAACATGTAATTATAGACAGATTACCCATTTTAAAAATGATGGAGGATGTGTGTACAGCAAAGTAAAAATTAAAATGTTCATGGAAGCTAACAAATAATACATTTAAATATATGTAGAAATAAACCCACTTGCTGGAAACCAATAAAAGTTTACAAACAGTTTGGAGTTAAAAGTTGATATTGCAATCAGCACTCATCCTTGCATTGTCAAAATGTGACATAAGCATATGTGTATGAAATTACTTCTGTTTTCCTGCACAACTTGACACTATGCACCTTTATGCCAGACCTGTTACAATATTGAAAATTCTCATTCATAGGATTTAATAAGTACAGTTAATCAGTCACTCAGGATCATGAAAAGAAACTTTTCACACAAGTTATTGATTTTTTTTTTCTCTGAAAGGTTTTTAGCATAAACACTCAACACCGTGATAGAGCCATTAGCCATAATCACACAGTAACAGTTTGAGCCATCTTATCTGAAAACAGGTGTTTTTACAAATGTCTGTGCAAAACCATCCACCATCTTTAAAAAATTGAGGGCTCTGACCAGGTCGTTAGATGCAGTCTGAGCTGAAAGAGAGGTCTCCTTCTTGGGATATTGTATATTTTCCATGTACTTACTTTTGCAGTTTGTGCAGTTCAGGGCAAAATGAACTGATGTTGATCATAAGCTTGCAGTTATTCTAGTTTATTTCTACGTGTGCATGTGACATTGCTCAGAAACAATATGTGTGATTATACCTTTTGATTATACCCCTTGACACTATCTCATCCCATGTTGCTTTAATATTATATTCATGTTTTGACAGGGAGAGCAAGGACTACCTGGTCTTAGTGTTCCTGGCTTTAAGGGTGAGAAGGTATGAGTAGACATACTGTATATATTCATTCTTTGTGTCCTCTAGCTTGATTGTCATGCAAACAAACCTTCCTGACTCTTTGCCCTTCCCTAGGGCGAGTGTGGTGTTTGCCAGCCATCTGAGGTTGGCAGCGGTCCTCCCATCATCAAAATGTCTGAGGGAATAAGAGGCGAACCAGGCCCTCCAGGGCCCCCCGGACCTCCAGGGCTTGGGGCCGATGGCAAACAGGTGCAGTTCATACGATGCTAGCCATCACAGAAATATCTAGAAACAAAATCAAATTAAATATCTACAAACACACACAGACAGCTTTTTAGAATCAGTAACTTGATATATATATTTGATTTGTTTAATTAATTTTATTTTTTTGCATTATAACCTTGTGGTGCTGGAAGGAAATTGAGTTTATTCAAAAGAGCTACAAAAATTACTGTCAGGTGAGGAAAGGTCAGTGCCTCTCAACACTTTCTTGGTCCCCCCTTTAGAGGGCAGTATGATGCCCTCTGAGTACCTATGCTCAGGAGCAAAAGACTCCTTAATCCCTGCTGCTTAAAATGATTTCAGTTCTTATGTCCGTATTTCCTATTTTGCACCGATGACTGACTTTATATTGGAGTTTATTAAACTATTGACTTCCTGTCTGACTTTAATGAATGGTTTAAATTGTATTTTGTATATGTTGCCACCATTTGTTTTATTGTGCTCTATATTATTACATATGACATTATTGTGCTTTAATTGCATTTTATTGTTTATTATAATCATTGCTGTGTGTTTACTCTATAAAACTAGAGACAATATAACAATTATATAACAATATAACTTGTTACTTGAAAATGTAATACTCCTACAACTTACAACCAAGCCCTTTTAGGGGGCAAATAAAGATAGCATTGTTTCATAGCATACTTCAACAGTTTAGTTAAACAGAAATCTACACTGCATACACCACCACTGTCATAAGTATATGTTGTCATCAGAATTATTAGTAGACATCAAATTATACAAAGTAGCTTCTTGTTATCCTATTTTGTTTCAACATTGAAACTGATTATTCAGCATCTGGATGAGTGAAAAGTTTTTGGTGAATCAACCCAATGCTTATTGTACAAGTAGGATATGCAGGGATTCTCGTCTTACCGCAGAATATTTACTAAGTGTAATAAATCTCTGTTGGCTTCTGTCACACCTCCCAATTACATGCTGTGTGCCTCTGTGGTTAGCTTTATGTCAAATGTCAACAGTTATTTTATCTGAATGGAAGGGGACTTGCACAGTACTTGCAGATGACTGCACATGAGCGTTGTATATGTGTATGTGTGTGTGTGTGTGCACCTGCATTCATCTATCTGCTTGCGTTTGTACATCACCATACTATTTGCTTACACAGGGCCTGCTGGGTCTGCCTGGTGCTACAGGAGAAAAGGTAAGATTCCTCTTAAAGTTTCTAATAGATTTTCACTTATGGCTGTTGTGTGTATGTGTTATCAAATACAGAATGTAGCAGCAACAAATTCACAACACAATAAGAAGCCTTGGTATCAGCTGAGAAATAGAGATTAAAACCAATTTATTGATGTCTCATGGGCATTCTGTACAGTCCCAGTGTGGCATTTGGAATCACCAATTGCCTTTGGAGACAGAATACCTTAACTAATACTAATACTAATACCAACACAACATCTACTGGGACCAAGAATGTCTCCAGGAAAATCATCCTACAATATTAAAAAATATTTCAAGGGAGCCCAGGCGCTCAGTTTAATTCAGGTCACCGAGCATTCCCATCACTTTACCCGAAAAACTGGGAAATAAATCTGCCATCAACTAAGCCAGGCTGACTTAAATTACCTGAAAGGACTCCTACAATAACTTTTCCTGGACTTCAAAGTAGAGGCTGACCGATAGTGGATGTTTTTGGCTGATGCCGTTAGCAATATTTCAGAGTTCAATAAGTCATAAACACAAAAGATCATATCTGCCATTAATATTGACCTGTCTGATGTATTGGTAGCGCTCTACTTCAAAGAAATGCTTTAGTTTGATATCAGCAATGCAGCTACAGAACAGATTACAAAGGGAAATTAAAGGTACCCTGTAGAGTTTTCTTCAAACAAAAGTTATGTTTACATTCAGTGTTTTGCAACTAATGCATTGTATGTATGCTTGAGGTCTAAGAAACATGTTGAGTGCATTTCCTTCCTCATAAAAAACACAAGCCAATTCTTAAAAAAATTTAAATCATGCGCCGTTAACATCCATGTTTGCTTGCTATCAGTCTTCTCCTTCACATTGCTACATTTCTTGGTGCATTATTGCCACCAACTGTTAGTCAGTGGATTAGCATGAAACCAACAACAGGAATGTGTATCACATTGTGAAACAAAACAGGGACCCACTTGTAAAAACATTGCTCCATTGTGCTGATAGTGGTCAAAAACTCCACAGGGTACCTTTAAATGTAAGCATTGTAAGAACTACGGAGATGATTGTTTGGGCCTTTTATCATCATATTTTAATGTTACCAGGGTGACCAAGGAGAGCAAGGGGACAAGGGAGTGGATGGAGCTCGTGGAGAACCAGGACTGCCTGGAGAGCCTGGACGGGATGGAGTGATGGGCTTGAAGGGAGAGAAGGTACAAAGTTCCTGAAATTTTGGCCTGTGATTAAGATCAAATCAGTCTGATTCTTTTCCATATATTACAGAGATGTACAGTAGTTAGGTCTTTTTGAGTTAGTATGGATCTGGCTTTTGTCTCTCCATCCATGAGACATAAAATTGCAGGGAATATCTTTGATACCAGTGGTCACACCTTTGGACCAATGATGATTTCCAGTGGTTTCTGGTGTTTACAAATACACACAGATTAGGTGCTATCATTTTTTAACTGAAGTTTGTTTATTTCTCAAGGTTCCTGGATGAAGGTTTTGATTTGTTGTGTTTTGCCAGGGTGATGCTTGTACCAGCTGTCCATCTCTGGGCACTGCAGTGGGTGATGGTGTAGCTGTGCCAGGACCCAAAGGAGAGAGAGGAGACCCTGGTCCCTCAGGAGAAGGGAAGCCTGGAAAGAATGTGAGTGAATTTGTTTGTTTATGTATTTATTTATTTGCATCCAGCTCTCTGTACTGTAATAATTTGCTGTTGATGTTTTCTTTTCAGGGAAAACCAGGCTTACCAGGTGTGCAGGGACCTCCTGGTCCCAAAGGAGGCAAGGTATGAATATCCATTTATGTCGGTGTATCATGATGTTTATAAATACATGGGATTGTGTCCATTCATGCATCACTGACATATTCTAATCTGTATTGTCCTGTACCCCCTACAGGGAGAATCTGGAGTTGCAGGAGTTGGCCTTCCAGGACCACAAGTAAGGCTGATGTGTCTTGAAACAAGACTAGGTCAAACCCTTCAAAACCTAGTAAATGGCCGGACTGTGTATGAAATGCTAGAGGACTTTGAAAGACCCAGTGAAATGAAAAATACATTTTCCCACTTTTAATCTTGTCTTCCTGTGTTAATTGTTCAGTTATCTCTTATGATATGCCAGTTATATGTACATTTTTGAGTATTTTTACTTTAAAATCCTTGTATTTCCTTTCCTGTAAAACGGTTTCAAATGTTCAGTGATTCATCTTGAACTCAGTGGCGTTTACAAAAATTCATCCAATCAAATGTGACTTTGGGCGACTAGCTAACCGCACCCATCATATAAAAATACACTTGACCGACATGTGGGGGTGTAGTAGCTAACATAACAATATGGAGAGAGATAGTAAGAGATGTATGTGTCGATATCAGTGGGCAAAAACTTTCCAAAACAATGTGGTTGAGGTTTAATTGATTCATCTCTCCTTTGTCCTACTGAGCCAACAGTCCTCTGTAGCTCTGTTTCTTTCTGCAGCTGCATATCACACTTAACGTGCTAAGCCCCACCCACTTTGTAGTGGTCCAATCAAATACAAAGGATTTGATTTAAATCCCTCTTGTAACTGTACACCACGCAAATATTCTGTTTCACTGGGAAATAGGTCACAGTACAGAAGCTGAAGACGCTCTAATGTCCGTTTCACTGGAACTTTAATTTGAAACGAGGTACACAAGGTTTGAAACGGATACACAAAGTGGTGGCATTCAGCTGACCAATGGTGTAACTTCATCACTCAGCGACTCACTCAAGGTACAGACACACTGGATCCACTGCCAGATGTCAAGTTGACGGATCTGGGACAAGATTCAGCCATACAGTGCATGATGGATACAGTACAGCGTGTTGATGGACCAATAACCATATCTGAATTTGCATAATCATGACTCAACCTCAACTTTATGTACATGAGTCCGTCCAGTGCAATACGCCTGGCCCACAAAACTCAAATCAAACTGTCAAACTAAGCAGTGCTGATCAAATATCAATCAAGATTCTGTTACTGAATTGCCCATTTCTTGCCTCAAATTTTTTCAGAGACATATTTTAGTGTACTGTTTAGCTGTGATATGAGAAAGTTTGTGACTCGGCCGCCATGTTGAAAATAGACGACCCAAAACCAAGCACCACTCAACCCAGTACATCAACCACCACGTCACCATCAGCTTGAGTGTTTAGTGGTCCAGTGTGTCCAGATGCGACCTTGCTGCAGTCTGTGTGTCTCCACCATCAGTCAGTCAGGCAGTCAGTCACGGGCAATCGTGGTTATAGGGCTGGCCCCTGCTGTCGCAGTCCAGCCAAAAACAACAGTATCTGGCATAATAAATAGGTTTTATGCCAACAGCTGATGCAGCTCTGTCACACACAAACTATACACAGCTTCTAGATAGACACAGTCGTGCTGTGATCTCATTAATGAACACCACATCCTGCTATGATATCTCAGATCTAATAATAATACAATCATGAGGTTGTAAATAACAATTGAAAAATGATCCAGGGACATTTACTCTTGAATCCTCTGATTCATTGTGGAATCTTCACGTGATTCTTTACTGACACAGGAAAGCCACTCCTTCATTTTTTCCGTCATTTTTCTGTCTGTTCTGTCTATTTATGTCACAGGGTGAAGAGGGACCAAGAGGGCTTCCAGGACCTGTAGTAAGTCTCTGTTATATTTCCAAAGTCCTGCTTTTCTACACTATATATTTGTAGTTTGGTCAAATATGTGTGCTTTGTACAGGGACCTCCTGGAACCAGAGGATTGCCTGGCCCTGTTGGACCTGCAGGGGAAAAGGTAGTATAAAATAGAGTGATGGGAGCCAGCTTATTGTTGCAATATGCAGTCAAATGAATCCCATTCTGTTTGAAATAATGAAACTGTGAGCCTTACACTGTGGGTGTTTTCTGTTCACAGGGCACAATAGGAGATGTTGGACTTCCAGGACCACAGGGGCCAATGGGCATTGGAATTACAGGGCCCCCGGTAGGACATAAATGCATCTTTTTGCAAGTGCACATGGGCATAATGTCATGTCTTTTTATGCACTGCATGTACCTTTATATTGTCAAACACTATTCTTTTCTGTTTTCTTTTTCACCCACAGGGCAAAGATGGAGCCCCTGGCTCTAAAGGATTGCCAGGAGCCGACGGCAGACCTGTGAGTTGTCTTGTTCCTCTATTGTCTAAAGCTTGTAGTTGTATTTGCATGTTTTCATGCATATTCATCAGCAATTTGCAGAGATGTAAGAGAAATTTAAGCCACAAACTTGAGTTGTTGCCTCTGTGTTAGTGTCTGTTCAGAGTTTCAATTTTCTTTGAGCTTCTTTAGGAATTGTCCTTGATTTAGGCATCATTTTTAACCAAGGATGTCTGCCTCGATCCATAACAGAGGCAATGTCTGCTCCCATCTCATCCTCTGTCCCCTGATCTGCGCTCAGCTCACTGCCCCATGAGCTTTTTTCTGGAACAACAAAGCAAAAGTAACTATGTGTGTGTGTGTGTGTGTGTGTGTGTGTGTGTGTGTGTGTGTGTGTGTGTGTGTGTGTGTGTGTGTGTGTGTGTGTGTGTGTGTGTGTGTGTGCGTGTGTGTGTGTGTGCGCGCATTTGCACTGTCTCCTTCTCTTGCAGGGACTTGATGGAGCTAAAGGGGACAAGGTAAGTCTACCGTTTTGTTTGGATGAAGGGATCTGGAGGGGTTTGAATATAAGGGGGTGGAACAGATGGTAATCGCAAGAGATGGTTCAACAACCACCCTACTCCCTTAACACACACACAGACACGCACATTTGCGCTCGCATCCACACACACACACCAGCCGTGGGGCACAGATAGAGTAGCAAAGGAGGTGACAAGTGTACTGTTGCTGGCAGACAAGAGGAGTTTCAGGGCCTTAAGAGAGAGCGTGTGTGAGACTATTAATTACCGTATTCATCAGAGCCACCAGTCCAGACTGTCACTGAGAGGGTGGGAGAGATGAAGAAGCGGTGGAGGCAGTGCTTAAGGGTCGGAAGGGGCGTAAGATGTGGGACAGGAGGCTTCATTAGGGCTGAGCTTACTGGAAAAATAAAGTTTACAAAAAGAGAAAAAAGTCAAGCAAACTAAGAGAGAATGAGCAAGAGAGGTAACATTTATAGAGTCGTCAGGGTTTTTATTTAGTATATTTATACAAGGTCTGAGATCTTAGAGTCATATGTACTGTAAAAACCTGGCTTGAATGTTAAAGGAAAATAGTGAGTGCAGATGTGTAAATAGAGATATCATGATGGCTCCTCCTGTTAAAGGGATTTGGTGAATTACACCTTTTTCGTCATTCATTATATCCTTGCACTACACAAAGTTTTAAGCGACAATTTCATGTGATGAAGAATCTTAAAAAATCTTGGAAGTATTTCATCTCTTGCTGCGATTTTTGATGTACAAGACTTCAGGATTAAGCAAAACTGACTGCTCTGACTTTCTTATAATAACTAGAGTGGTTTTATTCTTGAATGAGGACTCAGTTTTGCAGCCTGTGTTGAAAACTACGCAAAGAGTTTCACTTAAGCTTTTTTATGGAACTTTTTTTTTTCTCCTGTATATTTTAGGGTGAACCTGGAGAGTGCAACTGCATAACGCCGGGGCACATGGGGGTAGGCGGACCTGTGAGTACATGGTTGCAGAAAACGCACACACACACACACACACTGGAATAAACACATGAAGATATACAATTAATTTAATTTTACCTCACAGCAGCAGTCTTAATACACATTGATTTTTTTTAAACACACAAAAAACGTACATTCAATACAATTTAACACACGGTGCAATTTCTGTATATCCTGTCTGTGCAAGCACCGGTGCCTCTCTGATTGTGACTACTCTTGCCTTCCAGGGAGCTCCAGGAACTCCAATAAACACATGGGAGCCTGGGCCTCAGGTTTGATCTGCCAGCCAGCAGTCCTGTTTGATAACTTGGGCTTTGTTTGAAAGCGTTGTCTCTGCTGTTACTTTGTGAAATTTGTTCAGAAAATAACAGTACTCTTCATTTGTATTTGACTATGAATGTGTGATGTCATCTGTGGCTGTGTCTTTGTTTGTTGCAGGGGCCCCCGGGACCTCCTGGCCCCCCTGGTCCACCTGGGCCTCGGGGAGTAAATGGAATCCAAGGACCACAGGTAAGAGAAAGGGGCAGTAGGATGGTGAAGAGGGGTCTTTCTTAAGTTCAATTCAGCAGCTGCTCTATTCACCTGAATTGAACGAAAAGCTACTCAGGATGGGGGCTTTCAGCTTGGGCAGTTTGAATACTTCAGTAAGGCTTTGACATGCTTTGCAACTTGATGGGTGAAAAAGTTCATAATATGCATGTAGGAAAGGGAGCGACTTTGAATACTGAATGCGTGCAATAGCTTGGATCAAAATAGGCTAAGAAAGTCATGATCAAGTGATGATGATCAAAGTGAAATGCACTAACCCGTCTGGTGCTTCATGCTTTAACCTATGTGGGGAGCAACTGAGCAAGCTTTGGAAAATGTCCATTAAGACATGAACAGTTATTTGAAGGTCTTCTTCAAAATATAAAAGTTAAAGAAACAACACATTGCTTACTTCTCAGTTTTAAGTCCTAGTTTGATTGATGAGACTCTAAGGTTTTTGATTTAAGCAGACCTTTAAATAAAGTGTTACTCTGTGTTCCAAGAGTCAAAGGTGTAAGAAGGACATCAAAAGTGGTGATGCAGGATGTCCACAAGGGTGCTCTTGTAATATTCACTGAAGTTAAAGTAGTACTAAATGCAAATACTGTATTTTATAATTAGATTATTAAATTCAAACTGATTTTGAGTAAAACACAGGTTTTTAAAAAAAATATTTTTAATTTTTAATTTTTATAAATCTTAGTTTCAAAGTTTCATAATAGGAAAAGAGAGGGAACAAGTTTGATCATTTTGATCCTAACCCTTTGACTCTGCCTTGACCACTGGTGGAGATGGGAGTGGCTAGCCCTCGATTAGCAACAAATCAGTTCAACCTCAGTTCCTTCTTTCAGGGTATCCCTGGAAACGACGGGATACCGGGGAAACCGGGTTTGCCTGGATACATCGTAAGTAAAATTAGAGACAAAAGGAGGAGAGGCGGTTTTTATCTACTGATTCGAGATCTGGGGCTTTCGCACAAATGATGCAAAAGCACACCTAAGCATGCATGTACCAGGAACTGGTATTTATTTTAAAATAGAAGGTCCTGTGAGAACATGTGCACCTCCATGTGTGCTTTGTTTGATTTAAGAGCACAAGTTAGTATTTCAAACTCACAATTTATTATGCTTTGCATGATGTTTATTTAAGGGCAAAAATTCTATGTAGTTCTCCGTAGATTTTTAGTAATGTTCCATTTTATTATTATTATTTATATAAATTAATTAATATTCTTTATAGTTGTGTGTATAATTTTCTAAAATTGTAATTTTATTGTAGACTGATTTAAAAGGTTTATGTACAGTATGTCGCCATATTGTGCTGTAATGTGAGAATAACCGCCATCAAATCATACAATTTCAGCACAAAGGCCGCTTTAGTTCAGTTAAAGGGTGCTGCTGATGTCCGACCAAGGGAAGAGCAAGTTTGGTTTAGTTTATATATATTCATGGATAACTGCAGGAGTGGATATAAGGTTTATACAGTGTACTTATTCAGAATTTTAGCCCATTGTACCGCAGGTATGGTTATAACCCTGCTTCCTGTTGACAAAGCAAGTTTAGCAAGTGCAAGGACAATATCAAAGTGGAGAAATGAGTTAGAGTGTAGTGAAGTTATCTGTGAAATCTTAGTGTATATGGCTTCAGTTTTGTTTCTTTCAAGTCTGCTGATGGCTTAATTTCATTAAGGGAACATCAATTCTGATCTTTAGCCAGCACTCAAGGGGAGCTTCACCTTCAACACAGGAATAATTAAGTTTAATGGAGGAGGACCTCCCTGATTCCTCTGTGGAAAAGAAGGACAGTTTTGGATCACATGTTGAGAAAAACTTCTGTTCTTTAAGAGAGTGTTACACATACAAACAGCCATGATCTGTAAACTAAAATGCAGATGAGCAATTAAATTGACTGAAATATGAGTTGTAAGCTTTGACCTATTGCTAAATACTCTTTTCTTTTATAAGGACTTTGACTACATTAGAAAAGTTAGCACCCTTGAAACATAACAGAATGTTCCTCAGAGAAATCACAAAGTTTGCAATTTGCAGATCCCTTTATTGTTTAGCAGAAGTGAATACTGCAGTGACACATAATTATAGTGAACCTTCTTTTGAGCAAGTCTGTTAATGCACAAGGCCTTGTTGCAGACCTTATAACGGTCATTAGCATACAGCATAAAATAGCCTTTCTAGCTAATGGCTTCGGTTTGAACAATGCCACATGGGTTTGTAATGACTTTGAAACCAGGCCAGGTGCCATTTACAAACTCTGTCAGTAAAAAAGGTCCCCCTGCTTTGACAGGGAGCAGATCACCTTTCACAGTAAATGTGACGTAAGTGGGCTTGTGGACTTACTATAAATAGACAGTATTATTCCATTGTGGCATTTGTGTCTGTTTTTTCATGTATACTTTCACATCAAGTATGTGTGTTTGCGCATTTCTGTATGTATAGTTTGTGTGGGCAGAGCCAGTTATGTGTCTGTCCTTCTTCCTTGTTGCAACATTTTACTCTCTGAATTTTAAACTCTACCCTTTGAATTTTTCTGATGCAGACTTGAGCTCTCGACAGAACTGAGTTACAGTTACATGACCATTAGTAGAAATGAGCACTGATGTTTTGTTGCCTTTCCAGCGTTTATCTGTTTTTGTTTTATTTATCAAATTCATATTTGTTACTGTCTACCTTATAACAATCAACTATTAACATGTGGTGTCATCAGTGGATTGTTGATGCTGTAGTGTTCATAAAAGCTATTGATTTTGGGGGGCCATAAATCAATTCAGAATCTTTTGTTAACATGAGTTAAATATTTGACACCAAAGCTCTCTGGCACTGCTGTGTAATTAATAGTTTTGAGTTTGTATGTTTTGTGAGGGTGTAATAAGTATAGACCCTTGTATCAATGTGTAAATTAAGTTAAACTTCTACAGAAAATACTAGACAAGTGTCAGTTAAACTGCAACTTTGAAACCTATTGCCAACTTCAAATTCATTATTTTTCTAAAGAGAAAACGAAATGTAATTCCAAAGAATTAACACCTTTTTTGTTTTCCAAGATGCGCTGAATACATTTTCAGTTTTTCCAGCTCTGAGTAGCTCCTCCATTTCATCATCAATACACCTGTACATTGTGTGGGGAAACAATAGTGTCAATCAACATCACATTTAAAAATTTGAGCTAATTTATTGTGCTTATTGATGTCTTTCAATGTATTTAATTTTGCCTCTTATCCCATGTGAATGCACTATTCAAACCTGGTTAGAGTTATTAGTATGTTCTACTGAACTGGGACCCTGGTAGTATCTTCTTCGAGTTGAGTCAAAAGCAACAAACTGTTACACAATAAGTTACAAAAAAGCATAGGTGTGATGTCATTGTGCATTTGTGAAGTTGTCAAAGAAAACATAATTCACTCCAACCCATATAACTGTATTCTGTGAAAAACGTTGGGAAACTTTTATTTTGTTCAATGTGGAGAAAAGGAGTTGATTCTGATCATTTGAGTTTTTCTGAATTATTATCTTTAATGCTATAAAGTACTTAAATTAATATTGATTTAAGTTCTGTGTCCTTGCCCAATTTGTAGAACCCTATCGGACTGCAGCAAGACTCCAATGGAGGAGATGATGATGTAAGTTCAGCAGTAAAAAGATTAATTTTGGGGATATGGCATTTTTGACGTTTTTTTTTTTTTTGTTTTGGCATTATTTTGGCATGAAAACAGTTGATCAGTGCGCTTGTGCATGCTTGTTTCTATGTGTGTGTGTTCTACAACGCAGGAGGCCTGTGTTGGGGGTTGTTCCCATGGGTTGCCAGGGGTGCCAGGCACAGTTGGTGCCAAGGGAGAAAAAGGAGACCAGGGCAAGCCTGGTGTAACCCCCGTGGAAGGCTGTGACAGGGTGAGACGCTGGGTTGACTGGTGTGACATCTTCAGCTTCCCCAAATGATTCTCCAGTTTCAGAATCATATGAAACGCCACTAATAGTACAACCCCTGTATTTGTTGCTCTGCTTTGATTAATACAAAATGACAATCCCTCATTTTGTATTTTATTTGAGTTCACATGGCTTGATGGGAATAGCTATCAGTCTAATATAATGTGCCAGCAGTAAAGCATTACTCTGACAGCTTATTCTGTTGTATGCTTGCAGTGTTTCGAGAGACTGCAGAGGGAAGAGGCGACACAAGCAGTGGTCAGTTGAGATCATTGGCATATTCCAAGGACATATACACAAACTTATATTTACATAGTAGGGATGTCAGTTTCGGGTAATTTTGCTTCGGACAGAGGAACACCCATTAACCGGTAACTACGGTTAATTTTTAAGAAGGTAAAAAGGTAACTACTTAAGGTAACTACAGTTAATTTTCAAGAAAAGTTGTGATGTAGCTTTCATTTGTGAGAGCTGCCCAACAGTCGCTGGTCAGGGCTAGCTTGTCTGCCCTGGCTAGCTTGACTTTTAGCTCATCCTTCTCCTCAAAATGCTTTTCAATGCGTTTAGTCACAGTAGCTCTCGATGGCATAACGTACTCGTACTTGAGGTACTGAACTAACTCTTTCAATCCCTTATCATCTAACACGTTGATTGGCAGCATATCGGTCTCCCTCGGACCAGCGCGCATCATCACCCCACCCACCCACCCACCCGGCCCTAATATAAGGCAACTTAAATAACTTAACAGACTAAAAACATGTTACACGAGCCTTCAGAAACTCCTGGTTAATCTGGACTTACCAAACACTTTTAGTGCTGACTGACTCTAACGCACTTGCTATAAACAGACTTTAAGACACTCGCTAGCCTAGCAACATTAAGGCTACAAACAACCCATAATGCAACACTATGTGTAGGAGTCAGTTTAACATCAGTAGTTTATCTATTCAAAAAGAATATCTGATGTTGTGAAGACGTAATTGTCAAGCCGTTAGCGGAGTGTGTATGCAAATAACCTATAGACCGACATGCGTAATGGGTCAAAAATATTCTCGGTGGTTAACCAATTAATGGTCAACTGCTGACATCCCTAATAGATAGACACGCATAAGCACAGAGAAGTGTGTGCACATCTCCTAGAATCTTATTTCTTTGCTTTATAGGTAGACCGATCCTGCGTAGGAACACCTGGAGTTCCAGGAATTCATGGATCACCAGGAACAAAGGGAGAAGCAGTAAGTCTGTGTGTCCTCGTGTACAAACTGTGTATCTGTTATGAGAGTGTATATTTAGACAGCTACACAGACTTTAGGATCACCTTTCTTTCTTTATTTGTACTACAGGGTACACCAGGAGAGAGAGGCCACATTGGACCACCAGGAAACATGGTGAGGTTTCACAGGAAATATCTTCCTTTCTTCAACAATTTCAGCTCAACTTAACTCCTTTAAAGCTTATTTACAGTAGATAAACCAGGCTAGAGTAGAGAGCTGTAACAGTGGACTCTTGCTCTGAAATCCTAATCTACTGTTAGGTAGATTTTTGACTGTTACAGTAGTAACAAGAAACTTTTCCTGTACTTCAGTTGACATCTTTTTTCCAACTTTCTTCCAACTTACTGCTCTGAAGAGTCAGTCATCTGCCAAAACTATAAAAGTTTGAAAGCTATAAAATTCATTGTAGTCACTGCCTTACAATAGTTTTTCATCACTTTTGTGAGGAAAGAGATTCAATGTTTTAAGATTGTAGGACAGCACCACTGGGTTTTTGCCTCTCAAAGCTTTAGATTTCAAGTGACTTGAGAGGAGTTTGTAATTTTGCCACTTTCCATGGGTTCACAGAGCCCTCTACTGGTCTCAATGGAAATGTTGAACAATGTTGCCTAACATACCAAACTTTTAAATACTGATTTACAGTACAGAAAGACATATGAGGAGTCTTGCGGTGCTTAGTACAATATCCACTTAATTGCCAGGAACAAGTTCAAACCTGTTTAACCAGAGGTGTAAATTGATTTTAGTTTTTATCTGTTAGTTTGTCTTGTCTCGGCTGTTTCAAATTGTTCTTTTCATCATCTCTCCACAGGGACCTCCTGGTTTCCCAGGTCCTCAAGGCCCATCTGGCTTACCTGTAAGTTTTATTCGCACTTCTGAGTTAGGGCTTGGCATTATATCGATATTATATCAATGTCGTGATATGAGTAATATCGTAATATGGCTTAAGTGTTGTCTTTTTCTGGTTTTAAAGGCTGCATTACAGTAAATTGATGTAATTTTCTGAACTTACCAGACTGTTCTAACTGTTCTATTATTTGCCTTTACCCATTACTGATGATTATTTATCAAAAATCTCATGTGTAAATATTTTGTGAAAGCACCAATAGTCATCCCTACAATATTGTCGTAATATTGATATTGAGCTATTTGGTCGAAATGATCATGATATTTGATTTTTTCCATATTACCCAGCCCTATGAACAAGTTTATTTTCACTTTCTTTTTTTACTCTCTTTTGATCAGTGGTGAAAGTACAACTGAGATCCTTTATTTAATACATAATATAAAAAAAAAAAAAGTAAATACTACACCACAATTAAAACTCATTTTAAGCATTTAAATGTGCTCAAAGTATCAAATTAGAAGCAATGTTTCTAAAAAAAATAAATGGACAGTGTAACTGATATGTTATCATATATGACATTATTAGATTGTTAACGCTGTTGCATCAATATGGTGGATTTGGAGCTAGTAATATCTAATTTATACACAGTTAAGTAGTTTAGTTCAGAGGTTCCAACAAGATAAATATGGGGAGTCATGAGATGATTGATGGGGAAATAAGAAAAAATCTCATTTCTGCTGGACAAATTTGTATGCATTTTTCTCTAATCTTTGTTTTTCTGGGAATATCTGACATCTGAAACATGACAACAGGCCCCAACTAGACACTGCTTTTTTGTAGGAAAGTAACAATCCATAAGGCTGGGGACCACTGGTTTAAAAGTTTATAATATGTTTTTTAAATGTGAAATGTTGATCTAGAATCAGTAACTATTGCTATCTAATATTTTCTCTGAAGTATAAAGCAGCATTAAATGGAAATACAATTTCAAGTACAAGAACCTCAAATTTGGACTTTTGAGTGCAATACTTGAGTAAATGTACTTTCTCTCTGCTTTAAATATCTACCTTTGTTTTCGCCTTTTCATTTCAAATATGGATCATCTCACTTTTAAATCAAGCAGCCCTTGATTATGCCACCTTTGCCATCTCGCCATCCCCCTGCCTCTCTCCACAGCTCTTCAATGAAAGTTATTTCAGATGAGGGAACGATTTGGTTGTCTCTTTCTCCAGTTGTTCAATTATTCCCCCGTCTTAGTGATGGAGAGTGGGGCTGCTGTGCAGACAGAGCCCTCCCCTCTTCCTCCTCATACAGATTTATTGTTTTAGTAGAATAGAGATGCTAAATGGATGAGCTGCGTGAGCACCGCATGGAATCCATTAGCAGCATAGTAGCACTTTATAGCAGGTGTTAGCCTCTGCTGTGTGCAGTGGTCTGTTGGTTTGTACTGTTTGTGAGAGAGAAGGAGAGAAGCTGCTGAATATATTACTCATATTCAGTGTTAAGGAAGTTACTCACACTAATCAGCTACTAATTAGTTTCTCCTCTGTATGATCAATTAGTAATTACTTTCTCTAGATTACAACCCTCAGTAATCACTCTCTAATAACAGCAAGCACACTACTGAATTGTGTATCTCTTAGTGATATTCTTATATTTATGAGGTACATTTTTACTGTTTTATTCAAAAGGGACAATGGACATTAATAAACAGTTAACTAAACAGCTCATTTTCACCAGCAGTTCCCATAATTTTATATGTAATGAGAGTATGTCCGCTTTTAAAAGCATCCATTTTCCTCTGACATCATACAGCATATTCAGTCACTTTTTAAAAAATTTCTCACCTTCATCCGTCTTCCGTTTACAGCAGCTGTTGCTAGGCAACAGACCACACTCTCACAAGCATATTAATATTTTTGTCAAAACAACATTCAGTATCCAATTAATAGACGAGGAAAGATAGGTTGTCAATAGATTATGGAATCATTCTGTAACACAAGAGAAGTCAGGTGGTTATGTGATTACATTGTTCTGTTGCTTAGTAACGTGTTATAATGCTCATTTTCTAGGTTTGTTTTTTTGTTTGATTGATTAAAGAGCAGAGTTTTAAAAAGACAAATTACTTAATGAAGTTTGCAACTTTGTTAAACATTTGTACCTGAATCTGCTGTGGAAAAGAGAAGAGGAAATACAAAAGGGGGAAGCTGCAACTGATTTTCTGAGAGCTGCAATGTATAGCCTATGAACATTACCATTGCAGACCTAAATCTAAAGCTTCATAGAGGTGTAGAGCAGAGGACGATATGAAATGTGAAGGCAGTCCCAAAGGTAGACAGTACAAGCCAGTTAGCTGTTTCCTCTCTTTGATATTGACTTGCCTTGTCCTTGGTCCATTTTTACCAGGGGGAGTCTCTCTTCTAGACATACATATTACATCCTCTCCTTCATTTTCTAATCATCCTTCACTCCTGTCATACTCAGGGTCAGCAAGGTGAGCGTGGGTCACCTGGACTCGCGGGAATGAAGGGCGAACAGGTAGGTGTCTGCCAATCAATTTCCCTGAAATTATAACATGTAGAAAAATAATTGGTTTCCCTGTTTGATTGATTGTATGATCTTTACCTCAGGGCCCGCCGGGGACAGCGGGGTATCCAGGAACCATGGGACCGCCTGGACTGCCTGTAAGTTACTCTCACCGCCTCATTATAACAGACCTATGAGATTGACAACAATCTGACAGCTTTAATGGATGGATAGGTGGTTACATTGATATGTGACCTGACATTGATTAACTGCCCATTTGTATTTGTCAGGGACTGAAAGGCGAACGTGGGAGCCTAGGCAGCAGTGGTCAGAAAGGAGAATCAGTAAGCCACTACACTGTTTAATACACAATATATATCTTTAATACACAATGTGTCCATAGCCCGTGTTGGGTATTATTGGCTAAAATTTCCTTCTCTGCTCTAGGGCTCTCCTGGTACCCCTGGATACCAAGGACAGCCTGGCACACCGGTCAGTGTTTCATTATACATTTGACTCAATATTTAGAGACTAGGTCTTTCATTTATCATTACAAAATGTAATAATTGAGATTTGTTTCACCATTTCTGTGTCTGCAGGGTATTAAAGGAGACACAGGACCAGGAGGACCTGTTGGACCCAAAGGAGATCAGGTATGTACAGTGAATAGTGTACACACACATAACAGAACAGTGCTACCATTAAAATCAAATTGTTGTGGCATTAAATGTAGTCATATGTTTCTATTTTCTTTCAAGGGTTTCCAAGGGCAACCAGGTTTTCCCGGACCACCAGTATGTAAATGATTTGCTCCTCTCTTGCAAATTGTTGCTTTTGGAATAATTCCGCTGACTTTGTATGTTACTGTGTGTGTTTTTAGGGTCCACCAGGTTCCTCTGGCAAAACTGGAAGGGAAGGACTTCCTGGGCTCAAGGGTGAAAGGGTGAGCACCAATCACATTCAGCTGTTTCAGATTTCTGTTGCATCCAACATTATCATTTGTAGTCACAAAAGTGAGTGATAATTACCTAGTTTTTCTCTCTCTTAGGGCAGCGGTGGCACTCAAGGCTCTCAGGGACCAACTGGAGCCCCAGGCTCACCTGGCCCCCCAGGGCTGATGGTACATGCATTTGATATCACTGTATATTATCTAATTTTGATCCATTCCAACATATAGTACCAGTCAAAAGTTTAGACAGACTTTCTCATTTAAGTGAATGGGAAGGGGTGTCCAAACTTTGCCTGGTACTGCATCTGTGAACTGTATTCCACTCTGAGTCCTCAACTGCACCCCCTGTCTGTATTTGCAATGAAAGGGCCCCCCTGGCATTGAAGGAATGGATGGAAAAGATGGGAAACCAGGACTGCGGGTAAGTTACAGATACAATATTTATCACACATGGGGTGCCCACATAGGCATGCCCATACACACAAAAGAGCCAAACACGCACTTTAGTCATACTATAGTTGCATGCCCTCCAAAAGCCCTCCAAAGTAAATGACCACATAGGTTATTAGTACCAGCACTCCAGAATGACCCATAGGAGCATAATATGCAGCTTTCCAAAACTGTTACAAATTTCTGTTAAAAAATTATTATGTTTTATGGTGTGACAATGCTGTGGTAAAGGTCTGGTTAGGTTTAGACACAAAAACCACTTGGTTTGGGTTAGGAAAAGATCATGGTTTGGGTTAAAATGATCACCTCAAACATGGTTACTACTTCCTTAAAGTTAGGCAAGCTTCGTCACACCACGTTACAGTTTTTAAATAAGTGTTGCGGTGGAAAACATGACACTCGCGGTTTGAAATGGGAAGCAAACAGGTTTGGAAATGGGAACAGTGGTCTCCAGCAGTTAAGTCCACTTTTTGCAACTTACCATCTAACTAACTATCTAGCCATCCATCCAACCTACCTCCTTGAAATAAGGACCACCTTATATAAACATCATCTGAACTGCGTCACTTTCCCAGGTCATAATTACTATGGCTGCTAGATGGCGTCTGCCACTCAAATGTAATTATAAGTTGTTTTTGTCATCTGAATTTATGACCTATAGGGTTGTTTTTCTTGGGAGAACTGACTGTGGCATGCATACAGTAGTTGACCTT
Source organism: Thunnus maccoyii (assembly GCF_910596095.1). Taxonomy (NCBI): domain Eukaryota; kingdom Metazoa; phylum Chordata; class Actinopteri; order Scombriformes; family Scombridae; genus Thunnus; species Thunnus maccoyii. The sequence goes on from NC_056547.1 coordinate 21,800,253, forward strand.
TGACATTGACTGTCTCTTTCTTTGCCAGGGAGAGTCAGGCCTACCAGGCCCAGCAGGACCACGAGGAATCCCAGTGAGTATCATGGCATTTTAACATGTGGGTCTATGGGGATTGACTTGCTTTTGGAGCCAGCCTCAAGTGGCCATTCAAGGAACTGCAGTTTTTGGCACTTCCACATTGGCTTCATTTTTCAGCCCTGGAGGTTGCCGCGTGGTCTCAACCTGTGTCTTCAGTTTTATGTACCAAGATTTTTAGTCATGCTGGCTGCATGGCTTTGGCCATGTGTACTACAGCCTTCTATACTACTACTATTTGACAAATAATACCTACCTTTGAAACTACTGACATTTTTATTAAGTGCCAATTAGCAAATGTTAGCATACTAACATGCTAACATCACCATCTAAGATGGTGAACAGGATAAACATTACACCTGCTAAACATCACAATGTTAACATTGTCATTGTGAACATGTTATCATGCTGACGTCAAGTACAGCCCCATAGAGCCAGTAGACTCTTAAATTAAGTACACTCAAAAGAGTTGGTATGCATACTAAATAGCCCTTGATTTTTAAACATACTGTTGATGGACACTATTCTCTCAAACAGAGAAGCTACCCACAGCTTGACAAAATTGAATGTTATAGTGGATGGTGGTAAAACATCTCCAGGAACACCTCTGAAAACAAAGAAATAACTATTACATTTTTTGTGGAAGTCACAGTTTGATTGCCTTTGTATGTATTACATTATTTCCTGCAAGTATAAAACTATGTACAGTTGTATATTGATTTCTTGCATACTAATTGCAAACAGTATTCTATGAAGATTAGTGCAGTATATTTTGTATAAATTTAGTATGTAGTGTGGAATTGGGAAACAGTGCAAGTCTTGTTAAATAATCAAATCATGATGAGATGAATGTAAATAACATCTTTTGTTCCTTTAAACATTCACACCAGCATTATTTTTTCACATACTGTACAGCAGCTTGTTGGTTTTGGCAGATGCAATGTTGAAGACATACTTTTTATACACTGCATTGCATTGCCATGAGAGAGAAGACTCACCTTCAGATTCACAAACAGCAAACTATGCAAATCAACCCGCATGAGTAAACCTTTTTCACCTAGCCTAGCTGAAGCTCGTTATGGAGAGCATGGACAAACATGGGCAAATTGTTTTTGCCCTTGAGACTATGACTTGCATTTTGGTTTAAAAATTCTTACATATCTGACCTGCTAAACATCAGTATGTTAGCATTGTCATCGTGAGCATGTTAGCATGGTGGTGTTAGCATTTAGCTCGAAACACCTAAGTACAGCCTCACAGAGCCTCAAGCATGGCTGTGTAGAGTCTTGTTGACCTTTCTATAGCTTCATCAACAGTATCCCATGCAAATTAGCAAAGTGTGACTTATGATACTTAAAGCTATAGCCTAATATCTAATTATTCCACATTAAAATGTCTAAAAACAACTAGACCTATGACCTATGTTGTTGAGTTGTGTACTTACATTATCCCAAATGTTTCCAACACATACAAGATAATACATCGGCGTTGTGGTTCTTCAACAGAAACTGTTATAAATTGACTTTCATTCAGTTTTAAGCCACATTTTCGTGATAAATTTAGGTTGTTTTTAACTATATCTTTTAGCTGGATGAAGGATTTTAGTCTTTGGACGTCCGGATCTTAAGTTATCAGATAAATAAACTGGGCAAGCCTTAACAGCAGCTCGGCTAACAGCCCCCCCAGGAAGTCCGATGCTCGCCGAACATCGTAGGCGAAACATTGATTTTTTTTTAGGTGAAACAGCTTTAATTAGTATTTTTAATGATTTTAATCTGCATGTACGTTTGTTTTTTGGAGAGGGGAAGACCTCTGCAGATAATTCGGCTCCCAGGAGAAACCTGCCAAACGTCTGGATCTTAAGTTATAAGAAAAAATAAACAGAGCAAATGTTAGCAGCAGCTCAGCTAACAGCCCACACCGGACATTCGGTGCTCGCTGAACATCGTCGGAGAAACAGATTTTTTAGGTGTAACTGCGTCATTCAGTGTTTTTACCTGTAATCACTGGGTCCATTTGTTTTGGAGAGGAGAAGACCTCTGTGGGTAATTTGGCTCCCGGTAAAAACATTCTGAACGATTAACACTGGAGTAATCCTATCCCGGAGAAGCCGGTTATTTAACAATGAAGACGTCAACTCCCATGATCCCTTGCTACCTCACACCATCATCACACTCCGTCTTTTGTTATTGTTTTGATTGACAGACTCCTAGCAGCTGAAATTACATATTGTGCATTTAACTGACTTTACCCAGTTGGCACTCAATACCATGCCACATTAGTATGTGCATTAATTATAAAATCTTGTTAATGTTGTAGATGTCACCGGTGATGTGACCCCATTTGAAAATTCTTTCAATCTTTTTGTAAGATCTTTCTCACTTTCTACCAGATAGTGGTATTCACACACTACAGTCAGCTTCAATGAAGAAATACATTGCTGCCTCTCTCTCTCCCTCTCTTCCCTAATTTTTTATTTCTATCTCTCACTCTGTATCTCAGTTTGTGCTCTACCCAAGGGCAGGTGTTCAGGATTTCAAAGACACGTCTGCCTGTTCTTTGGCAGCCTCGACTTTGTGAATTTTGATACTGTACCAATCTCATTCCCTTTGATGTCTCTCCTCAGGGATTCAAAGGGAAAACTGGCCATGTTGGCTTCCCTGGACAGAAGGTTAGCCAACAACTCATTGCTTTACCATCGCACTATGTCTGTCTGTTTGTCTACATACAATTTCTGCCTCTTGCTGGTGCATTAGGCCAAGTTGTTTTATCACACTGATAATTAGCAAAACTGTCATGACACAAGTCAGGGTTTTATTACTGCTCTACCTCATTTTGCTTCCTCTATTACCTTTTCATTACTCTCTCATCTCTCCAGGGTGAGGCTGGGCCTATAGGCCCACAGGGATCACCAGGCAGACCAGGACATGACGTGAGTATTTTTGCTTTCTACAGTATCATTAACTCAGGTCGATTTGAATAAACATTAGAGAGCACATCAATAAACTATACAGACAAGCCCAAAGCAAGATTATATTATCACAGGCAGTGTAACCCTAGAGATCTCTAAAGGTCAATCTGTGACCTTTCCAGGGTGATCCCGGACCCCCAGGAGCTCAGGGACGACCTGGACCCCCTGGCAACATTGTAAGTTCATTGTCCTTTTAACCTCAGTCTGTTTATTTCTGTTCTGTCAATATTGTAATATGTTAGTGTGTTAAACATGAATAATATGTGTATTTACTTTCCCTAACAGGGTGCTACAGGTCCAGTTGGACCTCCAGGACCTGCTGGTCCATCAGGAATGGTAAGAGAGATGCTCTGAAACATGTGATCATTATACTTTTAAAGAACAAGAGTTGGATCAGGTGAATCTTTTACATTCACAAGGGGAATGTGGGCTGTTTCAGCAGCTGAAAAAAAATGGTACATACGAAAAAGATAAATAATGAGCACTGAGGATGATACTAACAAATTACTATGACTAACATTAACAATGATTCTAGTAAATAATTACGAAAGCTATACAAACTGAACACAACAAAGAAAATAGATGAGCAGAGATGACATCTTAATTTAAAGATTAACAAGTTAAAATAATTGCGCCCTAATAAAGTGTCCCCATGTGAAAATTATGCATTATCAGCTGTTTATGTATGCATATGTGTGTGCGTGCATGTGTGTGTGTATGTGTGTGTGTGTGTGTGTGTGTGTGAGAGAGAGAAAGAGAGATAGTGCAATAGCGTGGAACAAGATACAATTGAAATTCTGTCTTGCTGCCAAAAGCGCAAACAATAAAAGGGAATCTAAATTCTCCATCTTCCTTCCCTCCATCTCCAGGGTATAAAGGGAGATACGGGTCAGAATGGAGAGAGGGGTCTCCCAGGAATGGTAGGACCTCCAGGAACACCCGGGTACCCAGGGGCCATGGTCAGTACCGCTAAACAACCAAAAATGCAAGCATATCTAAGGCCAAATTTAATTGAATATCATTCATACAGCTAGCACGCCAATATATCTCACTACCTTTTCTCCTATGTTGACTTTGTCTTTTAGGGAGAACCAGGCAGTGATGGCTCTGCTGGTAAAGATGTGAGTAATGTCTGGGTGTGGTGTTTGTCCTCATTAAATTATAATAGAGCGAGATCAATGTAGGGATGTGTATATTTCATTCATTAATGGATATTTCTTTCTTTGTTTTGACAGGGGGTGGCAGGCATGCCAGGGGAGAACGGAAAGGCTGGTCAAAAGGTAAGAGCCAACTCAACATGGTACAGTATATTACAGTGTGTGACTGTGTGTGCTGTCAAAGAGTCCACGTATCAGCCAGCCATTACCATTCATTACGGTAGACCGTCTCAATGCAGAAAGATGTACCCCTTTCTCTGTTTCTTTTAGTTCAGGGAGACTTGGGCTGAACATGCTTGCTCTCTCGCTTTCTGCCCACTCAGCACCCGCACTTAACATAGTCATCAGTTTACTAACCCTCCAACCCTCACACTGACACCCTCCTTCCCCCTCACCTCACATCACCCCTCTCCAAACTGGCAACTGGCCGCATGCTAGCTTTCTGTAGCTAGAGCCTGTTGGATCTCTCCTTAGACACAGGCTTACAGTACACAGTGATATAGTTATTCTCTGCCTATGGGATAATGCTATTAAGCATGAAGGGAGATGCTAGATGAGGCTATTTGTCACACTGACAGGACGGCATTGTCAGGGCTTTAGCTGCACAGAAGAGGAGAACATAGGAGAAAGACAAGAATGGACTCCTCTGTTCTTCTCCCTCCTCTCTATTTCAAGAGCCACTTGTCTGTCGGTGATGTGTAAACATTAGACGTCCATTATGGGCTGCTTTGTCCTCAATAAATCACTGTCACTAATATAGCAGCACTGTTTTCTGAGTGTATTTACGCAACCCAAGTGGTGGGTGCTGTTGTGTGGAAAGTGAGATGTAGCCAAAAGCCTGCTGCTTATTTTCTGAAAGAGGGTCAATAATGATTTTTATGCTTCTCAAAATCAAAAAAAGCAGAAGGAGCAATTTAATGAACCCTAAATTAATAGTAAGCCATTAAAGGAATATTTCAACATTTTGGGAAATACATTGTCCTTTCTAGAAAACAGTTAGATGAAGATTGATACAACTCTCATATCTGTCCGTTAAATATAAGGCTACAACCAGGACTTAGCTTAGCTTAACACAAAGTGTAGAAGCAAGGGAAACAGCTAGCCACAACTTGTCATTTTTACACCAAGGTTTTTTGTACATATCAAACAAATAAGATATAACATTTTAATTAGTGAGCTTTACAGGTGCTACCATCTCTTGGCTTTAGCTTTATATGTACAGACATGAAAGTGGAATGGATCGTCTCATCAAGAAAACAAATAAGCATATTTCCCAATATGTTGAACTTTTTCTTGAAAAAAAGGTCAAAGGTAATCAATAACAGATATCCATAATATTGAGTTTTAATAAGTGATCTAAAGTTTTCCAGCAAGACATATAATATAATCATCATAAAATAGATGAGCTAGTGATAGAATATTTGGCCCATAAATGGATAAAAGCTTGTATTATAATCAGTGATAATAATTCATATCGTAATGCAAGACACTTGGATACTGTGATGGATGAATACACACAGTATTTAAGGTACAACTGACATGACTGGCATTATCTTTTATCCACTACCATGACCTGTGTACATCTATCTCCTAGGGTGAACCAGGGGCCACGGGCCAGAGGGGACCTCCAGGGGAGAGAGGTAGACCGGGGCCCCCTGGTGGTGGTGTAGGATATCACGCCAAGGATGCACAGCCCATGATTGGCCCAGTTGGACCCAGAGGAGAGAGGGGCAGCCCAGGCTCATCAGGCCTCCCCGGGCCTCCTGGACCTGCAGGGTCACCAGGAAATGATGTGAGATACAGTTCCATCACACTTACAGCACAGCACTTTTATATCAACTCCAAAACATGCAGTATCCAGCTTGATTGTGAAAAGAGGTGATGACACACAGTGCATTGGCCAGGGGCGCTCACTAGCTCCATCTGCTCTTGTAAATAATGGATTTTTTCATTATCTGCCTTGATTAATGTTTGCCCTTTTGCTTCTCTCTTTGTTTCTCTGTCATTTCACAGGCTGTAGTCAATCATGATGAGATCAAGAATTTCATCCGCCAGCAGGTCATCAAGATCTTTGATGGTGAGGGCGAACGCTAATCTCTGGAATTGTTGTGTGAATGTTAACTGTGCATAATGTCATAGTTTCTAGTCTAGAGCAACATATTCTCCTCAAATGTATACCTTTCTTTCAAAGAATTATTCTATTTCTCCTTTTGGACAGAGCTTTTATTGTTATTGTGGAATCATTGTTTGCTATCGCATGTTTCTCCTCCCCAGAGAGAATGGCCTACTACATGTCTCGCATGCAGATGCCAGTAGAGATGGTGGCATCCCCAGGTCGGCCTGGGCCCCCAGGGAAAGACGGTACTCCTGGTAATCCTGGAACCCCAGGTGCACCTGGCATCCCGGGACAGATAGGCAGACAAGGGCGGCCAGGAGGCCAAGGACCCCCAGGTGAGCCATTCAGTTATAGTTATACTTACAAGCACCATGATAGTGACATAAGTGTCATCATTAACTTAAAGGAGGCAAAACATATAATTATCTTTAGGACCACGAGGACCCAGTGGAGTAAAAGGAGATAAGGGTGTTGGGGAGATGGGAGATGCAGGACCTCCAGGAGCACCAGGTAATGTACCCTACTATTCCATGGTTCAGTAAAACTTCTGTTTATGTGACACTGCAGCTTAATTTTGGTTTGGGAAAGCCTTTGGTGAAAGAGCTAAAGTTGATTTTTTAAAAATTTTTAAATTTTTAGTTTTTTAAGTTTAGTCATTCAAACATTTGAATTGTAATTTCAGTTGCAGTTCCCTTTTTCTGTCAAATTTTCTTGTGGCACTTACATCTGCAACAATCACCTGTTATCCATAATGCTGTGCAACACCTGACACTAAAACCCCTCTGACAGAGTGGGCTAACACAACATTACATTAATGATGCAAATTGCTTAAAAAGTTGGTGTTGTTGATTTGAAATTGCCAGCATGATTAAACTAATTTTTCATCATTAAATTGGCTGATTTATACCTCCCAAATCAACATTTGACCTTCTTTAATCACAGACTTAAGATAACATTGGCTTAATTAGCAAATTTTCAGTTACTTTATATGGAACACTCCACACATTTTCTGATGCTATGTTTGCTTTGCCACATTATTAACTATCATCTTCTATCAACTTTATTCACAGAAGTTACTTAAAGATGGATTAAAATAAACATTTAAAAGGGAGTATATTTTGACAAACACTTATTTGTTTTTGATGTTTGAGTTTAGTGAGATGATCTATAGCATTCTGATGTTAAATATGAAGCTACAGCTAGCAGCCGATAACCATAACTGAAAACAGGGGGAAACAGCTAGCCTGGCTTTTCCTAAGCATAAAAATAAACATTACCAGCATCTTGAAAGCTGATTAACTCACAAGTTTTACATTTTTTTTCAATCCATACAAAAACAAAATGTAAACACAGTAAGTTGTGGTTGTATGAGGGGCAGGCTAGCTGTTGCCGTGCCATTGGTCTGACGGCCCATCATTGCGAAACCCCAATAGTTTGAAAAACTTCCCACTGGACCGAAACCCCAGTCCGACAGCCTGATATCCCGAAAACAAAAGCCCACTGCTCCAAAGGCCCGTTGCTCCCTACCCACTCTCCATGACGTTTTGTGCCTAAACCTAACCAGACTTTAATCACAGCCTTGTCACACCATAAAACATAATTATTTTTTAACAAGCACATCAAAATACACAAAAGAACACCTAACCATAAATAGTGTCAGTGTGTCATTATTGGTTATCAGACACTGATAATGTTTATATCATAATGTTTATTAGCTGACAAAACAGACTTTTTATGTATTACTAAGATCCTCCACTAAATTCGGGGTCATGTTTCACTCAGTAGAAATCTGATCTAACTCTGAAAAATGTGTAAACTGCGTTTTAAGACAGGCAAACATTATTTGGGAAACATCACATTTTTTCACTTTACATGGAACTAAAATGAATACTGAATTATATTAAATGTTTGCCAAATGAGTTAGTGTCAGTTTATGTACCATAAGAAATAATAAATGATCTTTTAGACAGAAGTAGATGTAGATGTAAGCTCGGCTCCGTTAAATTAACAATGTTAACGTAGGTTTTCCTCCAACAATAGGAAACAGTCGAGGACTTTATCTGATGATAAAACTGATAAAAATGTTTACAGTTACATACATTTTGAATTTCACAACATGACACTATTAACGTCACAAAAAGAATTTAAATACTTTTTCCCAATCAATCATTAGTACACAGGTGACTGTAGGCCGAACTACACAGTAAAAACTGCCATGTTTGTGTTGCTGCTTTGTCATCAGTCATTTAAAATGTATATTAACTTCAAACAGACTTTTCACAGTTCACTCAATTCTTCTGATAAATTTGATGTCATGTTTCACAAAGCAGAACTCTGATTTAATGAAATCACATGTTATAAAAATTGTGTGGAGGTGCTGACTGGCGGAGTTTCGGAATGTCAAACAGTGACGTTTCACATCTTACTTTAGTTTATTTAACTTCGTTCACAGAAGAGCTGGTGAAGTTAAATATCAGCCCAAATGAAAAGTTTTTCTTTAGGAGTCATACAAAGTCATGCGTTACTTGATTTATACATAATCTGTTAAATTGAGCAATATGTTAATGGAGTCTGGAATGTAGTAAGGACGGACTGGCAATCACTGAACTCCAATTCCAAAGAGTGTATTTTTATCCTTTTGAATATTTTGTCTTCAGTGTAGTGCTCATCATTGCATTCCTCCTATTTCATTTGTTCCTTCAGGTGTCCCAGGAGCCCCAGGCTATGGTAAGATGGGACCCCCAGGTCCTGTTGGCCAGCAAGGCGTTCCTGGGATCCCGGGCCCTCCTGGGCAGCCTGGTTCAAAGGGACATGATGGCCGGTGTAATCCTGGAGACTGTATGGGCCATCAAGTAGAATACGCCCCCAAGGGCCCACCTATCAAGGGCCCCTGGTAGAGGGCTAGAGGTGAGAGATGCCAAAGACCATGACCCAAAGTTATTAAATCTGACCACAAGATGAAATAAAGGAGCTGCCTCTGTTGTTGAATTGTATAGATTTAGCCACACAGATTTCTACTGTAGTTCTGTGCAAAAATCCACAATTCTTTTCTAAGGACCCCACTGGAACTGAGGCCTGAAAAGACACACCAGCAGCACATTTTTATTGCATCATTCTTTTTCACTATGAATGCCAATTCATTGACATATTACTGACTCTTATTTGGTCTCACCTCTTTTTTCTCAGCTTCCCCTTTCACTGTTTTTCACTCCTTTGTACATTTTCAAACAACCCAGGGGAGGTGACAAGAATCACAATCTGTATTTTCTTCTCCTCGATTAATTCTGGCCTCTTCTGTTTTTTCATTTTCTTTGTTTAAATCTGTAGGAAGAGAATACACACAATTATTGTAGCACTTTGCTTCCACCTCTCATATCTTTCTTCCCTTCTCACAAAATCACATTCGGAGTGCATCCCATGCATTTCTAATATTCTGTCTCAGTGCTTGAGGTGTGATACACAGTATTTGAATTTGATTTGTAAGAAAATATCCCCAGAAATGTCTATTTTTGTTCTGTAGAAACAGATGTCAAAAATGTGCATCCATACCCTGTTTGATAGATTGACTGTTTTGTATATATTTATATTTATATATAGTGGCTTTTTATACTTTTTCAAAACATTTAATAAAAGGCATAAGTATGGCTAGACACTTATTTTTCATTGTCAGTGGTAATACAGCAAATAAAAAAGCCAAAGGGATATTTTTCTGAAGTCTATAAGCTTTGAAAATGGAATCATGTGTTTAGTAAAAGACAAATTATTTATAGAAGAAAATTACGTTTACATGAGAAAGCATATTGGCTTTTGTTATTATGCTAGAGTTCATTTTGTGTCATTTTAACTCCAATCTTTTTGGAAATGCAGCCATTTTAAAGCATTGTGTCTCATTTTGTATTCCAAAGTTTTCTTCCACTTGTTCAAGAATATATGAGCAATAATTGAGCCCATTCACTACAGGTACACAGGACAAACAAGATATTCTGAAAATAATGAATCACAAATTGCTTTATTTTATAGTTTACATTTTACTGTATTTTGGGATTGTTATCTGTTATTTTTTTATAATGTTATATGTGGAAGTCTGTGGAGCTTTAAATCATACCATCTTCATAGCTAAACCTTCACTTAAAGGAACTCTAATTCAGAACCGTCAGCTGTGGTCACACTTTGTTTCTAACAAGCTTACTCATGTGAAATGTTAAACTTAAAACTGAATTAAATTGTTTTTCAAAGAGGCTGTATCACATGGTTATCATTGTCAAATCTGTGTTCAAATAGCAGCACTGCTGTCCATCAACTCTCCAGCCTGTGTATATGTTGCTTTGTGTCATATGTTGTTGTTGTCCAACCCATCATGTGCCTTACATATGTTGTTTTATTAAACATTTGAGGAAAAAAAAAAAAGATACATTTTGAAAGCAGAACAAGTGTGGTTGTCTTTCATTGCAAGGAATGTGTGTGTTTGACTTTCTACTTATATATGCTCATGTATGTGGGAACTTTTGGCCGTCGTGGAAGAATGTTGACAAAATGCTGAGCATCTGCAGCTTTGGAGGTGTGGGAGTTTATTTACATGCAGTAATAGGCCATTTTAATTGCTACTATCAAAGATTTGAAATAGGAAAAATTAAAAGATAGGGAGGTGAAAGAGATGAGCCTGATTAAATGAGTCTTTTCCATTTCCCCACATGATACAGAAGAACATTGGATTTTACAAAAGGTTCCTTTTTATTGGTTTGGGTTGACCTGAACAGCCAGGAGAAAAAAACCCTTTATACAGATGATTATATTAAGAACAATAAATAGTTTCTGTTGATGAAAATAAATCAGTCATTAAATCGCTGACACCCTGTGGAAAGTTGACAGTGGCATAGGAAGCCCATTCGGACTGTAACTGATTCGTTTTGAGAAAAAGTCAGTATTTCTGTAGGAACTTTTATTACTCACTGAATTCATTAACACAGGATTTCTGTTGGTGCATATCGTAATCCATTCCTTTTTCTCTACATAATAATCAACACACATTTACAAAGATTTACAGCACTGCATTGTGGGAGATGGGAGTGCCCATCGGGATACGCTGTTGCCAGGCAACAAGAGGAAGAGATAAAGCTAGTCGTTAGTTTCTAAAATGAGACTCGGGTAGAAAGCGGGTATTGGGTGGGGGGGGCAATGTACACATGAGGTAAATCAGGGATTTCACTCAAGTTTACAGATGAAAATACTACATTTTACAAAAGGTACAGTACAGTACTGAGTGTGAATTTAGGCTGCAATCATTTATTGGTCCTTTGCACAGTTTTAAGGCATCAGGTGTGATGTTGCAAGAGAGGCAAGGCATTTTAACTTTAGAACACATCACAAATAAAGTATTGTATATATAAAACCATTTAAAGTGACCGTGGTGTAAAAGAACACCACCTTTCACCACACTTGGTTTTTCAGGTCCTCTCAGCTCATAGATACTGTGGTGGGAGACAAGGAGATGTAATATGAATCTGTTCCTCTTCGCTGCTGGAACAGGGCTGGGATATTTGGATGGGGCTGACACTGACATCATCCAAAACACTAGAGAATTCAGAAGGATGTGGGTGGCTGTGAGCTGTGGTTGTCATGGTGATGTGGGGGATTAAGATCAGAGTATGTCCCATCAGTCAAAACTTCAGGTTGTCAGTTTCAGGAGGGGTGGGGGTGTACATCCAGTCACCCTACTATTGCCCCCCACCCCCTGTTCTCGATGTTGTTCTACTGAGAAGAGTGGTCTCTCTCCTTCTCTCTTTCTCTCTCTCGCCCTATCTCTCGCCCTTGTCTCCCAGGTGTCGTGAGCTGCTGACAGAGAGACGGATCTCTAAACATTGGGTCCTTTGATCGTTCCCGCCTCCTGTAGTCTCGGGGAGGTGTACGCTGATGCAGCCAGACACATCGCCGCCTCACAGAAGCCTGGGAGACCTGGCGAACCCGCCTTTCCCGGGCGACCAGCCTCTCCGGCTACTCCCTGAGGTCCTCTCTCACCAGGCCTACCATCCCGAGCCACACCATCAACACCAGGAGGACCTGTGGAGGCAGAAGGTTCCACGTCAAGTATTGATTTTAACTGATTTTGGAAAATGAAAAATGATTAACTACAAGTTCAAGTTGTCATCACTGAAAACTTTCAAGGATGATTACATCCACTAAAATGTTACAATTTTGAAAGCTGTCAAGATATCTAATTGCTTTATTAACACTCAACCATAAAACTCACTTTGAGAACTTGAGTGGTTTCTAATAGTAGAAATACCATTCTTGAACTTAAATTACACATGTGTAATGTATATATGCATATATTTACTCCGTGTGTATGTGTGCGTCGTTGAGTGTGAGTCTGAATTAGGGTGTACTGCTGAAATCCTATTACATTCTCATTCAAGAGCATCTGTTAAATGACTGAAGTTAATGATGCTTTTAAAATGCCTTTGAGCAGGCTCTCCTGTGGCAAGCTGTAATGCAAAGTCCTTCACTTTCTTATTGCCCTCTTCCTCTTCTTAACCTTTGGTCAGTAAAACACACTTAAATTGTTTTACATTCACATGTGCAAGGTTTATGCACATACATAAAATCCTACTGTTTGACATTTACAGTATGGGAGGCTTCAGCTCTTACCCTGTAATCCTGGGGGTCCTGGCGGTCCAGGGTGGGGTTTACCAGGATCTCCTCTCTCACCCTTTGGCCCTCTCTTTCCTGGTGAAGACAAAAGAGGATGAGAACCCTGAAATCTATCAATGCATAATATGTAAATGTTTTGATGCCATACTGTCCATTTGTACCTTTGAGCCCTGTGTTTCCAATCTGTCCAGGTGCTCCAATAATACCAGGAATGCCACGAGGACCAGGTAAGCCATGCGATCCCTGGGAGCCAGCTGGCCCTGGAGGTCCAGGAGGCCCGGGTGGTCCCATTACACCTGCTCCACCGAGCACAGCCCTCTTGGCGCTCACTGCTACTGCTGCTAGCCTCTCTGTGACAGAGGAGACATCATCATCATTTTACAGTGGAGAAAGATTTTGATTGAATAACCTTTGATGATGGGCAACTGCATACTCAGGAGATGAAAGTAGTTTTGGGAAATGAGCTAATCTAATATCCCCTATGGACATCAAAGGTGAATATTCAGGTCTAGACACTCACCCTGCAACATCTTCAACACCACTTCAATGATATGCTGGTCAGATGTGTCACGTCCCTGGAGAGAGGAAGAGCAGAATAAGACAACACTTTTTCTGACAGCGCTTTCCAATATCACATTTCCATTATCGACCGAGTGCATCAATAAATACTTATATACATATATGTTCCATGCATCACACATCAAGAATGAACTTGACTCACTGCTGCTCCCTGAATGCCTGGCATGCCGGGTACTCCTCGCTCTCCATTGAGTCCCCTAGGACCGGGCAGTCCTGGTGGTCCCTGGTCACCTGGTTTACCAGGGTCTCCAGTTGGACCATTGTGTCCAGTGTCGCCCCTCACTCCTTGCTGTGAAGAGAGAAGTGTTAAGGAAGAGTGAGTCCTACATAAGACAGATAATTGCACAAATAAAGCAATGATTGAAGATGCAGAATGGAGGAAAAAGAAGGAAGGAAGAAACATGTCTGGGATTCAGATTTCTGCACGGTGTGATGCCCACCTGTCCTTTGGGCCCCGGTTCGCCAGACAAACCCTGTCACAGCAACGAGAAACTTTGTCATTTTCACATTCATCACTTCCATCATCATTTCTGCCTCAGAGACACTCATTGAGCAATAATTCAAGAATGAATGTTCTAAATGAATGCCTAAAATGCTGCTTCAAAGAGCCACTGTGCATCACTGCTTCACTGTCATGTAAATAGCTCATTTGCCATCTGGATTATTATGGGGATTTGCATGCAAATTCAAAAACAGACTTCCTCTTCTTCTTAACTTTGGTATGATTATAAAATTCTCTGCTATACATCACTCTGCTTTGATGCCTTTAGAGCCAAATGTTTGAACTTCCTTATCTAAAGCCTGCAAGTTTTAGTGTTTTGTAGATTCCAAGACTTTTGGCAGTTCTTTATAACAAGAAGTTTGAAACAGCTTTAGGTTGTGCAATAATGATTTTTACCTTTTCACCTTTCTCGCCAGCCAATCCCTCAACACCAGGGTCACCCTAAAAGCGACAGAGAAAAAGCTTTTTAAAAAGGGTGAGAGAGAAGGATGTAGAAAGTATTTGTCAGCACAGCTAAAATACAGCACTGTGTAAGAGATTTGTTTCTGACAATCTGACTCACAATGTCTCCTTTTGACCCAACTTTTCCTTGGAAGCCCTGGAGAGAGAAAGGGAACATGTAATGTAAATGTGGTCAAATCTAGATTATAATATCCTAAAAAAAAGAACTAAATATTGATTCCAGCAAGTGACTCCAGAGATCACAAAGTAAGAAAGATGTTGTTTGATCTCTAAAACAAGGACGATGAGGATGCTTAGATTATCATTTATATTACTTGCCTCAAACTGTGATTTACTGTGGATTTGTGTGACTTTTATTCATGGGTAAACACTGCCCCCAATGGACAAGTCTGCGTAACTAAACTATTTTGAAGTGTGTTTGAGTACAGGCAATGATACACATGTTTCACAAAGCAATATACATTATGTATTTGTTTTTGCTCACAGACCTTGTCTCCCTTGGTTCCACTAAGGCCCTGGGCGCCTGGAACACCAATGGGTCCTCTCTCTCCTTTGTTTCCCTGCCAGGAGACATTAGAAATAGAATTGAAAGTACAGCAGCAGATCAGCTTCAAATATGTTTAAAAAGAGACAGAAATGCAAAGAAGCAGCTTACAGGCTTGCCGACAATTCCTTGCGGCCCAGCTGGTCCTCGCTGGCCTCTGTCACCCTGTGGAAGTCAGGTGAGGTGAGTATGCCTGGTTTATAATGTAGGAGCAGTTGTTAGTGTTTTAATGTAATTATTTGGGATTTTTACCTTGGGTCCAGGAACTCCCTCCATACCAGGCTCACCAGGAAGGCCAGGCTCACCCTAGGAACAAGCAGTTGATCCAATTTAGCATTAGAGCACAACTGTAATGCATAAAAACATTGATGTTTTGTCTGTGTCTTTGTGTGTTACCAGAGGTCCAGGAGCACCGGCCATACCAGCATGACCTCTAGGTCCTGGTTCACCCTACCAAGGGAAAGGAAATTACTAAAGAAAGGTATACATTTTATGAAAAAAAGAAAAAAGTAATGTTGAAAACAAGATCAATATAACACAACGTTATATGATTTTGTAAAAGGCTTACCTTAGCTCCAGATCCACCTTTTGCCCCAGGACTGCCAGGTAATCCCTATAGAGAAAATTAAAAAGAATAAAAATAGTGCAAATCAAAGTTACATTTGTATCTCGGGCATTCTAGTGGTCTAATGGTTAGGACCATATAAGGTTTGATTATGGCTTTGCATGTCTTACCCCTCTCTCTTTCCCTATGTTTCCACACTATACACTATCAAATCAAGGTGAAAACTCTAAAAAAAAATCTGCCTGTATCTTGCATTCTGTATATTTACTCTGACAGAATAGTGAGGGCAGTTTACTTCATATGTTTGAAATTCCAGGAAGGACTCTGACAATGCTAGTGGTAATAAATGTAGATATTAGTATGTCGGTGCTGGTAGTGGGTGGTAATAATGCTGCTGCCTAATATACTGTAACAATAATGAAAACAGGCCGAGTTGCAGCCATAGCCATATACCTTGCAGCAGGTTTCCTTGCAGTAATTTTGTGAGTGTAGGTGGGTGTGATGGTATATCGCAGCAGAGCACAAAAGAGGCTAAGTTATGGTGTTTGAGTTTGCAGCAGTGTTAGTGTCACCGCAATGACCACACAGCAAAGTGTGCATCTCATGCTCCATTACCCCTTATTCAGAATGACACACACAAAAGCACACACACACACACACACACACATATATGTGTATACGCACTGGTCTGATTGTGATAAATCACTCGAGGTGGGAGGGAGAATGCTATTTCAAGGTGGTTTAAATTCTAAAACAGCGTGGGTCACAGGGTCACTGTTAACCTGGATGAGTGCCCAGAAAACAAAACATACCAAAATTTACAGGCTGGTTTCCCTTGCTTGTGTTCTGACTTCGCTGAATTGGAAGAACAGACTGACCTCCTTCATGGTTTGAGTGACAACAGGCATTTACAGAGAGGCTTATTTGCATGTGCCTTTTGTGGCATTGCTGAACCATCCTCAGACAAACACACACTAAAGGATCACTCACCGCTGTTCCCTGAGGACCAGGAGGACCAGGCATCCCAGCTTGGCCAGGGCCACCCTGCAGACAGAGAGAACATAAGAAGAAAAATTGTCATCTTCCTCGGAGATTGAAGTTTCTCATCATTATCACAGCTGGCAACCCTTACCTTCATTCCAGGAATACCAGGTGTGCCATCTTTTCCATCAATACCAGGCAGACCCTGAAAAAGCAGGCAGATGAGTCAGTCGACTTCATTTGGCACACTCTCCAAACACTGTCTCAACTGTGTAGTGCACAAACAAAAGTGCATTCACTCACATTCTCTCCCTTTTTGCCCACTGCACCCTGTGGGCCTTGGATACCTCGGCTGCCCTGCAGAAGATAACCAAATCAGCGTCAGTGTATTCAAAATGCCCATCAGGCCCCATTCAAGTTCTGAGAAATGTTTAATCTTTTGTGTCTGTGTCTCGGCTTTGACAATAATCTTCAAGGAGAGTCACCTACTTTGTCTCCCTTGTCTCCTGCCTCTCCAGGTGGTCCCTGAGGTCCCTCCTCACCCTGCAAACAATAAAGAGAGACTTAGAGTATCTAAGGAGTGTGTGTATCTGATTTTCTATGAGTATTCAAGTTTGTGTTTGTCTTGGTGTGTGTTTAATCTTACAGGAGGCCCAGGAATTCCTACAGGTCCGTTGATGCCTTTGTAACCACGAGGCCCCTGAGGAAAAATGAAGACTAGGTCAAAATCTAGTATATGGGTGGACCGTGTATGAACCGCTAGATGGCTTTTAATTTGAAACAACGGATACAGGAAGTGGTGTCACATGATGACAAAGCCCCCAGGAAGTGTGCCACACTTTGACTGAATCCAATTTGACATAGGGCCTTTCTCAATACCGAGTATGCCAAGTTCAGATTTGTGTACTTGCTAGTTCAGACTTGGCAAGTTCGACTCGGGAGTACAAACTTCCGAGGATGGGGGGATGCAGTATGATGATTCTGCAATTGGAACAACAGCGTACTTGCAGCACCAGCTCAGCTTCAACACAACTACCTGACTGTGCTGTGACAAAATAATCTCAACTCAAAGCTCCACTAACACTTTTTCTCACAAAAAATAACTTAATTGACAGAGAGATGCAGTAATTATGTTATTCAGTCTGTAATGTAGCTATAATAAAAATCCAAACTGCTATGTAGCTTGATAAAATAAAACAAAGTTGAATATAGACTAATCTGTTTATTTTTTAATATATTTGTATTTATTGAAATATGGTGATATCTATACATATAGAGTCCCAGAGGCAGCGCTGTTGTTCTGTCCAGTAAAAACATGAAGCTTCACTTTATATTCAGACATTCATCTGTGAGACCAAAATAATCCCTATTCCAAAAGGAATTATATAATATTTCAAAATGCTACAGAGGCATTAGAGCCAGCAGTAAATTACCAAAGAACTGCACAGATCAGCTCATTGCATCATGTTCTTCCTGGGATGACGATGGACGTTGACTGGCCGATCATCTCAGGAATCAGGCTGCTGGCAGCTGAGATGATCGGCCGGTCTCACCCAGCCAGCGGCTCCTTACATCTCCGAAAATGTCAGAGCATATTTCCAAATGTTGTGTTATTTGGATAAACTGACCACATATTGGGAGTCTAAATGGTTAGCTAGCTTCAGCCAGCTTTGGCCAACCAATGGTGTAACTTCATCACTCTGTCACTCAGTCAGTCAGTCAAGGACATTTGCTTTTATAGGGCTGGTCCAACTGTTACAGTCCAGCCAAAAAAGAGCAATCAATCACTTCAGATCAGGGAGGATGCTAAGTCACAGTAGCCTACTATTCATTGTGATAAAGGGGTAATTAGGGCTTAACTCACTTCACTAATGGGAGCTACACAGAGAGCCAGCCACTCTTGCTTTGGCACTAAGCCGGGCGCTAACTTGGCTAACGTGGCTAATGTTAACAGTAAGACGGATGGCTACAGCGGATCATTAACTACAGATGGAGGCACCGTGGACCCAGACAACCCCATCTCATTAGAGGAGGGGAGAGATTTGTGTTAGCATCATTTCCATATGTCCCCATTGCTGGTAATGGATGATGTTTGTATAGTGGGGGCAGGTCTGACTGTGCCTCCTTTGTGCTCATCTAAGAACGAGGACAGCCTAGTACCAGAAGAGAAAGAGGACAAAAAAAGTTTAATTTGAATGTGAAAAAAGGAAAAAGAAATGTTGGTACTCACTGCCTCCCCTTTGGGACCCATCATTCCTGGATAACCTCTCAGGCCCATCGGACCCTTAGAGGGACACAAAGAAAAACAAGTTAATGGAGAAACTGACTCTTTGACTATGACCAGAACAAAGAGCACTACAATACAAACACTAGAACATGAGGTTCTGTCAGTCCAAGATAATACTATGCCAAAACAATAGCCTATAGTTCAGCCTATATTTCTAACTTTGCCAGGTGACAAAAACTTGAATTATCAGCTTACCG
This sequence comes from Thunnus maccoyii, assembly GCF_910596095.1. Classification (NCBI taxonomy): domain Eukaryota; kingdom Metazoa; phylum Chordata; class Actinopteri; order Scombriformes; family Scombridae; genus Thunnus; species Thunnus maccoyii. The sequence continues at coordinate 21,819,337 of NC_056547.1, forward strand.
GAGGTCCTGGGATGCCCTGCTCTCCAGATATGCCCACTTCTCCCCTGGGGCCCTGGTGGAGGAAAGGAAAGGTTGATTAGTTATTCCGTTGCTGCTCTCTGCAGAATAGGTGCCCACTACCAATCATGTCAAATTCAAAACATTTTGATAACGTTGTGGGAGGTCTTGTTTTTGTGCATGTGTACTGAGGTTGATTCAAGAAAATTTGAGCCGCTGAGAAAAATCCAGCTGAAACTAGTGTAATGGTTGCTTGTTGCTTGTGGTGTCTAAGCTGGTCATTGATAATTAATTGAAAATATACTATTATAATATACTAGTACTTGGTGATTAAGCTTGTTTAAAATCTAGCACAAGCTAGTCAGCCAGCAAAATCAAGCTGGCCAAAAAAAAAAAAAAAATAGCATAACCTGATCAATAGCATCAGGTGGTCTTGGAACATAAAGCAGCTCAGCAATGTTTGAAATTTGGGGAAAAGCTTCACTTTCTCGCTGAGGGTTAGCATTAGATGAGAAGATCAATACAGTCTTATGTTTGTGCGCAAAATATGAATCCAGGAGGCATTGCTGAGTTTAGCATAAATAATTGAAGCAGGTCTGGAAATGGTCTGGAGCATAACTGTCCATAAAACCACAACTCATTTTTACATTTTTTGTATTGTACAAACTAAACAAGATACAATGTGTTCATTTGGGAGACCTAGAAGCTAGTACACAGTAATATAGCAAGTGAGAAGTGAGAGTTGCACCAAAGTGCAACCTTGAGTCTCAGCAGGTCTTCTAAAACACTAGTCTGCCTGGGAGGAGTGGTAACTTGGTGCATTGAGTGTTTTGAGCGTCTAAGCGCTGCCAGAAGGCTCCTTGTGTGGGAAGATCAGAGGTTAATACCTGGGGCTTGGCTAGCCGCTCCCTAGGAGCCCACTGTGTGCTCATTAGCTCTGCTTAATACAGTGAGGTGAGGAGGCTGCACGAACCCTGACTCTCTCATCCTCCCCTTCATGTACCTGGCTCTTCACCACCCCTTTCATCTGGCTCGCTGCATGCTGACTGCAGGGCCAGGGCCAGGCCTGACTAATCGCAGCCAGATTAGTGCCAGTCATGTGCCTCAGGGGGCTTCATTAGAGCTAATCCTTGCCTCCGCTGATCCTGAATGGTGAGTGAGTGTGCAAGACTGTACAGCATGTACTTGTTTGGGTGTTTGCGTGCATCCACTCTCAGCAAAACTAAGAAATAGCGCAGCTCACCGATTTTCCTATGCTACCAGGCTCTCCGAGAACACCGCCACGTCCTTTGTGTCCCTAGAGAGAAACAATCAGTCAGTATAGTGTCATAACAATTTTGACATGTAACATAATCATTGATGCTGAAAGAAACTGTGTAAACTGTGTCTATGCTTATTTCTCTGAGGTGAGTTGAAACAGCAAGGCAAAGTACTCACCTTGATTCCCTGCAGTCCCTGGGGGCCCTTAGGTCCTGCTGGACAGTTAAGAGGACACTGTTGTCGAGAGAAGGAAATATATGGATTATGAAATGTGAAGTTGTGTCAAAATAGATTTGCAAGAAAGGAGATGTAATTAGATCTTACCTGGAAGTCTGCACTGCCCTCCTCTCCACCAATGAACTTCCCTGGAGGACCCTAGATAGAAAGAAGGACAGATGAATGGATGGCTGGATGGATGGATGGATGGATGGATAGATAGGTAGATGGATCAAGAAAGTCACCTGGTCACAGTTGGCAGACAGGTGCCTCTACTCCCATGAGCTGAGCCAGCACTTTCTCTGTCTATCTATTTCTCCTTCCATCTTTCCTTCTCTCTGTTTATAGATTGAGTTAGAGAGTAAAGTATCTCTACAGGGGCTGATGTATTCCTGCTACAGTCAGATGAGACAGCCCACTGATCTAATGGGGGTTTATTTACCCTAGGATTGCACTAAAGCTAAACAAATACACTCCCCTGGGCTGGGAACATCACTCTCAATGAAGAAACCCCCCCATACACACACACCCTGGCCCCACCCACCCCCACCCCTCTTAGAACCACTCAGATATACACACATGAGAGTACATACACCATTGGAAAATAGACTTGAAAGTGTACCACTGTTGTGACTGTTTGTGGTATTTCACTACTTACTGTCTGTTGGGACCTATACAAGAAGCAGTGAGCTCTGGCTGTGCTATGTGCTTTGTTATCATACAGTGCATTTTAAAATGCACATTAATTGCTACTGGTTCTGGTGAGCAGAGCACACTTCAACATAGCATTAGTAGATGTGAAGTTGAATTTGCTCTTTCTTTGCTTTACTTTTACACTGTGATCCCATCCCGCTAATATTAGTTAACTGCAATTACACTGATGTAACTATATGCTTGATAAATCCCAATTAGCTCGTGGTAGCTCATTTATCACTCACTCTTTTCACCATTCTCACTGAAAAGACCGTCTTCATGAAATAATTTACTGTGACATCTTTTCTGTTGATGAAGTTTGAGTTTGTCCAAGTGGAACTTATTTATAGACCATTTAATAATGGTGGCGATTGGAGCTAAACCGATAAAGTGATGATATATTGGCCAATATTAGCTTATTGCTGATATACTTATCTTAGTTTCAGTAGATATATTGGCTGAAAAGTAAAAAGAAATCACATATCTTTATCTTTAATATGCCAAAGATGATGTTAGAGGTAATTGAGAAACAGTATCACAAATGCATTTTATTTTTCAATTGTAAACAACTGTGCAGAACACAGTATAAAAATAATAATTAAGGGATCCTTATCAATAATGTTTGTTAATGTTGATTGTGTGTTCTTGTTCTACCCCAACCAAAGTGGTTCAAAACATGAACAGTGAACTAAATGGAATTTATAGGGTTGGATGGCACTATATGGTGCTAAAGAGAAAAAAAAGAATGGGGAAGGTACAACATCTTTAACATACCCTGAGAAGATTATCAGCTTGAATTTACAGAGAGTGGACAAAATCACAGGAATACTTGTACAATGTGATGCAATCCAGGTTGTATTTTGTGTTTTTGTGTTGTATATTGTTTATTGTAATGCATTGTATGTACAGAAGATGTGACCATTATTTAAGTCCATCCCCTCCACTACAACATGATAGGCTGTGGTCCTTTTTCTACTCACTAGCACTTCAACCTTTCAATCTTCAGTTTTCTGAAGGTTATCTAAACAGATGACAGATGACCTACTAAGATATTTCAAAGACAACCAGTCCTGAGTGAGCACTTACTGGCTTGCCAGGAGGCCCAGGAAGTCCCGGAGCTCCGGGTGGTCCCATGATACCCTAGACAAAGCAGAGGAATGAAGGAAGCTGGAATAAAAAGCTGGGGACATGAGGAGTCTGGCAGCTTATAACCTTTTGATAAGATGTTAAGATATTTGTAAGTCATTCAGGCAGTGAAATAAACTGCAGCCAGTGTCCTACCTTTTGTCCATTTGGTCCAATTTCACCAGGAAGACCAATTGGCCCTGGAGCACCCTAGACAGAGAGTGACAGAGACAGAGAGAGCAAGAGACAACATGATGTCTACACTCTTCACCAGCCACAAAATTATTTCCACACCTCAAAGTGAAGTCATTAAGTGATAAAGGCATAACGGTATTATACCATACAAGCTACTTACAGACAGTCCTGGAAGGCCGGGTCCCTGTGTGGACAGACGAGACAAGGGGTTAAATTACTGTATAACAAGTGGAACCAATCCGTCAAAGTATCAATTAACGTTTGCGAAAACCAATTAATAACAGCAGCAGTAATTCGGTAATGCGTGTGTACAGTGTCAGAGCGAAGGGTAAACAGTGCTCAAGATGAACAGAGACACAGAGCGCAATCAGTTTATGTTTGCTGTGTCTTTTGAAATTAATTATAAACAAAGTAATTAAGTAAGTAAGCCTTCTTGGAGGAAGAGCAGCCCACAGGGCAGGATCTCCTGTCTCTGTAGCGTGAGGCAGCTGGATGTACAAGCACACCCCCCAGACAGGACGCCTGCTAATGCTAAACAAAGGATTTAACTAATAATGTTGCACTCAACCATGACATTGGATGACTCTGGAATTAATGTTTGAATATACTGGATGATGTCTAATAGATGGACACTGAGCTCCACCTAGTGGTCTTAGACTGTGTTACAGTTAATGTGCTGGCATTCTAACTTTGCAGCAGTGAACCAATTAGCATTGCATTTCTGGTGTGCATGAATTCAGTGGTCATATATAGTGATTTTTTTTAATGATAATATGGGCAAAATTATGTGTACCATTGTGAGCTCTTTTCTACTATATTAATTATTGTGTATAGGAATAAGATGCATATCAGCTCAGCTGTAGAAGGCATATGCCACATCTGGAAAAACTAAACCCAAAAGGGGGCACAGCTGGTCAGGCATTCAGGCATGAAGAAGAAGGGACTCGGGAGGTTGCCTTATGAGAGCAGCTGGATTACAGTATGTGTGTTGGGAAACTGACTTGGCTTCAAACAATGCCTAACTCAGCCCGTCATAACTCTCTTCATAAGTATCATGACAGCCTTATGAGATAAAACGTTGTCTAATTTTTCATACCTTGTTATACCAGTATACAATATCTATTAAAATATATATTAGATATTCACTCATCATACCTATCTTTATAGTGGCAGAGAGGTCATAGATATGAAATAGTTTACTTACAGGAGGGCCAGGCTCGCCACTTGGTCCAGGCTGACCCTGTAGACAACAAAAACAACAAAATAACTATGGTGACAAATACAATTCAGAGCATGCAGTTGGACAACATGAGATTTAATGCTTTACCATGGTGAAAGTCTGATAACATGTTATTATGGAAGAAAATCTTCAGACAATTATCACATTTAACTTCTTTAAAAATTTCATTCCATCCATTGGTGAAATGCAACTAAGCACATTTACCCAGGTACAGTACTTAAATACTATTTTGTGGCACACTAATTGGAAGTTAGTGTGCCACACACCACATCCAGTGAGGCAAATATTTTACATTCACACATTTATCTGTCAACTATATTTACTAGTTATTTTTCAGACTAAGATTTTGCAAAGTAAACATATAAGCTTATACAATATGATGCATTGTTATAGATTAAAGATTCAACAGTATGTTAAGTTGTGAAAATTGGTTCCACCTTGACCAGCTATATGATTAAAATGCTGCTCACACATTAATGCACCAATTCATTAATAATAACCCAATAATATATACCAACATAACACTGATAGGGAACGTTATGCTACATAATGAGTACTTTACTTTTGACACCTTATATAAATTTTGCTGATTATACTTTTAGGTAAGATTTGAATGCAGGACTTTTACTTGTACTGTAATAGAGTTTTTTTTTCAGTGCACTGATATGCATTTCAATGCATTTTCCTTTCACCACTGCCCTTGTCAAATTAAAGAAATGTATATTCCAGCAACAACATCACCAAACAGTGATACATGTTAATTGAGTGCCATGCTTTCCACAGATTAGCGGCATTATGGTGAATTAGAACTAATTCTCATTTCAGGTGCACTTCATAACAAGCAGACACTTGCCTTAGGGCCAGGGCTCCCAACAGGACCTCGATCACCCTTTGCTCCAATCAAACCCTGGGGGCAGATAGAAAGAGATGAAAGCAGGTGGATGCAGTGTGCTGTATTGTGTATAGAGGTCAAGGGAGGGAAGGTAAAACATTGGAGTTCAATTATTAATTATCAGTTACCACTGTGCTTTCCATGAGCTACATATGACTTGAATTCACATTATAATAACGCTAATCACACATTTGATCGAAGCTGACACTATCCTTGTGAGTAATTAGGAAACAAACCCGAGATTGAGATTCCAGGGCGGATTACTGGCTAAAACTCTAAGGAATGTGTGTGTGTGTGTGTGTGTGTGTGTGTGTGTGTGTGTGTGTGTGTGTGTGTGCTTTGGTTAGCATGTGACCATGAGGCACTGACACTCTGATCGAGACTTGAATTTGCCTTCAGAAAAGCTGCACCAAAAGTAAAATCAGGTAAATTGATAATAGAAGTGCCCAATAGTTTAAAAATAATTTAAAACTCATTGGCTTGTCTTCATCTCCATCTGCTCCCTATCTGTGATGGGTTTGACATAAAGTATATTGACCTCATCATGTAGTTTGAAAAGCTATTAATTCAGTTAACACTTTCCCACACAGAACATGTCTATGACAGTGAAATAAGCTTTCATGACTAAATCACCATGTTCACAATAAACCAGTAGTTAGAGGTTGAAGGGTCATGATGATATTTCTGTTGTTGGACAATAATAAGCCAGTCCACAGAGGGACATTTCAACAGCCTTGTAAGAAAAACTCAGCAAATACACTGAAGCTTAATGGAGCCTAACAACTTTTCTTAAATTGAAAAAATCTGAATGTAAAACAGAGCTATGAGACTTTGTTATGTAAGATTAAATATTAGATTAAAACAAAAACACAGGCTTAATGCAGCTTAATGACATACATTTTTGATGACGTTTTTAATAATACATTTTATTATGCCCACCCCCCTGACTTTATAATGACTTAAAGTTACCCTGTGGAGTCTTCATTGTAAACAGTTTTGATTACATTCAACATTTCTCACCCAAATGCATTGGGTGCAGCCTTGAGGTGTAACAAACATCATTAATGCATTCTCTACCTCATAAAACAATTATTTTGCTTACATCAGCTTGTGGTTGTCTTCTCTTTTTTTATTTGCACATTGCAAACTTGAACAACACACTATATTACTGCCACCGCCTTGCCGTCCTCTTATGGCAGCACAAATGTGTATCATGTCACCACCAAATACATAGACCCACTCATCAAAACATTGCTCTACAGTGCCACTGATGGTCAAAAATACTTCAGGGTGCCAAATGTTGATGTCTTTGCTTCCTGACTAGAAGAATACTTGTCTTACAGATTTTACTTTTAGTTTGGTGATGAGTTGCGTCTCCCAACATCACACAAAAAAATCCTGTTTAAACTCAAGAAAAGGTCATTAATCCACATTAAAACACATATTTGGCTGTTTTTCCCCAATGTGTAGAAAAATGAACAGAAGAATTCTGTTAAATTCAATTTCTTTTACACCCTTGCTGAGACCAATCTTACTATTCCTGTGGGATTTTTTCCACATTTCCTCAAAGGTCTTTATATTTAGTTTTAGTTTTTTTTTTTAATTAAAAGCTGTCTTCATTCATGTCCACATTAAGCCTCTCAGAACGTTTCTTTTGGGAAGCATTTTCTCTTATCATTTCAGAAGCATTTTTCACTTCTTGCACTCCTTCTCTCGCTTTTTCATTCTCATTCTCACATATACACCACACACCCACAGCATTCAGTTTACTTACATCAATGCCGTTCTCCCCTGGTGCTCCATCAAGACCTGGCTCTCCCGGCTCTCCCTTTTGTCCCTACAGTAAAACGCACACTATTGTTATGAACAAAACCAAGTGCAGGTAAATTAAATATTTAACATTTTGTAAGATGAACCTCAACAAATTGTAAAGTACAAACTTACTGGTGGTCCAGGGGGGCCAGGTGGTCCTTTCTCTCCCTGCAGAGAGACAGAGATGTTAACTCTTTTCACTCAGTGACTGTTACACATGACATGGTAAGGAGTGTGGTGTGATTGATATCATTCATATTACTAATTCCTTTTCAAAATGTCCTCCAAATTAATTGTTTTCAGTAGAAAGGTGCTGAAAAGTTGTGTGGCTCACTATGCATGTTCTCACAGAAATACATTTGGCAGATTAAAGTACCTCTAATATGTCCAGGGCTGGCCTGGTAGTATAAGTTTGTGTAGTTAGAATACAGCATGTAAATGGACATCACGGTACCTTTGTATAAATACTTAATGTATTGAACACTAATATTATGTTCTTATGTTCAAGAGAGGTGATTATTGTGAGAACAGCCTTTAGATAGAGTCTGTACCATTTTGTACAAAGGCTGATTCTCCATCAGGTCCCTCGTTTCCTGTTGTTCTAATGTGGCAGGAACCCAAAAAGTGGAAAAAACCCACAGTGAAGACATTGAAGGGCATGCTACACCTTCCAGTTTGGAGCAAGTAAGATTGCTGTTTTTCTTTGCAAGAGGAGGTAATGGGAGGTGCTAACAGCAGATAACTAAGTGGAAAATTGACAATAATACCAAGTTATCCCAGCTGCATTCTGGTAGCAACCTGATACTGACAATAAACTCAGCACTTGTTCAGTCACAAGTCAAAATTCACAGCATATCTTTGGTAAATACATATACTGAGGGTGGTACAGTTAAGTTTAAGACCAGAGTTTTTAGTAAAAACATATGAGATGATCAAAACAAATCAAATGTCTGATCACATCTGGTTTTGGATCATGCAAGAGACACCAAAACCTGTTTTTTACTGGCAGTTAGTGTCCTGCTCCACCAACCCAGCATCCTCCAGTTACAATATATTTAAAAAACCTGCCTCTAGTTAACCCTAAGAATATCTCAAATGTATCACATTACTGTGACACAAACCCAGGCCCACAGCTTGGACTAAATCAAGGGTCCCTTCTCAAAGACCCCTCTCTCTGCTGGGAACAGAGCTCTTTTGTGCCTGCGTGTTTTCATTTGCAGTGCCCTCTTATGGTAAGACTCCAGTACTGCAGAGTGGTGCTGGGTTGGTATTTCTCCAGCACAATGATGGTCTTTGTGACAAACTTGTTGGGCAAACCGGTGTTGATACTCACATCAATGCCGTCTGACCCGGGGATGCCAGAAGGGCCTGGTGGGCCGACCGGGCCCTGAGGTCCAGGTGGACCCCTCTGAAAGAAACAGAAAGAAATATTTTGACAATGTCAGGTAATGTCAAACAACTACATTACTCCTTTGGACATTTTAAAAATACTGTGCAGATATCAAAACATATTATATGCCACAGACACACTTTCACTCCTTATAGAGATGTTATAATGAAGTCAATCTTTCTATATTATTTTACATGCACAACTGAAGAAACATGCATATCATGAATCCCCTTATTAAATCCAAGAAGCTTGCGTCAAAGTAACTAAATGCTATTAACACATTCAGAAAATATTAAATAAACTGTATGTGCTGTATAGATATCTCTGTCCCAATCATTTAGTTAATAGTTTATAAATTATAGATATCATTAATTAACTGTGAAATGATTGAGGCTAAACTTAAATCAAATTAGTAAATTCTGGGCAGGTTACTACACTGTGTGGCATTTTGAACAAAAAATCCACTGAGAGTACACTGACTTCAACATGCACAAATGCATCAAAGGAAATCAAAATGAATGGGACAATATGAAATGAAATTGGCACAGGAGAGGGATAAAAACGAAGGATTGAGGAGGAATGTGGGAGGAGGGGTCATGAGAGTGGCAGTGTTTACCACTCTCCCCCCACCTGACCCCCCTCTCTCCACCTCACTGTCTCCTCTGCCTGTCTTGAATTTCTTCTCAGTAGATCAGTCAGTCCATCAGGTGATACTGAAAAAGTCCTTTCATAATCCAACTTTGAATTCTTCGAGTGTTCAAAAAATGTGTGAAATGAAAAAAGAAAAAAAATCAGAATAATCCTTAAGGGTGAAAATTGACATCCAGTAGATAACATGTAGGTGTCTGTTTGAATAGGGGCTTTCACACTCAGTGGGAAAACTTTGTGTGTCTCTTTGTATGTGGGTCAGTGACTACAGACTCATCTCTGTCACGTTTGCCCATGAAAAAACAAGAAAAACTTCAATGTTTTCATCATTTCTTGATAAATAAAAGTCTTATTGGCAAAAAAGTAGCCCAGGTAATGAAAAAATCCTTGCCTTCAATAGCAACTCCTCACTTAAAACTTCAGAAGAGAAAAGAGTCCATACGCGAAAAGGTCGACGATCCACAGAAGATAATCCGGTTTCATTTTGTCTCCACTGCAGAAAACCTGTTCCAAGCTCATCTTTCTTTTACATGCAAGCCAGGTGGTCACCTCACATCACAGATATATGTGCTGCCAACCAACCGTTTCATTTTCCAACTTTTTGATCACATCAACCAGCACCAAGAGAGCACACAGCCCATAACATCACCTCACTGACACCCAGTGCTCGCTTGCAATTTCCAAGGGCCCCTATTCCCACTGAACCCCAGAATAAAGGAGTTGTGCCTGAACCGAGCAGGTCTCAACTTCCCCTGTCCACTTACCACTTGGGCCAGAGCCAGGCACAAGGTCTGCAGAATTACCCAGGTCTTCAGCAAGGCAGAGAGAGCAGCCATGGTCCCTCTCCCCTGTCTGTCTCTCCTCAGTTCACCAAATCCTCTCTTCTTGCTCCTCTTTCCGCTCCCTTACTCCTCTCCAGGCCGGCAAAGTGAGGAACTGGTGGGGCAAAGCTGTCTGAGAGGAGGGGGGATGGGGGCTATGTGCACAGCCCCGAAAAAAATCCACTCAGGAGGAGAGAGCTGAGTGTGGAGAGGGATGGATGGATGGAGGGATGAAGGGGAGTTTGAGGTGGGGAGGGAGCAGGACAGAGAGAGAGGTGTAATCCTGCCCCCACAGCCGGCCCCTGAAAGCACAAGAAAAATACCCTATGCACCCATCAACACAAACACACACACACTCACACATATACCTATACACACAGTTTCTCAAAACACCTCTGATTTTCTGGATTGGGGGAAGAGTAAACTTCCCAAATGTGCACAGTTTCTGCCAATGTGATTGGATGCTTTATGAATAATTGGCATATTTTCTACAAGGTAAAGCCAATTGGGCTAAGCAGCGATTAAGCTCCTCCCAAAGCTGTGGGAGTGGACCAGCGAATGAAACCTGAGTGTGTGAAGCACCTCATCACAGGCCTTGAACAACTTTCTGCCTCTGCTTCTGTCTCTCTCTTTAAAGCGCCACAGTGTTTTTTCTCGCCCCCCGAGGCTACCATTTGCATGGTGGTGTAAATATCTCCAAACATTTCCCATGAGAGTGTTCTGCTGCATAGATGAGAGAAGCCGGTGAGCTCCTTGGATGGTACTGTATGTAAACCAGAGGGATTTGATCAGGGTGAAAAGAGGACAGTGTCAACTTTGTCAAGAAAAACTGAACTGCACCTCCTTGGTTAATTGGCTTCAAGAGATAGATGGCAAATGATAGCATTCCCCAATGTATACTTTGGAGGTCCATTCAAACTTAATTAGTACACTTGCTGACATCTAGTGGTGATTTCACCAAGAGCAGGTTAGTTCCCACAGTAATTGAGAGTGGCCTTTTTGAGCTTGGATAAACAAAACTCATGGGAATGTGAAAAATGAACTTATAGTGACCCCTATTGTACAGAAATTTACATTACACCAAATAGAGCAATTATGCTTATGTCCACTAGATGGCAGCAAATACACATGAACAGATGCCAGTCTGCACAGCTGCTTGGTTGCTATGGAGGACTCCCCGCCGCAACAACTGGGGATCAGACATTTGTTCTCCTCAGGGATGATGAAGACTGTCCTGGGGAAACTGAGAGATGCATTTATTTGTAAATTGAGATATATTGCTCACAACAGGGAATTGCAACAGACCTCTCTAAACAACAAATTAGGAAACCAGCATAGCGATGGCTTCTGTACTGTATTTGTTTTGCACATTTTCACACATTTATTGCATTTATCACACTCTGAGTTGTTATAGCCTTTTTCATTCTTTTCCCAAAGGAATGAAATATTAACTATTACCTTGAGAAAACTTTTTTTTTTTCATATTTTGATACATAAAACATGAGAGAGGTAATAGTCATTACAATAAATAGAATTATTAAAATTAAATATGCAGAAAGAGGGTGTAATCCTGAGCTGTTTTGTGCATCTATTTTTGCACTGATTTTACAACAACAGTTTTCTTTCTGTTTGCATGCACAGGGACTTAAAACTCCTTTGTCACAATGAGGGTAAAGAAATACAAATGTGTTTGATAAATATTTTGAAAAGCATTATAAAAATGTTATAATTATAATTTTTGATAGTGAAAAAGTACAATAGGTAACATGGAATGAATAGAGATAGAGAAGAATAGAGATGAGAAAATGACATAATGACATAATTTAAAATATAAAGAAATTCAATAGCACAGTCAGTAACAGTAAAAAAAAATCTGTGAATTCATGCTTCTTTGTTTAAACACTTTATCTCGTCTCTGAGGCCATATTTTTTGTAACATTGCATTGTGTTACATTATAAGGTATTCCTGTTTATCTCTCCATCATATGTTCATAATAAACCTCCATGAAATCAGACTGAACATGTATGATGAGACTAGTACTGTGGATAATAGGATTCAGAGTGCACCGAATCTGCATCTTGCAGGGACCAGCAGACATTGTTAATGTTTCTTCTAATTCATTATGCTCTTGTGAACTGTGAAGTGTTTGCCTTAATGCTACTTCCCCCAACAAGTATGTTTCAAAACTGGCAATGTCAGCAAAGTTCTGCAAATCCAAATGACAAAATAGTATTTTCTTGTAATCCTTATGAGTCATTTCCTTTAAGCAGTTGAAAATTGCAACATCTTGGAGTAGCTTAGTACAGATTGTATTAACCCTTTGATGCAGTAATAAGTAACTGAGTAAAGAAATATGAAAAGTGATTAAAAGAAAAAGAGTTGATACATGTGTTGTTAAACTTTGCTTCTTTTTGCAAGTGCATGTTATCATAACAGTCTTTAAATTTAGTATTGCACTGCCATGAAGTGACTTTTGAAGGACAGATTTAAAAAAAATGAATGGTCAAAATTGAAAAGAGGGGACTAGATATCTCATATCTCACATTTCCCATTATGTAACTCCTCAGCATCTTTCTTTAGATCTTCCCTGCCTTCTTCAATGCCCACATCTTTCAAACCCTACACCTCCAGTTTGTAATGCAGGCTCTCTGTTTAAAATTCTCAAGCCCAAGCCAAGATAACGTTAACTTCATGAGTAAAATAAGTGGAGTGCCCCTTTAAATGTGCCCTGTGGAGTTTAAAAAAAAAAAAAAAAAAAAAAAAAAAAGTTATGTTTACATTCAGTCGTTCTCACCAAAATTTCTAATTTTGTTTATCCTAAATGATATTTGCAAAGCTGAAGCTTTTGTGTACTGTTTACAGTCATGTTTACTTACTTGCACTCTTCTTTTGTTGGTGCATTTCTATGTTTCACTGACAATATCAACAACAAACTATCTGATCAGTGGAATAGCGGCGGGAATGTGTAGCGCACCACTCATGTGCTTGCACGCTTGCATGTGCGTACTTGTGTGCAACAAAACCTGGACCTAAAAATAAATACATCCTTCACAGTTTTAAAAGCAGTCAAAAGCTACACAGGGTACCTTTAAGTAAAATGTGAGCATTATCATAAATGTAAGATTTCTTGATAACATTAATCATATGTAAACCTCCCTATTATTCTGTATTTTTTAATGCCCTTCATGTGAATATACCATATATAATATATGTTTATATTATACTGTACAGTTGTGTAGTGTTGGCAGTATGTAGTTTTATTTGCTGCTCTGATTCTTGGTTAGAAACTGTGTATTTATGGCACTGTACAATTATAGCATAAACAAATGGAAGAAACAGAAAAACAGTATTGCTTTATAATATAAAAAGCAATAACATTGGTTAATCAGTTCTGACCTTCAGTCAACATAAACAAACAAATAGTCTTTCAGGAAACTGTCTGCTACACATGCACTGAGCCTGGCTAACCAGTGCTGCTTTGTTGTTATGTGAAAATCTGCCATACTGAGCCAATTCCATTTGATTTAGTATTTTTTTACATTACATTCTCAGGGACAAAACTGCATAAAACACTATAAGAGCACATGCGCATCAAATTTCAGAAAACTGAGAGATCAAATGCATGAAAATGACTCTATCCAAAAACCTGCTGCACTGATCTTCTCACGGGTGAAAACTGAGAAGAATCATCATCCAGTTGTTGTCTTTCTCATTGCAAATGATTCCCCAGCCTCCTCAAACTTCGAAAACAGACAAGGAAAACATTGGCCTCTCCCTATTCTCTCAGTCCCTCAGAATCTTTTTCTCCCTGCTCATGTTTAAATTCTTAAGGGAATATGACTAAACTGATTTTTTTTCTAAATGAAAGCAATCACATCTTGTTTCACGACTGGATAGCATACTTATCATAGCTTACTGAGAGATGCATGAAGCAAAATGCCACCCAAATTCAAGCAATAAGGGACCATCACACATCATCACCTCAAATACCCACTCAGTTATGATCTGGCCTCCATACAAATGCATAAAACAGAAGAGATTTCACAGCGCACACATACAGACAGACACGCATGTTCATGCATTTACGTAGCGCTTAATTGAAATATTATGAGTGACCAGGGAGGTTTTGGTTCTGTGCTGGTATTCCGCTCTCTGCTCCTACTTTTCCTGAGAAAGATCTGTTTCACACAGACAGGCCATGTCTGATGTCTGCTCTCTAATAAGACGCCAGAGAGAAAGGGAGAATGGAAATCATCATTTAAGTCTGACGCCAGGAAGACAGGACGATGCATACACACATACAAACACGCACACCCACCATCATGATGACAGACAAGGTAAATATTATTCTTGAGTGCAGGTGTGAGGAGTAGTGGTGAAGTGATAACAGAGGTCATTAACAACCCTGCGGGGTTTGGGGCACGACCCTGAAGCCCGTACTGTGTTGAGCCTTCCATTGAAAAGGCATAGTTTACTGTCAGAGCAGAGGGAGGAGAGGTACTCACTGACAGGTTGATGATATACAGGCTGAGGATATTAGTCTGTCTGGCATGAAACATATTCATTAGGGCGTTTCATGGTTATTCTCTTGGTGTGAAAATCCTTACAGTCAGATGAAGGTTAAAGCTTCTTTGACACATAAAATCACTGAGGAATTCAGCAGATGAAGAAATGTGATTTGGTTGTCGATCATGAAACTAACAGCTCTGTACATTTGAGGGTGTGAGCATATGTGATGTAAAGGCAGGGATAAATGTTCACACATGATCGTGCCTTCAGGATTTTGCTGGCTTTCACTTTGTTAAGCAACTTTGATCCTTAAAGACTCGAGTAAAAGACTTCATCTATTTATGCACTTTTCACTGCAATACCACTTTCAGGGAACCACACTTGAAGCGCATTTACAATAAAGGGCCCTGTCAGAGAAGTCCAGATCCAGCCTCTCACTGAGCCTGCTACCTGAGCTGAACCTGATGTAGTGGCGAGACCCAGCTGTATAGTGAGAACTGGCCCAGAGTCACAGCCTGACAAAGCGATGACTGCTGCAGAGATTAAAAAACACACCGCTTAGCAGCCGCTGACCCCAGTCTGAGCTAGGTGAGGTGTTTCTAAGCAACAAAGAACGGCACACATTCCATCTCGGACCAAAGCCCAGAGCTGCGCTTCCACCACCACCACAGATAAGGCAGGAGGGGGATCAAAGGCAGTCTCACACAACAGATTGTTACTATTGCTTTAATGTGTTTGTATTGGCTTACACATAGGAATATTTCATGTTGTGACATTATTAGGGCAGCAGTGGCCTAAAGGTTAGAGAAGCAAACTTGTGACTAGAGGATTGCCGGTTCAATTCCCCAGATAAATGTGGGATGGGAAAGTGAAGAAGCTCCTCCCTTATTACCACCGCTGAGTAGCCCATGAGCAAGGCCCTTAACCCCAAACCCTTCCAGTGGAGCTGCTCAGTGGCCAGCAGATCCGGCTGTGGTTGTACTGGGCAGGTTCCAGGTATGAATGTGCAACTGTGTGAATGTAATCAGGGTGTTTCTGCAAAAGAGATCATTGCTTTCAGAGAAACACAAATAAATAAAGGTTAAAAAAAAATATGGTAGCTAGATGTTATATTTATATCCTCCAAAAGTTTTCTCAGCCTCCCCTGAATTTGATTTAAGTTTTCGGTCGATGAAACGCTGGTTTCAGCGAACATAATTGGTGGAATATATTGGCCTGTGGAGGTGGTCTGGCATGAAACTGTGGTCTGAGCTCTAAGTGTGAGATTTCCAAACTTCAAACATCATAAATAACAAACAGTAAATCCTAGTTATCACGACAGATGTGTTTCAGATGTAAAACGGATACAGGCAGATTGCGTCATGTTTTTGGGCCTTTTATGGATTATGCTGCCACATGTTACACACTTTGAGCTAGTGCACTGTGGCACTCAAAGGAAGAGTTTGACATTTTGGGAAATATACTTATTTACTGCTGAGAGTTAGATGAGAAGATTGATGCCATTCTTGTGTCTGTACTCTTAATAGAGCCAGCAGGTGGTAAGCTTAACTTAGGGCAAAGAATGGAAGCAGGGAGAAACAGCAAGCCTGGCTCTGTCCAAAGGTTACAAAATCCACCTACCAACACCTCCAAAACTAACTAATTAATGCTTTTACGGGGGTGCTATTATGTGTATTTTTAATCTTCAGTCAAAGCCAGACTAGCTGATTTTCCTTGCTTCCTGTCTTTATCCTAAATCTAGCAAAATCCCTACTGGCTTTCACTTCATATTTAGCTTGCAAATATGAAAGTGGTGACAAATCTTCTCATCTTACTCTCGGCAAGAAACTAAATAAGCCTATTTCCCAAACTATTCCTTCATAATAATGTATTTTTGTATTTGTACGCTTCCGTCAAAAGAATTATTGTCATCCCACCTATTTTATGTCAGATAAAATTGGAGGAATGTCATTAAATGTATTGGTCTTTTTTTTCTTTTAAAAAAGTTTCCTATCATTGCATGTCTAAAATCTACAAAAACACAGTAATGCCTCCTATTTCTTTATGGTTCAGGATTTAAGTTGTGAAACAAAGTATCAGTCATTTTCTGTGCCTTGTAAATATGTACAATCGTTTTCTTGTGGAGAAGTGAAACTCAGTAAAAATGAGGTAACCTTAACTCCCCTCTGCCCTGCTCAAGCATAACTGAGCACTAACACCCTGCTGTTAGCCGTCTATACCATTTCCTGCAGCCCAGCCAAAAACAAGTCCGGGGATACTGGCTGGGGCTGTTTTGAACCTACAGTAACCTCCTCCTGAAAAATAAAATAAGTGAAAAATATTGTGTTCGTCTGACAGCTGTGCAGCACAGAAATTGTCATTGCACTGATGGAATGCAAAATAAATCAAAAATAAATCCACAATGGAGTGCTGGCCAATATTGTCTGAAAAAACTCTGCACCCAGATGAGTCAAGGCAACTGAATAGTCATATACAGCCCAGCTCTGTGCCCCATGGATGATCCAAAAGAATGACTCAAAGGGATGCACCAAGATTCAGCTGTGTCTGCTCAATTTCAAATATGTGTATATGAGACAGAAGCTGGTGTGTCTTTCTTACAAGTTAATATGACATGTTTTATCTTTATTTTCAGTGACAGTTCTTTATTTAAAGTATGTCATAAATGAATGACTGAATGTAATAATGTGGTGAAGTGGTACCGTGACATAAGAAGAGGCAGGACAATTTCATGCAGGTTTGCTGTAATCAAGTTCATTTCCTGCATTTAAGCTTTGAGGAGGTCCTCATATAGTAAACTGTCATTTTCACATGTGCACATTACACAATTTTTCTCTCTCTTTCTCATACACACGCATAGCACAAAGTCCTTTATGCAGACACAGACATTAGAAAGACCATAAATGCATAGATTACTTCCACATACTAAATCGTCATCACAGAAATCATCACAGAAATATAAGAAAAAATATGTCCCATATCCCTACTCTGTTAACTTTAACTTTGCATTTGACATGTCAGACTATCTTATATTTTAAGAGGTTACTGGATTAAAAAAAGTATAGTTTATGCACTCATTGCAGCATAAGGAGAGACTTAATTAAAAGAGCAGCTTAAAAAGGAGTTAAATGAACTTGACATATTGTGTACAGCAGAAAAAGTTGAAGAGATATATGTGGAGTCTTTGGCGGTTAGACTCCATAATAATTTTACCATTATATGGGAGTATTCACACCATGAACTATACAGAAATATCCCCCAATGGAGTGTAGACACTGATGGTGGTGATGAAGGAGTGAAGCACAATGGCTGAAAATCTGGTAGGATGACTTCTGATGAGCTCAGCTGAAGGTCCCATGGACAGCTGGTTTTTATAAAACTGGAAGTGAATGGGGTGGAGATGAGTCGCATCAAGAAAATGTAAATAAATAGAGTAAGCATAAAGATAGTCTTCCTCATTGAACTTTTGCTTCATTAAGTGCTGTGTGACAGAGTTGTAGTGTCAGTCCAGCAACTTTCTGAGCTTTTCAACAGCAACTCATACCCCGCTACTGTGTCACTGACTTCAGCTTTATCTGCTAGTTTCTCTAACATCACAAGGACTTATGCAACTCCAAAATCAGATACTGACTAAAGGCCTGGTCACAGCAGTGTTTCACATTGCAAAATTGATTTCATGGTGAAAGCAGTTCATTCCAGTAGAATCACAACAGTCACTTGATTCACTCACGGGGGTGTAGTAAATCTGCTTGTGAATGTTTTGTATCAACTTAAAATTTGTTGAACTTTGATACGCAAATTAGGACTGTTGACCAACAGCAAGCCGTCTTGACAGTGCTGACTAAGGGAGTCCCAGATGGAGGAAGTTATTATAACTATTAACTGTGTTGCACCATACAGTTTTATTTAATCTCTTCTGTTGGAGTTGTTGGACTATAATTTGCTCTACAAAAGAAGGATAGTTTTCAGACGGTTATGAGACACGAGTCTAATTCATCTCTCGAATAAACCGCACTTGTTTTCCATTTAGCAACTTTTAGCTAACAACCGAACTGACAGTTAGCTGGAGCTTTTTTCCCCTTCCTCAATAACTCTTTATTGAATAATCTACAATCCTGAGAACAAAATGCCAAGGGTTGTAAACAGCCCAGAGAAAACAAACAATCTTGCAGAGCCATTGTGACTCACTAGAGCTAGCATCTTCCCTACTAGCTAGCATCTTAGCAGTTAAATCGCCACCTACAGCACGTCACCAAGCTTCTAGAGCCACATCTTTCACAACGATGCACAGATGAATTTTGCTGTACAACTTTTTGGTGTGACCAGGGCATAAAGCTATAATAGCTAAGGAAATCCAAAATGTAAGTTGTATGTGTTGGACAGGAATGGTTTAGACAGATACATTCCCTGTCAAAAAATGCATATTTGCATATTATGTCAGAGAAAGAGAAGAAATAGAACGAACTACAGGACCCAGCATGTCTGTTGTAGTCCCTATCTGGTCCTGTTCACAAAGAATAAGAAATGGACTACTGTATATTAACATAGATGTGTGCGTGTGTGTGTGTGGTACTACTGATGAAATAATTGCTAAAACAGATGTCTATGTACTGCACACACACAGGAAATGCATTTGAACTGAGATGGAAACTCTTGTGAAACTAAACCCTCTATTTTTATTAGTGGTTAATATCTGTCTCATTTAACATGCCTTGAGGATCATTCACAAGTAAAATAGACTATAAAAGTTAAGAGTCAATCTTTACCTTAGAGTTATGAAATCTAAAGTTGTTATATTGCAAAATTAAATGATAATTGCTGTATGACATCTGAATGGCATGTGCAAATGGATTGTTCACAATGCCACATTTAAACTGTTTAAGAGGACTGTAATTGCCTTCTGTGACATTCCAACATCAGCTCTGAATTGGATTAAGCAAAGAATAAAACAGTGCATGATTCATTTTTACAAGCAGTATGCACAAGCTTTTATCCAAATTCTAGCATTTATCCTTGTTTTTTATATACGCAACGTACTTAAGAACAAATTAGTCCAAGATGGTCCAGGTAATCGCTCAATTGTACCAGTGGACATTTTCTACACAGCAGAAATGTGTCCAGCTGGCAGCCTAAGCCTGCAGTGACAGATAAAATGAAATGCTGCATATGAAGAGGTAAATAAAAGGACACAAAGAACACTTAGTCATAGAGATGCTGGTATGCCAGGCTAGATTTTTTAGCCTGCTTACAGTTTCTATGCTAAGCTAAGCTAAGTCTCCTGGCTCGACTTTAGCTTCATACTTAGGTAACTGTCAAATATGAGAGTGGTATCAATCTTCTCATTTAAGTCTCAGCAATATTATTCCTTTAAGAACAGCATGTTACAGAATCTGAATAGGTCATAAAATACTGCACAGTAATATTATGTTAAAGTAGAAAATTACAGCTTGTACTTTTAAATGGCCCTGATGGATGCCAGACTACCCACAGGAACCCTAAAATGGGCTGAACACAAGTTGATAAGAAAACAGACTCTTCTTATCTAATCCTGTGAATATGTGTTGCATTTGGCTATATCTGGATCATATGACATTGAAAAAGTCAGATTTTTTTTCTTGTGAAGTTTATATTGGGTTCTGTTTTTGCTATCTGCTAGAAACCAGTAAGAAAAGATCAAATTAACTGCCTACATCACTGTAGACATGTAAGTAAAGCCGGCCAATGGCCTATTCCATTAAGCCAGAATAAGGACAGAAGGTCCTGGTTTAGTCATCTGGATCCACAACTACTCTGGTGTGTTCGGTCCAACTTATAAATCAAAAATGATTACTTTGTAGCATGTGATATAAAGCAATACTGACAAATAGGGCACAGTTGGAAACCATCACACTCAGATATAAAATTGCGTATTAAACTTTAGAGCACCTACCCCCACACTTGTTAAACACACATAAATTCACCTTCATACTTTCAATGAGTTGCAACAGATCCGTAATTGTCTGACATTTAATTTCTAAGTAGCAGCATTGAAACAAGCTAATAACCAACATTCCCCAAACAATACAAACATATACAGGTGGATGTGGCTCAGGAGGTAGAGCTCAGCCGACCTAATCAGAAGATCAGTGGTTTGATCACTGGCTCCTCCAGTCTGCGTGTCGAAGTGTCCTTGAGCAAGATACTGAAGCCCAAATTGTGCTATCAGTGTGTGTGTGTGTGAATGGGTGAGTGAGCATTAGAAACATTGTAAAGCACTTTGGATAAAAAGCGCTCCTGATGAACAGGTTGGCACCTTGCACGGTAGCCTCTGCCATCAACGTGTGAATGTGTGTGTGAATGGGTGAATGTTGGCATGTGTTGTAAAGTGCTTTGAGTGGTCTGTAGACTAGAGAAGCGCTCTATAAATGCAGTCCAGTTAAACAAACACACACACACACACACACACACACACACACAAGCAAATAAATGTTCAGCCTCTTGAGTAACACCAGATGCTCCATGACTGGCTTAATATCAAGCTGTTTTTAGGTTTTGATGCTGACTTCTCCTGCGGTGTACGGTAATAAGAGCAAGAACATGCTCTCAACAAATTGAGCAATGGGTTACTTCAGGCACATCACCACATCCTTTTTCTTACTTCATACAACCACATCATATTGTAAAGTAATGAGAGCCGGTGTTTAACTTTGAGAACAGGGTTGGATGTTTATCTATAGGTGCTCAGGGAGGGATATAGTAAGCCAGGATGAGCATATGGCAAGCTGCATCTTTTCTGTTTTCCATTGCTCTCCTCTCAGGTTTCTATGAAACAGACCAGCTGTAACATTACTATCATCTCCTCCTCCTCCTCCTCCTCCTCCTCCTCCTCCTCCTCCTCCTCCTCCTCCTCCTCCACCTCCACCTCATCCTTCTCTCTTCATCTGGACTCCACTGTGGAGGATTCTTATCCTGTCCCTCAGACTGATCTTGCACGATAACGCTTGTTAGTTTCACACTTTAACCCCAATTTATAGCTTTGTTTCGTCTCTCCAACCAACTTCGTCTTTCTTTGCACTCCCTGAACTCCTTCTCTCTCTGTCCCTATGTGTCTTCATTTGTGTTATCTCTGACCATTCCCCTTTTCCGTCTGCTGTCCAGCTCCATCCATCTCTTAATCTTCCACTCTTTCATTCCTTGTCATTCCTCCCTCTTCTCCCAGTAACTCACAACCTTGAGAGCTCTTACGCTGTGCATTTGTCAATGACATTTTGGACAGAGTTGCCATACCTTTTCCTCTCACACTGCAGGCTTGATTGAAACCCTCTGTGGCCAGTGATCCATATTGCTGACAACACTTTACTTTAACACCATCTGAATTGAAACTTCCTCCATATAAAGACCAGGGTGGCCTGGCATGCAGTATGGTAGAGTAGTGACTCTTTCTGGGTCAGCTGACAATAGTATATAACTTGTTCCTGCTATTGCTGATTTGAACATCACACTGTGCTGCATACAGTAGTAGATGTAAAATTAAAAGGAAGTTTTATAACAAAATAAAATTGCATTCTAAATTAAAGTGTTTTAGTTGTGAAAAGCAGCTGGTACAAAGTAAAGTTGAGGTACAGGGGCCAGCTGCCAGATTTCCTTGTGCACTTGTGCACTTGATTCCTAGGTAAATAAACAAAATAGTGTGCAATGTACTTTTCTTTAAACAAGAAAATTACAAGGTCTTCTACCAAGGCTGTTTGGAAGTAATAGTTGTTTGCAGAAGTAAAATCTGTATTGACTGCAAGAATTTCATTTGTCCCTGGCCTTACATAAGAGCAAAAATAGTTTTATAAGATGGAGGCATAGAGTTATAAAGGCTTATGCAAATCAATATTCAATCAGCGCTGATAAGCAACAACAGGTTTGGCAGAGGGGCAAGGGACAATTTCATGGCATAAGTCATTCTAAATGAGCTTGGATAATAGGACACATTTATGTGTGTGTAATCGCATGTTTCAGCCCACGAGTGTGACAACTTGCATTTGTAGGACATTTTGTCCTCACCACAGTTTTCTTCTCCCTTTTATACCACCAAGTGCAAACTGACTCAGAGCCCTGTGTTGTGTTTAAATATTGTCTGGATCCCAATTGATGTCAAGGCCACTTTTCTAGAGCTACTATTGAAGCAAGGGACCATGCAATGAGTAAATGAGAAAAAGCAAACACACACACGGCCCATTTTCTTAGTCAGAGCAGTCTTGAGTACTTATCAGTACTAGAGGGATCTCAAGCCCTTCCTCATCACCATTAATCTGTCTAAATGGCTCCTCTCTCTCCCCTGTCTATCCACTGCTGCTCCTGCTCATCTATTTTATTCACACCTTTTATCTCCCTCCAGGTCATATCAACATCTCTCTCTAACTTTCTCTCTCTCTTTAATTCCTCCATTTACAACTTAGCATGCTTTTTTCCATTTCCTTCACAGTTTTTGGCCATTTCTTTCCACTGTTCTCTCAAATCTGCTCTATCTCTCTTTCCTACTCATTCATGTGCATGTCCCCCTGTCTCCCCTCATCCTTCTCCCTCTTGATGAAACTGCTCCATGACTAAGTGAGCCCGATGTGATGGATAGCTTAATGGGAACGGATGAAGCATTAAAACCATAATTCACAGGGACATAATGTTCCGAAGATTTCAGTGAGATCTACTTGAGGATGGCCCTGTATATGTGTGTGTGAGATTGTAAGTTTATCTATGTTTAGGCACACGTCTATGAATGGGATTTATTCTATACCACATATTTATTTTTACAGGCATGGACAAACAGTGTCTTGATGCTATGTTAAAATCTTGTCTGTTTTTTGTGGTATTTCAGTTGAGCACCCTATTGAAAAATTACATTTTGGGTGTCATCATTTTCTGTTTTCACTGTGAACCAGATGCTGTCAGATATAGCAAAGCTGTAAATGCTCCATCACAGTAAGGCACAGTTTGCCATCCTCCACTTCCCACCATGTCCCATTACATTTAGATACATAATGATAAAATATATGTTTGGTTCTTTCTGCCTCGCAGCCTGTATATGTCTTATTTCATCATCTCAAAGCATGTAACATTTTAATGCAGGAATAGAGAGCCATACCAAGTAAAAGTTGGATAGCCATGAGCAGCCTCAGCCAAAGCTAAGTATTTTCGTTTTTTGCCTAGCTATATCTGTAATTGCAAAATACAGAAAAAATCCCACATAAATAAGACAGTATGTAGCACTCGGCTTCTAACACTACTATTTAGTAAGGATTTTAATAATGTTGGACCAGAATCAGAGGATACCAGATTCGGACAGGAGGCAGAAATGGCTATTTGCAACATTAAATGACCACACGAGACAAGAAGCTGCAAACTGGTACCTTGTTGTTTTTTTTTTTTTTAAATAAACAAAATAAATAAAATAAATAAAATAACTTTAAGTTCAGTTAATAGTTCGATTCCACAAAGTCAGTTTCTCAGTTTCAATTTAGCAACAAATGATTTCTTCTGTCACTTTTTCTTTTGGTTTTGAACCACTGAGTTCTTTTCAACTACTTTCCTGTTTTGACTGGGTGCACCCTTCTATAGGTAAACTAAATCCTCAATATCTGGATCCAAGGTTAATTAGGTAACAATATCAGAACCATATCCTGTTCAATATCATCACTTCACAACACTCTTCAACCTTGCAACAGTTCACCATTCACTGCTCTATCAATAACAATATCACTTTAACCAAGGCACAATAATACACCATATCAATAGTATGAATACTCAGTCCACTCATTTAAACCAGTGCCGGTTATGGCTCGGTCCTTCCACTGGCACAGGGAATGCGTTTGAAGAAGAATGAAGAAGGTAAGTGTCTTTTCCAAATCAAGTCAAAAAATGAAGAGTAAAGTCAGAGTCAGGGATTTTGGATTGTGCAAGTGGGGCTGGGGGTTGAGCATGAAAGTGGTGCTGGCCTTGTGCAGTTAAGATGTTTACTCTACCGCTGTGGCAGGAGAGAGGTAAGGTTGACAGTTCTCGGCTCTGGGCTCTCAGTTCAGGGATCTTCAATCCAGGGATCTAATGGTCTCGTCTGGTGTCTCAACAAAATATATACATATAATGTAAAAAATCAACACATTTTAAATAACCTTTACAGTAAATGAATTTCTGAGTAAAATGAACTAAATTACTATTTTTTATCTTAACCTGGTATTTTTTAATTAAAACAATATTACATAAATTACAGACCAACAGTGTGAACTTTACACTCTATATTCTTATGTCTTCTGTTATTTAAATCAGATTCATTATACCAATGAAATATAGGCCTAATACTTGACAAAACATAACTTAGTATGTTGCTTCAGTATTAACAGTCCAGCAGCTTTACCAGCCACAGAAAACATTGAGCAATTAAATACTCCACGTCACATCTTTATATTTGTTCTAGTTGAGTTGTCAAACAGTTTTAGTTTATTGAAGCTCTACAACAGTCGGCTAATTGCACTGTTCAGCACTAAATGCTAATTTTTATTAGCTCTAGGCTCATTCACTTGAGCTAGCCAGCTTAACCTAGCATCGTGTGGCGCAGCATTTAATTGTTTACTTTTACTACGACTCACCAATTCGGGAGTTCCTCTGTGTCACTCGGAAGGTTTCAGTGAGCAGTCTCTCACACACACACCTCTACGAGCTTACAACAAAGTACAGGCTGTTACTGTTCTGTTTTAACAACATTATAAGGTGTTTTTACTGTTTTATCTGAGTTATATTTTTACCGTTCAGTTGCAGGTCCTCTCAACAGTGTCACCCAGCGTCTGACTAGCATACGCTGTGTAGCTTGCCTACGGTGCTGTGGACCTGCACTCTGATTGGCTGAGGCACTTCTGCGTTGTTAACCCTTTGTGACCCGGGTTACAAGTAGCTACATCCAATCATGATGGAGAGAAAAGTAACAACAGTTAAGCTAGTCCTGCTAAAAGCTAACTGTTTAACAGGGTAGCTGTAGCTAACTGCCACCCTAGCCTTTGAAGTAGTTATGCTAGTTTTAATTGTAATATTTAAATGTAGCATAAATGTTAAATTATTATATTAATTCCAATATAATATTGATAGTAAATGCTAAGACAAAACAGCAAAACAGAGATACATTTAAGACATTTTACTTTGTAGCCTATTAGTTATGACAGCTAGCCTGAAGTTGTTTTTCTCAAGTTCACTTTTCTGTAGTTACTGCAGACACATACAGACACAAATGCATAGATAGATTCACACTTACACACTCTCTCATATACAAAACACACAAACATAAAAACAACTCTTTATTAAAGAACTTAAGTTCTTTAATAAAGGAGCTCCAATCAGTGACCATGTTACCTCCAAGACCAGATGCTAGGGGCCTAAAATGTATGTGCACATGCCCACACATACACACACGCACGCACCCACGCACACACACACACACACACACACACAGATAAACACACACACACACACACACACACACACATACACACAAAACCAAGTCTTCACCCTAAATGATAAATTAATCAATAAATCAATTTACATTAAGGGGACTTGTTTTTGTCCCCATAATGAAGGCGAGTCCCCACAACATGACTGTGTAACCAGATTTATGTCCCCACAACATGAGGAATACCTGATCACACATACACACACACACACACACACACACACACACACACACAGACATACACAAACACATACACACACAGGATACCCCATGGGGTGAAAAAGTGGAAAGTGGAAAACTGCACCCAGGTGCTGGTGTCAGGAAAAGGAAACTAACTACTGAGTGTGTAAGGGGTCAGAGGTCACATTGCATGTGTTCCACATGAAATCTAATGTAAGTACAGACATGCAAAGTCATATGCAGGGTTTGTTAGACTGTTTACATGTTTCTCTGCTTCTCTCGCAAACACCCATAGACGCTAATAGCCCTATCGTTTTACAAAGCAGTGACACATGAGCCTGAATGGCAGTTGTAATAATCCGATAAACAGTATATTGACATTGCAGCTATCCCACAGGAACTCACTTTGAATTACATTCAGTAAAAGCAAATAGATTCAAGCCTGCATACCATTAAGTATATATTTTTCATGAACTCGGAGGGTTGCAAGTTGGCCAGTGGGCACCAGGGCTGACTTCCTAATACTCAACACACAACAAAGGCAATGGGAAAACAGCTGGGGAAAAGCAGCTGCTTCCAATATGCTCTTCATCCATAAAATGCTTTGCATTACCTAATCTCACAGCACAACAAGCGAGGTGCCTCCTAATCATGCACTCGCACTCCCTCACTCACACACTGCAGTTTGAAATCACATATGAAGCACATTAAAGGTCTTTATAGTTGAATCACATGTGGAGCCACTGAAAACCTCTGTAACCAGAGGGGGAAAAAGAATGGAAACAGACATGCTGAAGGAGCAAAGGTGACATGAACTGAGACTGCACGAAGCTGATGATTTTACTGATGGCTTACAATTTAGCCTGTGTTGTGCCATGATCATTTAAAACACACTATGTCATTCATTGTCATCATCACACCCTCACTGAGCACCACAGCCCATTTTGTTAAAACTGTGCATAAGTCATCATAATTTAAGAGTCTATTGGGCAGGAAGCAGCAGTGGTAAAAACATACCACATTACAGTGTTCATCTGCCTATTTCTCTAATTAATTGAGCCCAGGCTTAGAACAGGTTCTTGTGGTGTTTTACAAGAGACAGCTTGCTATGAATAACGGT
The DNA here is from genome assembly GCF_910596095.1 of Thunnus maccoyii. Lineage (NCBI taxonomy): Eukaryota > Metazoa > Chordata > Actinopteri > Scombriformes > Scombridae > Thunnus > Thunnus maccoyii. Next base: position 21,846,891 of record NC_056547.1, read on the forward strand.
CTGCAGGCTATGAAAAAGACAGCTCTCACATAGCAGATTGTATGTGTCACAGACTGATAGGAATAGCAATTTAGATGCTGAAATTTATAAAAGGGAAAGCTGCATGAGAGAGTGAAGTCAGGACGTTTTTCATTCAAGAGAAGTGGATCAAATGGGGAATGGATGAGGAAGGTCGATGAGAGACAGCCGTGGATCTGGTCCTGCTTTGCTTAATGTTCCTGTTTTATGAGAGTTGTTAAATTGTCTATGTTGAGTGGTTGGCAGGCCCGAACACACACTGAGTGCTACATTCTCACAACTTTTTACCTGTTTACTTTATAAATTCCGCTGAATGCTGGAGTTGGACTGAGAAACTGTTTCTCAAGTGCTCATTTGTCAACTGTCTGCATCAGCCTCAATCTATTACATATAACTACATTTCTTTTTTTAATTGCAGTTGTGTTTTATGGTCAATAATAGATTTTTTTCTTGCCAGTGCAAGAATTTCCTCTTTGGAATAGCCTGATTGCTTTGATAGGTGGGTCAGGAGAGGTAAAACTATCCTGCATCAGGAAAGAGGAACACCGACCGTTCTATTTGTTTAGTCTCCATGGAAATGAATGCATATCATTGTGTACACAATTAAAAGGGGGTTCTCAGGGTGAATCACTCTCCGTGGCATTTGAGTTACAATTCAGTCTCCAGCTCTGAGTGCTGAGTTTTGTTTGTTCTGGACAGGCCCTTTGTGATTATGTCATCTTCAAGCACCTTTGCCCAAGTGATTTGACCCGTAAGGGAGTGCATGCATCATGAGTTTGATTTAGCTGCCCTGCATGTCTTTAATGAACATTGACTATAGCAGGACTTTTCTCACTTTGGGTTTGTCAGATACGGTTCATCCAAGTTCCTCTTATTTCCAGTACAAATTAGCGGAACTAAATATTGTTTTCTCTTCAGAACAGCTCCCCTGGGCTCTCTGTTGCCTGGTTACCTTGTTCTCTCAGGAACAGCAGTAAAGCTATACTAACATCATCATCATTATTGCTATCATAATTATTATTAACCAACTGCAAAGAGTTGCAGGCCGGCCTCAGCTGGGCACTTCTCACGTTTCTCTCATTTGCCATTCTGAGCAAACAGACCTTAAACAGATGGTCATTCGTGAGTGACAGCCTGTGTAGATGATAGTGGATGAGGGTGTTAAGTGTTTTGGATGGGCCTTAAAGAAAGAACTTTTTAAGGGGAATCTGGGGCAGTTCTGTTCTCTTTCTCTCTGGTCTTGCCACCCTGTCCAGCAGGAAGGTTTAGATTGCTGTGTGGAGTGATGGGTCCACACGGTGGATACTCCCCACCACTCCACAAGAAAAACAAAATCACTACGGACTGGTTCAGCTTTGTGAAAACTTTGGGCAAGTTTGGCTTCTAGAGATAAAATAAAAAAATTGACCTCACATTTTTTTCCTGTTTCTCGATCCTATTGAACACAACATGATTGCTCTCATTTTTTTTCTGTCACTTTCATAGCACTTTTCTCAGGGGACTGGGTTGGTGACAAGCGGACGAGGAAGAAACCCAGTTGCTATACCCGGACCAGAGGGAGGGGAGGCTGAATGTCACCTTCAAATCTAGCCGACGGATTGATTCAGGGCCTTCAGGGAGCAGCGGGAAATACCTTGGCCTGACAGGAGACACTAAACTAAACAACCAGCGTTCCCCTGAGAGGGTGTTAAAGTGCAGCACACTATGAATTATGGACCCCGGGCAATTTCTTTTTACATCATACTTTGTTTTATGTGGTAGAAAATGTGTTTATGTTAGAAATTTACATTTCAATAAACAACGCACTTAACCTTATGTGTGAGATGTTTCCTTCAAATTTCTGGGACAAATCTAAAAATAGTGCTGATGACTGATGTGAAAATAGTTCAAGATGGGTTTTTATTATAACACATGATTTATCATGTGAACATATTTCCATTTGTCCGGTTCGTCATATGGCTAAGTTTGGTAACAGTCATGTGTTTTTATGATATGCTGTTGCCTCTATGTTTTATACCGCTATCAATTCTTTAAGGCTTTAAGACAAAAATGTGTACTGTGTGTGTGTGTAAAATGAAAAAACAGAAAAAGAACAGAGCCTGTTTAAGTGTTTGTTCTATATATATCCCACATCTTACCTGTGTGCTGGATATATAGTACGTGAGATACCATGTGGAGTGGTTTAGAATGGGATGTAGGCCTGGTTTATGAGCAGCTATTTGTTTTATGAAAGAACTCTGGACAGCAGTCAAACTCCTCTCAGCACACAGCAACAATCACTTTTCACTTTCGTTTGTGTCCAGTCGCATAACTAAAAGCAGACTCTGTTCATTATTATATATTTGCTCTCACATTTTGATTGAACACTGGAAACAGTCTGATGATACACAGTTTATTTCTGGACACACAACAGACCTGAAGCACATTGATTGTTCAAGCCATCTCCATAAATAATCATATCGATGTAGCGCTCTCCAACGTGACTTGTTTAGATTGTCACTTGGTTTATTTCTGCTCAGTCCTGTGCTCTGCCAAACAGATCTAATCCCATCTTCCTCTTCAGTCTGACTTTATATGAAAAACTAAGTGCAATAAAATGTGAATGTGCTCTTTTTATTCTCCAGAAAAAGGCCACAAGGGGAACCATGTTCAAAGTTTTCCCTCTGGATATTACGGTGTCAGTGAGTTTGCACGAGATCATTACGCTCTGTCTGCGCCCTGTTACTCAATACACTTGCTATATCCATTTTGCATTTCACCCCATACAAGCTAAAAGCCCTGCATGTAAATGTTTTACACATAAAAACAGCAAGCATGCTTGTGTTCGCACATAAATAATCTCGGTGGGAAAACTTATTTTTTTTCAATCATCTTGTGCTGCTCATATCCAAGTTTCCAGATTTTTGCAATTCTGGGACAGCACTGAACCTAAAGTGACATCTGATTATTATCTATGGCAAGAATAGATACTGCAGGGATTTCCTGTTGCCATGAACAGTAGATGGAATTAATTTGATTCACTCAACATACAAGTCAATTTGATGTCTGATCAATGTCTACAGAGAGACACAGCGCTGAATTAAACAAAACCACATAATGGTTAGAGGCTGAAGTAAAACATTCTCTGTTTTTCTTATTTTCCATAGAGGAACATCACACACTGACAGTTCCACTTCTGAAATCAGTAGTCATCTATACCATTAAGTAAATTTCTTAATGATAATCAATCATGCTGTGTTCAGAGGCGGATGCTGCATATACAGTGCATACATGACCATTATGGATTCGAGTTCATGCATATCGCTATAGAGCCAAGTCATGTGCTGAGTGATGTGGCCACACAGTGGGTTTTAAAGCTGCTGGGTCATTAAGCGTCCACACAACAGTGGCAGTGTGGAATGCTCATCATGCTTGAGAGATAAGGGCTAAGGCTCTACAGTGCAAGAAAAAGTAGATGGAAGCTTGAGAGTTTCACCCCGTACCCTTGTCTCTGGATGTGATATCAACATGGGAAAGAGCAAAGAATGACAGAAAAAAGTGTTGAATTTGAAAGTCTAATAATGGTTTGCTCTTTGGGAGTATTGATCACAGGAAGCAAACAAACAGCCTTCATGTCGGATGTGTGACAAGGCGACTTCTTCTTTTATTATTCTTGAGTTTTATTTTGTGTGTTTGAGTCAGTGGTAGTTGATCACTGTCACAAGGGAGTATTGAAAAGAAAGTAAAAATATAGAGGAAGTGAATTTGGTGACCTGCTGTGACTATGTCCATTCAGACTATGATTAAGTGGACAATCTGTGCTTTAGTGTGCATTGAATCTTTTATAGCACAGCGGGAAGATAAGGCTGGGAGGGCATTTATGATGCATCGGAAAATAGCAATGATATGAATGAAACCATGATTGTGCAGATGGAGGAAATGGAAAGCGATGGAGAGGAGAGTTTACCTGACTATTTAAACGAGACTCTGAGTGAACATACTCATATTCCATAGAAAGAGAACAAACCGTGGATGGCAGCTGAATTAGGCCAATTTCTACTTTTAATTACTATCCAAAAAGCAAGAAAATTTGATAAATATCAGGAATTGAGTTCAACTCCTAAAATTACAAAGCTTTGTGTTGTTAAGAGAAGTCACCTCAGCCAGCTGATCTCGACACTCATCTCCTCTAACAGTCTGCACCAACCAAATAAAGCCAAATGGAAAAAACTTGCTTTTAACTTGTTATACAGTGCTATTTAGTGCTGAAGAGACAATAACAAGTTGGGGACACTGAGAAGTACTTTAAAGCAACTATAGTCGATATTTTTTATAATAACAATGTATCTAATGATGAAGTGTAATGTCAGAGGCGTCACATGTAGTGACCCTCCTCTGCAGCTCCCCTCGGCTTTACGGAGCTTTATATTGAGTTTCAGTTCATAGTTTAGCTGTCTGGCCCACAACTTTACTGTTTTGGCTCACTCTCATCGCTCTTATTGTGTCGTTTTCGGCCACAGCAGGCAGCTGTTTTCAGAGAAAAAGCTATATAGTCAGATATTTCCCTCAGGAGTTGATAGAGACCAAGAACAGAGCTAAAGGAGAGGGAGCTTCCATTCATCAGCAGGACAGAAACATGACTCCAAGTCAGTGATAGTGTTGCTCTATAACTGCTGGATGTGTGAATAAGCAACCTTGCCATATCAACTTGAAAGGTTTTGATATGTCCATGTTGTGTTCACAATTTGTTTCTGCTGCCCTAAATTGGTCAAAAAATCATTTAATGAAAGTTTAAAGTTGAACTGAAATTTGTTTTTGCCAAGAAATCAGTGTCCTTGGTGATTGTTTTCACTTGTGTACTTATTTAGTCAAAATTGCATCAATGTAAAAACACTTAAATTTAAACATCTACACAGGCATTTAACTAGCTAGGGGGGCAACGATTTTAGCCATTGCTTAGTCTCTCTGTGGTGTGATTCAAGTCACTGGGTAATGTATGGAGTGGAGGACTATCCATTGCCATGAGTTTTGCTGGTGTGGTCATTTGCCATCAATTTAAAGGACCAGTGTGTAAGATTCAGTGGCATCTAGCGGAATGGACTTGGCAGAAATGGAATACAATATTCATATGTATATTTTGTGTACAATTACCTGAAAATAAGAATTGTTGTGTTTTCTATACCTTAGAATGAGCCTTTTATATCTACATAGGAAGTGGTTCTCCTTCCACAGAGGCCCCCATGTTGCACCGCCATGTTTCTACAGTAGCCCAAAGCAGACGAACCGAACACTGGCTCTAGAGAGGGCCTTTTTGTGTTTTTCGCAAGTTTCATGGCCTCTGTAGCTTCACCTACACACTTGGATGGGAGGGGGTGAGGGGAGGGGTATTCATTTAGTTGCAATCAGCAGCCTCACAGCTAGATGCCACTAAATCCTACACACTGGTCCTTTAACTGGACCCATGAAACCTTCTGAGTGGAATACCAACTTGACGGAACAATGTGTCCTTCCAAATGCTGAATGCTGTAAAGGAACAGACTTAAATCAGTAACAGCTGGTAGCCAATGCTATATGCGCTTTTTGAATAAAAAGGGGGGGATGCTATATATCAACATTTGTAGGCTACAAAGTATGATATTCTCCATTTAGTAGTGCACCACAGCTCTCAGAGGTCAGTCAACTGCTTCTGTGGGAAATGCATATAGTTTATATTTCCTTACACAAAAAGAGAGGAGAATTCAAATTTCAGTTTGACTAAATACATCAACAAAATATCGACCGACTGACAATCTGGCTGTTGAGATTGGCCAATAGAGACAAACCTGACAAACTAGGGAAAACAGGCAGTGTCGGTTCAGCTAAGAGGTAGATACAGAGCTGCACTGCAGCCTGTGTAAAGATGGAGATTCTTTACCAAAATCCAATACCAAGACTTCAACACACTGTCAGACTAAATCAAATTTCAATATTTACTGACATTGCCATGAAGAGAAAACCAGCAGAATGACACCTCCTTCAAAATCTGCCCCCTATTTCTTTATTTTAACTCTTTTTTATGTAGCTCATCATTCACCATTACAACCAACTGTTAAACTACTGACCTAACTGACCAATTTCTTTTCACTATATATACCATGTATTATAGCAATGCAGATGTATAGTCTATACAGTATAGTGCTGTATTGTATACAGTAGTAACAATGGTAGTAATGGGCAAAACAATTGCAGAGCATGGAGGTTCATTCTTGACCTGGGGAACACATGTCTGTGATAAAATGAATTCAAGGTTCACTTGCTTGCTTTTCTTGCTTCCAGAGCTTCTGACCATACACAGCCTTTTTCTGTCATAAGCTCTGTTGGATGTGGTTGAAAGCTACGGGAAAAGCTAATAAAAGAATCTTGATTTTAGAATATTTTATCACAAATCATTTGTTGTCTTTTTTTCTTACATTCTGAATTATTGTACTTCCAATGTAAATCTTGTGTATGACAGTTTGGCAATACAGTATTATGGGTATGCCATTAAAGCAAATTTTAATATTTTTAGAGACAGAGAGAGAGAGAGAGAGAGAGGGTGAGAGAGACAGAGAGAGAGAGAGAGAGGGTGAGAGAGAGAGAGAGAAAGAGAGAGAGAGAGAGAGAGAGAGAGAGAGAGAGAGAGAATGGGAGGGAGCAAAACATTGTCAGAGAAAGTTCCTAGTTCTTGCTCTTGTGGTGAGCAGTGTGTATTTTTGTAGCTTCCTCTTCTAACCCCCGCAAACAGGAGTGCCGTAAGAGGGAGGGAGTGAAAGAGGGAAGGCTAGTTGAGTGATGTGCTAAGGAGGTGTGTGTGTGTGTGTGTGTCTGTGTGTATATGTGTGTGTGTGTGTGTGTGGAGAGGTACGCCACTCTCTCTCACTACTTTAAGAGCTTTACCACTTCAGCCAACATCCTGACGCGGGCCACTCTCCACTCCACTTCACCCCTCCTCTCCTCTCTCCTCCAGACCAACGCATGGACTCCAGCAGCTTGAAAAGAAGGCAGTGAGGAAAGCAACTTTTCAGAAGAGAGATAAATGGTGGGAGGGAAGTCTGCTGTTGGTTTCCTGGACTGAGCCGCATGTGCTGGCTGAGTATTGGAATTACAATAGGAGGCAATCCCCTTTTCCTGTGTGTTTTCTGTCCACCCTCACAAAGAACAGTGGGAGCAGGAACTGTGTTGAAGAAGACCTCTGGAGGCAAGAGCAAAGAGGAGGATCAGCCAAACAAGGAGAAGAAAAAGTGATAAAACAGAGACAGGAGCAGCAGGAGTTGGACTGAGAAGAAAGGAGGAAGACAGAGTTAGAGTCTTGAGGGACATTTTAGCAAGAGACCGGGGAAAAATAAGAGTTATAGAGGAACAAAGCATAAAACTCCACCTGACACACTTGTCTGCTCTGCCAGGTGGAGCACCCTCTTTCTTCCCTTCTCCTCCCTCCCTCCCCTTCCCCTCTCTGTCCCCTGACATGGGCCGCCTGCTGGCCCTGACTGTTGCCTACCTGGCCTACCTGCTGGCCGCCGTGATCGGCTCAGATCGCCAACAGCACCACGTGCAGCACGGCCCCTGCACCTACACCTTTATCCTCCCCGAGGTGGAGCACTGCCATCCCCTGAAAGACTTTGAGGTCACTAACACGCTCCAGAGGGACTCCCCGCCACAAGTCGAGCCTGACGTGAGCCAATCTAAGCAGGGTAAGGCCCAAAAAGAGAGGCCTTCCTGGCAGGAGAGGAAGCTGGAGAGTCTGGAGAGCGCCATGGAGAATAATACCCTGTGGTTGCAGAAGGTAGGGTGTCTGAACTGTTGAACTTTGACTAAAACATCCACTCTCTTCTCTGTCATCTAGCCTACCTCTTGCTGTCACACTGTCTTCTTCTTGTCCTTTTTACATATCTTATTTTAGTCTGCGGAGCATCAAACGAAATGCTGGAATATGAATGCACGGTGTGTCCATGGAGCACAATATCTGATAACATCTGTTGACAGGCCTTCATTATTGATAAGTTCAGTGCTTAGCTGGGATTTCCTGGATGCTTGCTGTATGCATATCTGGCTCCATGACAATGCTTGGTGTATGAGTGTGTGTCTGTATTTAAGACCAGTGGGATGCCAGAACTCCCTGTTGCATGCGAGAGGAGAAAGACAAGATGAAATAAGTTTGCTAATATGAGATGGTGCCAAATGTGTCTCACCAGTTAAACCTCCTAAATTAGTATTTATCCCCCACAGGCAACAAGTACACAGAAACTTCACTCTTGATTCATTTTAGCACATTTAAAGCCAGAGTTGGCAGAAAATGCTGTACTAAACTCAGCTTACATAAAAATACAACGTGAAAAAAAAAAGTGTTTATCTGTGGGAGACACATTTCAGCATGGCTCCTCGCTGGGCTGTTGGCCTTTGCCGTTCCATTTAGCTCGGATTATGACTGACTAAAATGAAATGATGCGATTAAAAGTGGCTTCACAATAGTGTTTTCATTGCTAAGGTCATCAGGGCACGGAATCAGTGTTGGGCTATTGTCTAGGATAGACTGACTGACACGCCACCCCTCTCCACCCGTCTCTCTATTCTTGTCTGCATCTCTCTCTGAGTATTTATGGTATACACTAATCCTCAGGCCGATTATAAGCATTTGTGTTGAGTGTTTAGATTGGCCGACTGAGAGCAAACATGTTGATTATATTTCAGGATTTGAAAATGGGGTGTTATGAATGCCAAAGCTCTTCCTGTGCTCCTGTCACTTCCCACTCACACTCCAGCTTGTACAAACTGTCTGTGTTTTTCCCGTCCTTTCCTTTCCCCCAGTCTCCGTTTTATTTTGACATTCTGCTTTTCTCTATCCATCTCTTTCACTTCTATCTGGACCATTATGCACCTCTGGGATGATGAATGTGTCTCATCTCACACCTTGACTTGTCGACCATCAGATCTCAAACTCTTTGTCTATCTTGCTCGTGCTCTCCCGACACGCACCCAGAAACACTCACACACACACACACATGCACACACACACACAAATCCCCTGTGCAGTAGTTCTGTCTGTGAACTGGAGACCTCGCTTCCATAGGAAGCATCCCATGCGGCCACACTGTATGTGTATGTGTGTGTTTGAGAGATGGAGAGAGACAGATAGTGAGAAAGTGCACACACTTGTCTTCATGTATTCAGTCACATTATGCATGCATACAGTCTGCAATGCTCAAGCTTAATTGTAGAATACAAAAGAATCCAACACTGTGCACATCTTGGGAATATTCTATGCAGCATGTAGCCTCTCTTTCGCCACCAGAGCTGTGATATGAGCGTCATGAAGGAGATGCAGTTTAACCCCCCCTCCCCCATCAACAGAAAAAACTTTGCTGACACATCCCTTGCTCTGTTGCCAAACTTCCTCCACATAATGTCTGGAATGAACACAAAGATCCAACCTGTCAACAAATTACCCCCACCAAGTCAAAGTGATGTATAAATGATTGCAGTGTTGGTGGGATTTCCACGTAAACACAGCATGACTCTAGAGAGCCTCTTTCAGATATGCACAAGGGTATACTGACCGTTGACCCCAGATGGCAAAGCCTTTTCAGCACCTTGTGGAGCTCATTAAGCCTATCTGCATACTTTTAGGAAGACCTTGCATGCGGAAGAGCTTGAGGCATGTATATGTCTGCATTTCTGTGAAACTTTGTACGATCTCACTCAAAGCTCCCCAGGGATTTTATGACCCTTACTGTGAGCCTTCCACTCAACCTCTTGAAAGAAAACACACACCCACACGCACAAACTTAAGAGCACGCACACTAATCCACCATGTTCCGCAGAGGAAACTCCAAGTGGACGAGTGCAACAGGACTGTTCCAGATTTCTTCTCTGGTGTTTCCAAGAAGAAACTAGTGTTTGTTTTCTTATGTTCTAACCCCCAACATAAACCCCCGTCTGGTCCCTTTCGTCTTCTGCTGCCCTGAGGGGTTGGCAGAGGGGATGTGAGTGTGCTTTTGTTAGTGCTTTTAAGAGTCTGTGCAGATTATGCTAATACAGAAATATTGCACAGAGATCAAGGTGGCCAGGCTACCCCTGGTGACCTGATTTCCTGGCCCAATAATGTTTCATTAAGCCAGTACTAAAGTATGTCACCCACACACACATTATCCAATTTGTCTTCATTTTCTTTCATGTCTTTAAACATGCACCCCTTTTCTCCATCTTGAACTTTCGCAATTTATGGCTCTCGACTTAAAAACATCTCAAAGGGCTAGTTCATTCAAATTACAATAACATATTTTCTTTCTTACCTGCGGTATCTGGACATGCAGATAGTTTTGGTTATATTTGGCCAAGTACTCCGATTTCTCCATCCAATATGAAATGGGTGAATACAATTACTTGCTAGCAGCTCTGTGAGGCTATACAGCGGTGCATTGAGCTAAACGCTAACATCAGCATGCTAACACACTAAAAAGGACAATGCTAACATGTTGATGTTTAGCAGCTGTAGCATGTTAACCATTTTAGTTTTATGTATTAGCTGAAAATTAGCAATAAACACAAGATACACCTGAGGCTGATGGGAATATCATTAATTTGGTTAAAAACCAAAGTATTGAACAAGCTGATGATGGCACAGGCTGAAAAGTGATCACTGTGAAAAGACAAGAAACCAAGTTATTACAATTCATCCTAGGTGGGACATGAATGTCTGTACAAAATAAAAGGCAACCCATGAGATATTAAACCCCAAACCATAAATGTTAACCCACTAAGTCATTAACATCATTGGGGAACCATGAATGTACAAAATTTGATGCCATTCTATTGAGTAGATATTTGACAGAATAAATAGAAGATTTGGTCTGCTGGTGGCATTAGATGAAAAATAATTACAATTCCTCAGGGGACCATGAATATCTATACAAAATTTCATGGTATAAACCATTTGTTGAGATATTTTAGACTGGACCAAAGTGGTAGACCAACAAACTAACAGAATGATAATGCCATCCTTAGTGCCATGCCACTAGTGTAGCTGAAAATTCAACAGCAACATCTCTTTCCAGAGGCAGTGTCCTGGTTACTCTGGATAATCCACAAAAAACACTGCCAACCATTGTCATACAGACAAATTCTTTGACAGAGAGTAGTTTCAATAAAACTGTCATTTTACATAGGGAGTGTCTTTCTTTAGGGAGATATTGCTATTGAATTGGGGTGGAGGTAGAAATCCAAATAAAGCCAAAGTAAGCTGCATGGCTAGATCACTAAAAGTAAGTAAGAAATATGTTTTTTCTGTAATTTAGGTGAAATGACCATTCAAAGTCAAGAATACATTTATCTCTGGTGAAAAGTGGATATTCACAGTGTTGAACTGACACATCAATCAAGTCCCAAATTTAATAGAAACATATTATTTCCTGTACTTAACAATCATAACCACCCTGATGTGGCTCAGTCCATCATTATCATTTGCCGGAACACCCAGCAGATATGTCTCCCCATCCTCTGTAATTGTAACTGAGAACAAATGTGTCTATTGGCTCAATAATTAAGATATCAAGTGATGAGACTCCTTTGATTTTCTCAGCACTGATCCCTCCTCTGTCCCTCTTAGACACAATAAGACAGAATTATGCTACATCCCAAATGTGATTTATCTGGCTGCACAGTACAGTGTGTGACAGAGCTGCAATTAATGCAATTGACAGTGGGAGATGGAGTGTATCAAGACCTCTGGATTGAGCTCTATCACAGAAGGCTGTAATAGGAACACTTTGGACAGGCGGCTGATAGTAGCTTCAATACATGAGGCTGATTATGATGCAGGGGTCTTTGGTCTTTTGGAGCTGGCTTTAATCCGCTTGGTAATCTCTTCATAACCTTCGTTATGGAGGGGATTTTTTCTGCTGTCTCTGTTGTCCAAAAGTAGCAAAATGTGAAAGATGGATTTACAGAGCAAGAGGGAGGGTTGGAAAGAAAGAAGGACTTAATGAGAGAAAGAGATCAACAGGGTGTAAGAGATATAGAGAGAACGATTACTACTAGGCAAACAATTTAATTGCCAATTCATCTCTATTTGCCCACTTAGGTCAGTATTTTTTATACTTTATAAAAAATAGAAAAAGCCCTCTCCTGTGGCAATGTATTATCATAATCCTATTGTTCTCTGAAATAAAAAAAAACAATCATAGCTTCATTTGAATTCTCTTCGATTTTTTTGGATAGCCACTCATTAACGGGATAATTTTGAATGGGTTCTCCTTAGAAACTTCATTTTCCAGTCATATGGTTTAATGAGTAAAGTCTGATCTTTTCTCCCCAGAAAAGTCATAAATATTAATGTTCTGCGGTTCGATATTCTACTTTGCTTTATTGCAAGGCACAGGCCTTTGCCCGTTAAACGTCAAACAAAATTCTATCGTTCACGGCAGGGAAAGCTGAATTTGTCTTCCAGATGCCATTTGCTCAAACCGACCACATTAATAAGAAAATCTATTTATTGAGGCAAGATGGATGCCATCCTATTTTTACTCCTGCTGTAACATATGATGGGTTTTGCAAATGCTTCTTTCTCTGGGCTTGTGATTAATTACAGAGTGTAGGCGACAATCCCTGAAGTCCAGCACACAAATATCATAATGTCTCCTGGTATATACCATGACTGCTCTTTCTAAAATCCCATTGAAACGTCTACACATTTCATTATTTTATTAATGTGAGGTATTTGCCTGAGGTAGATCTGCAAATGAACGGTGGCGAGACACTACAAGTGCCTTAGGGATACTGAATTCCATGACTACCTAAGAAGACTGATGTGACAAAGACAGATCACTTTAAGATTGCTACTTTCACACTGCATCAAGCTGTCGGTGGACATATAGTGACATTACCTTCTAAAATATGATTATAACCACAATGAAACTAGGAAATCTGACATCCTGAGCAATAATTTCTGTCTGCCTGTCTTCTTTACAGCTGGAGAACTTCATCCAGGAGAATGTGCGCTCTGGGATGGAGGAAATGAAGAGAACTGCGGTACACACCCAGACAGCTGCCATGCTGGAGATGGGGACCAACCTCCTCAGCCAATCAGCGGAGCAGACTCGCAAACTGACAGATGTTGAAACCCAGGTGAGCCCTTCAAGAAGGGGTTTGAGTGAAGCTAAGATAACTTGTTTGCAGCCAATCCAAATGAACAACTGTGGCGGTCACACCCATGCAAAAACAAATGATGTCACTTGTGAAACACTTGGTGAATAGCTAATTAAATGTAAATCAGATGTAACCCACTGAGAAGCCATGCCCAAAGGTGGCGGCAGCTGCTTTAAAACAGCTGGTATTTGGTTCTACAAGCTCTGATTGACACAATGAGTTGAGCTCGGCGTCTGACGACAAGCCAATTAAAACATAAAGCTCAGTAGCACAACACAGATGTGTCTTCAATCATGCCACAGAGCTGTTATTACAGATTGGGCTGTTTTGGTCCTCATGCTTTCTTTTTCTCTTATCAAAGTCGATATTAAACTACAACCTGTACAAATATCTGAACTGCTTTGTTCGGGTTTTTGTTTTATCTGCAACTTCAAAACATGTCACAGGTGCATATGAGATAATTCTTGCTCAAGTTTTCATTGTAAGATCAAAGAATGCACATCATGAGCCTTGTGATGTGATGTGATGTGCTATGTTGTTTATCCCCATAGGTCCTTTTTTATGAATTCATCTGGTTGGGTGCACTTTTCCCATCAATCTCTTATCAATACGTTCCATCACTCCCATCAATCCCTCTGCCTGCACATACTGTACTGGAGTTATTCTTGTCTTCTTCTTCAATCTATAGGTTTTAAACCAGACAAGTCGCCTGGAGATCCAGCTGCTGGAGTACTCGCTCTTCACTAACCGGTTGGAGAAACATATTCTCCTGCAGACTCAGGAAATCTCACGCCTCAGTGATAAAAACAGGTGAGAGCACACACTTCAAAAGATTATGCGGGGCTGGTACATTTTAGGCAGTGCAAGGCTTTCAGGGTTGGTCTGCTGGGAGAATTTTACTTACCAAAGGCACTCAGACATTTTCAGATCCATGTTAGTTTAACTAGGAGCAGCTGAAGTTAAAGTGGTGTTTCACAATGTGCTCATTTACTTATTGTTAGACATTACAATATCATGTTATGTAGTCTGTGGTTGTTTTTGAGATCCCCTACCAGTGTGATTACCACAGTTCTGGATTAATTTCTTTGCATTTTCTGTTGATATAAGCTTTAATAACTATAGGTGGTGCTATTTTCTTTGCCTGCCTTGCTGCTGCCTTTCCTTTACTGTTCCAAATGGGCTGGTATGGCTGCTGTTGGAAACATTAAATGCATGTCTTCCTGTGCACCAAAGGGTGTTTTCTCAGGAAAAAACTACTTCACACTGTGTGGCAAAACATAAAGGCCTACATAAGCGTAATGTGCTGTACTGTGTATGTACATGCAAAACTAGTATTTCTCATACAACAACTGGAAAAGAATACGTTGAATGAGCTCAACAGATCTGAACAACAGGGCACTTAACAGTAATATAATGTGTATTGTGTAAGCATGTGCGTGTGGTTGCAGTGAATAGGCAGTGCATGCTAGGAGGGGTTTCCCTATTCTTCTCTTTCTAGGAACACAAGGTCAAACTACGGCCAGCTGGGGTTAAGAACAGGGTTCTAGACAGCGTGAAAGGGAGTGGGTGCTTTCTCTCTTTGTATCTGTTTATCATTCCATCTATTCGTACCAAGTGTGACTGCAAGAACAAAGTGCCTCAGCCCTGCCACCTGTTACACATCTGGCCCTGCTTGGCCCTGCTTTGCCTTTTGGCCCTCGTCCTTCAAGTGGGTGACATGGCTCTGACATGTAAATAAATGAATATATCTTCACAAGGGTAAACACCATGATGGGACGCATGAAATTAGAAAGGTCATAGTAAATTTACAGTTAGGCAGCTGTGTAATAAAAGGGAAATAAGGACTCCAGTGGTTGTGAAAGGCTACTGCTATTACTCCTTATGGGCATGGAGATAGTTTTTGAACTGCTGCCAAACTAAAAAGAGGAGAGAGACATGTTTGTTTTCACAGGCGTTACATGTGAAATACTACTGGCAGGAAGCATAGCACATTGCGGAGAGAAAGAGTGAGAGCAATGTAATGGTAATGTACATTACAATAATAATAAATAACACAAAATCATAAGCATAACAGTTTAATTGCCCAGGATGCAATTTGATCCAAAATGCTATATATGCTCTGTCAAAGACCCTAACTTCTTAAACATTACCGTGTTGCTTTACCGCCCTGCTCTCTACTTTGACTGTTCCTCAAAGTAAAATACACTTAAAACAGAATACAATTTGTTAGCTTGCTTTGCCACTTTTATTGAGTGTTCTCCTGCAAAGCATATATGAAATGGAAGTGATGTTATAAATGATTTGGATTGATCCAGCTTTCCTTCCAGGCCACATGCTGAGTCGTTGCCTAAAGAGGGAGATTGAGGATACATGTTTGGTGTAGCAGCTACTTGTGCACAGGGCTGAAAAGTAGCTTGTTCAATCTGGGTAGCTGGATTGATTCAATAAATAACGGCTGCAGAGTCATTAGTCAAAGCCATAAAGATCAGGCTGAGGGGATTTATGATCTTCATTTGGAGGTGGGGGTGTGGCAATTGTGCAGACACGCAGACACACACACACACACACGCACACACACACACACACACACACACACACACACACACACACACACACACAATGTCAGATTGTTACCTCATAGCTATGATCGAGAGGCTTAGCATGCAGGCCCATCTGTGAGTGCTTCTGCAGTACAGGTGTTTATATGATGTTAGCCCAATGAGATTGTCGTGCTGATGTCTATTAGTCATCCTCATGTAAATGTGCAAGTTTGTGCAACATCCACTGTGAAAGGTAAATGCTGAACAGATGGATTCTCCACCTGCACCCACTCTCTTATATCTTCTGTCCCCATACAATACAATATGGATCTTACTTTTCATATAATATGTGTTCAGATTTTTACTTTACTCCACAGCGCACTGTAAAAAATATACATTTGAATTTTTCTCCTTAAAAAAAGAGATACTAAACTGAATGAAATTTTGCTTTTTCACAGTTTTCTGGAGCAGAGGCTCTTAGCGCTGGAGGCTCGGTACGGGCGGGAGTTGCAGGGCTTGCAGAGTGAAAAGCAGCAGCTTCAGGAGCTTCTGGAGAGGCAGAGTGATCTGGTCAGTCAGCTCCAGGGTGAGCTGGGCAGCTCCACACTCAACAGCACTCTACTACAGAGACAGCAGGCTGTGCTCACAGACACTGTTCAGCAGCTGCTGGCTATGGTCAACCACTGCAATGGTAAGGCTGAGGGCTTTACTGGTTTTGGATGTGCAAATAGTTTTTATGAAACCAACTGAACAATAAATTACACTGAATGAGCTATGGCTATAGAATGGGTAAAAGCCTTTGCAAGATACAAAATTACAAAAGATAAATGTTGTTGTCAATTCATACTGCATTCTGTTGATTAATTACTTCCTTAGTGCTACAGAGTCTGTGAAGGAGCAGCAGAATCTCATTTAGGCAAATGGGGGATCAACAGTATTTCAATTAACAGGGATGGGATGTTCTTTATTGTGTTTGTAATTAAGGCTTATCAAAGCCCATTTTTACCTGAAAAATATCACCTTGAACAGCTTGAAATCAGTTTCAAATCTCAGACACACCATGTACATGCTTGCACTGCAGACACTGTGGGCTTAAGCCAGAGCTTAACATTACAAGAGAGCTCACATATGGGGTTGGGATTTGTGTGCAAAACCCATAAGGTTGCCATCTGTAAACACATGCCTGCATGTTTTTGCAGAAATCTCCAATATGCCCAAGGAGGAGCCACTTAGTTTCAGGGACTGTGCGGAGATCCTGCGATCTGGAGTGACAGAGAGTGGAATATATAGCATACGCCTCCCCAACTCCACCCAGACTGTCAAGGTAGTAAGGCTTTAAAGGTCATTGACCTTTTCTTGTAAATATCACGTAATTGATTGTGACATGAAACTTTTTATAAAACATTTTATCCATTTGTCTTACAATATTTAGCAGTGGAATCATTTTCACTTGTTAACTTTACTGACTTTGCCCAGCCTGCTTAATGTAAAGCTTACACACACTGCATAATGACATCCACAGGCCTTATCATCATTTTTTGGACCAAACTAAACACTAATTTGCTGGGGTTTTTGGTACAGAGGCTGATGGAAATGCCATGCTGGGTTAGAGAGAGCTAAAATAATAAGCAACAGGAGCATTATGCCCCGCAGGCTTCATGGTGTGAGAGTGTGTGCTGCTGAATGCAAAGTCAGAATAACTTAGGACGTACCTCCGCTGACCTGAAGGAGCCCGTCCTTGCTAGCTCAACCATGGCATCCACCAGCAGGCTATCCTTGCTTTGGATTTTTCTCACAGCTAACCCTCTTGGGCTGGGATCTTTACTGTCAGGGATTAGCAGGGAAAGAAGAAAGACAGTGAACAGTTTTTTGTTATTCATTACTTTCACTCTAGTTTGCTGGTTGGCACCCTCTCCTAGCGCCTCTGTTTTCCCTTGTTCTTCCTCTTCATTTCCTGTGGGCAAGGCAGCCAGGTGTTAGGCATTGGTGCCATGTGTTTCCTGCCAACTGGGGCCAATGTACGTTTCCACTGATGCAAGTTAGTACTCCCCAAATCATTGTTGCTTTCAATCTATGCCATCTAATTCCAATGTGGCTGGCAAGCTGGGAGGCTGCATAAAAGTGGGGCAGATACAAATTGCCCTATTTTCAAAGCGGGGAGCAGGCTTTCACAGTTGGACAAGAGACAAAAAGCATACATGTGTGGCACTATGATACAGTTATCTACCCATCTATCTACCCATCGATAGTATCTAAATTTAATCACCACAATTGTGAATAATGATGATGCTCAGAAACCAAATAATTAATAGTTTGGATCAGTTTGTTTTTCATTTTTTCATTGCCCTGTTATGCATACTTTTCAGAGCTACATGCACAGGGCTCATAAAATAAAACACAAAGCTTCTCTCTAAACACATATTGAGAAGTAACTGTTTTGTCCCTTGAAAGCCCTTTGCAAATAATGACCAGGTCTTTATCTTTTCTTATAATCATAATAATGCTTATTTTTACATTTTATTGTGATGGATTTGGCCCTAAATGACTCCTTGCTGGCTAATAATAAGTGAATTTGGAGTATTAAATATGGATCTGGTCTAAATCAGAGCAAGGACTACATTTGGGAAATGACTTAAATTGAGAATTTTATTTCAGGGCCTTGTTTTTTATTCACTGTGATTCCTCTAAGGCCAAAGCATTCGCTTAATGTGCCAGGGGATAATCACAGCATATTGCCAGCCTGCTGCGTTTTCTGAGCTAAAAGACCTGGGTCCCTTTTGACCTTGATTTAGCTTTCCTATTTTGGGAAAGTGCTGGAAACTCTCATTTCATTTCTAGCAGAAAATAGCCAGTTGAAATGTCAAAATAGAGAGATCCCCTGGGATGCTGTCCACATACCAGCAACCATACTGCATGACTCTTGAGACAGGTCAGGGCAGTTTGTTTGGTGGGCAATATTCAAGTAACCAGCCAAGCAAATCAATTTCTTTTCATCAGTAATTATTAACATTGCAAGTTGTAGTGGTGGATATCAAATCGCAAAAATCCCTGACAACACTGTGTAGTGGTTCAAACATTTTGAAAAGAAAAACTGAAAAGTCCCACCCTGTAAGGCTTGAGGAATGCAGACTGAATACACTTGTTCAATTAAAAAGGATCACAGTGACAAAAAGCATCTAATCTTACCACCCACAGGAGAAATCCACACACTCATTTAATCACCAAACCCAAGGGAGGCTGAAATATGTCCAGTTTAACACCTAGAATATGTAAAACCATTCCCTTAACAAATATACATTTCAACTCGTGTCACTAGATGAATAAGTGCAATTCATTCCTATTTGTTCTTCCAAACATATCTACATATGGCAAAATGTGCAGCCAAGAAAGAAAAATGTGTGTGTAACCAAAAACACAGATGCCTCCTCCTCAACCCCCACTCAAGGGGATAAGAGAACATGCTGATATGTTAGTTTTTCCTTCCCGCCTGGGTCATATCATTGCGTGACACCCTGAAATGTTGGGTCCCCCCCAAATAACAGAGAAACTGTGGTGTTTTATTTCGTCTTCTTGTCATTTCTTGATACTTCTGTCTCCACTTTCCTCTTGGACGTTCCAGTGCTGTAGGTATGACATCTTGAAACGAAACTTAGTATTTCTGACAAACTCATGACTGATGAGTCGTTCAATGCCAAATGTTTCAAAATGGAAAAAAGGAATACTACGGCTGATCTAAAGATTTTGTTATTGGTGTCAATATGATTGACCTGGATTTTTGTATTGGAATCAAATCAATACTTTTTTCATATCTTAGATCGGGGAATGTAAACATTTTTAAACTCTTACGTTTTTTAAAATTTAACAAAATATGCCAATTGCTTGATATACCAGAGTTAAATAAGGAACTTCTAAATACATTTTTATGTAAAGATACACCAATCAATACTGTCTTATAAACAATGAATCAAATGAATATGTGTAATATAATAGGGCTTACATTTGTTAACAAACCTACAGAGAATTATTACCTAACCAGGGTTTCCGCCAGAAAAGTTGCGAGCCTAACAATCTGCTGTGTGTTACAAGTATTATATGGGCATACACCAATTACATTACTCCACCCCCCCACTGTTGTTTGACTTTTTTTAAAAATATAAATAACACCCATTTAGTTCATTTTCATGTATCAGCTCCCATGTTCATCAGATAAAAAAACTCTGATCTGTAAAGTACTAAGTGTGTTATCAATACTTAGTCAGATGCTACAATTATAAACTGAAAGTGTCTGCTCCGTGACAGTCTGCAGCAGCAGCAGAGTCGCAGCACTGAGTAGCATAGTGGCATAGTGAGACATACGTCCTCCCTCCTGCTCTCTGCTGTGAATACACGTAGCTGTTAGCTGTCATCCCTTTCCGGGTCTTGGTGCTTGTTTTCAGCAGAAATAAGTGAGACATGGGAACTTGGCTTGGATCTTGAGGTCTATACTCTCTGCTCTGGTCGCTGTAGCCTCACCATCACACACATGCTCGCTCTCGCTCTCTCTCTGTCTCTCTCTCTTCCTCTACCACACACTTGCTACGCACTGAGCTATTCCTTAAAGGAGCTATGCTACAGTTTAGAAAACATCTTAAAATACTTTTTTTTTTTTAAATTACCCAATGTTTAGTCCCAGTGAGGGGTCAACTCAGGCTGTGTGGGCTGCCAGGCTTGCAATACACTGGTGTAACCCTGCTAACTCTTCAGTTCAGTGTTTCTGTTTTGCACTCATGACTGTACTGTTTTGGTTCAGTCTCACCACTCTAATCAATCATTCATCTGCAACAAGTAGCTGTTTTCAGGGAAAAAGCTCTGATTAACCCACTATATGCAACCTGCCCAGCACCAAATAGCAGTCAAAGTTAGCGTCTAGGTAGTGCAAGCTAACGTTTAACAGCTACAGAGCCAGATATGTCCCTTAGGAGTATTGAATATTGAACTTACATTTAACAGGCAGCCACAAAACACGACTCCAATGAATGTTGTTGTTCCGAATCTGCTGGAGTTGTTTGCTAACAGGATATATGTGATCATCAAATAAGAAAACAAGCAACTTTTTGATACAGACACATTTTGTTTGGAACTCAAAAAGCATTTGTATTTTAAGCTTAAGCTTGTTGTAATATGCTTTCCTTTCTATAGGTTTTCTGTGATATGAAGACTAGAGGTGGAGGGTGGACAGTGCTGCAGCATCGCAGAAATGGATCTGTTGACTTCCATCGCGGGTGGAGGGACTACAAAATGGTAGGTTTGGCGAAGAGTGGGGTTAGGGTGCACTATTATGCATATAGGTAAAATGGATCAGTATTTTAAGATGAGACAGGAGGTTCCAATAACTATCCATGGGTGGTTTGGCATGGAGAGGCGTGGGATACCGGCTAGTCTGTGATCCCAGGTGACCTGTGGTTGTTGTATTTGGCTGCCCTCGTGTTCTCTACCACCTCCCATGTTATTGCACCTGCTCTTACTCCCTCTCGCTGTCATACTCCCACACACTCATATGCACACTAATGCACAAACACACACACATGTCATATACTTCAATGACCCACAGAGCACTACTGGTTGTAACTATCCTCAAGATCCCAAAAGCTTTCCTGCATAGGGAAATGTTTGGAAGTGTGTGGTGATGAAAGTAACAGCATTTCCAAACACAAGCCCCAAAAAACAAAGCGGATATAATACAACCATACTCAGGAGACTATGAAGTTGCTCCAGTGCTCTGGCTGAATAAAATCTGTTTTAACACCTTTGACTTTTTTGTTTTGTTTGGACTTGCATTTAGATAAGGTTTCTTTTGAATCTCATCACAAAGTTTTCTCCATAGAATCAATATTCTGTTTGCGCAATAGAGAAAAAGAAAGAAAAAAACATATGCTTGGAAGCCTTTTCAACTGTGTAAAATGACACACAGAACAAATGAGCAGGGCTAGTTTGGGTTTTTGATTGAATAGAGTAGCAATTTGTCTCTCACCCACGCCAACAAATCAATTGCCACAGCTTGGATTGGAAATAAAAATGCAGAGAAGACGGTTACTGCAAACAGAAAGAGTGAGGGACAGAGACAAAAAAAAGTTTAAAAACCTCTTTCAAGAACAATATTTTTACAAGTAGATGATAAATATTTGGCTTCAGTTGGGGCGTGGGAGCACAGGGGCCCTGTAGATGGCAGATAACATATGTACTAGAATGCTTCACTGCCCCTGTCCACACTCCATATTCTCATAAACTGTGGTCAGTGTTGATCAAATGTTGCACCCAGGCCTGCTGGTCAAATGATAAATGCTCCAAGACTCTCACTATTTATTTGCTATCACTTAAGACCAATAACAAACAGGGAGTCTGACAGCAAGACAAAGTGACTTAGAATTCAGAGGTAAACAAGAAGAAAATGTGTCCTTCTGTTAGACTGAACAAAGAATGCTCAATACCTGCAGAGTTTGATTATTCACCATTCTGAAAATTTAACATGTGTTCAGTTGTAACTGTCTCATGCTTATTGACTAACAGATAACACATGCATTCCACACCTCTTACTTTCCCTTGTGTCTGTCAAACAAGTGATGCTTTGTATTTGACAGCGCTCTGTGAGATTCATTAACTGACGGCACATTTCTTCCCTCCTCCTAAGCCATGTCTTTGAATAGAGCATTGCATGTTATTATCATTCCCTGGAGTGACAACATCCATTCCCACTGTGGACCACTTCTGTCAAAGCAGTCACACACATGGCACACTCATACCTGTCAACAATGGGCTTTGAAAATCAGGGAGATTTTCCAGGACGTCACCTGACCATAATATTTCCTCTCTCGGCTCTAGAGATCTAATCACCAGGTGCCTTTACTGCCTGCCCTGCTGTAATCTCAAAGCAAAAAAGGGTTAACTAGGTCAACAAAGGAGGGTGATGATAATCAGTTGGTTAAATACCTGACTGAAAGTAAAATGACCTAGTGAATAGATCTCTGTGAGCACCCCTGCATTACGAAGATGAAAAGACAAAGAGAACATCAATTCAGAAGTTGCATGAAGGTTTATTAACAAAATGAAAAACAAACGGACGGTTGATGTTTTCTTTGTGGTTTCTTTGGTCTTGTTTAACCAACCTAACCCACTGGTAAACATCATTTTCCCAACATGACCAACACTAAAGTCCACCCTACACACCTTGCAAAATGCATGGTTGTTTCCTAATATGCTTTTTGTCAGGGCTGGGAAAATAGTCTCCCGATTATTCTAATATTTATACAAATATTTCAGTTTTTGTTTATTTTGCTGGCATCTCATCTATTTCCATTTTTCGCACTGTTTGCTGACTGAATGACTATCGTGACTTGTCAAGAAAAAGAAGACAGCGACAAGAATGCTGTATGCTGCCCCCTGCTGGACAGTTGTGGGTATAGCAGGGCTTTGCTGGTATACACATATATACAAGCCTATGGATCTCACTGAAACAACTTGATTTGAGCCAGTTAGGATTCTGTATAACTGAAGAAATCTTTAATAAAAAAGGGAAATGCGGGAGATTTATGGGGGAAATTATGAAATGGGAGCATGGTGGAAGAGGCGGTGAAAATACGGGAGAAACCCAGGAAAACCGGGAGAGTTGACAGGTCTGCACACTGTATCTGTTTTTCAATGTTGCGGTTTCCTTTGTGAAATTACGTTCACATTGGTTTACATTACACCTGTTAATATCATTTAACGTCGCCTCCAGACTGTATCCTTAACATTTCTCTATTCAGTCTTTTTCTTTATTTGCTACCTCCTCATAATGGACAGATGTTTGAAAAATTAAAGGAAAAAACAACATAAAGTGCCTTAATAGGGGTTGGGCAATGATGGGTGTCCAGAACAGCGTCACTGTGTGTTGACATAGATTTGACAAGTCTTCTCTCAAAAGAGATTTCATGGATTGATGATGGTGGTGGAAAATGCTGTCTAATGCGAGGTTTAGACTACATGATGTCAGCCTGATAACAGCCTGACCCAACAAGCAGGGTGTCATGACTGAAAATGGGCATTGGGCGCAACAATTGATTGTTTTATCCCATGTAGTGTATCATAGTGGGCAACAACTGATGCCGTATCTTGGACATCTCACAACACCACGACAAAAAGACTAGCGTGTCAGAATTCTTTTTACCTCCTCTTGCCTAGTACAACAATTTCCACAACACGTTCCCTGATGATGACCAGTAGGTGCACAGAGGGCTCTTCCATGCAGAATTGTAAACATGCCAAAGCAAAAGAGGAATGATGTTAGTGCTGCTCATGCTGCTAGGTGGAATTATGAAACAGAGGAAAGGTTTGTGGCGCTATGGCAACCAGACAGCCAATATCATACACACTGCTTCAGACACCATTGTTCGTTTACATTCTTGTTCCTGGAAGTCGGTCCCTGGCAAGCAGGTCATGAAAGACAGTAAGCTATGATTGGTTGGGTGCCAAAGGGTAGTCTGTCATGTCTCTTGGCTAAGTCAAGGCAAGAATTTATGACTCTATAATTGCCTAATTTGACACAATGACATCTTATCAGATGACAATATTGTGTAGTCTGTACCTGGCATAACATGTCAATCCAAAATCTCCCACAGGTGTTCAATTGGGTTGAGATTTGGTGATAATGAACACCTTACCATTTGATTCTTATAATGTTTTCATGCTCAAATCATTCAATGACCCCTTGTGCCCTTTATGGAAGTATCTGCATTCATAATGTTTCACCTGCCTGTATCTTTAAGTAGCATACCTTTAAATTTTCTCCTTAAAATATGTTGTTATGTTCTTGCACAGTTTATATTGCATTCATTTTGTTTTCCATTATTTTCCATTTGAAAAATGAGGTAGACAATCTTGTCTTACCCCTCGATGTGGTAATGTTGATGTCTGCTTCTAAAGTTCAAACAAACAGTGGATAAACCCACAAAGGCTGTTTTTATTTCACCATAGGTGTTGCAGGTCCAGGCAGTGCATTGAAAGGATATTAGGGCAAATTAAAAGTCTCAATTGACCCGTCACTACTGTAGCTGTGGGAGTGGAGTATTTTTCTTCTTAAACTCGGTGGACTGTCTTAGGCCATCAGAATGATGAATGTGAATTCTTAAATTGAGGTTCATTTTCATATTAACTCCAAAAACACTTGGCAGGTCCCTGGTAAAATCATCCCCGCTGTTACAATATTTACTTGTTCTATTGTTTCTCTGTCTTTGTGTCTAATCCAGGGCTTTGGAGAGCTGTCTGGGGAACACTGGCTGGGAAATGATATCATCCACAAGCTCACCAGCTCTCAGGAATACAGTCTGCACGTCCAGCTAAAAGACAGAGAAGGGAATGAGGCCTACTCACATTATGATCGCTTCTACATAGATGGAGAGGACAACAACTACAGGTGCCAGCATGAAATATTTGCACTTAAATTTAATTTATAATTCAAAAGGCAGACTTTACTCTAGTTTATAATGATAGAACCCTCAAATCAATATTCGTTATTTTAATCACTTACCAGAAGTGTTTAGTAATTAGGACATGATAGAACATGATATGACAAAATGCTAAAAACATCCCTTATGCACTCAGGTCTCCAATTAAACTCTTTCTTCCACTCTGTCAGAAATCTGATTTGAGTAAGACTATAATGAAGGTGCTTTATTTCAGTTAAGTGTTTTATTAAGAGCCTTCTATTATGAAAGGCATAATTGCAATGCAGTAACACACTTTCAGTTGTTGCTTCCCCTCTGGGTGTAAGACTGTTAATATCACGACAGATTAGAAACCATTATCAGCAGTTCAAATTCCTTTCTATTTTCTTGTCCTCTAAGCTTTCTTATCCCCGAGCACTAAAGTTAAGGAACCACTTGGACCATTTTTAAGAATGTCATTCAAATGATGAGCTCAGTGGAGGGCACAGAGCCGTTTTCGTCTGCCTCCATTTTTCTTTTTCCATCACAGCGGCTACCGCTGCCCCTGATATTCCCCAAGGGGAGCCACATGCACTGGAGTATAACAGGAACACTCGGCAATACCTGCCCCTGCCAGGAACTGACAACTCAAACAAAGCTCGCCAGTAACCCTGCAATCACTAACAAGATTATGTGTGGGTGTGCTGAATCCATGTTTCCCCCAAAACAGACAGAAATAAAATATAAACCAAAATAGTGTTTAGATTTCATATAAATTCACAGGAATTTGGCAAGGTTTTCTGAAAGTATATGGAGATTGATGCTCTGAGAGATGACAAATCATAATCACATGTGGGTGTATGCTTTCCAAGATCCCTAATAGTGCAGCAAATTGCATTTGCTTGAGTTTGTTCCACATAATTAGCGCGATGAAACTGAATGTTTCACAATTTTGCTGTAGGCTACACTGTGTGAGGTGAAGCACCTGAATGAATATAATCACCTCTTGTAGCTTGCTACCTCTGAGATCATGTTCTGTTTAACTAGTTCAATATGCACCAGCTTTACTAGCATGCTACAGACACTGGCTTCGTCTGTGGGTTTATATTGTAAATCCCAAGACAGGGCTATGGAGCTATGCGGCCAGTCAGCCAAAGCAATCCTCCTCCTTAGCTGCATCCAGTGCTTTCCCTAGAGCAACATGGAGGTCTTCAGCTAAAACTCAGCAACATTATTCATACATTAATCATCAGCATGACAGACCACTTTCCCCTTTGAGGTAGCCAGTCATTTTTATAGTAAAACCAATAGTAGGCATTCCTTTTAATGTAACAGTATATTTGTCATTAAATGATACAATAATAATATAAAAAGACAGTCACCTTGAAAAGGATTAGCCCGTGGTCTGTGGTATTGGTGGAATAGCTGAACTAAAACATCTGGAAGTCACAGCTAATGCAAATGTTTGGGAGAGTTGGCACAGTCCACAGGCTACCATTTCCAATAGGATATCCTGTAGCCTGTAGTTGCCATTCTGTCTAATTTGACAGTTTTTAATTTTCTTCACGAGTGATCCATTATGAAAAGAAAAGTTATATCCTCTAACAAAATATCCCCTAATTTATTATTCCGCTCCATCATTATTCCCGTCCCCAACACTGTCTGTTCGAACTCCCCACTTGCTGCCTCTCATGATGTGTTGTCCTGCCCTGTGAACTTACAAATTCAAGAGGAGGATTCTTCATTTAGAGTCATCACAGACAGACCGCCCTGGGCTACAGAGGGGGTCACATAGCTCAGGGGAGAGTCCTCTACTAACAAGACACAATGACAGGGCAAAGGAGAGGCCAGACAGCCGGACTGACCTCCTCGTCCACTCTCTTCAAACTACTACTAACACACACACGGACGGGCAAAAAGACACACATGCATACACACACGCTGCATGGCTGGGCTGCTGTATGAAAATAATTGAGTAAATCAATTCAAACTGGGCAGAGATTTCTTTCAGACTGTTTGGGTTGTTTGACAAAGCACAGCGTGGAGGAGAAATAATGAGAAGTTCTTTAGGGTTAGTTTTTGTATGGATGTTTGGCAACAATGGGATACTAGTGAGATGGTACCTTGTATTAAAAAGTGTTGTTCATATACTAAAAAGGCTATGCCTTATATTTACATGCACTATATAACTTCATAATCTTTGATTATTTTGATTTTATCTTTGATTATGAAATTATTTATACAGGGTTATTCGATTTTTTTCTAGGCAATCCAGAAATACACCCTCTAAATAGACTCTAAATGACAAGGAGGAGCTACAGTAGAGAAGATCTTTGGATCCTGCCCTATTTAAGATGCTGCCTATTTGCTCTGTTTGTCTAAATGAAATTGTAATGTGAGGTATGCCCACAGGCATTGTCAAAACAAATAAAGAGTGAAAAATTAAAAGCAAACTACAAACTGTCTCCTACACAGCAACAGCAGAGCTCCTATCAAAGAAAGCTGGACTCACCAAGTTAGACATTTTGTTTCTCTCATCCCTTTGGTATTCTGTGGTTTTAAGGAATCACAGACCAGCCGGTTTTGGTAAACATTATAGTGCTGTGCTCAGTTTACCGACTTAACATTAGATGATTTCAGAGATACTGAATTTCAAACAGTTTTCGGGCAGTTACCATTCACTGCCATTTGAAGCTGCCAACAGTCAAAGTTGCTCAATGTAGCTTTGAATAATGAACAGAAGTGCCTGTGGCTGAGCTTTTTGCTGAATAGTTTTTTTTTTTTCTTCTCCTTTCTGCTTTTCCAAATCCAGCCTTCATGCCGAGGGCTTCAGTGGCACAGCTGGACGGACCAGCAGCCTCACCCACACTGGCACCCAGTTCAGCACCAAGGACAGAGACAACGACCGCTGCACCTGCAAGTGTGCCCAGCTCGCATCTGGAGGTACGCCACTTCCTTCAACTTCTGCTCCTCATCTACCGCTGTCTCAATCTGTCTCTCTGTATAATCCATGTTGTTAAACATTTCTACCCACCCCCTTGTAAATGTCCTGAAGTGCATTTCATTTCCCCTCTGCACTAATATAAAGTTACTGCTGACTTACAGCTGCACATATGGGTGTTACATTTCATGAGCTTGAATTCAATTAATTCAGACTTTTCTGTTGAACTCTCTGGCACATTTCCTCTCCAGGTTGGTGGTTTGAAGCTTGTGGTCCATCCAACCTGAATGGCATATACTACCCCATCTCATCCAGTGTGGTTCGCTACAACGGTATTAAGTGGTACTATTGGAAGGGTCCAAATCTGATGGCTACTATGACAACCATGATGGTGCGCCCGGCAAACTTGTGATGGCATGGCTCGCTCTTGATGTTATATTATGAAGTGGATGTAATCCCTAATGAATATAATGAACAATACCCAGGAAATGGTACATTTTGGAAGAACATTTTTTATCAGACTGTTGATGTTTTTAGCTTTTGGACATCTTGAATGGGTGCTTTAGCACTGGCTTGAGTATATATACAGACTCTCAGCAAATGACTGTGCTTTTAGCGAATTTCTGAGTGAGGAATTCCACTCACACAATCTATTCAAACCAGTGCCCAAACTATATTTTAGTAAGGATTGTTCAGCTGAGAGAGAGGTGGGAGCTAGAGGGTATGAGCTTTGCTATACAGATGACAATATAGTACAAGAACACAACTAATCCAATCAAATGATGCAGTTACATAAAATAAAATTAATACAATACAATTAATAAACAGATTAACCTTTGGAAACACTTCATAGCAATACTTTTTTTGTTTTTAAAATATGAAAATGTATGTTGTGTCTTATTTTGTCTGTTTGCTGTAAATTATTTAAGCAATGTGATCAAACAGCCATGTTTCACAGCTATAGCTAGCTTGCAGAATGTCAACATTTTAAAAATATACTCAAGTTGTTTTTTGCCAAAGTTCTGACATTGAGGATCAAACTATTGTAAAAATGTTATGAGATTTTGTTTGATATTTTACAGTGAATGTGGATCTTGCTATGTACAGTATATGTATGACTAATATTAAGCAGTAGTCCTGTGCAATGCCCTGGTTGTAACTTTATTCCAGTTTCATCACTGAGCTATAAAGCATCAGTACTTCTTTAAAACTGTCGTTCCATCCATACACAATATAATGTAAGATAACCTACAGGGACTTCAATGGTTTACCACTGTTAGTAAAACAACACCATAAAGAACAGCAACAATAACAGGCTTTGCCCTTTGCTGCATCTTCCAAAGGCCTTTCCAGTCACACCTCTCATAAAAAACTTTATTTGTGAAAGATCTCACTCATAATAGTAAATCATACACTTTCACTGTGATCTACTTTCAAAAATGAAACATTTGTAATAACATCTGGGAATAAAGCTGTAAATTCAATTTTTACTTTGTTAGAACAATAAAACCATGTATAGCCTGTGGTGCCTATAATCCACAGTGCCAGGTGCTTGTTGCCATGTAAGATACATAAACTACAATGAGCCGCACATGCTGGACTCAAGAAGTCAGATGGAGACAGCCTTGCACCATTGATCTGATGAATCATCCAATAACGCTGTTCCCCGTGGTACCCATTAGAGAGCGGATGGGTTTCACCTCGACTAACAGTGACCTGGATGTACAGGTGTACACTGGGGATGGCAGCCGTTGCTAACTGGAAGACATTGGCTGGCCATGTCTACAACCTCTGCTAATTGTTGCGCTTCATCAATGACAGAAACAACACCTCTCACCTCCTTTGTCTAATCTATCTCCGAAGTGTGATTCATTTCTGACTGACAGCTGCAAATGTAATACAACTGCAGAAATGAGACAATCAGCTTAATGAACTGTGAGGGTGGTTTGACTTTTTATTCCAGTGAGTGTCAAAGATATTTTACATAGAAAAAAATATTCACTTTCTGATTATGGAGAAATAAATATCAAACAAAACAAGATATTCCTTTTTACAAATAAATAGCTTTTGTCTGTATGGCTTCACTGAATCTGCGAAGGACTTAGCCAGGCTCAACTGCCTTTGATTTACTACTCTATTAGGAAATACGCAGGAGCTGCTCACGACAGTAAAACTACTGAAAGGAATAACAGCGCTGCTACTATGCCTGATCATATCTTAAATGCACTGTACTGTATGCGTATAAATATATGATGCAATCACACTGGAATCTGCGGGGCAACTACAAATATCATCACAAGTGGATCCAGTGCCAGCAGCTATGGATATACAACGCCTGTATGCGCTGGTTTGGAACTGAGCCACATAACATACTGTACAAGCAGAAACACACACACACGTACACACACACGCACATGCACTGCTTGCATGCAGTGACCCCATTGCTAAACAAGTTTATTACGACCTCCAAGGCCTGGACAGGCGATAGATCACAGCGGGGGAGGCCAGGGGTGAATCCATCAAAGAGACTTTAATAAAGACCACTTGATTTGGCCTGCTGGCTCAACAGATGAAATGGCTGTGTTCAGGTCCAGTGAAGCAGACCAGACTCTGAACCGCATTGCTTCTCTGCTTGTCCTAGTCCCTGTTTATTAGATGGGTTATCTGTAGGCACAAAGGCAGAGAAACAGAGAAATACTTTAGAATTGTGTTACAATATTATAAGTATTTGGGACAGTTTATACTAGCTTTCACAGCTGGGTCCCCAGGGGGAATTCCTAACAAAAAAGGGAATAGAGTATTTTACTGTACTGAAGGTGTAAAATAGACTCCTAAATCTAGCTATTTGACTTGTATCTCTATTATCTCTTCATGCACAGTGTAAGCAGTTCCGCAACTAAATACTTAAGCTCTTTTCTGACAAGTCCATCATTACAAATCCATGTTGTTTGGACAAGCATTGCATTGCTTTATATTCAGTTCTAGTCCAAGGTTTTCAAAGATTCAAAAGGCCTTATAAAAGGGCAGAAAATTGGGTATGTAAAGATGCAAAACACATCTAAAATTCTCCATTTGCCATCAAGGCATTTAGGTTTTAATTTTTTTATTCAATATCTTATGACTTCAATGGACACATACTATAGATAATGTAATAGTGTCTAAGAGTGGGGAAACTGTTTTAACTAACCTTGAAGCTACTTAACAGAGTAGGTTGACATTTTGGGAAATATGCTTATTCGCTTTCTTGCTGGGAGTTAGATGAGAAGATCAATACCACTTTTGTGTCTATATGATTAAATATGTAGCAACTGCCAGCAGCCAGCTTTAACTTTGCATAAAGACTGGAAAGAGGAGGAAGCAGCTAACCTAGGTAACAAAGCACCTTTAAAGCACACAAATAAACATGTTATATCTTGTTTGTTGAATCCATACAAAAACCAAAGTGAAAAAACTACAATTCGCCGTTAAAGGCATTGTGTTTTTGAAGAAAATCTCTGCACACCTGAATATGTGACAGGAGCGTCAGAGGAAGGTGCATCTTGAAAACAATGAGAAGAACTCCCGCAGACTGTCTCACTTACTGCTGGAATATTCATTAACTAATTAATAAATGTTCCAACAGTAAGCGAGACAAAAGGAATTGTGTGCCACATTATTTCTTGGCTGGGACCAGTTGCAGGGCAACTGATGGATGTGCCAGGAAGTGCCCAGCCAAGGAACAGACATGTACTGTAGGTAGGTGGATTTTGTTAACTTTGGACAGAGCCAAGCTAGCTGTTTGCCCCTGTTTCCAGTCTTTACGCCAAGCTAAGCTAACCAGCGTCTGGCTCCAACTACATATTTACATATACATATGTGAGTGGTATCATCTAACTTTTGGCAATAAAGCAAATGAGTGTAGTTCCCAAAACATTGAACCTTATTCTTTAAGGTGGAATTTAAGTCAGTATTTATAACTACAAATAGGGAATTGGGAATAAGGATTAAGTATATGAAAAAAAAAAATATACCCAATAATATGATGTGAATTTTCTTTATGAGCTGTTGTTGATGGCTTTTTTTTTTTTTTTTTTTACTGTGTCAGCAGTATTGTTTTTAAGCAACAGTTATGCTAATAGAGTAAATAAATTCAACCAAATCAAAACAGACAGAGAGAGAGAAATGTGGTTGTGGGTGGATGGAAGGGGAGAGGTGGGGTGAGCATGCATGTATCCTCATATATGTTTACCCATTTCATATGATTTGAACATGGTGTAACCTGGGCAGTTGTGCTCCACCAGTGCTTTAAACCTTGCCTGAGGATTTATCATCCAAGCCAGCTAGACAGATAGATGCAGAGGAGGAGAGAGAAAAATGTACTGACTGCAGAAGAGACAGAGAGAGAGAGCGAAAGAGAGAGAGAGAGGGACAGAGAGAGAGAGAGAGAGAGAAAGAGAGGGAGGAGAAAATGGGGAGGCAGAGCCAAGTGCTCATAAGTCCTTGTCTCTCTCTGCTTCTGCTCCAGTGTCTTTGATTCATACGGGGTATGATGGCTAGCCAGAGCAAGGGCCAGGTATGGCATTTTGGCAGGAGGAGGAAAAGAGGGAGGGCAGGGGACTGATTTGTAATAGTCGTCCTTGCTGTGCGGTTTACTGTGTCAGCATGCAGCCCATTTAACAGTGGTCATCGAAAAAGCAATACCATCCGTATATCTGCCTGTCACGTGCAATACATCAGCTCCTATGTCTCTTGAGTTTTTCTTTATAGAAAGAGAAAAGGCAAAGCAGTTGTTGTCATGTCATGTTTGAAAAGGTGAAGACAGGAGAAAAATGCTTCCTCAGGCCACTTGGGGGCACTGGTGGCACAAAGAATCCCTTTACCTCTCTCTCTTGTACATTGTGGAGTGTCAGAAGATGTGGATCTCGCACTCTCTGTCTTTCCCTCCACCACAGGTCTGGATTATATAACTATGCATTCATTAACTCATCTTCTGCTCCCTTCCTAGCAGATGGTTAACTAAAGGCTACAGAGGACGTTCAGGAGGAGGGAGGACTACCTCAGGAAAATCATATTAGAATGTATCATAAGGCTTTACATCAAGCAATGGCTTTGAAAAGCCTGCAAATACATGTTCTATGAAGATTGTTTGTTAACTTGTATGCTGATCTAAAAAAGACAAAGTGAAACAAACCTCTGCTGTCAAGAAACGCACGTTTTTCATGATTCATTGAAGTGTATCTGTGAAGATTAAGATCATAGCTGACTGCCACATAATGAGGTACACAGCTGAGTAACTTTGGTTGTCTTGTTCTGCTTTAAAATAAATACAGTAACTCTATTGAGAGTGGAATCCAATTATCAGTGACTCCAGTTGAAATGTCTGGCATTTCTGTTGTCACATCAGTTTGCAGACTATCTCTCCCTCTGTTTCCCTGTCTCTTCATCTCTATCTTTCTCAAAATATACTAACTCACTTCATACCTCCTCTTTCATGCAAACAGTTTGCCTCCCCAGACTGAGTGATGTGTAAATAAGACATAAGGCAGGCAGACAGAGTTGAGGGGCTCCGTTGCTGTTCAGCCAAATGTTGGAATGGGCGAGACCTGAGATTTAAGTCGCTTTGAAGATGGTATGATGATCATTACAGATGCGCTGGTTCCAGCATCTGACAAACAGCCATCACACTGGGGTATTTACACATTATGGAGTTTACAGAGGATAGCAGCACAAACATGACAAAACAAAAAAACAAACAAATAAAACCCCAGCATCCTTACAGCTGCAGCAATTTTGGGGATGAAAATGCATCACAGGCAAAAGAGGTCAGAGGAGAATGTTCAGGCTAGCGGACAGGCCACAAATGTAAACTTGCTTAGTGCAACAGTGATGTGCAGAGGACAGTCTGAAAACCCTGCAATGGTCATGTCAATAACTGGAAAAATTAGAAAAATGTTACCTTGTCACTAACAAATCCCATCACGAAGCACCTACTCAGCACCATTTGAACCCTACAGTATACTCACAGATTGTTGCTGACCAAGTTCACTCATTTATCACTGTGGTCCACCCTTTTTCAAGTGGATGCTTCCAGCAGGATAATGTTCCATCAGATGCATTAATGTGCCCCCGAAATATTTCCAGGAACTGCTTGACGCTATCAAGTCAGCATGGGCCAAGATCCCTGTGGAAAGTTTCCAGCATCTAGTTGAGTCAGTGCTTCAAGGAATTCAAGGTTGTTTTAGAGGGGAAAAAGCAGCCCTGCCCTTTAAGGGAAAAGTCTGGTGATATTCTCTATTTTCCTTATTGTCAATAAAATCAACAATGAATTGATCCTACAGCACTAACAAGTACTATCTGTGTGGCTGCAGCCATTTATAGTTTATTCCTCTGTGTCATAGACCTTTACTGTTTTCCAAACAATAGTAAAATCACATCACATCACACATGAGCCACACCGTTGCAAAAACATTTTTTTCATTGTGATGAAGATGGGAACTTGGGGCAGTGAGCCACAGACAGTGTGGGAGAGTCGGAAAATATTGAGAGATAGACTAATGAATTGTTGGTTTGGAATTACTGGGATAACAAAAATATAGAGTATTGCCAGCCTTATCCATTGAGAATGCAGAGGAACATCTATTGCCTCTATTTGGTAGTGAAGTAAATATATTTTTTTCCAGTCAAGTTTTCATTCAGTCATCAGACATTCCTCCCCAAAATATCCAGAAAAGGTGTCAGTGCTCTCTAAACCCTTAGTGTGTGTGATTTATTCATCAACACAGGGAGAAACACAAACGTTAAGTTAATAGTTCAACAATTTAAATGGACCACCATCTGCATTACTTACGGACAACACATAAGAGAAGCATATTTGACTCAAGGACCTATACACTCCTACGCCTGTATTAATGTGTGTCTAAACCATGCATATACGTGTATATAGCCCTTTTCAGACCTGCATCTCGTTATGTAAATGTCATGGCAATTAAACGTGTTGGTTTAATGTCTTAATAGGTGTCTGTGTCATTTTAATGAAAAAGTCACGACGGCAATCTTACTGGGTCAGAGCTAGTAAGAGATTAAATGCACGTCTTGTTCCAACTTCTAAGATCACAAATATATTATTTTATATAAACTATTATCTCAATCTTCATCTCTTATGCACAAAGAAAAAATATCAGCTTAATAAACCAGGAAAGAGCCAATTTTAAATTGCTGGGGAGATCCCTCTCATATCAGATCAGTCTAAGAATGTATGTGTGCATGCAGATTGTTCTATGTGAATGTGTTTGCGTGCAACTCAGTGCTCAAGTTTGTGGAAATGGCAGCTTGTCTCTCGGGCAGTGTGTGTCTGGCCAGGTCCTCTAGTATGTGGGCAGAAAACAGAGGAGCTGCTTTTCTGGGAGCATCACAGCCCTGACAGTGAGAGGAGTCATTGTGGAAGACATGGCACTGTAAGAAGGATTTAAACATGCCTATAGCAAAAGTTCACGAGCTGGCCAACATTTGTAATTTTAACTTCTTTTTTATTGCAAATCACAATTGTTCCCATGGTTCACTATAGGGACAGTTCAAATCTGACTTGTGAGTCTCTAAAACACAAATGGATACCTGCCAAATGGGTCTATTTCTGTCCCTCTCTGTTCAGTACCTGGCCAGGCCAATCAGAACAGGTTTCTCTCCTCATAAGGCCAAATGCCAAGAGCTCTGCAATTACTGCTGTAATTGGCTTGAATTGGCCATTAGTACTCAGCTTGAGTCAGAGTCCAAAACACACATCAACAGACAGATGTGAATTGAATCAAACAACCCCAATCCCTGACTAATGCACTGGCAAGGCTTTTATTTTTTACTTCATCGATTAAAACTGCAGTTATACTCAGAAGAACAGAAGTTCTTCTGAGAAGTGGACACACCTGCAGAAGTTTCAGGTGTATGGGAGGATTTGTTACTTGAATTGTTAGAAATATTTTTAGCAAATCTCCAAATTAATTAATGGGTTTAACAATTGTTGTGTAGGTGGATATCAAGATGATATGATGGTAATAGAATGAATGATGCACAGTAATGAAAGAAACTATATTGGCACTTTATTGTTATTTAGTAATGTCATCTTTGCTGGGTTAATTGTTTTCTTTTATTCTATTCATGTATACTGCCAATTGTCATTAGGAGTCCCTCACACTCTTCATAACGTCTAAGACTCTAATCACTTTTGTTGGGCATGTGGGGTGTCCGTTTGATGATAGTTGTTGGACATAACTGGTGTCTGGGTTTACACCTGCCAATCATGATCGAACAGGCTAGGAGCTAATAATCACTTGGTGCTACTAATGCCCGACTGCTTTGATTTCATTATGTGCAGCGAACAGATTGTTTTGCTTTTAGGACATTTCCCTCATCAGACCCTAAAGCACCATGGAGCTCTTTGAAAACCCTGCCAGGGGGTTGCTAAGATGTTTCTATGCTTAGTTCAGGATATAATTCTTGGAATCTAATTTTGTCCCAGCAGGTTCCAAGAAAATTCAAGTGGAGCTAGCTGAGCTGTTGATCATGGTAGGTCAAGCTATGCATCATCAAACCTGTAAACAAGAGCTATTCCTAGCAAGCCACCACTGTACTACAAATACAACCATTTTGATAAACTGATAATCTGTCATATGAACAAACAGAAAGGTTTACTTCTTGTTCAAGCTTACAAACAACTCTATGATGTTTGTAAGATGATTATGATTTACAGCATACCCTAGCCACAAACTAGTGTAGTATAATAGAGATGATACTGTATAGAGTTTTCATGTTTATAGAACAACAGCAGAAACAAGGATATAATATCATCGATGCAAAGCACTGAAAGCTAGGCCTTCATCATCCAATTACATAGCTGCAGTCTCACCAGTTTGAGACCTGCAGTTGTAGTCCATCCTTCATGTCTAGACAGGGGATGGTGATTGGAATAATTTACGAGCAAGGTAAGTAATATTTTCTGCAATGAGATGCTGTTGTGAATGCACCTCATATGAGACGGTATGAGACCCAAGATGGCGGCCACCACTGCTAGACTGCTGATCCAAACAATCAAATCTCCTCTAACATACAATTTTATTTTCTTTTTTCCTTTTCTTTACTTTTTTCACCCAAAAACCAGACTATAATATCTAGCAACCTGGACCCTCTACAAGAATACATAGATGAGTGTTTCAACAGACTCTGCCGCACCATGAACAAAGATAAAACAGACAACACAGAAAAGGGGAAACCCAAATCCACACCAAACCCCAAAAGATGGCGGATTCACTCTCCAACCCAAGTACAACACCATCCACATCTCTGAAGCCACCATGCTGCACAGAGGTAAGCAATATACTCATCTCCATCAAAAATAAACTTACCAGACTGGACACCAGAATCACACTCATCAAAGTACTACACAGGGAATTTCAAGCACCTTTCCAGAGCCTGGAATTCAGGACCAAATAGAGACACTCACCAAAGAAAACTAATCACTACAATACTCTGTCAACACCATCACCACCCAGCTCACTTCTGTTATCACTGAAAACTAAACCATGAAAGAAAGTATTCTGGACTTACAAGCATGCAGCACAAGAGACAACTTAGTTCTCACCAGCATTTCCAAAAACCCACAGACAATCCTGAAAAAACAGTCAAGGATTTCATGACCAAACAGCTCAAACTACCTGCAGAAACCACCAACAACATCACATTGCACCACCTACAGCGTGTGGGATCAAAGAACACCAATAACCAACCATTGCCAATCATTGCAAAGTTCAAGTGCTACGAACAATAAGAACTAGTGCAAGACAAGACAGGCAGCTAAAAGGAGCAGACTATGGACTCAATGACTAGTATCCAAGAGAAATCCTACAGAGATGCAAACAACCATGGAATGTCTGTGGAATTGATTCTCAGGCAAAAAAACCCAAAAACATATTGAATCACTTGGCCATTATCGTCATCACAGTTCGATCACTTATTTTCTGCTCATTACCACACAAAACAAGGAGCTGTATGTATTTTAACGAACAAAAAAGTCTAACTTGTCCATAATACCATTATTACAGATCCTGAAGGACGTTTTATCATCATAAACATGTCAATCAATAGCTTAGTAACAATCTGTAATGTTTATGGCCCAAACACTGATGACCCATGCTTTTTTCATAATTTTTTTCTCTCCATCTCAAACACTTTCAATTGCCCAGTAATAATAGGAGGAGACATCAACACAGTTATTGACCCATCACTAGACAGAACTAATATTTCAAGCAATAAACTTAACTGGCAATCCACAGAAACAATAAAACAGTTCATGAGGAATTTTGGTCTTGGCAACAGTTAACAATTGCAACACCCAACTGCTAGAGAATACACATTTTCTCACCAGTTCACCACTCATATTCACGCATTGACTTCTTCCTCACCATCAGTTCAATTACATCTAATATTTCAGACTCAAAGATACACCCCATCATTATTAGCAACCATGCCCATGCAACATTTACATGGAATAGAACCAATCTACATAAACCCGTCACCAGAAGGTGCTTTAACACATCTCAAAGACTCTGAGTTTGACAGTTACTTTAAAAAGGGTGGGCATCCTTCCTAGAAATAAATGACTCCCCAAAGCCATCACCAACTATTCTATGGGAAACAGGAAAGGCAGTACTAAGAGGTAAAATAATTTAATTCTCTGTTTATAAAAAAAAGGAAGAAAAAGGAACAAGATGCTGAACCGGACCAAAAAAATCAAACAATTCGAGAATATTAATGCAAATAACCCAACAGAGGAAACCCAGAATGATTTCAGAAAACGTCAATGCCAGCTAAATAAAATCATAAATAACAAAACTCAATTCCTGATACATAGCTTCAACAAGAAAATTTCCATAACCATAAATCTTATAAATACTTGGTAAATCAAATTAAACAAAATAAAGAAAAAAGCAACAATCTCAACCATTAAGGACTCAGCAGAGAAGCCCACAAACTCACCCAAAGAGATAAATAAAATTTTCATAGTTTTTACGCCAATCTCTATTCATCAGAAAAAGTCAAAAGGACACCAGCTCATTTCCCACAGCTTAATAAAGAACAAACCAACATACTTGATTCACAAGTATCACAAGATGGAATTCTCACTGGCCTCAATCTTATGCCAAATAACAAAGCACCAGGACCCAATGACTGCCCTGCTGAGTTCTATAAACACTTCTGGTCCATTCTAGCTCCGCTCTTCAACAAATTGATAATTGAAATAAAACAAAATTCAAGATTTCCAACAAGCATGAACACAGCTGCAATTTCACTCCTCCCAAAGCCTAACAAAGACCCAACCTTGCCATCAAGTTACCATCTTATTTCTCTCATCAATGTGGATATAAAAATCATCACTAAGGCACTAGTTCACAGAATAGAAAAAGTCACTCCCCAGCATTATCCACCGAGATCAAACTGGCTTTATCAAAGGTTGACACACAAAGATTCAGCTTTGGGGAATCATTTATTAACCGGGTGAAGATTTTGTACACTGCTCCTTAAACCATTGTCATCATCAATGGACAAACCTCAGAAAGCTTCACATTGCACAGGGGGACTAAGCAAGGATGCCCACTCTCTCCCCCTCTATTCCGCATTTTCATCGAACCTTAAGCAGCAGCCATTCATCAGGACATACATCATACATCAGGTTATATGTGGATGATATGTTACTGTTCCTACAAAACCTTCATTAATCACTACAAGAACTCCGATATCTCTTGACTACTCCATTAACTGGAACAATTCTTCCATCCTTCCATTACATAGTAACAGCTGGGATGTGGAAGCCCATACACCACTTATCCCAATGTGCACGGGTCACATCACATATTTAGGTATTAATGTTTCCCCAAGGTTGTCTGAGATGTTCGGACACAATTTCACTCCACTACTCAAAACAATAAATGATGACCTCCACTGCTGGATGAACCTTGCACTCTCTTGCTATTGTTGTTGTAGTGATATTATCATCATCATTATTATTGTTATGAATCCTATAAAAACAGACTGGTGGTAAGAGGATTAGTATAGGATGATTATTATTATTAAACAGGATCCTATTAGTAATATTGCACAATTTACAAGACAATAATTATGAGACCGATTAGTATTATTATATAGATCATTATTGGTAGGTCGAGATGGGTGATGATGATTTTGATGATGATGATGATGATGATTACTATTACTTACTATGCTTATATTGTATTACACTGATTATTTCCAATAGTACAAGGATATTGATTTTTATACAGATGATTATTATTTTTTATTTTTTATTTTTATTCTATTCTATTAGACATGATAATAAGATGACAAAGATGATGGTGATGTTGCCTTTTTTGTGGTTCTTTTTTTGTTTATGTTTTAAATCATTATTATTATTATTATTATTTGTTATTATTATTATTATTATTATGGATATGAATCTGATAAGAATCATCAGAATCAAACAAGTGAACAAAGAAAAATTAAAAGGAAGGGAAAACAGAAATAAATACATAAAATTCTCCCCTTACCCAGCTGTCCTGACCCGGCCTGTCCCAGATGCACCCTGGCGCTTCTTTGTGCTTGGAACCCAATCAGAGATGCCCTCCAAGAGCATTGTAGCTATTTTTTTTTTTTTTTTTTTTTTCTTTCTTCCACTGGTAAATACTGTCTCCCCCTCATGCTCTCTCTCCCCTCTAGAGCTTTCACACAGAAAACCCACCCACACAAACACACACACACACCTACCTAAACACATGTGCTACAATGAGAAAATCTAAGCCAAACATTATGCCTTTTTTGTTTGTTTGTTTATTTGTTTGTTTGCTCTTTTGTCATTCTTGTTGTTATTGTTGCTGCTGTTTTGCCTTTTTTCTCTTATTTTGTTTTGGTTTATTTGAGTCTAGTTTTCCCTTTTGTCTTATGCTCTGTCATATGTTGCTTGTCTTCATAATGGTCAACTGTATTGCACTATAAATAAATACAAAAAAAGGGAGAAGCATTTGTCAGAAAAAAAAGTCATATTTTCTGCAATTTTGAATTTTGTCACCTTCAGCCACTTAGCATCATAATTGCAATTTTTCTCTCTTTACGACTGCTATTTGTAATCATATAATACAAGGTAAACATGTTCATTATCTCACTTTTATTCTGAGGTGAGTTTATAATGTATTATCTGCACCTACATATTACCTACTGTTGGAGTCCCGCTCTCATTATCAAGACAAATCTTGCCATAATATTTTCTCACATGAAGGTTTGCACCAATAATTAGCATGTTCAAGGAATATAAATTACATGACACTTTCATTTACACATTGAGGGTAATTATATAATGTATCGTGTCTCCATTTCCATATTAAAAGTTTAAAAAAAATGAAAGAAAAAGGGAAAAAAAGAAATCAGTTCACACCCACATAGTTAATTCTGCTGGAGAACAATGTATTGTGTTGAGGAAAAAGTACACTGTGGGTGGGTATACATACATATATATAGGATAATTTCAGTTCGACTTGAACCTTTTGCCAGAGTTATAATCACACTATGGATCAGTGCTTGGAGATTTGTATATGCATTCCATAAGATTGAGCTGTTCATTTTTAAATTTTGAACTTGAGCAAGTCTCTCCTTAAACTGAGCAGCAGAGAGACAAGATTGCAGTATATGATTTACAAGTCCTGGAGCTGCTCCATAGTCAGTTAATAATAGAACAAATCCTATGACAGTATGACAGTATGACAGTACTCGCAGTGATTTACTAAGATATAGGAACATGTTCTGATTCAGCCTTACATTCAAATAAAACTCATTTATATGTAATATATCGTGAGCAAAAATTCTATAAGGCCATGGAGTCGGTCACTAATTCTATATCAATGGACCAACGCCAAAAAGTGTCACACCTTGGCATCATCAATTCAGTTCTTGCTCTATATTCCAATTTAAGAAGACATTAATCTGTTTTTGCAGAAGTTGAATTTGCTGCCCAAAATCACAGCAGAGGAAAGTCTATTTTTTTATTGTTTAATATTTTCAGTTAGCTGTGAACGTGGCAGTGAAAAATTGAAGTATGGAAAAGTTAGAGATGTTACATTTCTCCAAATGAGAACTCATGCAATCTCTCACAGCTGAAAATATTGCGAAATAAAATTAATAAATAATGCAATATCTAATTTTGTCTGTGAAGCTATACGAGCTTGTGCCCTTGTTTCTTCACTTTATTCTTACCTTAGTTTCTTCATATTTTTTCTCTTCCTATCTGTATGCCCCTCAATTTCTACCATTTTTTCTTTCTCTGCCAAACAAACAGAAACACACATGGACACCGCAAATCACACTACACACTTTTCACAAAGCTTTGTAATGGCTTTGATCAATAATTGATCAAGGGAATCTTCTAACTGTTCAGAAAGTGTAAAGAACGTGTGGAGGCAACCATTTCCACTTTCTCCCAAAATCCATGCAAAAAGGAGCTCCTGTCAGGCAGAGCTCCACAGCCACCATGGAAGCAGCCTCCACACAGACTGGTTCCACAATAACATAACACAACATCCCTGCATGTCTGACATTACCCGAAGCTCTAGGACCTGCCAAGTCATATACATCCAAGCACAGACAGCAGGCCAAGGTAGCATGTCACCTACTGAGATCTTAAATGTCTCGGGAGCTGAGATCTAAAATGTCATGGCCTCAGGGTTCAACTACTTTCTGATAGGCAATTTTGCTCAAGAAATCTGTCCAGGTTCAATGGTTGGGCTGTGCCACTGCCACTTGACAGCTCTATTTTCTGGCCTATGAAAAGGACATGTCAGGTTGTCTTGCACAGTCATTGTTTCTCCATTGTGTGTGCATAGATGCAGAAATGATACATAAGGTAGATGAGAAAAGTGAAAACCTTTCGATTCTTTACTTCTTGATCACTCTTTCATCTGACTATGTTTCTTGTGTAGCTTAGCTTATCTAGGATTTAATCGCCGGATCTTTGCTGTTTTCTTCTCTTTAAATATCTGTCAATGCCTCAGAATGACTACAAAGCATCAACAAAGATCTACAAAGAGAACAGATTTGTGAGTACTGGCTAGGTTAGGTTTGCGTGTTTGTTGATTTAGTGGTGCTGACTGCTCATCTTTCCTCTGCTGTGTAGTGCCTTGTGTGTGAATGTGTGCAATTCCAGTGTGTATATGCACCCGCTGTCATGTGTTTCTTTGCTAACACTCCCCTGCAGAAAGGATTCCTCTGCCCTCTCTCCACAAGTCTGGCCTCAGGGATCCGAGAAGAAGGAGAGGACGGAGAAAAAGAAAAAAACACTGGAAAGTAGAATACCAAGCACAGTTGTCTAGGAGCTGTTTACTCTGTCTGCAGGCTACATGTTGTGTTTGAGCAAGTGTGAATGTGTGTGTGTGGGTGTGCACTTTTTTGCTCACTCTCCCTGTTTGTACGGGTACCAGGTGTATTATCGCAGACTGAGCAAGAGACAATACGTGTTGGTGAGAGAGGGAGAGGAGTAGTGAGAGAGAAAGAGAGAGATAGAGAGAGAAAGAGAGAGGGGGCGAGAACTGGCAGAGGGAAGTGAATGAAAAATTCATACGGCTGCAGGTCCCAAAAGCCCTTCTGTCTTTGCCAGGAGTCCTCAGCTTCAAACTGCTGGGCAGGGGAGGTGGGACTGTGCCGAAGAGATGGAAGCAAAGTGAAGAACAGGGCCAGAGAAGGTGTTATCGAGGAATCAGGAGTAAGCTGAAAGGAGAGTCAACAGCACAACAACAATATCCCCAAACAGCAACAGGGTGTTCAGAATAGTCCTCTGGATCCTTTTCTGGCAGCCATTACAATCATCCCTCAGTCACACCAAAGTCAAGAGTGTGATGCAATAAAACAAACCGTGTGTGCTGAAAGAAGTTTATATGATTTTACCCATGGCCTTCACAATACCCACACCGAAATAGTGTAGAAAGTGATTTGATGCAAATTAAGCTAAATGAGAAGCTCACTGCTGAGAAAAATCCCGATGCAGGCATACTAAATAAATCAGAAGATACAGATCTTTGTAATTATAAAGACAACATCTAGATGCATACCCGTGACACAGCCTTGAGCTGACAAAGGAAAAAAAAAAAAACTGAAGATAGAGAGAAAAGGGAGTGAGTGAGAAGAAGAAACCTCCTCTTCTTTACTCACTACTGCAGCGTTGCCATAGCCACCGCTGCATCCTCAGGATGCCAGGGCAGACAGAGTTAGAGGAGGTAGAGCAGAGGAAGGAAGGGGGAAGAACTTTTACAGCTCTACCTCTCTCTCTCTCTCTCTCTCTCTCTCTC
The DNA here is from genome assembly GCF_910596095.1 of Thunnus maccoyii. NCBI lineage: Eukaryota > Metazoa > Chordata > Actinopteri > Scombriformes > Scombridae > Thunnus > Thunnus maccoyii. The sequence continues at coordinate 21,891,310 of NC_056547.1, forward strand.
TCCCTTTTACTGTGTGAAAGTGGGTCAGCAAACACACGCACACACAGTACCCATCGTTTTCCAAACTGCTCAGTCCTACTTGTCTGCATGCTGGGATCAAGCACTTGGTGAGGTGGGGTCTTGAAGAATTCTGGCTTTTCTCCAAGGGCAAATGAAAACAAGAAGCAAGGCAAAAACAAACATGGTGGGCCCTATTTTAACTGCGCAAGCAACAAGCGTGGCGTGGTAGGTCTTAGGCACACGGACAGTGTGGGCGTCTCCATAGGCATCTGCTATTTTGGTTCATGTCTGTGCAGCAGCACAACGTGCAAAAGGGCTGGATGAAGTTGAATATAGATCAGCGGGTGTGGTGATTATTAAATACTCTCCCTCATCACTGCTCCCATAGCTCTGAAACAGCTGAGCCAACAAATCAAAGTCAAGTCACCACAAATCTGCAGCCAAAGACAGATGGAGTAATTTTTTCATTAGTTACTATAATAATGATAGAAATAAAAAATAAAGAAATTAATTTTGTGAAGCTGTTTATATGATTATATTGGACCAACACTATTTCAGAAATAATTCTAATGTATCTTACCTCATACATGGCCACATAGTTTAGTAGTTAATCTTACACAACAGCGCCTGTACTGCTATGTGTTTAAAGGGTAAAACATGAGACACTACTTTTGCTGAAAAGAGAGTTGGAAAAGAGGCTGATGAGCCTGGTAACCCAATGTCTCCTTCATAAAAAAAGAAAAGAATATCAAGTTGTATCCGACCAGTCTGATGTATGTAGATTTAATGTGTTGACCTTTATATGTGATTTAATAAAGGTCAACACAGTGAACGGCTGTACATAATGGCACTGGTGCGGCACTTCTCAACGGCTGCGGATTTATCAATCTTTTGTATATTTCACAAAACCACTTTTTACACCTAAAACTAGCACTAGCACTAATGATTTTACAGATAAACACGATACGATACGATATTTTTTGCTCAAGTTGAATATTTTTAACATGTGCACATACGCAAATAATGCAAATCTTGCGTATTTGCATTGCAAATTTCACATATTTGCTTAATTCGCATCGAGAATTTCACATATTTGCATCATTCACATCTCGTAATTCATGTTATTCGCCTCGCCCAGTGCAAATAGAAGCAAATTTGCATCTATTTGCGTCTTTGCATTGTGTTTGTATGTATTCTCACCGCCCGAAAAATTTGCTTTGGGATTGCTGTGAACACACCATTTGGGTTGGAAGTGTATTTGTAAAGAAGGTATCATAGCTGTGTGAAAGGGACAAAACTCTCTGCACACAGTATTGACACCCCAACTCCCAATTTCACTGTTGGTTTAGATGTAGGTCATGAAGTCCTTTCATCACCAACAGTGCAGACATCCATCTATGAGGACTATTGGTTTATCCTCACGGTCAGGATGGTCGTTTCTCTGTCAGAGTCGAATCAGGCCCTGGAGAGCCAACATTGTAAGACATATGGCACATAAGCACATAACTACTCACATGTGCACACGTCTACACACACACTCAGGCCATTTACCAACATGACACAAACACAAGAGTGATGAGAACATACACAGATGTCAAGGAAAATCACATATAAGCAGTGGAACTGTGCAAGTACGTGTGTGTGTGTGTGAGTATTTTCATGTCTGTGTTCCCCAGTGCCCACATCTCTCTCGGTGACAAGATGAGCATGTGACGGGAGCAGAGGAGCACTGAACTGAGTCATAGTCTCCAGGGGGCAAGTGTGATGATCAAGAGGGCCTTTGGGAGAGCAACTGAAGCTTTACCTAAACAGCCCTCCACTCTTTCCCAGAGTCATCTCCCTTACTACTCACTAACCTGGCCCCATAAATTCACTGGGCCCATCCCCGTGGACCCATACTGCTGATGGACGTCAAAGAGGAAAAGTTATCATAGACTATTAGTCTCGTGGGACTGGTGGGAAATGTATGTGATTTCAGAATGTGAAACAAAGACCGCATGAGCACAGAAATTCTGTTTTGTCCAGGACATGATATTTTTTGTGTTCACAATGTTCTGTCTTATTCTCTTTTTCCATCACCATATAGTCTTATTGTGCCCTTATGGTTACAATCTGTCCTATACCACCCTCACTCTTACAGAACATTTGCCTTCTTTCCCTACATGCCTCCTCTGACCCCCTCTGGACGGCAGTGTATCCACAGTGGAGGCCTAAAGCCTGAAGCATCGCTAGCAGGCACCAAGACAGCAGCTGTGCATGACACATGTTCATTGCAAAACTCTTCTCTTTGCTTCATTTCATCCTCCTCACCCTTCGTTTCACTCCTCCTCTCCCAACCCACTCTCTCCTTTCTCCTTTGGCCCCTACCACTCCATTCGGAACAGGTGATCCCACCAGAGGGCCAGTTTTACACCATTCACTTACTGTACTCACCATGCTGCTTTCTCCTCCAGCTCTCTCAACCCCCACCGAAGCCCCGTAGCGAGTGACAACCAGAGACATCTGTCCCAAGAGCCGGCAGCACAAATCGGAGAGGACACCTCAAAGAGAGAGCCAAACTCAGGAAAGACAGTGGAAAGAGGCCAAGGGGCAGCTGCTGAGGATGATTTTGAGTAGAATTAAACTTTTAGAGTCTTATTTGTCAAGCAAAGTTTGACAGAATTGTAAAGCATGGTACCAGGTATAAAAACTACAGTGCATTTATAACTGTGGAGTTGCAGGCCCATACTAAATTCAACAGTAAAAACACATTTATTCTACTAATTACAATCCTGTAAGTGTGACATCCTTGTACAGAATTTAAAGGAAAGAGGTCAGGAAAGCACAGGACACTGATTGTTCCTTGTGTCCCACGAGTTTTTAGGTTTAGGCTACCAATACATTTTGCTATGGTTAGGAAAAGATCATGATAAAACTTTTTCAGTATTCAATTTAAATCTCTCATTAACCTTAAAGGTACCCTGTGGAGTTTTCTTGTTAACAAAGTTATATTTACATTCAGTGTTACTCCTTTGACCCCCGGCAAACATGTTAAATGCATTTTCCTGCACATAAAAATTTTGAAGAGGTGAATTTTTTCAGTGTTTTAATTGTTTATATTATTCATTTACATCCATGTTTATTAGTTTGCAGTCTTCCTCTTCCTTGCCTTTGTTGGCACATTGCTACGCTTTACTCTCCCAACAGTCGATCATTGGACTAGCACGTTACCATCAGTAGGAAAGTGCATCATGTGGCCTGCATGCTCATGCATGTGCAGGATAGAAATAAAACAGGAACCAACACTGCTCCATATCACTACAAGTGGTGAAACACTCCACAAGAGACTTTTAACCAAGTGCTTTGATTTACCACATTAACATATTGATCATGTATTAATTGCAAGGAGAGGGAAACAAATTAAATATATTTGAACATTTTGCAGATGTTGTCCATATCATACATGAACATAATGCAAAAAAAAGGATAGAAAAATCTTTCAGAACGGCGCATCCACTTTAGGTAAATGTGTAGAGCATGGTAAGAAGAAAATTCCATTAGTAGTCCATATCAAACACTATTTATGATTAATGTTTAACAAGATTATGCACAGTATATAAGAACAACCTTTTCTATTTTACTATTTAACTATTTATTTTATTTTATTCTATTGTGTGTGTGATGTGTGCTGGACGGTGCTGTTGTGACACTTAAATTTCCCTCAGGATTAATAAAGTATTTCTTATTCTTATAATAGTTGAGCTATACAAGAGTATAAAGAAAGTTGGCTCTAATGCAGTATCAGAGAGATTCATCACCCTAAGGTGCGCAGAAATAAAATCCATCAGGTCTAAATCTAGCGTCAATATCTCTCAACACTGGGCCCTGACTCCAGCAGTTTGTTCCATTACCATTCCAGTGGGTTTATCTAGAATATGCCTTTTCCAGCTCATTATGCCCACTTTAGGCTCCCATAAGGTCATTAATCCCAATCACTGTGTTCATTTTCACACATGCCAAGCCATTATTCCACACTTGGCATATCTTTTTACCCTTCTGTAATGCTCTGTGGTGTGCATGCGTGTACACGCAGATAGACACATATCAACACAGTCTCTATCTACTTACTCATTCTGTTTGTGTCACACTGTCTGTGATTGCATAAAACATAAAATACTATAAGGGGGATCATAAGATGATAATGATCAGAGAAAATCTTGCCAAATATAGGCTTATGGACTTGAAATTTATCTTTAATGACACATTTCAGCACTCTTCAATACTATGAGTTAGATTTGTGAAGCAGCTTGCTCGTGTATAAATGATTTGCCCTCATACAGAATATCTGTCATGCTGGAAAGCTTTCCAGCATTAGCACTCAATGCCTTATAGAGATTACTGCTGTTTTGAGAATATATTAAACAATCTGCTGAGGTGCCCATTGGCACTGCAGATTCAGTCACACAGGAAGGAAACAGAAAAGAATACAAATGTAGGCAGATTTTTAAATATGAAATAGGATCAAAGATGTTGTTCTAAGAATTCAAAATTACTATAACATACTGTATAATTTAAACCTGTACTGTAAATATTGTCATTATCTAACATGGGTAAGATGTACGAAATGCTGTGATGACAATAAAAAAGTATCAAAATAGAAAAGAATACAAATACAGATCAGTGTTTCCCTATCGTTTGTTATTCATTCAACTATCCACTCATCGATCCTGAAACAATGGAACTTCACACTAATTGAGGAAGTTGTAGATGCCACCATGTGAGCTGTTGTGTTTTAAAGACAACTGGATTCATTAGCATTCCTTAACACCAGCAGGGAACATATTCTGGGTCATAAGGCATGCATGTAGGTGTGTATGTGCAAGCTTGTCAGCCTGAGATATGAGTCGATATGTGCATATGATAATGCCTGTGAGTCTCTGTATTTGTAAATGGAATGGAGACCTATGATCAATGCCAGGATGCTGAGCAGTGTGAGCAGCATTGGGGACTCAGTTGCTGTTGCATGGATGCTAATGAGCAGAGAAACAGGAAGGGGATCAGAACACACAATCAGAGAAAGAAGATAAAGAGGGAAAATGATCAATGAGTGTGTTTTAATTTGGGACTCTATCAGATGTGCCAAAGTTCTGCTCCAGGGGATTAATCTTTCTTCTACAGGGGGGTGTTACAGAGCTAATGCATGGTTGTTAGATAGAAGAAGTAAGCACAGTAAAAGACGTATAGTACGTTTTTACAGTACTTGTCATTCTCTCTCTCTCTCTCTCTCTCTCTCTCTCTCTCTCTCTCTCTCTCTCTCTCTCTCACACACACACACACACACACTCACACACACACATACTGATGTTGATATTCACCCTTGGCAGCTTAGTATTCACACACGACCACATGGCTTTGAGGGAATAGCCCTGCAGTGGATACAGAAGAGAAGCATAATAGAAAAACTCATTTGAAGGGAACTCAGGAGCCCAGGACCACATTAAGCTCAGCCGCCGGCTTGAATGAAAGATCATGTCGAACTCGTCACAGAGTGTGAGTGTGTGTATGTATGTGTTTGTGTGTTGTGAGAGAGAATGGGGAAGAGACAGAAGAAAAACAGTATAAATATGATATGAAAGATGAAAAAGATGTGAAAATCGAATAAAAGAAGGCTGAGTGTGCAAAAGTGTAACATATTCAACACGGTCCCCTGACTCTCCAGATTATGAAATTTTCTGGGTCTGTTTCCATCCTTCACTCAGTGGATTTCACAGTCCACAACTTTAACAGACAAAAGCCAAGTTTCAACCGCATTTTCCCCAGGGTCTAAGAGCCTTTGGAGGAACTCAGTTCCTCCACCTGTGTTTCCACCAAAGGGAATAGGGTCTAAATTAAGTTCCAGGGATATGGTTTTACTCCCACGAAAGTCACTGTTTGGGGGGTAGTACTTTCCAAAAATATAGGAACTTTGGGGGCAGGGTTTGCAAGGATGACCATCACTGATTGGTCAAACATACACAGCATGACTGCTTCAACTTGTATACCGCTTCATTCATTAATACAAGGAAGTGATCAAGTATTGATTTAGACCAGTTTAGGACGAGGGGAGGAGTTTTTTTTTTTCGTTTGATAATGTTTAAAGTAAAGTTAGGCTTTGTTGTTGGCTTCCTGACTCATTTTGAAAAAGAGAGATACATAGTGCAAGCGAGCTGAGACCACGGGTGAGCTAGAGAGAGAGACAGCACAGCGGAGGTTGAGTGAGGCGAGGGAGTGGTGGTAGTGACAACAAAGCCAGTGAATGAGAGAAATAAAACGTTATATTCTGATTGCTTCATGGTGGTTACATTCTAAAGAACAAATAAATAACTATAAAACACTCAACAGATGATTTACTGTGGAGACAGACACTCTTAGTTTCAGTTTCATTTCTTCCTCTACATTTGTACTTTTCATTCAGTCATTACATCCAACTAACGCAGCAGTAAATACAAATAAGAATAAGACAAATCTGTTGTTTTTTCCTCATGTGTGAATGCTGTGTTTCCTCACGGGTCTAATTTGCATGATCTACCTGGTTCCTCAGATGTGGTGGAACGCAAACAGGACTCCACAACAGGGACTTAAAGTTCCAAGTTTAGTTCCCAAGATTAGTTCCTCTAGGTTCAAAGTACCTTCTGCCAGTTGCACAAAACACCTTACATTTTCCCCTTAAGTATGACACTTAAGGCTTAATTTTTCCTTAGCTGAGGGACTTACTTAAGGGTGTTACACAGAATTCCTTAAAAGGTTTCCTTAGTTAAGGAAAAACGTTAAGGGATTTACTGTATTGAAAGAGATTTTACAGTAGTAAAATTCTACAGTTTCCATGTGATACCTGTTATCACCTCACCTGTTATTGCCTCACAAAGTTAGTTAGTTAGCATGAAGCAGGCTTAAGGCCCATATAACATTCTATGACATAACTAGCCCTCTCGTTTAGACTGTAACCTAATGTGCTATAAAACAATAATTTATTAACAGAATTTATTCTATACAAAATGCAATTTTCCAGGTGGGGGTCCACCTCCAAAACCTCTTTCAAATGAGGAGAGTGATGGTAGCGGACATCATTGGTCGCAACTCACCTACCGTGGTTGGAATTACTGGATGAGGGGAGAGTGGTGGTCATTTTGAAAGGTAAAAGTCTTCAGTTTAAGCCTAGTTAATGACATTACTGTTAATTGCATGACTGTATAGTTAACCACTAAAACCTTCTCCAGTGAGCCAGATGAGGAAATGAGGGAGGAAAGTGACGTTGCAAGCACATCGGCTGTCAAGCCTCGCAGCCCAGCGAACCTTCCAAAGACACCAAGAGTGTCAAAGTAAGAAGTTATTCTTAAGCTATGCTACTTTATTTTTTCTTATCAATTCAATTTTCAAAAAATCTCAGTCCAAACATACTTAAAAATAAAGATTATTTTTACTCTAACAAAGTATTTAATTAAATTTCTTATTGCAGTGCAGTTAAAGTTCACATACATTTTAAAACCTAACTAATTACCAGTGCTATCAGTTATTATCTATTAACAACATTTAATAAATTATAAATTAAGGTCACGCATGCAGCTCAACAAGGTAGGCCTATGTTACAATTCGGATACTTGGACCACTTGCCTGAGATCTGTTGGCAGAATTTCTGAATGGTGTCATTAGTCATGAACGACATGGATAACCGCTGTACCCAAGAAGGATGCCTTTATGCCTCCCTTCCTCAAACTCCTTTGCAAGGATGCTCTCATCCAATATCCGAGCGTCATGGGTACTGCCAGGCCATTGTGCTACAACATTGGTTATTTTATTTTCATGACTGCAAATTAGCTGGACATTGATTGAATGCTGATTTTTTCTGTCAACAAATTGATCTTCATAATATACCAGTGTATGAATCCTAATGTGGGTCCTGTCTATCACCCCGCACACTCTTGGGAAGCCGGCAACATTAGTTTGCGATTATCTCATCCTCTTCTTGTTTTGAAGGGAACTTCAACATGGTGTTCAGCAGACAGGTAAGAGCATTTGAAATTTGGTGAATGACGCAGCACACCATTGACTTGTGGACATGAAATACCTCGCTATTAATTGACTGGAAAGATCCCGTAGCATAAAACCATAAAGCAATTATTAATTGCAATACGACTGGAAGAGTTCAGCTGCAGAAAGTAGAATGATCCAACTCTAGACAGTCAGACAAATCATGAATTGACTGCTGGTCAAATCTATAATGTAAAATCAACCGCTGATCATTAAGCACATCCATTGGGTTCTCCCAGTCGCGGAACACGCTTCACGGGATGCGTTCATTTATTGCCATAAACTTGGCCATGTTGTAGTTAAGATAGAGTCAGGGGTACCTTAAGTGGTTTTCCTTATTTTAGTTGCTATGGTCTTTTGTGCAACAGTTTAACACATTTTAAGGAAACCTTAAGGAGAAGACTTTTGTGCAACCGATTTCATTTGAAGGAAACCTTAACTTGGACTTTAAGGAAAATCTTAACTTAAGGTTTTTTGCGCAACCAGCCCCTGGAGCTTTGGGTTGAAATGGGGCTAAAGTGTTTCCCTGCAGTTTACTCCACAGTGTGAACAGTTATTGATTTCTCTGGACCAAAGCATTATGTATTCAGTCCAGAATATAAAGCATACAAGGCATGTTTTAACAGCAACTTAACTTTTACTTGGCCAACAACAAAAGTTCTGAAACTGAGACAACTCGTGTAAATTGAAATGATACCACACAGCAGCCGATTATATCTTTTATGCATCACAGTATCTCAGATCATGATCCCGTTTTTTGCCAGACAATCCCCTGTGTGAACGGCTGCGTCTTCCAAAGCCTTCAGTCAGGGGAACACTGCCTCTAATTCCATGGAGGGCACTAACCTCGTTTCCCCCTTCTGCTCTCTGTCTCCGAATTGAATTTCCTGCAGGGACTGAGATGAGTTTAGCACATTTCCTTTCATTTTGTTGAGGTCAGACAGGAGGAACACCTGTGGGATTCACCCTTTGAAAAAAAAAATCATTTTTTTACTTCCTTATTCTTTATTTCTTTACTGCTTTGTCCCTCCCTTCCACCTCTTTAGCCAAGGTCAAGGAGATTTTTGCCGGGACTCCCCTTTCCAAGTTATTCCTGCCGGGTGTGGTCTTGTGTCTCAAGCCAAATTGTCATGCAGTAATTGAAAGTATGGACATCCTGGGAAGGTCCATCACTGCATTTGTGCTGCTTTATACATCCACACTTCCTTCTGTTTTAAAATGTCAGAGCAGGGGGTCTCTGAATAAAACATCATCTGTCTCTCACTCTGGAAGGATTTACCTTGGACTGAACTCCATAAAGTGAAATTCTCATGACACATCAGCTTGGAGAGTGTCTGACCCTTCCAGTGACTTTTGAAATATATTTAATCACAGGGACACCCTCGGCTGAGTGCTACAATTCAGCTAGGAGATGCATTTTACAGATCACATGTCTCAGTGCCTCCATATCTGCAAAGATTTAAAATCAAATAGATTTTATTTACAAGACAGCTGCCTGTGATATGCTCTTTTCCTGTACGCTAATCTTCACTAATTGATTAGGCAGGGCTCATGGGTGTAACGTGTTTTTTGTCCATCTTCTCTCAATAGCTGCTTCTCAAACTACAATTAGGTCTTACAATGTCTCACCCATATGATTTGGAATGAGCTTAAACAATCAATTCCACTAGTGAGTTCCTATTGAGTTTTAATCAAGATTTCTACTTTGCTCTGTCTTCTCTCACGGTTGCCTGGCCTGCAGATTTCACAGGTCAAGGAACCATTCAGAAAGCTTTAATTAGCTTTCTCAAGCTAATGAGTTCTCAGGCATCATACAAATTGTTCTGTCAAACCCTGACTTTGAGCCAGTTCCTGCAAGCTTGAATTGTTTGGGTGTGAGCTCGACAGAATAAAGGACTTTTAATCATGTTCAAATTCATTACCCCCCAAATGAGTAATGTTTCATCCCTCTCAGTCATTTTGCCCCGTATTCGTAGTTAAAGCTGCCCCTCTGCCCGTGACAGACACTGCCGGCCTGTTTAGTGTAACTTCCATCATCATTACACCGGATAGATCCATCCCTGGCACATTTTGAGGGGAAATTGTAATAACAAGTCGAGGCTGATGGACTGAGAGCAGGAAAAGGAGGCGACACAGAAGAAAGGTAATTTCAGACTTGGGAGTAAATTCAAGTGCCAAAAGCCTTCATGAAGACAGCAGGGCAGTGAGGAAGCTCAGACAAAAATATGAGCTTTGGTTTAAAGATGAAATATGGCAGTCTGACCCCATTCCCTTTTCCCCAGATCTAATTCAGCCCAGCCTAAATGGGGATGGGTATTGCCTAAACCGATAACTTGCCGGACCTGAAGTGTCTTTTTAGAACCAGTTTCCGGGGAATTGAATTTCAATCGTGTGAGCAGTAAATGAGGGGGAGATTTATGTGGCTATGCGTGGGAAAAGGGTATAACAAGGCAGCGGCGGCAGTCGCTTTACACTTTGTCACATTCACAAAGAAGGCATTAAGGCTTTGACCCACTTCAAGCAGGGCCAGAATAATGCTGCTGGTCTTTAATGCTGCCATAATGGTCACTGTCATCACCCTTGTCAACTTCATTCTCACTGTCATTGTCATAATATTCATGAGTGAAATTTTGCTCCAAGATGATTAGGCTATGACTCTTATGATTGTTTATGCATGTTGTTGATTCCCTTGCCATGTGATATCATGCGATTTGAAAGTCACTTGGAGTGTGTGTGTGTGTGTGAGTGGGTGGGTGTGTGTCGGTATGACTTAAGCCACTTTCAGGGACACAAACCAGACTTAAGACCAGTTGATTGAGGACAGCTTGTGCAACTAGGGACAAAAGCTGTGTCCCCAATTGGTAAAATGCTGATTTTTGGGTCAGTGGTTAAGGTTAGAGTTAGGTTAAGGTTAAGGTAAGGGTAAGGGTTAGGCAAACAGTGGTTAGGGTAAGTCTCCAGGAAATGAATGTAAGTCTATGTAAATACACCAGAAGTGTGTGTGTGTGTGTGTGTGTCTGTGTGTGTGTTCATCAAGATGGGGAGGGGTGTTGTAAAGAAGAGGACTCATACAGTAAAAGGGTCGGTCGTTATTTACCTCTCTCTGTCTCTTTCTCCCTATTTCTCCATCTCTCTTTCTCTCACCAGCTTCTGATGTGAGACTGATAGAGCTTGGAGCACAGCCACTCGCTGTCAGGTTCCAGCTAATGGAATCAACATGGTTGACGGATAAACCCACCGAAAATAAGTTGTCAGAGAGCCGCGGGCCCTTCATCAACCTCCCTGCCATGTGTGGCACTGCCTTGACCCCTCCCAACACCGGATCAGGAGGGTGTTTTATCTTCGGCATTCTGAAATTACATTTCAAGTTTTTATTTATTAATGTATACTTTTTGTTCTGTATGACATAAATAATTGGTTTATGTTGCATCTTTGGGTCAGGAAGATGTTGTGAGAAATGGGTTTACCTGATGTTTCTCCTCTGAAGAGCTGCGTTTAGTTATATAGCTGTTCATACAGTATGATTCATTAACATAAGCAGCGTGATGAATTGAGATGAGAAGTTTTTAAATCCTCACTGTGAATAATGCACAGTTTGATGCCAAAGGAATAGACATGCATTTTAAAGTTGGAAGAAAAAAAGCTAAAATTGAAGATTTGGGCTAATTCACATGAGGACACATTCACATGGAAAGATAAGACAAGTAAGGTGCAGGTAAACCTGGGTCCAAACACTGGGCATAGTACCAAGAGCATAAACAAAGACCTTACGTTCGTCCATTTAAATAATTCTCAGACTGTGTGATGTCTACCTTTTACTGGGCAGCACAAAATTCCAAAGACCACCTCTGGCCAACACAGATAGAGGGACAAGGAGAAAATGAATAGTGTGAACCGCTTCTGAGCTCCAGAAACACATGGCTTGCTGAGCCCTCTCTCCCCAGAATGTACCAAAAGCTTTACTTACTTCATGCCTTGAAGGATCTAATTTTGCCCGTACTGAGTTAATCAATACTGTATGTGAGTAAAAGAAATCTCTTACCAGGATTGCATTCACCATGGACTTATTATATGAACAATGCATCTCCCACAGCTGGCCCCAAGAGAAGGAATCGAACACTAGAAAACTTGGTGTCTACAGTATTTGTTTCATGTAGGCCTGCCTACAAAAAAACAAAATCTGTCTGGATAGATTTTTAAAAAATCTCTTTTTCCACATAAGCCATCTACAGTGTGGTATGTTAGAGTTTTTTTCAAATGACGTAACCCTTACCCAGTTGCCAGAATCCATGAACGCAGTTATGCTCAGTGCCAGCCTGCTGCTTTATTCTCTTATTCAGAATCAATGGATCTGGGCTAATCTGTCAAACCGAGAATGCTGCTCTTGTCTCCTTCATCCGCTATTCATTTTAAGGTCAGTTTTCCAAACGTTGATTTGATTAACAAGAGACATGCAATGTACACAAGCAGGAGAACTAGGTCAAGGATTTCACACATCCACTGCGTCTCTGAGCCTTATTTACACTACCCCAGAGCTCCACCAGGAGCCACTGTAGATCCATCTGTGCCATAGAAAGAGACAGGGAGACAGAAGGAAAAGAGTGGGGGGCATGCGGGGAGGTAAAAAGAGCTCAATGTATTAGATCAGCCACCCCACTGGTTTTGTATATCGACAGCTGTGCTCTATAACCCACTTGACAAGATTAAAAGTCCAAACATATAAACAAATAGACAATCTGCATCCTGGCTTGCAGAGCCTCAGTCATCCAGCTCCAGCTTCCTCACTGCCTTCTTCTATACCTTGTGAACTGCAGATGAGATGGGGGATGAGTGTGCTGGAGCATAATTTAGGGCTGCTTATAAGATCACAAAATGTGACCCACTTCAATGCTGCGCTGACTAAAAGACGCAAGATTCTAATAATATTTCGGGAGACACTTCTTCATAAATCTTGAATAATATTCCATGCATGTGGATAGATCCCTAACCTCTCTGTGCTCAGCTTGTGGGTGCTGGTGCATGGCTGTGCTCTGTGTGCCATTGTTTACAGAGTGATGCAGACAGAAAGAGAAAAAGAAAGCAAGACAGAGAGAAATGACTGATGACAGATCCACAATGCTCAGCAGTACATCTCTCACTACACAGCCATACAGCCAGTCCTCCTCCAAGCTAAGGCATCCATCCATCCGTCCTCTTGCTCTCTGGCCCTTTGTGTTTTTTGTTTAGTTTGTTTGTTCTGACATGTTAATGGGATAGCTGATGGACTGGCAGTCTGATCCAGCTAGAGGGGCAGAGGCTTATTTTATTCTGACAGCAAGGGGGGAAGGTCAGCACACACATAGCTCACCTGCCCGCTCCTCCCTTTCTCTCTGTCCCTGTTTCTGCTCTCTCCCATCCTTTCTACCTGATTTCTGCCTTTGTCTCGTTTTCCTCCATCTCCCACGGTGTGTTTTTTGGGCACATCCGTCTCAGCTCATTTCCTCTCTCATGTTTAGAGCTCTTCTGAAACATTTCCCCAATGATTGACCGACGGCTGCAGGGGAAATTGGGACAACAAATTAGATGAACTTTGATGCAATACTGAAAGTAATACCCTGCAACAAAAGTAAGAAAAGCTCCAATAACACATTCAGAAAGGAGGGGGGAAAGGCTGAAGGCAACAAAAGCATTATGAAACTCACAGGTCTAATCTCTAGAAGAGTTTCTACAGCCTGCAGACTGCCAGGAGGAAAACTGTTTTGAAAGTAAGTACACTGAGAGAAAACTCAAACTAAACATAGACAGACACACACATGCATTTGCATGAGCATACACCTGTACTGTTGACTTTAAAACAGAAATCTGTCAAATACTCTCTGGAAATTTAACGCAATGAAATCTGATTATGTTGCAGCTACAAGAAAACACAAATAGATGAGAGCAAGAATACTTTTGAAACGAATTCTCCACATGCTTTTCCACCTCTTAATTCTGGAGAGCTGCCTGGAAATGGGTCAGTATTAATGGCTGACCGGGCAGGCCGGTGTGCTCCATGCCACAACAAGCCCAGACCACATTAGGCTGCTGAGACAGAGGGTGATGGAGGAGGTGGATAACTCACTGTGAGCAGGGGAGAGCCACAGCACAGCCACGCACCACTAATGGTGCTGAGGAGTGCAGCAACACTCCACAGGTCCCCTCTTCCAATGCTTTCATCTGCTTCAGACCCGAGAGCAAGCGGCAACAGGGAATGTTGACCCGTGACACACACAGTTCAGGTATGTGTCTGTGAGTTTGTGCTTGTTGTACTGCTGACAAATCCAGCTGTAGAATACCTCTGACCTTGACTATACATGTAAAAGCTATAATATGCAGGTTTTGTAAAATGTTTGTCATGCATCCCTGTGCTAGATCAAAAGGTTGTAATCAAACTACAAATTGATTCTGTAATGACTGCCACTTACATTCTACAAGTGTCAACAATCTGAAATGAAAAAAAAATGAATTAAAGGATTTTAAGTGGATTTTTCACTTTGTCATACAGCTCCAAGCTTTTAAATGCAATTGCCGTTGTTATGTTGTTTTTCTGTTTAAAATCTGATGGAAACAAATGCTATCATCCAAACCAGTGGCATTTTTTTCTCAGGAAAAGAAGCAAAAAGCACATGCGGTCAGTAAGTGACTACAGAATATTTGATCATGATTGGAGCTGAACGATAAAACCATTTTCTTAGAAATGAAAGACAGTAAAAGAAAGAAAATTGGCAATATTTTGTATTTTTCTAATTATTACATGATCTGTATTATGCTGTTGTATAGAGTAGAGACTTTCAATTTGAGTTCATGCCCTCTGTGCATAAAGAAAGAACATCTCTGGTGAAAAAAAAGGATATGTAATGGGATCCTTTGTCCCATGTGGAATCAAAATAGTAAACAAACAGCACTAAAATGTCCCTGTGCAGTGAGAGGTCTTTACATTGTATCAACTTTTGCGCTGTATTCCTGCCCTGGTGGGACAATAATGTTTGTGAAAAAAATATAGTAATCGTGGTGGTGTTGGCTCGTGGAACATCTGATGTGGTGGACATTTCAACACAAAAAGGGGAGACACAGGCCTGAAGGGCGGAGTTATATAACCTTGTGGGAGGGTCTAGTCAGGAGTGGCAGTCTATGTTGGCAGAGACACCGAGAAGAGCAGTATTAACAAGACATTTAGAGGTACTACATAAGAACCAGGAATTATGTTGATTATCTTACATAAATATTAGTCTTCTGATCTTTTTTTTTTAAATCATAGAGATAACGTCTTCATGTTCTCCTGATAGATAAGACCTCTGTTTAGCTTGTCAATTATTTCATTTTAGTCAGTAAATACTTTGAATTACCCAGAACCAAACACCTTTTTTGATGTTATAGCATGTGAGGCTACAAGTCAAACAAACACCATAGATACTTTTCAAAAGGTCATGTGTGGGATAGCTGACACACACACACACAATGTACAACCATAGGACATGGATGATATCAGCATTTTCACAATTAGAAACTAAGAAGAAACTAAGAAGATATTCCATTTACTATCACATAAGACAAAGAAAAGCTGCAAATCTTGACATTTGAATGATTAATTGATGATTATTAGTATTTTCTTATTAATTATGAAAATAGTTGCCAATTAATTTCCTGTCAATTAACTACTTGATTAATTGACTAATCATTGCAGCTCTTCTAAAATGTGTACATGCCCTGATAATTACATATGCCACAGACTATTTTGAACAGCATCTGATGAACGAGAGAACAGTGAATGTAATTCTTGGAATCAGTAGGAGAGAAAGTAAAGCATGTTGTTTTCTGCCAATCCTTAATTATCTCTCTTCATTTATTTACTCTCCATCCATCCCTTTAAAGCCACAGGGCCTTTACCACCCTTAATCAACCTCTCTCCCCAGCAGGGCCTATAGCAGGCATCTTCCCTCGCCTACGTAATTGACTCTTTGTGTTAGAGAGGCAATAAAAGTTTATGACTATTAAACATAACATCAAGCAGTCTTTTTACCAAACTATTAGCGGGGGGGAAGGCACGTTGTGAACCGATAATTAATTGCTTACTCTGGGGATGCCTAATTACCAATTGTTGGTGTTATTAGCTGATTAGCGGGTGGATTTGACAGCCCTGAAAGGCTGTCAGTTGACAGAAGGGAGGATGGGGCATCCATTGGTACTTGGTACGCAGCTTACACTGTCTCATGGCAAGCAGGAAGTGACCGAGCTTTTGTAGGAATCTCAAGGGTCCTAATTGATAAATAGTGGTGGACTGGGGCAAAACAGGCTAAAGGATAATTGATTGCTTGTTTAAGCTCCAATGACATTTCTCACGTGCTGGATTCTTTTGTGAATTATGCAACATATGAGACATACAGTATAGAAACTGACATTTAATCAAGTGTTTCCCCTCGTGTTTCAGCCCTCCAGGACATTCTATATTCGACACAATCTCATCCAGGTGACATCTTGGGGTCAGAACATATAGAAACTAACAATAGCCACTTTCCTCTTCTCTGTATAATTGGGTGTATTTTTAGGCTTTGGTTTGAAATTGATATGGGAGACAGGGGCGCTGCTCAGTGATCCATCCTTTGGTGCCAACCTTGGTGGCCGCAGTGACAAATTTAGACATAGAGTGTTCTCTTCCACCAAATTAGATCAGGCCAATGGGCCATGAAAAACTCGTCTCTGTGTCCCTGGGAACAAGTGAAAGCCAAACTGCTAAAGAAATTAATTATTCCCAAGTCAGAAACTCTGTCAACACTTCTACACTCAAGTTGTGGAGATACCCAAACACATAAAATACTTTGTTTTGATTAAAAATTTGAGTTGGATATGTTTTTTTTTTTTTAAAATATGGTGGATAATGGTTTTTCCAAGTTCAATTATGTTGTGAAAATGCTTCACAGTTCACTAGAGGCTTCACGTTTCAACATCACTTGTGTAAGTAACATATTGGACCACATTTGGCTTCCAAACTAGTTGTGATGTCACAAATCATGATCATACATAGACATTTTAAACTCAGATTTTAGGTGAACACAGAGAAAATTCGGGAGATGAATGTGAAAACAACCTAGTGTCAACTCTACACAAACATCATTCTGCCATTTATGATACTACTATGCAGACTCGATGTAACTTACAAAGAAAGCCAACCTAGCGTGGATGAAATAGACTGGGCAGGCTTGTCTCTTAAACATGCAATTCTTTGTCCTGTCCTCTGTCACCTGTTGATATTATTTAATGGATTATATAATTCTGCTGTGAGCACTGAGTTACACTATATCTATTTTTTCTCTGCCTCTCTAAACTCCACTGAGACATGCTTGCTATAAGGAAACACTGAAATAAATGCACTTGAACTTGAACTCACTAACTGACTCAAACCTCCTACAGAATTCTGTATTACAAATGCAGTACATGGCTACGGAGGCATGGTGACATAGGTGAAGAAAAACAAGCCCTGAAGAGATACTCAAGGCAAGAGGGCAGGAAACAAAGCAATAACAGAGACAGAGAATGGAGACTGAAAATAATAATAGGTTACAGGACATTATTTCTCCCTTTCCTCTGCACAGGTCACAATTCCAGAAAAGATTATTTCTCTAAGTGACCCAGAGAGAGAGAGAGAGAGAGTGTAGAGGCTTAAGCGAACTTGTTGCATTATTGAAAAGGGGAATGGGAAGTTCAGTCTCTGCTACTCAGAATGCATAGAGCGACAAAATCAATGGATAGAATTTGTCCTTGTATGTGTGTCTATGTGTACAGACATGAACAGATTGTCATTGGCAGAAAGAAGGTAGTGAGTCATTCCATTTCTAAATTTAGGGATGGAGCAGGAATTACTTTTGATAGAGGGATTTGGATCCGAATAAAGTTGCCTCTTTATCAGTTGGTTAAATGAGGCCAAACCCTATCATTTTACAGTTGGCAATTTGGCACGGTGGCAGCCATGGTTGATCAAAGTTTGGCACAAGACTGGAGCTGGCAGAACAAAAAGTCTAGACCAATACTTTGTACATGAGGCTACTGGAAATTCAAATCAGTAAAATGTCAAAAAGAAAAAATTGGTTTTGCCATTTTGGTAATGGAGGCCATGACATTGTATAGTACCAAATAACATTTCACTGTGGTGAAAATACATAACAAGCACCTTTAAAATTCATAGTGCAAAGTAAGCAAGCACAAAGAGCCTCAGAAACATTCTCTGGCTTTAAGGGGACATACCATGCTTTTAGTGATTTTCTGTCATTTATATACTGTTATAATGCCGGATGTCTATTCAAAACATGGTCAAAGTTCCAAAACTTGAGGTGTGTGTATGTAAAAATGCTGTCATCAAGTCAAAAGCCAGGGCTTTAGACTGCTTTGAATGCTCTGTTTCCAAAGTAACCTCTATTTCCCCATCGAACTGATGTCAGATCATTTGCACATGGCCACAAATGGTCGCCATTCTGTAGTCTTTGTTGCTAAGGTTGTTGCTAAGGTTGGGTCACAGAATTTCATCATGTTGTCCAATCGCATATTTCGGATTGGGTTTGGGCTTGAACATGTACAAATGTATTTGAGAAGTTTCCATTTCGGGTAAAGAACAGGAAAAAGAAGTGAAATCCAACTGCTATTGTTTGTTTATGTAACCTCCGGAGAGAGTTTTTCTTTTTGTAAATCATCCAAAGATATTCTAGTAGAGCCCCAGAATAAAAATATAGACCTAGAAATGCGCATGTAATGTACCCTTTAAGGTTTGAAGAAGAAAGAGAGAGAAGACAAACTTGGAAATTGTCTACAGTATGTTAGAGACACAATGACAAGGGATGTGCCCTTGTGAAACCCTCTGTGGCTGAGAAGTATGCTTCACATAGGTTTTGCTCCCAAGACAACATTGTCTTACCATGTTCATATGTTCATTGCCTTAGCATCATAGCAGAGTAAGCATAGCGTAGTGACTTTCATTTTTGGCCTAAAAATGTAAATAATCACAAGTTCTATTTCTAAATATATATACTAAGTTGGCAGCAGTGAAGACAGGGAAAGAATATAAAAAATCATGTTGGAAAAAGATGATGGCTGTCTGCAATACTTCTTTTGCTGTGTGGTAAAAAGGGTCTGTACTTCAGAGGACGGAAGATTGTGGATTTTTGTTTTGCATTTGCTCAGCGTCCTTTGAAGGTTATAGTGTCTTAGAGATGCAAAAGTATGCAAATTATCTGAGATAAAAGATTTTGGTGGAAAGTTCAGAGGCTGTCTACATCTTCATAGATTTTTTCACCTCCCCATCATGTGGTCACATAATTAGTGCATTTAAGAATTGCAGGTTGAAAGTGTTCTTAATGATCAAGGCTTATCTGACTAGAAAGCTTGTTTTTATGAAGGTAACACAGCATGCCCTCAGGCAGGGTTAAAGACTTCAAATAGGGGTTGCTGGTGATCAGTTTGCTAAATATTGTCTGCTTCTTGAAAACGAAAATGAGGAAACAGGTTTAAAAAATATCAGGAGAGAGAGAGAGAGGTGATTAGAGTCTGCACTGGATAGAAACAAGTTCTGATTTTTGTAACCCTAATGGCCATAAACCAACAGAGCAGGACTACCTGCAGGACAAGCAAGCCAAAGACCTAAGGGCCATGTCTCTTCTTAACAACGGAGCTGAGTCTCGTTCAATTACCGTTAACTTACAATCAATAAGATGACCTACAGCACATGAGTGGAACTTGGCTGCCTTCACTGATGCCTCCATTTTGGAGAAAAAGAAAATTTTCTTCCACTATAGATTTTTCCCTTATCCTTAGGCTGGTCAATTACATCAATAACTCCCAACAACAACACCAACAGAAGAAAATAAGGTGAAGTAGCTCCTCTGTGAGTTCAGTCCCCTTTCTTTCTTGACGTTCTGCCAGGCAGGTTGTAATTTTTTTTTTTTTTTGTTCTCCTTTTTCCCTTTCACAGCCTTCTTGCAATTTTGTAGCCGTCAGAGCCTGGCAGCATGGCAGTTTTACTGCACTCCCTCACTGCGTATCACGACAAGATGGAATCACTGCCTAAAGGTTGGCAGCTAGTGAGACATGGCCTGTATGCTAATGACAGCAGGGGGGGTGGGGGGGGGGCACTCTATCCATGCATAGCTTGTGCCAAGCCTCTATGCCAGTTTGAGTTACAGAAGCAGCAGTTTGCTGAGAGCAGTAGGAGGTCTCCATGTAATCACTTCACTTTGTATTCAGCAGACAGTAAAGTCACAAAAAATAACTTTTTTTTGGAGTTGATAGTTGATGCATCTGAAGGGAATGGGAAGGGGGTGTGGTAGTGTTGGAGGTTAGAGAAGGTGTATGTCAAAGCGTACACATTTATGAGTGTACATGTACAGCACCCATCAATCAAAGGAGTAGTAGTGTTGTAAAGCTGACATTCCTATTTTTATTAAAACACCTGCTGTGAGAGTGTGATATGAAATCTTTTTTTAATACCTAGAGGTTATGCTAAAGAGCCGGATTAATAAAATCTCACCCCTAATCAAGTACTGTAGAGGTCACATATCACAATGAAGGGGCTTCCCTGCCGTGCATCATTAGCATCCCTTGTTACTAATCCCTCTATCCTTGCTTTAGTGAAGTTTAAAAGGAACTCCTAAAGCAGCCCGCTTTCTATTCATCTTCAATAACATCCCCTTTGTGGCACTTTCAAGATGATTTGTAATTGTTAATCCTGTAAAGTCAAAGGGTGCCGGGTGCAGGCTTGGACAAAAGGTTTGTTGGAGCAGTTCAGGCAGACAAAAGACTAAAGACATGAATGGGTTGAGCAGGGAGGATGAGGTTTGCTGCAAATGAGTCAGAGAGAGCAGGAGTAACTTCTAACATGCAAAACAGAGGGTCTGCTCTGTCAGTTCAGGGGCTGGAGCTGGTTCCCCTACAGGAATATTAGAGACACAGGAAACTTTATTCTTTTAGGGATAGTTGATGATGCAAGTCATGTGGAGAGATACCAGTGGTCTGTGTGCACGCTCAAAACAATGAAACCTGCTATTCCACTCACCTTTGTCTCTCCCTGCCAAGCAATGGAACGGTAGATAGCTATTGATCAGATTGTGTCAGCCTGGATGTATGTTAGCTGATACCTCCAAAAGCACTGGTCTGGGCACCATGTAATGGAGCAAGATCACCATAGTCAGAGAATTTTTCTGATTGGTGGCTTTGCAAAAACTTTGACAATTTTATGTATCAACACAGGACCTTAGGACAAAAAACGAAACACAAGAACAATGTACAGTTGTGTTGGACTGCTGTGGTGTGAGCTATGTGAGCTTGAAAGTGAAGTTCTTGGTCATGAGCTTTGGGTGGTAGCCAAAAGAATGAGATGCATACAAGCAGTCAAAATGGATCTTGGAACTAGGAAATCTGGAAGGGGTTCGACATGGAACTGTTGCCTCCTCACACTGATAGGAGCCATTTAAGATGGTTTGTGCATGTAATCAGGACGCCTTTATCTGCCCCTTGCTGTGGATGTATTCCAAACACATCACAATGCACCCTGCGGCAGACCCAGATGATACTAGAGGGAATTCATATTCCATCTAGCCTGGAAATGACCTGGAATCTCACAGGAAGTGGTGGCTAGAGAATAATATCTGGGCTACTTTGCTTAGCCTGCTGCTTCTGCAACCCAGACCTAGATAAGTAGTGCAAAATGGACTGATGATTAGGCTGTGTCCGGCCATTATGTTTGCAGAGGTGCCTGCACTGTATATTACACCACTGAGATCCATCATCCCCCAAACAAATCACATTTGTTGAGCATATGGCTCCTGGACAGCAACCAACCTTTTACGGTAACCTGGATACATGTGAAAGTACTGTACTTAGTGTTATCAAAATTTACACTGATTGGCATGACTGAAGTGCTGTAATAAAGGCCCTCTGTGCACAACAAATGCACTTTGCACTGACAAAGTTGTCAATTTGTTGTGTCCCCTCTGACTGTCGGCTGTAAAAATGAGACTCAATGTTAACACTCAACTTGTAGATGTTGTACTAGCTCCTAATCAGTATAATATCCAAATGAAATGAAAATGTGCACTTAAGAGTAGGGCATTGTTGCAAAGAAAACCCTTCTTACTGAAGCTGAGCATGTCAGAGGTGATGAAATGAAACAAAGGACATTAGCAGAGCAAATAGATGCAGGCAGACGTGCATGTGACACACAGTGGAATTATGTGGATGGCTGTCATTGGTGAGGAAATGGAGACAGATCTGCATGCCAAACGATTGATTGTCATCCCCTGGCTCAGTTGAACACGACCCTTCATTTATATGATAAACAGCTGAATTGTAATCCAAGCACTTGTCTTTTGCTTTCCTTCCATCCCCAATCATTTAGCGGTGCTGTTGCATTATATGTCATCGCTCTATCCTTGTGTTTTTACCTCTTTTCCACTACCTTGCTCCCACAACTGTCTCTTAGTTTATGTCACCATACCATCAGTCTCTAATTCAAACAGCGGTCAGATGGAGAGAGGGGAACCATATGCAAAACTTGCCATCTAATTGGCTTCATGTTGCGTTACCAGACACCTCAGCTGTGTGTTTCTTGATGTTTTCCTAATGTTAACATGTGACATGGCCTGTGGGAATGAGAAAAAGTGTCATATCTGTGTACAGATTGTTCACATTGCAGCATGTCTTTGTGGGTGGGGGTCTCATTTACATTGCTATGTGGCTGGTTACCCCACATATGCATGCACAACCTCAAGCCATGTCCCATGGAGTGTAATGTGACCAGTGTAGGTCCCGGCACAGTTATGAATAAGATTACATTAACTAGCATGGAGTCAATTAAACACAATGACTAAACTAGACCTCTATGAATTCTGGCCCCAGTAAATAAGTTAGAGTGTGTCTAGTGACAAATTGTATTGATTATTTTAATAAATATCTTTATTTTCATATGTCGCTAACCTCATAGTTCATGCTAGCAATGCACATGTAGCCGGTGCCCAATCAAAGCTAACTGCATTTTGCAGTCACTACTAATTGTTTTTAAATACTTATTACCTTGATGAATTGTCTTATATGAACATTATATTGCATAATGTATTCAACTAGAGTAGTAATTTGTGTAATTTCATTGTAATACATTAATTCATTCTTTTCTATCTCTGTATTCGTGTATCTGTTTACAGTTTCACAAAAAAAGGCTTCCACTAAAATACTTGAACATTGGCTCCTGTCTTGGGTGTTTTTATTGGAAAAGTGTTTGCTCGCTGTCTATACCATGTACTGTGTATAACACATGGTGAGGGCAGAAGAGTGAAAAGATCAAGATCATCACCTGGCATGGATATTACCAAGGAATAAACTCCCACATAACCTCCAAGAGACATGGGTTACTCAAGGGACTAGAAAGAGCATCTTGTTCATTACCCACCCTTCTCTTTCTCACCCTTCACATTCTCATTCTTGTTGACTTTGTGAACTATCATGCAGAAATGAAAAAGGACCCCAGCTTTGCCCTCCAAGACTCCAGCACAGCAACCCCCCAAAGCTGAGAGGCCTCTAGCCAAGCAGCGGAAGTCCAGAATTCCCATCTCTGCCAATAAGACTGAGGTTGGCAAGCAGATCTTCTATAATTCCATTGAGGACAATAAACTGGCACCCTCAGTCACAGATGAGATCTTCCTCCTCATCATGAACAAAGAGTTCTCCAAGGATGACTCCAACAGTTGGGTGGCCCCCCTCCCTTCCACCCACCAAGCACCTGCCTAACAACAGGGAGCAAGCCCTAAACCATCTCCTGTCCCTTCAGCATACTTTGAAAAAGAAGACGGAGATGAAAGACCACTACATGGATTTCATGGAAAAGATCTTCAGTAACAGACATGTAGAACCACCCCCTTCAGTGAAACATGATGAACAATGTTGGTACCTGCCAAGCTTTGGCGTCTTATCACCCACAGAAACCATGGTAAATCAGGATAGTCTTTGACTCAAGTGCCCAGTACAACAACATATCGTTCAACAATGTGCTACTCAGGGGCCTAAATCTAAATAACAGCCTGATTGGTGTGCTTGTCCACTTCAGGTCTGAACCCTTTGCGGTAATGGCAGACATTCAACAGATGTTCCACAGCTTCTTGGTCAAAGAAGAGCATCGTGACTACCTCCACTTCCTGTGGTTTCATGACCACCAGGTTGATGGGGACATCATTGAATTTCGAATGAAGGTCCATGTGTTTGGGAATTGCCTGTCTCCAGCGGTGGCCAGCTACTGAATGAAGCAGACAGCTATGGAGGGAGAAGAGGAGTACAGAAGTGACACAAGACTTTTTGTTGAATACCGTTTTTATGTATTCTCCAGTGTGACCGAGGCCATTGATGCGCTGAAGAGAGTTCAACACATGCTAGCAAAGTCCAATCAACAACTGCACAAAATTGCATCCAATAGTCTGAATGTCATGAGAGCCTTTCCAGGTGAAGATCTTGCTAAAGAACTGCCTAGAGAAGAAGACACATCCACCCTTTTTGATTTTGCACTTGATTTGGCACAATCTGTGTATACTTAACACAATTTCAATTACAATTAGACAGTTCTGTGTTCATTGTATTAATTATTTTTGATAAATATCTTTATTTTAATATGTATTACTAACCTCATGGTTCATGCTAGCAAGGGACATGTTAGCTAGTGCCCAGTCAAAGCTAACTGCATTTTGCAGTCACGCCTAATCATTTTTAAATACTTTCTTACCTTGACGAATTGTCTTATATGAACATTATCACACATATTACATAATGTAGTCAACCTAGTGTAGATTTATGTTAATGTGTAGTTCATTTGTGTAATTTAATTTTCATACATTCATTCATTCATTTCTATCTCTTCATCTGTTTGCAGATTCACAAAAAAAAGGTTTCTACTAAAATACTTGAAGCTTGGCTCCTGTCGCGGGTGTTTTTATTGGAAGAGTGCTTAGCTCACTGTCTAGGCCGTGTACTGTGTATAACACATGGTGAGGGCAGAAGAGGTGAAAACACTGATAACATACCAATTTTAATTACTCTGCCAAACATTGTTGAAGAATGTGGTCACCCATGTCTGTGAGTGTGTAAATTAGTTTTTGTGTGGGGACATTATTGTAATCATAAATACATTATTCTCTTTGCTGACCGATGTAACCGCATTTTTCTTTTTGTTCATTTTTGTGACCTTTAACAGGCCAGTGTTTGTCAAACAAATTAGAGGTATTTTTCCATGGTTTTCGAAAGTGCAGGAAAAAATGTGTCCCAAACCTCTCACCATGCACTGCTAATGAATCACGACACACACAGAGACAGCACAAAAGAACAGAGAGGCAGGGAGGAAAAGTCACAAGAAACACAAAGTTTAGGCAGTGTTTCAAGTCAGAGCAAAGATGTGGGCGAATAGATAGAGAAGTACAAAAATGAAATAAAAAGGACAAATGTGCAAATATCAAAGTCCTAGGAGTTCCTTAACTGAAGTCTTGAAGAGTACATGCATCTTCTGTATTCAAGATGAATTTAAAAACAGAAGTGATTAGTCATATTTTCAAAATCTGTTACTTAACTTTACTGTGTTGACTGTACCCCCCACCCCTTGTGGTGTACAAATGCACAGTTGCTTGATGTCTGCCATTGGAATGACGAGGAGCTTTCTTCCTGCACAGTACCTTTGATATGTTAAAGCAGTCAGACTCACCAACTGGCAGCAGCTGAACTGCAGTAGCTTTACCTTCTGGAAACTAAAGGGAAATAGAGGAGGAAAGATCAACAGAGACGGAGAGTGGAAGGGAAGGAGGGAGAGCAAGATTGTGGAGTTCAGACCAAATCCGGCAATGCGTGAAAAACGGCGGTCCTTCCATTCATTTGAATGAGTGCATTGCGTTTACGCTGTGGGAGTGGGGACCGCATAGGGCTCAGCAAAAAACCTCGCAGCAGTTGAAATGGGCTCAATTTTTGCCAGAATGCAACCTGACATCATGCTGCATTGGCCAATCACATGCATGCAAATTCACATTCCTGGTGGATTACTTTGTAATGTGAATGCTGTAATTGACTGTTTGCCTTGCAAATGTCACGAGGAAAGATCAAGCAGTTGCCGTTGTGAAAACTTTCCAGAGTTGTAAAATCCTGGATGTGAGTATTACAAACCGCTGGTAGTGTTTTGGCTTCATGATAAGTCCTAAAATGCATTTATCTGTTACTCCAACTCAACTTTCTGGATCGAATTTCATTGTCTCAACGGTACCTTATATAACAAGCCCCCACCACAGCAGCCCCCTGCACTGTAGTGCCAGATTGCTGGATTTGGTCTGAATGCAGCCTGAGACAGGTGAAAGAATATAAACCTGCCTGACCCCCACAGAGGGAAATAAATGAAGAAGGGGCACTACAGAAGAGCACCACATGAGTTGCATAAATATACTCATTCAGACCCACTCATGGATGATTGACAGTGCCAGTGGCATATCCACGGAAATAGATTTAAGGGGCTACATAACCCCTATGGGCAGCATGGTAGAGGAAGTCCCTCTGGGCAAGTGATTGGAGACGTTAAGTTGAAATCAGGCTCACTGCCTCGCTCAGTAAAATACTGAGTTCAAATCATACATGTGGAGCTCTATGCTATTGTAAAACTGAGGGGGAAGGCATGAGCCCTGCCTGAGCCCTTACATACTTTACTTTCATTCCGCATAAGAACAAAGCAGCCCACATTTACATTAATTCAAATAATAGCCAGGCTTGGATAGCCATATACATAGCGTGTTGTATCAGGGCACAAGATGGAGCCAAGGTGCTGCTGCCAAAGGCGTGTGTTGAGAATCCCATTTCAAAGTTGGAGCCAATCAAAACAGTGCCTTTGGGTCAGCAAATCCTAGTTATTCTAAGTTCTCAGACAAGAATTCCCGCCATTTAAGGACGTGTGACCAAGTGTGAGTACAAGATGTCTCATCCTGTGAATTGTCAGTATACAGCAAAGTTTTTGTGTTTCCAAAACACAACCTTTTGAGGATAGGAGAAAAATACTGATTGATTTCATCGATGGCACTTGTTCATGTTGGACATTTCTAAATGTCTGAATTTTAACACACATTGGTCACACAATAGTCACAAAAGACTGTCATGTGACCAGAACAGAGCAAAGAAAAATGTTTTGAAAAGAATGAACATCACAAATAGATGACAAAAAGTGCCTCTGTATTGAGAGTTATATAGAAAACTCCAAATTGAGGCATTCATCAACAACCTCAGATTTGAGCTTTTTGGTTGTATTTATAAATTTTAGGAAATGTGAAGATGATGATTGCTAATTAGTGCATTAGTGAAATCATCCCTGCTCCACAACTTAATGACCTACGATTATCTCAGGAGTGACCTATGGCACCTTTGCATCAATACAATGCTGAATGCCCTTGTTCATATATTGTGACAAATGTGAAGAAATGTTTTGGTATTCTTTTTATATGAATGATGGAAAGCAAACAAGTAAGACCCAGTGAGGACTGTAGAGATGTTTGAGAGCTTGCCATGGCCAGAGATTGTCCTTGAGCTTGATGCCTACCTTCATATTCCTTTATACTCTGCCTCTGTTATTGCAAAGGGCTGAACATACTGCAGCTGAGGTATCTGGGATGTTTGAAAATGTACCATGATTTCCTGAGGGATGGCTAGTGGTTGACATCATGGATGGGTGGAAGTATAAAAGCCATTGATGTACTGGGTAGACTTTCCTCAAGAGAAACCCACTCTACACACTCTATACACACCAACACAGTTTTCCACACTGGGCAGTATTCAGTATCATTCTAAAATGTCTCAGTCAGATTTATGTCAATGTCAATGTCAGATTTATAGCTTTGAGAATTTCCTCTTAACGTGTATTGCAAGTTTGAGCTGTCCTTAAAACTGTCATTTTATCTTTATTCTCGACATGAATATCTTTTGAGCATCAATAAAAAAACTATGGCTCTGCTGACAATTCTCTGTAAAATAGGAGGAAGGAAAGGAAAAGCTGTACAATCTCACATAAATGAAATAGAAATAAGATCTTAAAAGCCATATTCACACTGTTAAGTGAATCAATCAGTTCTCTCACCACAAATACCACAAATTTTGATTCAGAAATAGAAAAAGTGTAAGTTTTCATTTCAGTTTGAGCTTTTGAAGAAGTAGCCTTGGAGAGCTAGTGGAGTACTCATCCACTCTTCGTTTCTCTCCTCTGTCATCCTGTCTTCCTCTATCTCTGTGTCTCTCTTCCACCTTTGTTTGCTAATACTTTGGCCAGGAAAATGATGAGGAGAGGCAACAAATGATAGCAGAGACAGTCACCCATCTGTTGGCTGATGCATTATTGATCCCTTGCTCCCATCCGGGTGAAAAGTGAAGGTTTCTGTGGGTGGAGTCACACACTGATACATAGACACACAAACAAGTCTGTTTGTGCATGAGCTTGCACGCAAACAAGTGCACACAGTTTGTCTGCCTCCTGTTCAATTATTTCAGTATACGTGTGATACATTCAAATGACTATTCTCTGCTACAATTCCTCTACATAATTCTGGTTAATAAGGCTCTATTTCAACCAGTTGTGAACCAAGCAACATCTGAGCATCTAGGTGCTCTTAAAAAACCCCACTACAAAAACCTCCTGAGAACTTTAAAGGTTACAAATGAAGCAGATGATGGTTATAAACGGCGGACAGTTTTATGATATGTTATGAGATGGCTCTACAAGATGACAAGATGCGTTGGGAGCGCTGAGGGCAAATTAGAGAGTAGATTAATTATGTTGAATACATGGCCATATCGCAACACACTATAAATGTCCTCATCTCCAGCCTGTCTGGCGCAAACAGATGAGTTCATAAACAGACAGTGGAGGACAGTCTGTGTCCTGAGGCAACAGTGTAAGTGTGTGTGTAAGAATGTGTCTGGAAGTGAATTGTATACATGTCAGTGTGTGTATGTGATTGTGTGCAGTCTCAATGTATCCCAGTGATGGAATAGATGAGAAGTGATAAGTCATTTTCACCTCATAAGTTTGGCTGGTGTGTGTTTTTTTGTCTTTAGAAGTGTTAGCATGCATGTGTGTGAATACACACACACACAACCCTCCCTCTCTCTTTCGCTCACTCTCTCTCCTTTTCTTGGTACAGTAGTTCTGTCAGCACGCTGTGGTGTAACCAGCCTGTTGTGACATTTTAATTATGTCTACATGTCCTCTCGCGCTTAGGGTCAATGCACTGACAGGATAGTTCTTAAATGACATGATTTTGAGACCA
Organism: Thunnus maccoyii; assembly: GCF_910596095.1. Classification (NCBI taxonomy): domain Eukaryota; kingdom Metazoa; phylum Chordata; class Actinopteri; order Scombriformes; family Scombridae; genus Thunnus; species Thunnus maccoyii. The sequence goes on from NC_056547.1 coordinate 21,920,670, forward strand.
TTGTTTCAAACTGAACTGCAGAAGTTTCAACTAATTTAGACTACAGCTGGATTTACTCTTCTGTGTTAAGATGTTATAGCAATGAAGCATACCCCTGTGATACCCATGGTGGGACAGCTGTACACTGCGATGCAGAAGTACAATTCTACAATACATCCAATTCATTTTAACTGGAGTCTTTGTAGCTGCGGTCATTGTTTCTAACAGTTGAGGTAATGTTTAACTACCCTACAGTACAGGCAGTACAGGACACACAGTTTTTCCTGTGTACTGATGCACTCACTTTCAGTTCAACCATCAAAATGAAGTTGTAAATAATCTGGCTGAGATGTTGCCTCATTTATTATCCTGTCTCATTGTCTGCTCGTGTTTCACCATATTTTTAGATCTCAACTATTAACTTGGTCAGAAGGAGAAGAAGAACATGAAGATACTTTCTGCTTATATTCCTAGTCATTAAAGGGAATATAACATGCATTTTGTGATTTTCTTTTATAATTTTCGTGATTTTTTTCATTTATATACTGTTATAATGTTGGATGTCAATGTATAATATGTTCCAACTTAAGGTGAACTTATATAAAAATGCTTCCTACAAGTCAAAAGCCCAGGATTCAGCCTGCTCTGAATGCTTTGTTTGAAAAGTTACCTCTACTTCCTCCTCGTGAAGACATAAGATTCTTCGCGCAAGTCTTTGTTGCTTGGTTGTTATATGGGTTGTTTGTGTTGTTCACTCGCATATTTCAGATCAGATTCAGGCTTGAACATGTACGGATATATCTGAGAAGTTTCCATTTTGAGTAGAGAACAAGAAAAAGAAGTGAATGTAAATCATGCAAAGATATTCCAGTAGAGCCCCAGAATATAAATATAGACCAGGAAATATGCTTGATAGATCCCCTCTAAAGAAGTATTCCACTGATCTGATTACACTTTCAGAAGGTCATGTTAGTTTAGTCAGAACGCTCACATCAAGGTGTTAACCACTTATTGCAACTATTTGCATTTTAGTTTGGCGAGATGTGGCTCTGCTCATGTGATGCCCTGGAACAAATCTGAGGAGGCTTGACAAGGGGAATCATATTAGAGAGAAACATGTAGGATAATAAGACTGTACCATCCCATAACCGTTGGGGTAGTAGATCAGAAAACACAACTTACAGGGGTTTGGAATCAATGACAAATTACATATTTTGTCATTTAGGTGCAGTATGACTACTTGCAACTTGAGTATAGTAGAGCATGTAGCTGGGTTAGGATACTGATCTACCTCTACAGACAGCTTGGAGACATTATTTAGCATTCATCCATCCATCAGCCTCCGGCTTCCATGTAATATTCTTCCTCCGTCTCTTCTCTCTCTGCCCTGGGTTCAGGTGGAATAATAGCGGATGGAGGGCTATGACATTCCAGTCATTCATTCAGACACCATGGACATGATACTCTGTGAATCACAAACATACACACACACTCACACACACAAACCCGCACACAATCACTCTGTCTCTCTCCTTTTCCTCTTATTGTTGTAATGGAACTCTGTAAATAGGGCCATTTCGAGTTGAACAAGCTTGAGGATGAATTACACTATATAGGCTCCATGAGTTAAGGCAGCAGTGTAATGGATTTTTCCTCTTTCCATTTTTTTTTTCTTTTCCTGTCTCACTACAACGTTATGTATTCTGCCAACCTATTCATGTGCTGTATGAAGTGGTTGGTTGAGGTGCGGGAACAAAGGATTAGATAGGAAAAAAAGAGGTCTGTTGCTTCGAAGGCTAATAAACTCAGTGTTTCTGTTGGGCAGAGGAGAGATAACTTTGTCCTTGGCTCGCTCATAACCTCATCAGAATCGCTCAATGAATCACAGAGCGCCATAACTCATGGCAGGGGCAGCTGTGATACAGTTAAGAAATACCCTTGGTAGAGAGGGGGATGCTGCATCTTGGGTAGAATTGAGTAAAGAAAAAATGTTAGAAGGTACATATAAAACATCAGCATGTACCTGCATTTGTTTCTTTTATAAATAGTTCCATTTGTGGCACATAATATATGATACACAAACATACACACACACACAGCGTGTACATGATTTGTTCCAATTTAACAAGAAGAATGGTTGGTGAACAGATAAAAAAGTTGATTCTCCTGCAGTATATCTGCACCAACTTCCATGGTGTTCAGGAATCATGTAAAACCTAAGCTAAAACCAGACCTGGTACAGTATTTTGTATTATTCTCTCCTAATTTTTTGATAAGAAAACCCAACGATAAAACCTTAAACTGACAGTTTCTTTTCCTTTGGTCATTTTTTAGCTTAATCTTATGTCCAAATAAATGTTCCACTACGAAAATGGGAGTCTATGACGAATAGTATTTTAATTATTCATCACACATAAAAGACTTAGAAGACAGTTTACAGTTTAACCTCAATCACTGTGTCATACAGCAGCCTAATTAAATAGCACACAAAGTCAAATCATCTAAAAAAATGTGTCTGTCCAAAAATAATCATTGTGGTCCCCCTGCATTTGGTATACACACACATACACACACAGGTGATGTTCCTTGTGAAGACTTTCCAGCTTAACTCGTCTCAGACAAACTCAGTAGAGGCTGAGCTTCTAGTTGTGGATGAGAACTGTGCAGCAAACAGACTTACATTGTGAATTAACAGGATTAAGTGTTTTAAGAGGCTTGTCAGGTAAACCTGAACCTGCCTGCCTAAAGACTGAGGCTGACTCTGAGCTACTTTCAGCCACTTTGAAGTCTCTAACTATCTCATCCATGACTGGCATATCGGAGAGCCTGTAAGACACAGCTACAGAGGTACAACACTATGATTTGACACGCACCAATATACAGTGCATGCAAGTGTGGTATACACAAATGAAAAACACTAAATGAGTGCTTGACATATCCCACACTTTTGGCTTTGCAAAGTCTCAACCAACCAAATTATTCTGTGAATTTCAGTCACAAATAAAAATTTAATAGAGGTAGAAAAAAGTTCATGCTCACATAGTGTGGATGCACATTCACATAATGCATACAAGGGGAGATTCTCTACCACGCAGGTATAAAAATGAAATAAAGAAAAAAAAATAAAGAACATCAATAATATCTATCAAAGGAAAACAGACATTTTCTCCTTTCTTGTCTCAATGTAACACCTCTACAATGCAGTTCCTGCTCCCTGTGAAAACATAAAATGTTTGGTGAGTCCAAACTCTAATTTTTTGTAAAATCTACCTAACCCTAACCCTCATTCTTACTAACAAGACATTTAGAAATTTTAACCACATCCCTGGCAGACTAAGTCATTTTTAAGACAAACACATCACTTTGTTCATTAGTTGACTAACATCTGTTCACCTCATCACCATTCAAATTTTTACAATTTGTAATTTGGCAAATGCTTTTATCCAAAGGGACTTACAAGCGAGGCGAGACAATCAAGCATTAGAGGAGAGTGACTCAAAACAGCTGTGGTACAAACTTTCAAGTAGCTGACGAGTGAGAAACAGCACTATTGCTCAATCAGAATTAGAAAAAAATTCCTATCAGACTACCCCCTAAATGTTGACAAATCATCAGTCAAATGGAATCATAGCATTTTTTCTTTTTAGCTGTGTCATTGTACACTGAGTAACACAGGATAAAAGCATGATGAAACAAGTCTTGTCTCGAAATGACCTAACTACAAAACTAATGGAAACAGAGCAGAGAGATGGTGCAGCATGACTCGTTTCTGTTTGCTTCTTCGACATTCTCAACTCTGCTGCTGAATGTAGCAACGTCGGTTAAACTGAACCAAACGCTGGCAGGTGTCCTCCACTGCCAGGCTGACCGACTCTTTGGCTGACAGTCTGTCAGCAGCCACAAAGGACATATGCTCTGTGGTGCGCTAGGATTTCATGACCAGGTAGCACACTTTTTATTTCTTCAACTGTATGGATTTTTCAAACAAAGGCATGGAAATATGAGTCAGGTTAGAGGAGTTTGGTGTGAGGCAGTGAACTGAAGTGTATAGAAACTAGGTAGAGACTGTGAATAATACACCTACTGTATTTCTCATAATCATGAGTAAGATGTACTGAAGAATAAACATCAGTAATAAGGTAACTAACTATTAATAAATATTTATATATTATGAAATATGAAAAAGCAGAAACCACAAGCCCTTGACAAATTCAAATACAGAAGTTGAGTGGAACCTTCCACTCTAAACTGGCAGCTCAGAGTCAACTTGAAAAATTCTGATTTGGGTACCATTCAAGTATCCTAGAAGCCTCTTATGCTGTGTATGCCTTTGATTTCAGACACAGGAACTCTGGACTGAGAGGCTGGGAAGTGAGTTTTTTTTTTAAGGCAAGGGAAACCACCTACTGCTAAATTAAATCTTAACTTTTCATTTCACAGAAGTCCTGTGTCACATTTTTAAGTAGAATTAAACATATTCTGCAAGTGGTTCATATTCCTGAGTTTAACTGAAAGTAGTTTAAATCTCCCACAGTGATGATGTGTACTAAAAGCTAATTAAAATGACTTTTCCCTCACGCACCCTATTATTTAAGCAGGAAATATGAATAATAGCTAAACAAAACGGCTATGATGTACAAATATCATTATTAAGTCAATGTCACTGGGTGTTTTGCAAATAATTATGATTTGACCTTTTAAATCCCCTGTATTACCCTGTTTGCACTCCAAATCATTGCTAAAGTCAATATTGCATTATTATAACAAGATTGAATGACATGTGCTTCAGGACAAATATCAGTATTTGGAATACCTTTTACCTGATGCAGGTTGGACTTGTGGACTCACAGTCTGGCTTTTAAATATTTGCTAATCATTTCTCTTGTGAATGTGTGCAAACAAGTTTCCCTTATATTGTCCTACTAAAACAAATGGACATTTTCAAACAAAACTGTCTTAAAAAGCTGCACAGTTTATAACTTCCAACTGCTCTGGAGACAGAGAGACAGAGACACAGGGCTGAACTGGGGCTGCATGGTGATGGATACAGAAAGTAGGGTTGCCTTACAGTGGGTGGTATCACCACAGATCTCCTCAAAGCTTTAAGAGTGACACATTTGCTCGCTCTCTACTTGGATCTTCCTCTATATTATTAATACCTCACCCAGGAGAGGGAGTTGCCTTCAGCTGGTATCAAAGGCCTGTGCAGACACAGCACTTCCTCCTTTATTAACAAAACGAGTCTCAGATCAGGACTGCGCATCACGTACAGAGTGCCGAGAACATAGCCAGGATCAAACAATTTGAGAGGGAGGGGAAGTCTCAATATCTCGATTAAACCCTTATGGGTCTAAATCCTTTTTATTTTCTCCTTCTTTTAGAGTTGTATGTTGTTCCCTTTTTTCATTTAGTGGTGGATATAGTGTTCATTTGATGATCATGACGTGTGTGTGTCATTGTGTGAGTGTGTATGACCCCACGCAAAGGTGTCTGAGTACCCAAACCAGTTTTCAAAGTATATTTTGACCACTTTTAAGCCAAATCTAAAAGGATGTCCAATGCACATGCAAGTACATACAGTATCTGAAATATTAATTCTCACATTGGGAACTTTTGTGCATTTTGCATTTGTCTTTATCTTTGTATTGTAAAATTCTCACACAAAAATAGAAACAACTGTGGTTGCATGTTGTTTTACCCCATAATAGTATACTGTGGAAGGATGATTGTCAAGTGTACTTGCAGAGTAACTGAAGGGGAAAAAAGTTCTTGTGTAAAAGAAAAAAAGGAGAAAATATTCCTTTTGCCAATTATTGGGAATATGATCAAATATTTATTTTCTCTACCTGTGAGGAAAAGTTAAAATTTACACACATATTTGCAATAAAATAAAGATTAATGATAAATGTCTGTAAGATTAGGATTAAAGGTGGTCTCGGTCTCTCTGTGCATGTAGCCAAATGACCATGATAACATTTTTGTGTGTGTGTGTGTGTGTAAATTCTAACTGTATCCTAAAATAACTACAGTCAGCAGGTTGCCACATTAACACTGAGTTTTGCCATAATCATGAGTCATTCATACAGAGCAAAAACTGTTCACTAAATTACAACAGCCACTCATTTTGATGGATTTCAAGGCTGAATATTGTTGCCAAAAATATCTCAAATGTCACCATCACCCAAAAAGCTTTGACGAGCAGCAGTAATCTGAAGCAGACAGCAGTAGTTGCTATGGAAGCACATTCTGCATGTCTCCACTAAGAATACAACTAGCCCTTGCAAAACTTGCCATCATCTGATTTTCCTAAACATCTCAAATGAGTCACTTATGTTGAATTTCCATGACGAAGGTAACTTCATCACTTTACTTGTGACTGTATCTTATTATCATCCATATCTCCTTTGCAAATTTAAAACTGATCTGCCAAAAAGAAAGTGCTAAAAATAATCTAGTCTAGACTAGTTTTTTGTGTGTTTGTCTTTTTGTCACTGTCATTTACCTCAGTGACAAAGCCCACACATCTTTATTGCTGCTTCACAATAAAAGCTCTGCAGTGGTTTAAATGTGGAAAGTTTTTGATGTAATGCGGAGCAATAATGATAATTGATATAGGATTATACACTTGATTACAGCATGGAAAAGGTGACACAACTGTGGAGCTCCTCCCTGCTAGATGAAAGTACAGGAACATAGGAGTTAGACCTACTTTAAGTCAAACTTAGGGGGCCTTTCAAATGCCATCTCTCAAAATAGAGATATGTTGAGTCCAGTAATTTACCATGGTGCAGAAAGAGCTCAGATGAGGGCAGGGACCATCACAGCTTAAAAAAGAAATTAGTTGCTAAAGCATGACTTATTGTACTGATGGAAACTTTCAGTCAAGCCTAAAGATTCATAAGCAGCAGCAGGCAGGTCTCTGGCTGCTCACTGTGACCCCATTTAAAGTTACATTTTGGTTCTGAGGTAACATTAGTAACAAATATCATTTAAATTTTGTATTACAGACCTGTGACTACAACTATTTAGGCCTAATGTCTATTACATTTGGACATTTAACCCCAATCTGTGTAATGACTAAGATATCTACAGGATGGAAAATGCTTAACCTCTATCAGGAAATGTGGATTTAAGGACAATGGAGGCGTTTCTGATTCAACTGTAGACTTTTGAAACTGAAATATGGGACTACAAAGTATATCATACAGTATGGAGGCAGTAGAGTATATTATACTAGCTTTCTACCAATGAAGAACATCTTCTCTTGTGCTTTAAGACAAGCTCCACACTGAAACACAAAGGGGAGAAAACCACTGCTATACTGTTTTCTATGAGCTGAACCCTCAAGTGGGTTTCACTTCTGGCCACACCCTGTCAGTGATGTCACAGCAGGTGTTCCAATCAGTGGTCAAAGGCAAAATACCTCCACTGAAAGCATCCAACATGCTTGAAAGTGTATCTAACCCACAGAAAACAGCACAGCAGCATTTTTCCTCCCACTGTGACTTGGTGCTGATTTGCCATTTATGGACATTATGAAATTAAAAAATGAATATGAAAGCACTCTGACAGTGACATAAACAGTCTGAAGTGGGAGATAAACCTTGCCCCATGCTCGCATGACGGCTGGGAGGTGTACAAGCCAGCAGTGCCATTCACAACATTAAAGCTCATTAAGGCCCTATAGTTGCCCAATTAAAATGAATGATTGCTTCAGGAAATACTATGAGGAACTATGTACACCACTCAGAGCTCAGTAAATGCCGTTTATAGTCTCAGTTTCCTGCGTTCCCTTGCACTTCCCAAATTTAATTTAAATGCGATGAATGAGCTAAATGCAAGACTATCATTAGCAGAGGTTCTCACCAAGTAAAAGAGTTCCCAGGTGATGCTACGGTCTATCCACATGGCAACCATACAGAAAGAATGTGGCAGCTCTGCCACTAAGAATGTTTGAGGATTGAATTAAAATTAAATGACATATTACATACTAAACATAGTCCTCTGATTCATCTTTAGAAAGTTAAAAGCAGGTCCAGTGAACTAACAGTACATGCTGATAATCATGTTTCAATCAGTTTCACAGGGCCAAGAATTTCAGCTAATTGGTAGAGATGTTGTATGTCTGTCTTAAAGTTGTGAGCCCATGTTTGCCATTTCCACCTGACTCCTCATTATTAGTGTTGGAAATAATCAAAAACATAATACCTGTAAATATACACATGATGGACTACCATGCTGATTATGTGCTGTTAACATTAGTTTTGATTGTTTCAGAGCTTCTGCAGTCTCTCTAAACTTAATTAGAAGAGTGAAGTTGGTACCACTATCAGGAACGCTGTAAACTGGGAGAGGTGTGGATCCATGCCTCTAGGAATCTGTGACTTTGACCCTAAGTTTCTCAACAACTCTCCAAAGCTTAAATGTGACACTGAATGTCGGTCAATGTCGATGACAGGCTGTATTAATGCAATAAAAATGGTCACCTTGCTGAGGTGTTTTAGACACTTTTTCTTCTAGTGCTATACCATCTGGCTGATCTATGTAATTTTTATTGCCTGAGGAGTGGAGGAGATTTGAAACTAATCCACAGAATATGATTTCCCTTGGACCAGCTGTCTCAGAGGTGCGGATAATTTTAGATCAGGAAAACAACAAAAGAAAAAAAACCAAAAACGTCTTAACAAAGACAAAAAGAAAACTCTGCTCTCGGGGACTCAGCCCAAGGTTTGACCCACAAGATGAGAGCAAGATGGTGAGGTTGAAAAAGTGTTCAGCTGAAACAATGACACTGGTGGTGTGAGAATTACACTGTACATAAAATCTAACCAAAGTTCAAGAAAATGTTAATCTTGCTGCGATATGGACTTACATTCAGCCCCAAGGACTAATTATACCTACCCATGTATCCTGTAAGTACAACAGATCCTGACTGTGCAAAGAGAAGGATGCTTTTTAATATTTCAAAAGTTACAACTTAACTTATCATCTGGCTGAGAAGTGCTAAAGCACAGTCTGAGCATTTACAATTTTAAACACCTAAAAGCTGTGAATTCCCACATCCGTTCTTAACCGTGCCCCCTCCTAGCAGGCTGGATCTTTTCTAATTCTGTTCAACTGTATCACACAGCCTGAAACTGCTTGTCCCAGCCATACATTAATATTAAAAGAAATCGAATATATCTGAAACATCCTGTCTCAGCCGTGAGTGCAAAATTACAATTTCACTCCTTTTTTGTTCCAGTCTCATCTGTTACCAGAGCTTTCATATTGCAGCTGTCAGGAGATCAGGTATCGACAAAGGTTCCTCTTAAAAGAAGAGATGATACACCTGTTATAACTACAATACTTCCCAGTGTTTTCTGTGTCACTGCAAGATTGTTTACTACTTCTTCCTTTTATTTTGATGTCAGTTGATGACAGAATAACTATGCATTGTGTTCAACTGATAAGTTTTATATTCCTCTATGTGGCTCCAGGGAGCCTCAGTCAGGAGCATCACTGCAGCTCAGTCAGCTATCAGAGTTGAGAATGACACTTCAGACACTCAAACTGATTCTGCAGTATAAACACGCAGATTGCATTATTGATTACATCAGATTTGATAAGATGTTGTCAGAATGAAGCATACTTTTACATCTGAGTCCACTGCAGGGGAAATATAACATGGAGGTTCATTGCTGTATAAGGTTGGCAATATAATGTTTCATATATTATATATTATAATCATTTACTGTAGGACTGTGCTGTAATGCCCAATAACTGTCTTTTGTTCAGTTGCTATGTATTGTAATATGTTGCTTTGAACATGCTGTTCAAAACTCTACAGGAGAGACCTATATGTAATCATGCATCCTGTTTAGCTTCCATATTCTGCAGTCCAGATGTCTAGAAAATGTTGGCACAACTCCAAACATGCTCACCGGAAAGTACATGAACTCAGACAGTTGTTCATATTTAATGCCTCAGGCAGCATACTTTCAGAAACGTGATGATGATGCATATCTGACCGCAACTCAGTAAAGAGAAGCCAGGAAACAACCAAACAGATCTAATAGGACTTTTTTTCTGAATTTACTGGTTGTTTTCAGTGATTGAGTGGTTGTTTGGTCTATAGGGTTCATCTTTTTTGGTGATTTTCTGCAAACATATGAGTTATTGAAGAAAATTCCTGCACAGGAAGTCAGTGAGTGGAGTCTTAGTTGACTCATCGGATCTACACGAATCACACAAGTGACCTATTTTGGATTCAAAATGGCAAATTTCACCGAAAGGTGACTGGTTTGCACCCCTGGATATAGAGTCTGTTGTACAGTTTTCCTTTTTCTCCTTTAGAAAGCAAATAAAAATCTAAATGTGTTCTTAACTGATTATGTTAAATAAATGTTACACAGAGTCATAATCCTTGATTTTCTATTTATTGTTGTACAAATCATTAATAAGAGGTTGACTGTGGGAATCTTGTACACAGGTGTATTTCATAAGATATTGTTTCATTAATTATTACCAAGGTTTAAGTGATAACTAATTGTGGTACTGATTCCCCTACCCTACACATTCTATATGGGCAGAAATAAGGTCACAGACAATTCTATATGCAAAGTGTAATTTATAAGGTATACAGGTTCACTTAGTCGAGATCGACTCTTATGACAACAAGAGTGTCTTCACAATCAAGGAAATATCTTCCACACAGATAGGCCTGCAACCAACATTATTGATTAATTCATTATCGATTAATAAGCTCATTATTTTCTCAATTAATTGATTAATCATTTTATCTATAAAAAATCAAAAAACGGTGAAAAATGCCTGTTATAGACCCCTCTTCTCATTTCTCAGTTTGTACATTCTTGGTTTCTTTCCTCTCCTCTCATCTTATTCCCTCCCACCCGAGATGCGAGTGGAGGAGGCAAGGAAGAGACACAAGAAGAGAGGAGTAGAGGCAACAGGCATTTAATAAAATGAGACATCCTTGCTTCGGAGCTGTCATTTTAAAGTGATGTCAATTAAATATGACATGTGACACAACTGCATCATCTGTCCATTGTTCTGTTATAGCCTACTGCTGTATTTTATGATCTCTGACAGATAAGCATAACATGTTCATGACAACTTATATATTTACTTTAAATTCGAATCACAACACGACATAAAGTGACAAGAATGCAGGGATGGAGCAGTGATTTTAAGTGTGGAGGTTCTAGGGGTGGGACATGAGCACCGCAACCTCCCACCTTCAGCCCCCAATCCTGTCTCCACAACATGTCAAATCAAAATGAATGCCATGCATTTCTACATTTCTGCAAATTTTTTCTTCTACTACACTTGTAACCACTGCTTCAGATTTGGTTGTTAAAACTTTACCATGAGGCAGGCAACGTTACACATCTTAAATATGAATGCTCACCTTTGTCTATGATTAATGACTTTACAAACCAAATTTGCCAGCTGGCTTGAATTTAAGATAGCCTATTCCATTTATGTTCAATGACTAATGTTAGCTGAGCTAACACATCTCATAACAAGACAAAGTTACAACAGAAAATTCTACATTACTAACTAGTTTAATAGCCATTTCATACCTCTGATCTGTTATTCCCTAATCTGTTATCACAGCCTGCGGCGAGTGACAGAAGCACTGTTTCTGAATGCACAGATGTAACTTTACCTTCAACTGTTTACTCTTCCCTGGCCTGGTGGGTGGGTAAAATGGCTGTGATTGACTGGAAGAGAAGCTGGCAAGCCCCCTCTCCTCTCCTCGCTCCTCTCTCCTCAAGATACATTTTAGGAATTGAGACATCCTTAAACACGGCGAGCTGAAATCAATTTCCGGGTCACAGGCAGGAAGATGGAGGAGAGAGGAGACGGGATGGCACAAAATAGAGAGATGAGAAGAGCCCAGTGTCTTAGAATCCAAGGTGGTGCTTTGAAGTGTCTATGCTGTGTTTGTTTTGTCTGATCCACAGTCCAGAATCCAAAGATATTCAGTTTACTGTCATGTATGACACATAAAAGTTTCAAATCCTTTCATTTGAGAAGCTACAACCAACAAATGCTTGGCATTTCTTCTACTATTTATTATCTTCTATTATCAAAATAGTTGCAGATTAACATTCTGCTGATCAACTAATCAAGGAGAGGTAATTGTTATATGGATATGTGATAAAAGTTTACAACCAGACTCATAAACACACCCCAAGTCATGAGGGTTGTTTTAATACTTGTTTTAATGGACTACATTTAGAGAGAATATAATTAATTAAAACATGTAGAAAAAAATATCTGTGTTCATTTATTTTTATAGATTTATTAATTTATTTATTTTACTTTCTACTTTTTCTACTGCAACAGGGCTGCCCCACTGGGAACAATTACCACCACACAAACAGACACATATATGAAGGCACACTAAAAGGAGGAAGACAAACTAAAGGAAGAATACCCCATGCCACCTTAAGGACAACATTATTAGTCACAGGAAGACTGGGGGAGTCATGCACTGCTGAGTGTTATTTCTCTCCCCCCTATCAGTGGCCTCATCTCTCTGTATCTCACTTCTACCCTGTCTCGCTCACTCTTCTAGTGGAACTCGTTATCTCCTCGCAGAGAGGTCTTTGGTCTCGCAAAGGCCAAGGAACGGATCATTGGTTGTGGTTGTGAGTGTGGGTGTCTATGTGGCACATAAGAGCTTGAAAGGGAAGAGTAAGATGCCATAATAAAAGCATTAGTGGAGAGGTAAGGGTGGAAAGGTTGGAAAAGGATGAAATACAATGTCAAGAGAGCAAGAGATGAACCGGAGAACTTTATGTGTGTGAAAAGTTGTTTTTTTTTTTTTTTTGCTCCAGCTTGTTGCTTATCTCTTTTATATCCTTGCCTCCTTGCCATGTCTTTTCCATCCCTTTGGTCCGTCTTATCTCTGTTTCGTTTTTGTTTTTTTTCCCCCCACTAACAAGCTGTCCCTCAACTGATCAAATTCAACTTCCTTTTTCATCCCTCACTTCTCTCCGTACTGAATCACAGCAGGCAAGCTAAATACAATGAGTGCCAAAGAAAGAACAAATAGGCAGGAGATTATATTCCCATTAAAATCTTGGCTGCTCTCATTGTTATTGACATGGCAGAGATTCTTACTGCTGTGAGGGCAAACAGGAGAAACCGTGCATGAATATGCACACACGCACACGCACACACACACACACACACACAGTTTTAAAGATCGTGATAGATGTCTGCTCTATTCCAACAACACATCCACCTACCAAGAAGGCCTGGTGCCGCCTTTGTTGGGGTCTCTTGACAGCCTCGCTGTCCCCTTGTGTTGCTACATACGAAAGTATATCAAAGCTCTGGAGCTCCCTTTAGTTCACACAGAGCTGAGATGTGTTACAGAGGCAGCTGTGTGTACATATGCATACTGAGACAGTGTAAGTAAATACACCCAGCAGGCACACACACAAACTCACTGAAAGGACAAAAAACAGAAAATTGCACATAAAGTGCTTACAAGCACAAACACACACAGCTTTCACAGCCGGCAGACATCACCATGAAATGGAATGGATGGGCTGCTGTTCCACTCATTGGTCTCAGTGTGTGCATATAGCTTGTGTAAGAATGCGGAGAGTATGTGTGTGTGTGCGTGTGTGCGTGTGTGTATGTGTGTGGTTGGGGGAGCAGGAGGGGGCTTCTTGTGTATCAGAAAGACAGAGAGTCAGGAGAGAAACTGTCATCCTCATTTAGTGGGGCTGATGCTATGAAAAGGATGTTATTTAACGCCAACAGGTAAGATGGACCAAACCATAAAACAAGTATTTCAAAGCAGCCCTGTGTCGCTGTCAAAACAAACAGAAATATGAAAGTTCTGCATCCAGTCGTCATTTAATTCAACTTTAGATTTGGAAAATTCGTCTTTTTGTTATACACATAAACCTGCTGGGTAAATATACCAGAGATGACAGACAAAGACGTATAAAAAAGGAAGATGCTGTTTCCCTAACAGTCCAGTAGCCCAGCCAAACCACATGATGATGTTTTTATCTTGATGTATTTTTATTGCTAGCCAAATAAAACAGGGTCATCTGCTGCCTCTGTTGTACTGAAACTTTTATAATTACAATTAACACAGAATCAACATCTGTTGGTTATTATAAATGTCTCAACATTCTCAGTAAGCAGTGACATTGGGAGGTTTATCATGCTGATGTTTTGAAGAGTCTGAGAAACAGCAACAGGCAACTAAAATGCTGAAAAGTGTTTCATATTGTATTGTAGGAATAACTAGACTAAATGTTTATCTACTAAATATGCAGACTCAATTCAAATAATGTAGATTTAACTACAAAGAGATTGCTATAATTCAACAGATTATTAGTTCTGTAACGCTGACCAGAATGCAAATTCAGTATAAAAGGGAACATATTTTTATCAATAGTCACTTTTATCCTTTATGATTTGTAAATTCAAGCTGGATGTAAAAAGAATTCTAAAAAAGTGATTGCGGAAGATGTGAATGTATGTGAAGTTTTTGAACAATTTCAAATGAACAGATAAAAAAATAAATAAACTGTTCAACAAGCACATGAGCATCCAAGCTGTGGTCCTCTCTCTCTCTTCTCTCCCTATTTTCTTCTCCTGCCTTCTCTTGTCTCTCAGGCATCTCTTGCTGGACCAGCACCTATCCTGGAATCGCTCTGCTTCCTTGGCTGTCAGTGCCATTTCCTGAGGTTTTGGATCTGGTTCCTCATCCTGGAGGAGTTAAGCTTCACCTCAGGTCTCTGTCTCTGAATGATGTCTTTATCCTTCTCTCTGCTGTGTGAATAATATCTTTTCTTGTCTTTTCTCCCGTGTATGTGAATGGTTTGATGTGAGTCTCCCCTGAGTGCATGTGTGGTCTGTCCTCCTGCCAGGTCTCCATGGTGATGGAGTTCACGTGGCTCAGGTCCTATTTTGTTCTGGTGGCACCTGGAGGCTGCTCGGCATCCTCTTCATCACATTCTTCATATATGTTATAAATCCATTATAATTTTGTTATCTTGTTCAGTGGCGTATTCTATCATTTTTGTTCTATTGTGTACACATAACATCTATTGTACATCTGTCTGTCCTGGGAGAGGGAACCCTCCTCTGTTGCTCTTCCTGAAGTTTCTTCCATTTTTTTCCCAGTTAAAGGGTTTTTTAGGGAGTTTTTCCTTATTTGAACTGAGGGTCTAAGGACAGAGGATGTTGTATTGCTGTACAGACTGTAAAGCCCCCCCTTATTGATCTTCTCGATTAATAAAATGTATGAAAATGGTGAAAAATGTCGATTACTGTTTTCCAAAGCTCAAGATGACATCCTCAAATGTCTTGTTTTGTCTCGACCAACAGTCCACAACCCAAAAATATTCAGTTTATTGTCATATAGGAGTAAAGAAATCAGAAAATGTCTAATTTGAGAAGCTAGAATCAGATAATTTGGAAAATTTCTTCTTAATAATGACTCAGAATGATTAATGGATTATCAAATAGTTGGCAACTAATCAATTAGCCGACTAATCATTGCAGCTCTAAAAGTTATTATTAAAGGATCTTGTCTTCAAGTTAGCCTTTTTCTTGGGTGCACACGCATTTGTGGATGTGTTTGCAGGTGCTAGTACAGTGTATGCATTCGTTTGTGTGTGTATATGCTGCTAATCAGTAGTGACCAAGCCCGATATCATGAAATATTGATCGAGGAGTTCCACATCATGGTATCAGGGGAGTGTCCAGTCAAGCATTGAGGGCCAGCAGGCAGGCTCTCAGAGTGAAAAGCACTACATATCGTGCTCGTATCCCTGTCTCATTTAGACGGTCCTCAAGGCCCCATCAGCAATTTTTATCTCTCTCTTATCACACCAGGCTGGCCTCGGACTCATTTGTGAAAGAGACAGCACACATGTCTTTCTTGCTTACCTGTTTGTTTGCACAGTCTTTATGTTTGCTGGGAAATGCTACATGTCTGCAGCTGTGTTTTTTATTTTAAACTGCAAATGGGAATTGTAAGAAAGAGGTCATATGATTTTTCTCCTACATATAAAATTACACTTTACATTGAACTAAACCTCGGTGCCGAGATGAGTCGGTAAATGTCTGTAAACCTGAATAAAAAAACCTGATTTTGATTCATCACACTTTTCTGTCACCAGCAAAAGCATTTGAAGGACTCATTAGTTACAAGGCTGTTTCCCACAGACAAGCCTCAGAGTCAATCCTGTTTGTGAAAAACCAGAACTATTGAGCTTTACAATACAGTAGAACATATTTTATTGGGGGGGAAATAGCAACTACAACTTAAGGCTACATACATGTTAGAATACAGTATGATAACATTACTTCATAGTTCAGTGATTTGTTATACTTTCTCTTAAGAACATAAAATAAGACTTGATCTTAAATACATTTGAATTATTTGAGCATAAAAGTGGGGACAAGAGAGTACACAGCAACTGAGAAAAGCCTGTAAAAGCCTTGTAGCCTTGCACTCGCCCTCACCGCCTTCTATACTTTGACAGACTTCAAAGTAGAGAAAGTGCCCATCTGCCTGGGTGTAACACTGGCTTCTAGCCTTGTGGTCCCCGCAGAGAGATAACCAGGCGTAGCTCTAAACACCCCCAGACAGACCCTTATCCCTCTGGCTTAATGTCCTTGCGGCTGAGAGTAATGCAGAGAGATGGATGGCCCCGACCTATCCCTCCACGCCGGGGTCCCTGGCTGTGAGATTGCATGCCTGATACTATCCTCCATCTCTCTGTCTGTGACAACCAAACTCCAACTCCCCCCCCCTACATATCTCCCACCAAACCTCCCAGATCGATGCGGCTCACTGATGTGCCGTCCGTCAAATCCATGGGCTAAGCAATACACCACCTACCCATAAGGAGTGATGGGTGCGAGACAGTGCATGAAATGGAGGTAAGACACACACACACACACACACACATATGTGCTCACCAGTTCCCGAAACAGATCACTCAATCTGGTGCCAAACGATGAGCATTTTTTCTGCCTGTTGTGCCATCTTTCTCCTCGGCTCCCCTTCCCTCGCTCTCTCTCTACTCACATCCTTGACATGTCATGATCAAATGGGTGCTTTTAGAGTTCAGCTGTTGACCTGGACTCCAGGAGGCCACTATTCCATCACATCCCCCTTCTTCCAACTTGCATTCTTTTATCACTTCATCCCTCCATCACCCCTCCATCACCTTACATCCTTTTCTCCATCAACAAATCCCACCATTTCTCTTCCACTCGGGACGGATAGTTTCCGTATCATTCACCTTTATGTGAACACTCAACTCCCCCCACCCACCAATTCCTCCCCCCCTGTGCTCGACCAGGTATGATAACTGACTGGCTGAGAGGGTAATGGTGAAATGGAAGTGTGGCCACCACCATGAAATGAAAACATGGGTGATCCACAAAAAGAAATCTATCTTGAGCAGACGCCAAGAGGAAGATGAGCACCTTGATTTCACTATATAATCCTAAATCGCTCCACTTTCCCAGATATCATTATAAGATAAGTGTATTTCAATAACTGGTAGATACATGTATATTAACATTCCAGGGACAAAGAGAATTTCAATATCACACAAAGAATGGGCATCATTCATACTCTATTATTACTATATATTATTATTACTATTATTACTATTACTCATACATACAAATTGTATTGCATTGCATATACTGCATTGGCTGATCTATGAGATTCAAGATGAGTTCAAAACATATGTCCTTACTTACTCTGTAAGACTTTCAAATATAGAAGAGCAATGAGTATGTACACATCCACATTCTAATAAGAAATTAAAAATCTTGTACACCTGTATTCTAAATGAGACCACTTGCCCTACATACTCAAGCCTTGATAACTTTTTCATCAGCATCCTTATGTTCACCAGTCTTACGCATTTGTCAGACTAGCATTAGAAAAGCCGCAGCTGAAAGAAGGATGTAAATTATATGTGAAAACTGTGGTTAAAGTTCACTCCTCCCCTAAATACAAAAAATAATGTGCGTTTTCATCGTCAACGCGATATGAACATGCGCAATAAACACATCACAAAAGACTGCCTGAAGCGCAATGAATAAGAAAAATAATTGCACTTACATGCACCATGCAGGTGAAAGAGTGCTCCACTCTGTTATTAACATCTCCAATAGTGGAGAGCAGCCTCTCTGCTGCACCGTCAGCTCTGGGGAAAGCCATCGCTGTCCAACACACTGAGCGAGCACAGGGTTTTTGAGGTGAAACGGACTGAGCACCAAGTTATTTTCTTCACCTCAGAGTTGGTTTGGGTTGTTTGATGCTGCAGTGTGTGTTGGTCAGCCGGTCTCGTTTGTTACTGCTGATCGCTGCTCCGCTCCGCTAACGTTAGTCTCTGTGTGACAGCATAGAAAGTTCACAGTATACTTCACATTCATCTTGCAAAGGTAATTGTTTAAAACCTGCTTGCAACCGCCGCCTTTTTTAAAGATGAACTCTAGCATGTGCACGCTGTAGAATGTTGAGTTGCAGTTGAGTTCTGGCTTTTTTGTTCCATCAACATCACATTATTAACTCACATTTAAAAAATCGATTTTTGACATTTGTGTCCAAAGGGGTAGATTTTTTTTTTCTCCTGATTTTATCTAATTTTCTCTTGATTTAGTCGCCCTACTCTATTTTAGTTTCCCTCCTCGTACTATAGATCTCTGCACCTTGTTCGGCAGAGTTATTTAAATTGCCATGTTTAATTCATATTTATTCAATTAAGTTGTTTTCCCCCAGATATATTTTTGTTTCAGCTCTGTATGGTAAAAGATGTTTTTGTTGAGTTTAGAATAAATTATTTTAAAAGGAGCAAGGGAAATTAAACTTTAATTTCTTACAGTCATAATGCCTTATTTAAATTAATGTTTTGTTTAATTGGTTGGGCATCCATGTGCAATTTGTTCAATAAAACCATGTTTCAAATCATTTATTTAATTTCTTTGGTCAGTGGGCTATTCAATGTTTGGGTTCTACAGTATGTTAGCAGTGTATCTATTCAAGCAGTAGGACACAGGAGTTGTAAAGCTAACATGCACACTTCAATATTTGTTTATTTATCGCAAGTCATCACAATACTGAACAATGTTATCGCACGTCACAGATTTTCTTCATATCATGCAGTCCTAAAAAGATTTTTCAAATGCATGTCATTATTGATGGATGTGGACAAATGTGGGCTAAAACAGAAGATAAGTTGATATGGCAAGCTGTTTCTTATTTACACATCTATCAGTCAAGGGGCAACATTATCATTCATTTGGAGTTGTGTTTTTTCTCCTTTAGCTCTGTTTTTTGTCTCTACTATCTCCTGAGGAAAATATATGACTCTTTAGCTGTTAAATGTACCACTGTGTTCACCAGCTAGTCACTAACTTTGTCTGTTTGTTGTTTGGTATTGACCAGGTAGTGTATAATGGGTTTTCAGAGCTTTTTTGCTGCTTGTTGCAGCCTAAAACTACACTATGAGAGCCAAAACAGTAACGCTGCAGCCGGACAGCTAAGCGATGAGCTGAAACTCCAGTTCTGTAAAGCCAAAAAGAGCTGCAGAGTCGCTGATAATTCTCTGTAGAGTCATCACTATGAGCAGCACCTCTCATATTACACACACACATCATTTTATACATTATTATAGAAAAATATTGATTATAGCCACTTTAACAATCACAGTGAAGAATAACTATGATCATTTAATGCTTTCCCTGATTTTTTATCTCAAAATTTGTTTGCATGGGGACAAAAACTAATAAAAGGCTACTATATTTCTGCTGGGTAGTGCACAGCAGTGCCCAGCAGTAACTATAATAGAAAATATAGTAGCTGTACATTTTATCTGAACAGGACTTTAAGAGTCAGTGTAAAATCCTGCGATTAATGACATGATAGACATGAGGGAGG
Organism: Thunnus maccoyii; assembly: GCF_910596095.1. NCBI lineage: Eukaryota > Metazoa > Chordata > Actinopteri > Scombriformes > Scombridae > Thunnus > Thunnus maccoyii. Next base: position 21,940,600 of record NC_056547.1, read on the forward strand.
CCTTGTTTAAAGTCAGCATCTGCATATGGCAGAAGGAACAAGTGGAGTTACGGGCCTCTAGTCGACCGTGGGTGGCCAAAGGTATATGGGAGGAGAACTGGTGCGCCAGTGTAAATGCAGAGCCCAGTGTGAGCAATAAAAGAGATATTTACTGTAAATCTTCCACAGCTGTGGGAGCGATAAACATCACAAACACAATCAGCTGCTGCTTTAGTGCTGCCTACGCATCTGTTCTTCTCCAGGGGAGACAGAGAGAGTGAAAAAAGGAGAGGAGAGAGAGTGAGGTGGGCCAATCTATGGCTTGCTCTGCATTGTAGATACATTGAAGATAGTGTCTACTGTGAGTGGCTGAATGTTAAGACAGGAGGGAAGACCGGGGTGTGGGTTTCTCTAGGTCAGAACTCTATGGATTTTACCACTGATATAAATGTAAGCGAGAGAATCCAGAGGTTTATAGAATTAAAGAAAAGACAATGAAAAATGATGTCACTATCATTCCAATTCAGTCAGTTACTTATTTAAGATGTAATCAATTACATTCACCTTCTCTTTTGGTGCATCAGGCAAGGTGGTCATGCTACATGTGCCCTTTTTAACAAAATAAATTAAAAGTAAATTTAATCATAGCAAAAAACAAAGAAGTGCGAACTGAATAGAAGGAGTACAAGGCATACATAAGGTATGAGCATATATATATATGCAAAATAAGGCTAATGGAGGGAACTGTCAGTAGAATTATTTGTGGTTTTTCAGACCCCTGAGGAACTATGGTTTAGCATGAAAAAAAGTGAGAGGTCCAGGCCCTCTAAAAAGGTATAAAGTGTGACATGAATCTGTGCTACTGCTGCTTTACAAGCAAAGTTAACTTTTTAGATTTGAAGTACATTTTAAAAATGGTGTATCACTACATGTATCAAGTACATGATGTACACATCTCTCCTATCTAGAGGATAACAGCATTGCCTACATACAGTATTCCTCATCAAGTTACTTTTTAAAGCTTTTCAAAGCCTGGAGGGATCTGTCCATGGTGCTGAGTGTCTGTGTGTAGTAAGCACATAATGACTCCAGCAGCCAAAACACCAACAGATATATTCAAGCAAACAATGTAGGCGAAATTACGTTTTACTCAATTACAAGCAATATAACCACTTTGACAACAGGACAGTACCTTTATGCATGTACATGGAGTCAAAATGTATTTCTGATAAATACATTTTGTTTGAATGGTTTTAAGTCTGTTTTTTGCTAATGATTGTATTAAATTATTATTAAAATTAGCATTAGCATTATCACAGTTAACCACAGACTGTAATGCACTGTGCTAACCAAGCTAGCAGCTAGCAGCTAGTGTTAGGGTCAGCTTCACCCTCTCATCCAAATACTTCTGGCTCCAAAATTCCAAGCTGGCAGTGGTCACACTGCAAACTCGAGGCTATAAAACTGGAGTCTACAAACCAATGGGTAACATCACAGTGTCTATGTTCCTTTTTTTTTTTTTTTTACAGTCTATGGTTCCAAACATAAAACACATCAGCTCCTGTGCACCAATTTTACCTGGAGAGACATAGTACATGCAGATGTTTAGAACAAAAACTGGTAAAAACAACTATAGATGCTCACATGAAGGGCACACTCAGTAGGTCAAGTCACATGGCATCAGTGCCAGGGCAAAGAAGACTGATGGAGGGGGAGCTTGATGAAGGTGAGAGCATGCCATCTGTGCAGCTCTCACAATTTCCCACCTCACTGATGCACAACACATCTACCCTACTACTTCTCTCTTCTACTTCCCACCTTCTCTCAGTCTTCTCTCAAGCTGGCCACCATCCATCTGTAACACCCCCTCTTGCGCACACCAGTCTATTTCACACACTCGTGTGTTGTTCTGCAAATCAGTCTGTGTGTGTAATTTGCCTATGTATTTACTATCACATGTATTCCCAGTTGTAAAACACCAGGAAGAACACCAGTAATTGCAAGGTTTCCTAATTGACTCAAGGGTCACTGACATCAATTGGTAGTTTACAACAATAACCGGGCTGTGAAAATCTCTTTTCAATTTACAGTAGATGTAGAGAGAATGGAGGAGGGGTAGAGATAGGAAGAGAGTGACCTCAGTGCCATACAATCACTGATAAACATCCCCTATGGCAAAGAAGAGGTCAGCACCCAGCGACGGGCAGTGAGATTTTATCTGGAGAGTAAACCTGTCTTGGGAGAAGGAGAATTTCTTGTGCACAGGCCCATTTACCAGAAGCAGTGGAGAGAAATGTGGAAATGGGTGCAGGAAGACAGAGAGAGAGTAAGAGAGAGAGAAAAGGAGGGCTTAAAAGGAAAATCGAATGAAAGGCAGGTATTTCACACCCATAAGGAAGAATACAGACAGTCTTCTAACCTATTGCATCTCAGTGAGAATACGCACTTGCTGAGGTGACGTACTCCAAGGTCTTCTTCTGACCTGTAGTAGACTATTGTTAAACCTCATTTATCCTCTACTCCCATAGTAGTGTTGGGAAAGCCAAATGGGCATATGGGCATTACATCTTTAAAGCCTTTATTTGTGTGTTTAAATGGTGAAAAAAAAAAATCTATTACAATATGGGAAAATTGTCAGCTGATCTCAGTACATGCTGATGGCATCTGGTAGATCTGCTGCATGCTACAGTATGCATTCTTGCAAGTGTTTTACAGTGTAACCTCAAATGTTTAAAGTTATACAGTATGATACATTACTGTTCTGTTTTGGCTTTATTTATCTATTTTTGCCAAAGGCTGAAACTGGAACTCTTAAAGATATCCTACAAAGCAAATACTAATGCAAGTTTAAACTAAAATCTGAATATATTTAAATATCACATCAAATAAACTACTATTAATACACAGAGATAGGAAAGCTTGTCTTTGCACTGAACACTCTCTAGGCAACTAAATATTTATGGCTGGAGTACAATAATTGCATGGGGGCAACTCCTGCTATCTCTGTTGACTTTGTGTTTTTTGCACCAGAGCTTGTTACGTTAGGTCTCTGCCTGTGTGAAGTTCCTCAGCCTGAAGCATCCAATTATTGCCAGGGACTGTCAGTGGACTTGTAACATACATATGCTGTGAAGTTGAAATGAAACAAATGTGGTGTAACAGAACAAAGGCAATTTCTTTTCCTGTGACCCCTTTCATATGTTTGCAATTATAAGGATCACCAAGACATCGAAATAGAATATACACTGTGATATGTCTTGTTTCTTTTCTGCGCTGCACTAACAAGAGATGGGGCTGAATTACAAAAGAAAATGTGTTTGTCTTTGAAGTACAGATCAGCAGTAAAACGTCCAAGGGTGGCTTTTGATCACTGAAGCCTTCATGTAATGTAAGTTGCCCTTTTACTAAATCCCATCGCCTTGTGAGAAAATAAAAATACTGTGCGATCATTACAAGAACTTTAAGATAAAATAGCATCCATTTACTCATCAAAACTGACACAAATTCGTCACCCAGGCGAAATAAATAAATCATCAGACTCTAATAGGCTATATCAAATAAAACTTTAAAAAATGTTTTAAATCCATAAATCCATGCACAAACAACTTTTAAATTGTGAAGAGTTGTGGCCAGTGGAGACAAAAACATTCAACAACCCGCAAGCTGGCCTCCCTGCATGTATCCCCTATCTTCAAGGTTATTGCCAAGCCATTTGTTGCGCGTTAGATAATTGACTCTTAGATGAGGGATAACCATGATTTATGGAGAAAGAGAATACATATTCCTCCATATCTCAGCGGTGATTTATGGCGTGATAGAGCCCAAGTGATGGCCATTTTATCTGATTGTACGTCATGCAAAGTAGTCGATCAAGTCTGCACAATCAGTCACACCTCGTCCCGGCTGAGATGACAAGGATGAGAGACAGGGGCTTCTCTCTCTGGATTTCTCTGGTCTACTTAAAGCTCTTTAAGGCAAGTTATTATATGCAGAGCTGGGTAAACCATGGCCAACTAAATCACACCCACTCCAAACACACACTGACCATGTGGAGGGATTTATGATCCGTATGACGAATAAACCTGAGGTCTTGGAGTGGCATTCGTCATACGCTGGAATGGTCTGTGCCGAGGCTCCACATTTAAAACATATTTGACCTTTTCATGTGCTTATTTTATTTTCAGCTCTCTAATGTACCTCGTTGGCGATTTTAAATGTTCAAATAGATTTTATATGTGGGTCTCTTAATCATAGTCATCATGCAGAAAGGATTTTTTCCGGTGGTTTCGTCATTTCTTTTTGAGTGGCCAATTCAGTCCCTACCACAATAAACTGAATATCAAGCCCTCTCCCTCTGAGAAGCTCAATATTTAATTTGACCATAAGTAACTGACAAGGAGAAAACTTTAACTCCCTCTTGACCTTTAGGATGCAGATCCTTAATACTTGCTCAGATACCGTGTATGAGTGTCTGAGTGTGCTTGGGAATGTGTGTCTGTGTGCGACGGTGGCCCCATTAATTATTAATTCTCCATGTCTAATTCAGGATCCTGTCCTCTCATATTCTGGGGAGTGTTCTCTTCGTGTTGGGAAAGAAATGGAACTATAGGTACAATAGAAGCCTGAGTCCTTGTTGAGATGATTTGCTCTAGATACCTACTGTCCTTTCAGATTTAGCACTGGATATTTGGCAACCAATTTAAAACTCCTCATACTACCTTTAATCTAACCAGCAGTCTTCACACCCAGCACTGATTCAATTTATTAACACTGCCTGTGGCTGTACCTTTCTCCAATTATTTGTCATATTAACCTTTTTCTTGCCCCTGGCTCTCACTGCCTCTGTCCATACCCTTATCACATTGTTTTCTTCTTTTTTCTTTACTGCCTTTGTTTATGTGTGTACTTTCCAGATGTGGAACTCTACAATTCCCTTTCCCCAAAGTCAGATGTATCCATAATGCACATTTCTGCTCAAAAACCATGTGCTAGCTGCAATCTCACTGCTCATTTTCATGCCAAACTGCTACACTCTTCACTGATGAAAATCACTGGAATAAATCTTTTAGGTTACTTTTAAAAAGCAGACACATCCGCTCTACCTAGGGGTGACTACAGTGTGTGCTGAGTGATCAGGGGAGTCACAGTGGGGAGCTTACCAAGTATTCCCTTTAACATTGGTGGATAAAAGAATATATAAAATATATATAAAAGAAGAGAAATGTGACGAGAGTGGACTATGTGTTTTAATTGGATTTGTGCAAATGATGGGGAATAGATTTCTGCTACTCAACATGTCCATGCAAGGTATCTGATTTCAGGTTGTGTTCAGACCATTTTGTTGCATACAGCCCCAGGCTCTTGTCAGGTTTGTCTGCATCTGCGTGTGTCATATGGTTCAAGAAAGAACTATAATGTAAGGCAGGAAGACAGGAAGCAGGAGTGATGTGTTGCATTAAACTGGCAAGCAAATGATCAATAATAGATGAAACTAAGCAAAAACTTGCTAAAGGGGAGCTTCTCAAAATCCCCAGTGATTTTCATTGTTAGAACATCCTGTCCTTGAATGACCAGTGATCCTGTCTGTACATATTGTTCTGGATTTTAATGGTTTCGACTGTACAGTTCATATGGGAAAGAAGTTCTGAGTTGCCATATTGGGAAAATGTAAAGAGGAGCTTGATATTGATGAGCAGGTAAAGCAGATGGTTTATGAGACACTGGAAAAAGAAAAGAGGAATGGCTTTCTGGCCAATTTAAAAGCTACTTATGTGGTATATATGAGATAATAGGAGCTTAATTATTTTTTTTATTTGCAAGAAGCCCTCTCTGTCACTCCAAATCAAGCATCTGTCTCTTTGAGGAACACAAGCCAGGTTCAGGTCTCACTTTCATGCCATGCAGACTTCTAAAATCTACAAACCTGATGGTGCTCTGTATTCAAATGTAAAACATGGATACAGTATTCATTCTAATTCAAAGATCATGTTTCTAAAGTATAAGTTGAGCCATGTAGTTTATAAACTTTTAAAGGGATCCCCTCGCTTTCAATATTTTCTTTTGCATCATCTTTGTTTACTCATTTACCATGTTTCTCTTTTTACATAGCACAGATATGTCATTTCAGCATTTTCTCCTCTACTATTGCAATTAAAAGTGAGCTATGAAACCCACAAACTTTTAGCAAGATTAAAGATCGTTGATGTTCGCAAAGCATTACAAAGTGTCCCAGAGGATGTTATAGTTAGTTATAGTTATAGTTTTTATTTCTGGTATTATATTAAATACAAAACTAATGTTGAAGTTTAAAGGAAGTTATCTCTTATATTGTTCATTGTATAGTTAGTGTACTAAACTTAATCTAAACACAAGAAAGCTGCTGTTTGCTCTGCCACTTGGAGAAGGCAGTAAGTTTTAAGCTACAGGGACTAATGCGGGCTTGATGCAGAGACACTGAAGTCACCACCATGTAAGACCAGCCATTAACTCCACATTTAACCATGAAATGAAAACTCAACAGGAGGCAACAGTTTATTGCAGGTCAGTATGCCCATGCTCTCCCTCTCCCATTCCTCTTTCTTGCTTCGACTCTCTCGGGCTCCTCGTTGAGAGGATTTATATAAATGTTTTACTTGGGCAAGTAAATCCTGCAGTGAGGAATGTCAAAACAGGATAGTGTCCACACAATTTTTCACTGTGACAGACACATATACCCAATATATACTGCATATATCAACATACACAAGTAAAATCACTGAAAATATGTATACACCCTATACATAAAATATATCAAGACACACAAGCACAGACATGAAGATGTGTACTGTGAAAATACATACTCACACAACATCCCATGCTCTCCTTCTCATTCTGATTGACAATATTCCAGCCCAAACCCCTGTAGATATCATTTGCAGGTTCATGCGCCCATGCTGTCAACTTTCAGGGTTTGCCTGAAACAAGAAATGAGATGGGCGTCAACAGCAAAAAAACAACACAGCAACAACTCTGTATACTCAGGGCAGCACTCTATCTGCCAACCCAGGCCTTGGCAACACACCTCTGCTCTAAGATGGCAGCACCAACCCTGTGGTGCAGCAGGGTTCCCTGTGTGAAACCTGATCAGACCTTTTCTCCATGTTGTGCTGTGTGACAGGACACCCTCGACTTTGAGGTTAGGCCAGTTTTTCCACCTTAGCCTGAGGAAGAGAGAGAGAAAGACTGTCGCTTGTATGACCAATATAGTGGTATTTTAAGTATTAATTATTTATTAACTATTTTAAGTATCTAGTATTTAGTTAGTAAGTATTTAGTAAGCTTAATCCTAATATTAGAATGCTAACATGCTAACAATGTAAATTCTCACATGTTTAGCAGGTATAATGTTCACCATCTTATCATAGCGTGCTAGCATACTAACATTCACTAAATAGAACTAAACACAAAGTATAGCTACGGCTGATAAGAATGTCATTAGTTTTTTAGGTATTTGGTCATAAACTAAATTACAATGTTGATCTGATGATGGTAATAGAGGACAAGTCAGTGGATCACCAAAGTTATTAAAATGAATTCTGAGGGGGTCATGAATGTGTATACCAAATTTCATGGCTGTCTGTCCAATAGTTAAGTTTCACTATACAAACTGTCGACCTCATGACGTCAATAGAGGAAAAGTCAGGAATCACCAAAATCATTAGCTAGTTCATCTGGTAGATGTTGAGATAATTCACCAGACAAGTGAAATGTTTGACCTGCTGGTGGCCCAAGAGGAAAGGTCAGGGGATCACCAATGTCACTAGAATTCATCCTCTGGGGACCATGAATGATTGCTCAAAATTTTACTGCAATCCATCCAGTAGTTGTTGTGATATTTCAAGTGGTGGACCGACTGACCATCAGACCAACAGTTGTGTAAATTACATTTTCTGAAGATGTAGGTCAAGAATCACTCTTGACTGCACGGCAGCCAACATGTGTGTGTGGATTTTTTTTTTTCTTTTTTAACTTCACTCCAAATGCACATGCAAATCTCACTTTCAGCGGAATCCAAGTGACACACTCTCAACTCAGGCCTGGCAGCCATGCCTTAAAGCAGACAAAAGCAATCCATGTCTACTTAAAAGAGTATTCTGTTGACTGTGCTGCCACTATACTGCTTGGTCACCTCTTTCACTTGGCCTTCCATGAATGAGGGGAGACTTGACAATATCCATCTCTTCATGCATTAATGGTACTAGTGCTGCTTGGCAAGACACTCAGCTTCCCCTGTAAAACAACAAATTAAAAAAACATAAAAAAAAAAACCTTGCCTCTAATGGTAAGTGTATTCAACTTTAGAAATGTCTATTATACCATCAGTGTAGCTATACACTTACTTCCCTAATTACTCCTTTTTCTGGCATTTTTGTTTTTCATTTAATCCATTAATTACAGAGGCCTTGCCCAGAAAGTGGCTAATGCTATCTAAGTACGAGCATGTCAACACATTCACTGCTGGCTGGACCATATAGTCTGTGTGAGCCAGACTACTTATTAGTGATGTTCGGCAGAATCTGAAAGTTTAATGGATTGTTGTGAATGTCCTTGCCAGGCTCAGCTTTTTAAAGTGCTTGTGTTAATTTTTTCATATGCATCCACCTGTTTGGGATGTACAGAGGAGTCCATCATGAAAATCTATTCATTTTCATTATGATTCAAAACTTACTTTCATTTTTCTTTCTGATATAAGCCTCGTTGATGACATATTTGGTTAAAAAAGTAATGTGTGGCCATGGCATATTCATGTGTAGAGACAAGCCTGAGGCCCTGACTTAGTAATGTGTGAGAACAACATCAGCATGTTACATGTGGTAAGAACATTAGTATGACATGGCCTTACTTGTCCTTTCCATATTATGCATGACAGTGTTATGCATGACAGTACCGTATTGTATCTACTTAGGTAGTGGTCTGGCACCCCAATATCCCTCTGACATGCTTGTGAGCTATGAATCAGCTAGACTCCTCAGGTCATCTGGAACAGGATGTCTGGTTATTCCCTGGGTCTCCACGAAAATTGGTGAAGCTGATTTTAGCTTTTATGCTCCAAGCCGCTGGAACATCCTACCCAATCACGTCTTTAAAAAACTAAAAACTAAACTGAAAACATTCCTTTTTAGCTGTGCTTTTCTGTAGTCTGGTTTGCTGGTCTTAATTATTTTATTTTATTTTATTCCTACTTTTTTAATGGTTTTAACTCACATGTCATATTTTTTACTGGTCAATTGCTGGTCTTAATTATTATTAGATTTAATTTATTTTAGTCCTATTTCTTAATGGTTTTTAACTCACATGTATTATTTATGTGTTTGTTTTAATTGTTTTGACTTATGTCTAATGTTTTATCTTGTAAATTATCCACATACTTTTTGTGGCTGTAGCTTCGGTGGTAGCTCACGCTCTGTGAAGCACATTGTGCTTCCATCTGGAATGAAATGTGCTATATAAATAAAGTTTTGCCTGCTTGCTTACTTTGGCCTATAACCGCTGTGGCATAAAAGATTGCCTGTGTGCTGAGTCAGATACCTGTGACTTCTCCTTCACACCAGTACTGTAAAAGCACAGCTGCTCTGTGTTTGGTCAATGAGAAATGAAGAATAATATTTTAGGACATTTTCAATAAATCTTTCCATCCTTTTGATCTTTTGTTGTGATTGCAGCCATTGCTTTTGTTGTTATAAATTTTAGGTTGGTGAGTGTGTTTTTTTTTAATCAGTTTGTCAGATGAGACTATATAAGCAAGTCAAGAGGTAGCAGTATCTGGTAGGGATATTGTGTCTTTTCTATAGATAGTCTTGACTATCTATAGATAGTCTTTACTATAGAAACCCTGTACACACAATGCAAAATTTGAGAGTCGACTACCTGAACAGACACCATTCAGATAGAATAGACTTTCTGTCAGCCATGAACACACCGTTAAGACACAGAGCATTGGGTACAGTCAGTGTTTTTTGACCTGTGACATATTTTGAGCTGTGCAGGTCTGCACTCGTCTCCTTGACCACAAGCAGTAAGTTGAACTGACTAGTATTAAGGCATCTACAAAACTCAGCCAACATTGTTATTAAAAATGAATGACTGTCTACTCTGCAAGCACTTTTGCAAGATTCCCACAAGTGTGTATGTACTGTATGCACAAAGCAGTATTTAATGTCTACTGTGTAGACCTTTTGTAACAGAGACAATTCTGATGAACTGATTCTAGATTAAGATGCTGTTAACTGTCCTCAAAAGTTTTGTGTTGGTGTTTGACATTTTCTTCTAAATTTCTTAATAAATGTTCCTGTGGTGATAACCAAAGAGGAAGAATAATAATAATGTACTAACAGACGTGCTCCTTAAAGAGGTTAGACGTGGGAATGAAGACACTGATAGTGAGAGGGAGCTTCAGCAGAAGCCTTCTCATGGGTTTTAAGGTCAGCAGCAGCAAACAACATCTGTTGTTGAGAGCACACACACAGCCACCAAAAGCTCAACACACCAAGGATCTTTTAAGGACATTATTACTATTTTTCTATTTTTTGTGGTGTGTGTGTCCATGTGTGGGGTTCAAGAAATAAAAACTCATTTCTGTTCTGTCTAGATGCTTCCTTTTTTTTAATTTCTTTTGGTGGTTCAATCATCTGATTTGCTTTTTATCCCAAATATTTACTGTAATTTTTGCATTTTTTTGTGAAACAGAACACAAATGTTTTATGTGTGTGTATTTAGGTTTCTCTACCCAGATTTCACAGCTTATGTAATATATTTCATCAGAGATTCTAAAAAAGAATCTTTCAGTTTGAAAGGATGCTAGACAAATGAGTTTTCCAACTGCAAAATGTGTTTGTGATCATATTCTAAACAGGTTTTTGTTACCATCTTACCAATTTGCTATTAAACACAATAACCCAGTCATAAGAGAATAAACAGTGTAGCATTCATAACAGCTGTTTAAGTGACAAGTATAACTTCAAGTGTTTTATTCTATTGCTGTAACAAACAAATGTTTTTTTGTTGTTTTCTTTAGTGCAAAGCAATTATCCAAGGTTATCAGATAAGAAAGACCAACCATGTCCTCATGTCACACTTAATTGTACTCACTAGACTTCATATCTGTAATGCTAATGTGTTTATATGAATCTGTGCAGTTCTGTTTCCATTGTGTGTGCATTTGACCTTTTCTGCTCATTTTATTTATTTATTTATTTTCATTCTTTTTTTTTTCTTCCTATCACCTCCTGCACTGAAGACCTACACCATCCTGCCAAAGGCACCACTCCAGGGGGCTGAACTGTTGGCTCTCAGCAGTGGTGGGCAAGTGCTTTTTCATTTTTCACAGTTTTACTGTATTTTTGTTCAAAATGGAATCACAGAACATTTTGTGCTTTATTGAACTTTATACTTCCAATATCTTGCTCCCAGACAGATGTGTGCATTGAGGTAATTTCAGACAGACAAACAAGTAAAGGTTTAAATCACTTACATTATTTGAGTCCTTTGTACATCACAGTTTAGTGGTGCAGATAATGCAAGAAATTCAAATGAAATAAGAAAAAAAACAAGATTCATTTTTCAGGTAAGATCAGCGACTCCAAGCATAGTGAAATATTAAATCTGTGATGTATAATTGATCCATCGCTCTATTAAATACATTTTTTGCCTTGTAAAATCCCATTAGTGCACACCAGGTCTTGAGTTTTGTAATGCTAGTCATGCCCTAGTTCGATGTTCTCCTTGGTCTGAATATTTGGCATCCTCAGACTCAATACAAAGTTGATCACATATAGTAACACATGCTTTCAGTCAAATGGCAGGAATTTGATGCCAGAATTCCACGTGTTGATAATCCTCACTTTGAGAAAAGAATGCATAATTTAACATGATACCTAACTTCAGATTCCCCAGAGCTAGGTATTCTATTAGGGCAACCACTTTCATGAATCTAATTACTTTACCTCTAGACTTATATTGTCCTTAACAGATTCAGAATGTTCCTCAAGCAAAACCTCCTTCCCATCAGTCTTTATTGTGTTTCCTGACTGCCCCTCATTCTTCTTGTCAACAGTGTGCTACTGAAAGCCTATCCTAAGGCTCTCAGAATAGGCGAGGCTTATGCAGTGTGATGAGACTTGTTTTTCATACTATGTTGGCCAGTAAACAAAATGAAACATTTATGAGAGTTTTATGCATGGCATCAGAAGGACCACCGTCTGTGGCTGGATCTGGGATATAATTTGCCTCTCCCTACCCGGTCTGACCCCCTCCTGCTGTGGGCGCTGGGCTAAAAGCAGTGCTGCCTTGTTAGCTCACTGCAAGAGGAGGCAGCAGGTCACTACGGCTGACAACATACCTTTGAACTTGTATACCCATTCTCTCTCTCTCTCTTTATTTTCGATCCCTGCTTTTACAGCCACATCGATCTTCATCTTTCATCCTCTAATTTATCCATTTATCTTTTCTCTGTGGTAGTCATGGCTGCTACTCAAATGGTAGCTACAATTATGACTGTGCAATCACAATCTAGTATGTTCCAACATCCAACATGTAAACAAAACAAAAATGTAAAGTCCCAGTGAAATGATCTGTCCGACGGTCGTAAACCACTTAATTTAGCTACTTAACTCCGCAACTGATACCACCAACCTCAGTCAAAGTGGCTGAGGAGAGTTTCTGTTTTTTGGGTACTGCTCCTCTGAGTCCAACCTGTTCCAATCCACCCTCCTCTGTTGGGCCAAAGTTGATACAGAGCCATCAATTCCATTAAGCACTGGCCTGATACACGAAACTAAATCTCCCCTTTAGAACAGGTCTCTGAACCCGATAAGAGCTGGCAAGGAAATAGACTGAGTTGTAATTCATGATATGTCACCGTCTCAAAGTTTCCCTGCCCACCTTCTCCCCATAGATAACTCCAGACAGTTCTACTTTGTGACTTAATTACAGACTGTGGTAAGTCTGAGATAAAGTCATCTTTTACAGGGGGATTTAGTTTGTCCTAGACTTAAAGCACAAAAATAGGAAGGCTGAGCAGATATTGAATGTAACTATTGATTTCTTCAATTGTTCTAATAAAAACTACACAACCACCTTCTATGTTATTTCCTTGATGATTTCCTTGGTTTCCCATCCACTAACCTAATAAAGAATGTGGCTCATGTTCTCACAATACCAAATAGAGACAATTCTCTGTCTTAATTAGCATCTGCTTTTGTGAAGAGGAGTGTGTTTGCCAATATGCAGATGCCCTCCTGCCAGTATACACTGGTGTATAATCACACATGACCTTGTTCTGTATGAGTTCAAAAGATGTTGAACAGCGAAGAAAAGTGGAACACCTTATATTACTGGCAGACAAAGACCCACAGGAGGTTAGCCAGCTCAACTTTTCATATATAACAAAACTGAGCACACCCCTGTGCAATATCACTAAAATGTTAAATGATTCAAAATAGTATCATCTTACAATAATTGTAGTATTTTTAGGGTAAAGTGTAGGTATTTGATTTTATTTATAATTAAAAACAAACAGGTTAGAAAGATTACGTTGAAAATACAGGTCTCAAAGTACAACCTCAGTGCAACAATGAGTACACCTGTGACCACTGAAACAAAAGTGAGAAAAACTGTGACTTCCAATTCAGACTAATTGCTTGAACAAGGTTATAAAACAGCCTGCGAACGCCACAACTTTCTCAGTTTTGGCCTGGGTTGTGTCTCATGCAACATGGCTCCACATGGTAAGGAATTGCCTGAACAAGACAGAAAACCAGATTGCGAGATTTCATAAAGATGGGAGATGATACAAGATCATCAATAGGCTACTAAAGATAAGCCAAAACACAGTTGTAGCGGTGGTTAGGAGGTACAGGAGGAACCATACGACCGATAACAGGTGCAGTGGCCATCCTCGAAAAATTATGGCACTCACAATTCGCTATTTATGCAAACTTGCATTGAAAAACAGACAGGCAAGTTCTTCTGACTTGGCACAAGGATTATCTGTGGAAATTGGTGTTTCAGTGACTGCTCAGACAGTGTGAAGGACATTGCATGGAGTCAAACTCTACAGGCAACGTCCAATAAGAGAACCATTGCTTACAAAATGGCACAAAACTGCCAGATTAAACTTTGCCAAAGAACATGAATAAGAAGCCTGATGAATACTGGCAGCACATTCTTTGGTCAGATGAAACCAAAATAAATTTGCTTGGATCAGATGGGGTCCAGCATGTTTGGTGTGGACCTGGCCAGGACTACCACAGTGACTGCACAGTGCCGACTGTGAAACGTGGAGATGGGAGTGTGCTGATATAGGGCTGCATGAGTGCAAAAGTTGTAGGGGAGATGACATTTATAGATGGCACTATGATTGCAAGTTTGTATACCCGAATACTGCATAAAAAGATGACTCCAACAGAGCAAAAATCACACAAGTTTTTAAAGAAGTAAAAGTGAAAACTATGAATCCAATACAACAACTTTGAGTATTTTAAAGCGTAAGGTAGAGAAACAAAATCCCTCCAGCAAAGAGCAACTGAAAAGGATAATCTGTGAAGAATGGCAGAACATCTTTTCACAGATTTGTTCTAGACTCATCCATGCCCAGGAGGATTGAATCCATCATCAAAAATAAAGGTGGGCATACAAAATATTAAAAAATAAAGGAATGGAGTCTCACCACTGAAGGGTGTGCTGACTTTTGTTGCAGCTCATTCTTAAATATGGACCTTTCATTATGATTTAATCAGTAAAAAAAATCTTTTTTTGAAATGAATTGGCTTAATTCCTCTTGGGTTTTGTCTAAAAACAAAATAATTGTATTAAATGGACAGGATTTGTGATCATTTAACATTTTAGTGATACTGACCCAGGGTGTGAGTTTTGTTATATACAGTACTGTATGTCTGATTAAGACATCTCAGAAACCTTTAGAAGCTCAACATGCTAACATCAGCATGTTAATATGGTCACAATTACAATGCTAACACGCAGATGCTAGGTAGATATAATACCATCACCACAATCTTAGTTTCATGAGTTAGCATGCTAACATTTGCCAACTAGCACAGGTGAGGCTAATGAGAATGTCATTTATTTTGCAGGTATTGGTCATAAACCCAACTATATGGAAAGAAAAAATTTAGCCTGATGATGGCGCTAAATGACATGTTAAGGAATCACCAATGTTATTACAATCTTGAGGGGGACATGGACATCTGTACCAAATTTCATGGCAGTCCATCCAGCAGTTGACAATACATTTCAAGACAGGGTATCACCAGACTCTTTGGTAGACATCTGAGGGACCATGAAAGTGCAAAATTTTGTGGTAGTCCATCAAGCAGATGTTGAGATATTTCACAGGATAAGTGAAAACCTTTACCTTCTGCTGACCCTGAATTTACTGTAAAGTAAGGGGATCACTGAAGCATGTAATGGATTCATCCATTTGGATATCTACACCAAATTTGATGCCAATCCATCCAACTTTTGCTGAGATAGTTCTCTAAAAAACAAAAATGTCAACCACATGGTGGCGCTAGGGGAAAAGCCAGATATCAGCAAAGTGAGTATGGTTTATCCTCTTGGGATCATGAATGCCTGTAAAAAATTTCGTGGCAATCCATCCAAATGTTGTTGATATTTCAGTCTGGACCAATGTGGCTAAAATGGGTCCATTGCTGAAATAACCACAACATAGAAGAGACATGCAAAAAAGAGAGAAAACACAGGTGAAACAAAAAGTAGTAAAATTCAGATCAAGAGTAAATCCAGATGCTGTCCTTGGAAATAAAATTTGTTACTTAAGATGAAACTGCGGTAGTTTTCAACCTGCACCCTATTTGCCCATCTTTTTGTGTCTATGCCACTAATGGGGACAACAGACTAATGGGGACAAAGTATTGAGTGAGAGTGCTGCAGCTGGCAGCCGCCAAATGGGCAATTGTGTCCCGTCAATCTACACCCACTAAAAGTGCTTGTTTTTGCCAGTGACAGGCTCAGGTTGTTATTATAAGTATCTGACAACATTATGGAAAGGACCATAGAGAGACATAAAACTTTTTCCGTTACCTTTTTTTTTGCTCTGGTCTATTTTTTATTGTGTCTAACCATGTCTCACTCAGGGAGAAGCCTCATTCTGAAATCTCGTGAGAGTTGTGTTGTTGAAATCAGCTAAATATTCAGCCATGACTTTGAAAATCTTTTGGATAACACTAAGCTACACTTTCTGTACTCCAACACAACAAACTCCTCCTGGCACTCCTCTCTCCAATTCTGTCATGACTAAATATGAACTTCAAAAATTGTTGTCCCCATTAGTCACTTAGACACAAAAAGATGAGAAAATAGAGTCCAGGTTGAAAAATATCAAAGTTTCCCTTTAACTGATCCTTACTTTATAAAGATGGATAAAGGAATCAATTCAGTCAGGGTAGAGTTTGGGCTGGGCATCAGCTGCTAAATCAAGAAGATTCACTAGGTTTAGCTCTGGAAAAAAAGTCCCAAATGGCCCAAATAATTCATACTGAAATTAGGGTGCTGCCTAACTTAAGCATGAAAAACCTCTCTTTGAATGTAAAGCACTTTGCTATATCTTAAATGTTCAGTTCTTTTATCCTCTAAAGAGTTTCTGAGCAGTGATACACCAATGAAAGCCATGGCATCATTAAAAATAGGAATAATATTATATTCTGACTGTATATACCAACTAAAATGATTTCCTCTGTGTTCTTGGATACATTTATCCAAAAGAGCAATTTCCTCCTTACCGTAATTGGTGAAAAAGATCAGAAAGAAAGACTCCAGCAATAGCAAACACACACTCCAGGAGGTTGATCATATTGAAACAAATACACAAGATTGCAAGAGTCTGACTACCAGAACTGCTTTTTTCTCTCCCACAAATAAAAAGCATTCCTTTTGTCTTATGGAAAGGCTACAGTCCAATGAAATGATTATTGTTTGCATGAATACACTGGGAGTTGAAAACTTTAGAGTGGAAATGCTGTGTTTGTGTGATATTATCTTTCAAGGTTTGCTGTCAGTCTCTAGATGCGATCAGAGAGGGAGAAAAAAAGTTGGAGCTGGATGTGGAACACAGTGTTCCCAGCGCACACTACAGAAACATATTTGATATTATAGTTGTTGGAGCTTGTGTACAGATTGGCCTGTTGGACAGACAAAATGTGCTACCGCAGAATTTAAATTTAGAAGGATGCTTTTATAACTTCATTCACTGTATAGGCCCCTCATCTTGTTATTCACTTTGAAAAGCTTGTGTTAATGATGTCATCTTTATGTATTACTTGATCGAAAGGAAAGTTCACTAAAACCTTAGATCTGGTTCTTATGTTCTGGCAAGAAACCAGATGAAAATACAAAGAGCAAATACTGCCACAAGTGTCTGCTTCCAGCAGCTCATTATATCAGTAATTATGTCAGTAAACAAGTTCATGTTTGGATGAAAATGGACAGAAAATAAACAGTGTCCAAGTCCGCTGAATCTTATCCCTCAACAGCATCAGCTTGCATTTGGAGTTTTGGGTCAGACATACTTTCCCAGCCCCTTTTTGCAGATGGTGATTAAATCTTTAATTGTCAAGGGGAGGCAGGACTGCAGTGCAGGGAGAGGAAAAACTGGCAAACAGATTTTTAATTATGGACCACTAAATTAAGATACCCAGATTCAGTCTCGTATCTCTGCTGATCTATTCCTCTCTTACCCTCTCTCTATTCCTCTCTCTCTCTCTCTCTCTGCCTCTCCCCACCCCAATGCCCCCTGGCTCTGATTGTATCACTCATTCACAGAGATCATCAGTCATTTCCAGTCACCGTACAACATGGCCGCATATCATAACAGCCCAGGAATGAGAGAGGGAGGGACAGAGAGATAGAGAGAGAGGAAAATGGAAAATGGCGAGGAGAGGAGAGTCTTCCAAAACCTGAAGAATAATTAAGGTTGCTAGTCAAGCAACACTCCCAGTGTTTCTTCAGAAAGATGTTTAAAAGCTGGATCACTTACAGTACGAACAAGACATGTCGTTTAAAAGTATACACAGGACGTTTGTTAAAATAATTCTAATTATACATTCAGCAAATTCGTGTATGCATGGCTCGTTTTTGTTATCACTCATTATGGAAGGAAGGAGTCATTCTAATACACTGGACACCATGCTTCAGTTGTTTAATAGTCCTTGAACGCAAATTAAGACTTTTGAGTTTGAAATGTGACACAAGGCAGAATACCAGTGTGAATATGGAGTGTTTAAAAAAACATGTGAACATCTTTTATGCCTCACTCAGCCCCACAGGCTCAAAATGATTACTGGATATCAAATTGCTCTCAACATGTCTAAAATCTGTTGCCTGAACAGACACAACAATTGTGCGAAAAGTGTCCAATCAGGGTGCCATGTCTGAACATTAACATTCGGTATCAACATACAACGTTAGAATCCATCAAAACAGACTCCATTTATTACACACACACACACACACACACACACACACACACACACACACACACACACACACACACACACACACACATACACACACAAAGACATCAAGCAGAAAATCAAGACCTTTCTGGTATCGTCTTTTTCTGGTGAGTGATGGATTTAATTAGATATTTAGGTGGTAGGTGAAAAAGACTGCTTATAATTTGGTGCTGTGCAGTAGTAGTAAACATATGCGGCAGTAGGATTTGATATGTAAAACAATTTACGTAAAACAATTTTAAAATTCTTTTAAAAAGAAACCTGGCATTATGTTGCTTCTTCTAAAACAAAGTTATGAATGGTTGCTTTGTTTCCCAGCTTAATCATGTTATCACGCTCTATTTCATTAATTTCACATAAACCTTGATCCTTAATTTTCTGTATACAGTAACGAAAGAGAGACATTTGTATCAGTACATCTTGAGCTATATGTCTAGGTAAACTAGAAATACCGCCTCGCGGTTGTATGCCTCCACCAACCAGTTAAGTTGCAGTTTACATCTATGTCTGCCCAGACTCATATAATATTTGTAGTGATGCCTTTGAAGGAATTTAATCAAATCACCGCAGTTTCAAGGTGGGAACCCAAGATTAGTGTCACCAATTCAGTATCTGACCAAATGTGAAACATGGTCACAATCTCTCCTTCTGTTCCTGAGTTATGGCATTGAATAATGGCCAGAAGTGTTTTTGCAGAATATTATGATGTCACAGTGAAGTTAAGCTTTGACCTTTTGGATATAAAATGTCTTCACTTAATCATTTTATCCTGTTAGACATTTGTGTGAAACTTAGTCATAATTAGCGTAGGAATTCTTGAGTTATAGCCAAAAACGTGTTTTGTGAGGTCACACTGACCTTGACCCTTGACCACAAAATTCTAATCAGTACATCCTTGACTACAAGTGGACGTTTGTGCCAGATGTAATGAGATTCCCTCCAGTTTGTGCCAAATTTGAAGAAATTCCCCCAAGGTGTTCCTGAGATATCGCGTTCATGAGAATGGAATGCACGGATAGACGGATGGGCAACCCGGAAACAATAAAGCCTCCGGCCATAGCTGTCATCAGCACGGAGGCATAAAAATATACAGTAGCTTGTTGCTATTACAGTAGTAATTCTTGAAACTAAAACAGCTTAATTTTCTAATTTTAAAATATATGGTTGTGTCAACACCACAAAGAAAAAATTCCCCAAATCCACTGTTTTGTTTTAAGCTGCCAAGGAGGGTGAACCTTGGCGAGCAGAGTGAAATGTTGTTTTAAACAGGCAGAGTGAGGACAGCCTGCCACAGAGTTTGGGTCATCAGTGTGGTCATTAAGCAGACTGTAATGGGCCATGAGAGAGGCTGTTCTGCTCTCGCATCGAGCTGGCCGACCTGTGGATCGCACTGCCATTATCAGCCGATGGATCGCACCATTATGCCCTTGATGGAGGGGAACTCTGAGTATGTCTGGAGGAGGCCGAAAACGGTCACAGTATGCTGCAAATTTGCAGAGAGGGCACACTCATGTACATATGCAGACACACACATTTAAATGTATTATATATACATCCATATTACAAGGTTTTGCATATATTCATAAGTCTAGATTTAGTGAAATTTACACAGACAAGCTCGGACAATTCTAGATCTTTTACTTTTTTGTAGAAATGGTGACATCCAGCATCAGCCCCTGTCTCCTCTTCAGTTGTACTGTTTTGCTCTGCACCTGTGTTGTTCAATGAATTCACTTCAGTTCTTTTACTGTTGTTGTATTTCACAAAGAAAAGCTAAAGGTCATGGACATCTGCATGCAGCAGGGAAAGTCAAACGTGAGGGATCACACAGAAGAACGAGACAAAGATGGTAAGGGAGAGAATGACAGAAATGCATTCACCACTACAAACGCTAATCACAGTAAATGTCAACCCAGCCACTCACTCCTGCCATTCCTTCCTTATTTATTTCATTTCCTGCCACAGACTTGTCTGTCCGGGTGACTTCCTGACAAAATGAAATGTGTTTCTTTTGTCTAGATGCCTAATGAGGCAGCTTTCATAAAAAGAGAAGGAATAAAAAAAGAAATTCCTAGCTATAAGATTGTCTTGGGAAAAGAAATAGACCAGCAACTCTTATCTGTGGCAGTCTTGTATTCCAGTATTCACCATCTGCTCATTATTTCTTCACTCTATCCACTCTGTGGTAGTTGAAATATCATGTCCTAGGACAGAGCACACATAGGTTTTCATGTTTTATCTAAATAAACTGAATCCAGATCACTTTCTTCAATGAGATATTCATATAGGATTAACAAAAAGTGATGTTTTTTTGTAGACATAGCCTGAAAAACCTCCGTCCAAAAACATCACCAAACACCCTCTCATCCCTTGAAGTTATCCCACGTCTATTCGTCCAAGTTTTTGATGGCCAAGTATGTAGCCAGCAGACATTGCAACTCTCATTAATCTTAGAGTGACTTTCCTGGTGGGAGTTTGGGAATTGTAGCCTGTTATGTCTCTCTCCACATCTAGTGAGTGCTCAGTCCTGCTGCCAGCAGTGGTCCGAAGAAGCAAAGAGGAGGCCAGTCTCGATGGAGAGGGACGTGGGCAGCATAAGCCCACAGCAGCTCTAGGACAACACTCACACAGCGCAGCAGTTGGCCAGACAAACTGTGCTGAGAGTCAAACTCACTCAGCTGGCTTGTGGACCTCACTGATATTTAAAGCCTGTATGAGAGACAGCACATTTGGTGGGGAGATGATGCGAGCAGGGGTTAACTTTCTTCATAATTCAGAATATCAAAAGATAGTTGATTTCACAGTTAGGGATTATTTCTTGTCATTTCATCCTACCCTCCCTCATGCAATCTGCTTCATCTGTTTTCCTCTTTGTCTCTTATTAAGCTTTCACAAAGCGCACACAAATGTCTTATTTGCCTGCCAACCAATCAGAGCAGGAGGTCTGGACATGCCACTAATTGTGGTCATTTGGCCAACTCTTCTGGTTGCCAATAGAAATGAGGTTAGTATGGTAAATTTGCATGGTGCATAACACCATCCAATAAACAGGGATCTTAAAATGTTGCCAGAGTTCAACATTTACATGAAATTATTTCTTATGACCCGTTTTCTCATATCTTGTTATTTTTCTAAGGTAAAGCCATTTTGCAAACTTTCCATTGTTAGAAAATAAATAAATAAATAAATGCATTATATTTTACATACACTAATGATAATGGACTCAACATTTGATTTATTTTCACAAACCTACAATCTGCTTCTTAGAATTCAATTAAACTAAAACAAAATACAATCAACTGTCCGCATTCATGTTAAGACCAAAATTCATCATGCATGCTTTTTTAGTATTCAGTCAAAGTGATTGATCTGCATGTCAGCAGTAGAGGCATGCTAAGGTGAAATGGTCTTTTTCCAGTGCAGTCCCACCATGCCCTGTATCCTGACCTTTTGTCCAATTCATCAATTACTCCCCTGTTTTTTAAACTCATTTATACTGACCGCAGGAAAAAATAGATACAACATACTGTAACTCAGTGCATGCACATACAAACACACAGTGTTGCACACAGGTTCTGTATAGCCGCACACACCAACACATTCTTACACAAAATGATTAATGATCAGGCTTGAGTAGGTTCACTCCTCTATAGGCTGGACTGATTTCCCCCGTGTGACTAGAGTACTTTATTGCAAACACACTTAAACATTCACGTGGACATTTGTAATGATGCAAATCATCAAAAATGCTCACGTTGTACTCAAAATGTTCGACTTACTCTAGTGTTAAACCTGGTTGTATAACTTGAACTCTTATTTTAACATTACTCGACAGCAATGAGCAACAGGTGGCATATAAAAAGATAATCTGACAGACCATATTTTGAGCATAAGCATGTCCTGTTCTTAAATTTTAATAAATGTACTAAAATATTGCATCATTATCCTAAAAACACATTTGCCTTATACACGGGTGAGCAAACATTTAACATGCTGTCATTCCCCTGGGCGTCAATAAAGACGTGAGCTGTTCACATCTATCCAATAGCACGGTGACACATCTTCATCATCAGCCTATCATAATGCAGCTGTCTTTTTAAATATGTTTTCTCCCTCTCTGCCTTAGTGTTTTCATTGTGCCGTTTTGCGTGCCCCACCACCTCCCCATCACCGCCTAGTCTTTGCAGTTTCATCAGTGCATCACTTCATCAACCTCATCTGCCTTATAAGTCTCAGAAGTCATCAGCCACCACCAGTGTCCAGATTCCATGGGGGGATTTATCTCACTACTGCTCAGGACTGATGTCACTCGATTCAAAATCTCCCTGTCGAGTCTAAACACCAAAGACTTGTGACAACACTTAATCATCAATATCATCTGTATAATAAACAATACTTTTTGCTTCATTCACTTGTCTCTCCTGATTGAAATGTCTATACACTGAATATGAAGCTAAAAGCCAGGAGACTTATAGCTTAAACCACCCCCATAAACCAGAATGTGTTGTTTCTGAACTGTGGTTTTAATACAGTTCAAACAAACCAGATGTAACATGTCAATTAATAGTCATCCATCCATCCATCCATACATCCATTTTCCGCCACTTATCCGGGACCAGGTAATGGTTGCATCAGGCTGAGTAAGGAAACTCAGACATCCTTCTTCCCGGCAATGCCCTCCAGCTCCTCCTGGGGGATCCCAAGGTGTTCCCAGGCCAGGAGAGATATATAATCCCTCCAGCGTGTTCTGGGTCTGCCCTGGGGTGTCGTACCAGTCGGACATGCCCGGAACACCTCCAGAGGGAGGCGTCCAGTAGGCATCCTAACCAGGTGCCCAAACTACCTCAGCTGGCTTCTTTTAATGCAAAGGAGCAGCGGCTCTACTCTAAGCTCCTCGTGGATGTCCGAGTTCCTCACCCTATCTTTAAGTCTGAGCCCAGACACTCTCTGGAGGAAACTCATTTCGGCCGATCAATTAAGTTAGATCTTTTCTACCTTTGGTCAGAGCCAGGCTAGCAGTTTCCCCCTGCTTCAGGTGTTTATGCTAAGCTAAGCTAACAAGCTGCTGGCTCCAGCTTCATATTTAGCGGACAGGATAGTGGTATCATTCTTCTTATCTTACTCTGTGCAAGAAAGCAAATAATTCTCCAAATTGTCAATATATTGCTTTTATGATTGTAGGTTGAAAGGAGAAACTAATTTTACAAATACTTGTAAATTAATTTTAAAAGAAAAAAACACTGTTATATACATTTTAAACATTGATATACATTTTTTCTATTTAAAGCTTTGTTTTAATTCTGTCTGTATCTCTCTACCTGCCAGTGCTCCCTGATGCCTGTAGTACAAGAACAACTTGTAACAAATGACCCTCTTAGACAGGAGATGTCTGGCATAAAATTATTTATACAGATGTCCTCTGTGATAACATGGCAGCATCTTTGTCCCTCGCTCTCCAGAATGCCTACATGGCTCCCAAAGCATAGAACACACCTCAATTCATCACTTATGTGAGGGAAATTGCATTGCATACATGTCAAATTCCCGGAAGGTGTACAGAAAGTGAATCAAAAGACTGATAAATGCAAATACTAAGATGTGAACTACCATACAGTATATTATGTCAGTTATGAAGAAGAATGGATTCAAAAACACAGTAAACTGAGGTCAGTTGTGGAATACCAGACTGCCATTTCACACCTCTCCTTGTAGAGTTCATCATTATACAACATTCAGATCCATCAAGCTTGCTACTATTGAGTAAACCCTTTTCTCAGAATGGACATTTAGCTATGGAATTAACTTCTATTTTGATGCATCGCTTTGACCCTTGGCAGAGAGGGTGAGTGTGATTTGTGTACTACGTGTACTACTAGGCCATTGCTCTTATACTGTAATACAAACATGACAATGAATAGCTAAATTAAGACCACTTATTGTACATGTAAATACAGATATAGAGAAATCCATGGCAGCTTGCCATGACATACCCATATTCTATAGTGAACCTTTGGAAAGTCTCAGCGAGAAAGCCATTAACTGAGCTATGATGCTTGTCACCCCGCATTTGATCAATGCTTGGATTTTAAAGCCTCTTTTAAAATGTCACATCTACTTAATATCACATTATTCACCAGATAGAGTCCAGGCTTTTAAGGTTTTTCATGCCTTGTATAGTGGTAGAAATTCCTTCTCTCATGAAAATACCGGGGCAAATGTCACCTGAATGGTCATTTGTATATTGAACATCAAGGAGTTCATGCCATTTTAAATGTCCTTTTCACGTGTTATGTGAATGAGAGTAAATCTGCATTTTTGTCTTGAGGTTTATATCCAGGAAAATTACATTTCAGCTTGCAAATTGTTTGCGTAACATTGCAGGAAAAAAAATTAACCCCAGCCACTTATTCAGCTAAAAATGTGCAGGACATGCTACATAACACACAGAGTGTTACAATAGTGTGAAAAAAAGCACACAAACATGGCACTGAGCCCTTATTTGCTGCTCTTATTTTATCCTCCTCCAAGTACAGCACATGAAACTAGACAGCTTAACACTAGAGGGCTCACATGTATTGCCATACAGTGGAGGTCCTCTTTGTTGGGGTGGGTGTTTGAAATCTCCTGCCATCACACAGATGACTGTCCAGTGTATTATTGATTATGCTTTATTGTGTCAAAACATCCCTTTAATAGATGCAGACAAAGATCTACTAAGTAGATGGAATATAGGGTCTGGATTTATAAGCAACACTGCACATACTGAGGCAGAGGAATTTTCAGAAATTTAGATGAATTTAGAAGGATGGGGAGAAAGGAGGGAGAAAGGTGGCAGGGGGCATTTTAAGATTGGTATTAGTGTGTGCATATGTGTGTGTGTGTCTGTGCATGAGAGACTGTGTGACTATGTCTGTGTGTGCATTCCTGTGTTTCCTGATGTTCAAGTCTTGTAAAGTTTGTTTTCGTGTGCACGCTCTATCACACCGTCAAGTCAATCCTACATGGCAGCAGCGCACGTGTAAGCCTTAACAAACCGAGCAGCTGGTCTCCCCTGTGGGAGTCATTAGCAGTGAAGCTCATCCTTTTGTCACACACTCCAGTGTCTGTCCCTCACCTCTCAGCCCATCCTCGGGGCCCATCATGTTCCCTTGCACACCTGGCTTTACTTCCTTCTTCTCGCCGACTTCAAGGCTCCTCTGGCTGGCTGCTCCCATAGACACTGAGCTAGATAAATAGAAAGAGGAGGAGAGAAGGTGAATGAGCAAGATAGAGACAGGGTTGAATAAAAAAAACATAGATAGGGAAGGGGCAGACGGAGGGAATGAGGTCTGTCAGCTCTCCACAACCTACTATCAAAGTCCTGGAGGACACGTCCCACCCCCCATACTTCTCCTTGTACAGTTACTGTGGAGACAAAGAGAGCTCACTTTCCTCCTCTGCACCGGTTCCCATGTTATTTCCTTGAGTCCCTTGTCTCCCTCATCCGTCCATACAGCTGTCCTAGCCTGACTGCCTGCCTGCCTTCGCCCGCTGCCACTCTGCAGTCATGCCACAGGGAGAGTCGGTTATATGAAAGCCTCCTCTTTTCCCCTAATCTCAGCATGGCAGAGAGGCTGGAGCTGGCTTTGCTTCAGATACACAGACCCCCACTCGCTTGCCTGTGCCCAGAAAAATCTCTGCTCATACTTACTACTGACAGTATGCCAACGCACGCTCCACACCAGCCCAACAAGCCCCAACGCTTGTCTCTTTTGTGGCTCAGCTTTGACCCTACTCAACCTTGCGTGTGCTTATTAAGATGTAAATTCAAATTGTTAGTCTGGACTGCTATCAGTGTTTGTGAAATGCATTGGGGTACTAAGAGGTGGATTGAAGAGAAGATAGGGAGTAAGCAGGATTTAGGGATGAGTGCTGTTCCAGGAATTCAATAGTTCTCCAATGGAGGTGTCCCCTGACTCATCTATATCAGGCAGAAAATGAAGTGTAATTGATCCCTGGGGTGGGTGGTTCAAGAGAAAAGAATACATCTTTCCTGTCAGCTAGCTGACTTGGAAATGCTGTTGCCATGGCCCTGAATTGAGGAAAATTAACTTGATTTCTTGGCTTGTTGTATACTGTATCTGTACTGTATCTACTCACTTGGGATGGTTTAGGATTCTTCCCAGAGGACCAAGGCCATCCCTCACTGGATCCGAACAGAGACAGCGCTGATTGGGAATGAACTCCCCTTATAGATTTTCGCTCCAAATAAAGTGGCTCATTCCCTCCGAATGGCCATGACCCCAACACAATTAACCTGGCAATTTGTCACTTTCAAGGGCATCCACTGGGAGTTTGGGGAAATTGGCCAACTCGTCATCATCCTTCATTCCCTGATCGGTAATGGAAGAGAGGAGAGATGATAGACATGATTTACCATATCCTATACTATACATTACCTCTCTCTCCTCATCCCCTCCTCTCTTTTCCTTCCACTCATTCTTCATCCCGCTTCTCAAAATTATCTCCACATTTTGCTTAGATATGTTTACTCCATCATATGCAGGTGTCACTCATCACTACACTGATGTCTGAGTCCTAAGTCACATCTTTTACTTAAGAATCACTGTATACCCTCCTTTACTAGCCTGTTAATCACTACTGCAATGACTGCATGTGGAAGCAAAGCAGTGTGGGTCCTCCCAACTGGATGAATGAAAATACCATTGATTTCCTATGGAGGCACAGTGCCAGGCCCAGTGCACAGGCACACAGGGTAGATCAGGTGTTAATGAATATCAATGTTAATCTAATGAAGGAGCAGAAAAAAGAAGGGAAGAAAAGCAAGCTAGAAGCAGACTGTGGAGCGAGATGAGCTTTCAAAAGTTACTTGAGTTAAAATACTGTAAAATTAAACATACACTAAAAAGAGTTTATTCTTTTAATCTCAATGTAGAAGTTATTAGTTAAAAGACCAAAGTTATTGTCAAAGTATTATTAATAATAAACAAATTTCCACTAGTGTAGGAGGTTTTTAATGTAATGTAACTTGTTATCTTTCACAGTCCTAATAATAAACCATAGTTTTCCTTGGCAACTATTCCTTTAGACAAACACAGAGGAGCTTTTACTTTATCACAGCCATTCTTGTTTGGCCTTATCCCTCTATATAGGAGCGATTATCAGGGCGACAGGGTGAAGCCTGTCGTCTCAACACACAACAGGTCAAAGCAGACTGTCCTCCCCTTGCTCTGCAACCATTGTTAATTCTCTCTTATTTTACACCATTGATCTCCTGCCTCCCAGCCCAAACATCCAGCTCTTTGTGGAGCTGTTAAGCTGCTCCACTACCGGACTTTCTGCCCTCTTGTTGCAAGCCTGATATTGATCCCCAGCTCCCTCTGAACTGCCGACTGGGGGGGGGGGGGGGAAGAAGCAAAGGTGAGGTACTTGGTACAAAGAATGAAGAGACTGTCCTCCCAAGAAAAACAAGAGCATCAGGTGTTTTCACAAATATCCGAAAATGACATATGTTTATGTTCAAGAAACAAAGCCCTCTAGTGGCCATAGTATGACTCTTGTCCACAGGGAGCAAAGCAGGAAGTAGAGTGACTTTATTATAGGAATGACAAAATAAACAGAAAGATGATGTTGGGATAGAGGGATAGGTCAAGAAAACACTGGACTATGAGAGACTGCTATTTGTTTCCTGTTTTCTACTGACAGTCAACTACAGCGTCTTTTAACCATGACCGTAATTGGTCCCTAACCAAGTGGTTATTATTGTAACCATGATGACAAAGGTCCCCTAACTTTAAAAAAGTAGTAATTTCAACCCAAACCATTATGTTTCCCCACACTTAACCAACTACTTATTTTAACCCAAACCATGATTATTCCCTACCATAAACAGGTTGCTTTTGTGCCTAAACCAAACCAAAACTTAACCATAGCAGTGTAAGGTCAGAAAACACTCTACTTTTTGAAACAGCCATGTCTCCCTGTTTCCCTTGGAGGACTTGTTTAGAATGAAACAATAATTCTAATGATATAATGAAGAACACTAGTGTCATTTACAGTTATAGTCAATTTATCTCTGTCCACATTCACATTTCCTTTGATTATTTTGTAATCCATGCTCTATTGTGTCCAATTGTTTCTTTTTTTTTTTTTTTAAATGTACAACATTGTTAAATCTACTATCAAATAACTGCTGGCCTAGCAAAGACCCCTAAACAAGAATACATGGATGTGACATTTTTTGATGACACCTGACCCAATTTTCTAATGAGTCCGCCAAACTTTGCTCGATGGTGCTATGGTGTTCAAAAACTCTGCAGGGTACCTTTAATTTTCTCCCAGCCTCAGAGATGAATTCAACAATATGAATTTGGCTGGCAGTGCCTCTTCATCCTTGACTTCTTTTTAAAGCTTTGGAAACAAGTTAGCTGGATTTTGTGGATTTTGAGAATTTGTTTGTGAAGCTGCTCTTTTCAAGACTTAACCTTCATGCTCAATTTTCTTGTCCTCATTTTATTCATCTTCAGCCCTATAAGTACAACATTTACAACACCTAGACAATAGGCACAAACTAATAAATAATTGGATAAACAATAAACACTACTATTAAACAAAGCTGCCCTTTTACAGACTATAAAGGAGACAAGCAAGTCTTTGTGGAAGTCAGCAACCCCAGGGAGCCATCCATCCCCTCACCCATCCCTTTTTTTACCTGCTTATTAAGCTCAAAGCTGCCCACACATCATTCTGCAAGGTCCTCCAGCTCCTCCTAGGAGACAACCAAGCACTTCCAGGTCAGCTGCAAGGTGTCCTCTCTCCAGTGTGTCCTGGGCCTGCCCTGGGATCTCAGTGGGGAGCCTTAATTACTACCTCATTTAGCTTCTCTCACTGTAGAGGTGTAACAACTCAGTGCCCAATAGGGGTGGGCTGATCACATCATAGGTTGAGCAGAAACCATAAAATTAACACCCCAACTAGTGTAAGATGTGTTATTTTTTCTAGGTGGCAGAAAAAGCGCATACTGCTGCTAAAGGTAGCTATGTAATTTTGTCTGCTTGTATGCCTACATGTAAAAGTTAATTTACTTTAAATGTATTAATTTACAAATGGTTTTATCTGAACATGTCTGCATTGCAAGAAGATGAGTAAAAACATCATGGTATTACGGTAGATAACAAGAAAAAACATATGGTCATCAGTTTGAAGCAGTATCTACAGGCACAATTTGTAATATATTACTACTAAGGGCCCTATTTTAACTGTGTAACTGACAAGCACAGTGTGGTAAGTCTTGGGTGCACAGACAGTGCTGGCATCTCCATGTGCACCTGGTATTTTGGTTCATGTATGTGCAGCAGTGCAAAGTACAGAAGGGCTGTGTGAAAGTGAATATTGATCAGCAGGTGTGGTGATTATTAAATACTCTCACAGCCAGTCACATCACCGCTTTCAAAGCTCTGTAACAGCTGAGCCAATCACACTTAAGCAGGATAACGACAGCTCAACAAACCTCAACAAACAGAAAGCTTTTCTTCAGGAATTGTCTGGACGGTTCAGAGCACCATGACATGAACACACGTGACCACAAATCTGCAGCAAAAGACAGATGGAGTAGGGTTTTTTTCATCAGTTAATTACTATAAAAGTAATAGCAATAAAAAATATATATATTTGGTGAAGCCTTTTATATGATTGCATCTGACCGACGCTATTTCAGCCATAATTTTAATGTATCTCACCTCGGAAACGGTCCCATAGTTTAGTAATTAATGTCACACAACAGTGTTTGCACCGTAATGTGTTTCAAAAATAAAATCTGAGATGCTACTTTTGCTAAAAAGAAAGTTAGAAAAGAGACTATGATGAGTCCTGCTAACCTGACGTCTCCTTCATAAAAAGGAAGAACATCAAGTTATAACAGACCAGTCTGATGTGTGCAGAGTGTGGTTATTCTGTAGCAGCCTGGCATCATCAGGCGTTTTAATGAAATGAACAGACTTGCGCAACAGCACTGTGCTCTGGCGCAGCATTTCTCTAATGAGAGGCTGCGGATTTATCAACATATCAGTCCTGCTGCCTTCAGATGCTGCAGGGATTTAATGAACTGAAGAAGAGGCTTTTCATACAGTGTAAAGCAGCTGTGGACAACAGATAGGCTACTGTAAGAATCACCCACATTCATTTATAGATCAACAGATGAACTAACTTTCCTGCTGCAACCACATTAAATGTTATTTTCTGTGATGATTTTGGTTGGAGAGTGTTTAATTGAAATAACTTGCTCTAGTGAAAGAATAATACAATAAAGTATACTAAATGTTAGTATGCTACAGCACACTAAAGTGTACTTGTGTCAAGACTATTAAATAGTGTACATAAAGTGCACTAAAATGGAATAACACCTAAATGGTATTAGTAGTAGTAGTGGTTATAGTAGTAAGTTGTACAAAGTTTCAGGCAGCTTGGCAGTTTTAGGGATAGTGCGGAGGAAGAGACAGAGACATGCAATGAAGGTCCCTGGCTAGAATTGAACCAGGGACGCCTGTATCCAAGTCATGTTAAGTTACTGCTGATGCAAACCCAACATTTCCTGCTTTACTGCTTCAAATTAAAAGCTTTTAAATGACTAAATAATGAGAGACTTTTATTGTGAAGAATTTACAGGAAATTAATGTGTTCCTGTCTGTGGGAGCACTGCTGTTCATTGTGCATCCATGAAAATAGGGCCCTAGGAGTCTAGAGCCATGCTAGTGGCTCTGTGAGGCTGCACAGTGAGCTATGACAATGACAATTCTAACATAGCAGGTAGTCTAATGTTTACCATATTATCATGATCTTAGTTTAGCATGCTAGCATGTTAACATTTGTTATTTAGCACTGAACACAAAGAACAGCTGAGGCTGATGGAAATGTCATCAGTTTTTCTTTTTTTTTTTTTCTTTTGTTGATAAACCAAAGTATTGGACAATCACTTTTTGTGCTACATGAAAGGTTGAGGGTAACCAAAGTCAACAGGCTCCATCCTCAGTGGACTGTTAATGTAATTTCATGGCAACCCAGCCAATATTTGTTGAAATATTTTAGTCTGAACATTGAGTGGTGGAAAGACAGACTGGCATTGCAGAGACACTGCTAGAGTGGCTGAAAACAACACTGACTCTGCTATAGCTGTCAAATTAACTGACAGCTATTTTAATACAGTGACTCACACCAGCCAAAAACTGAACCCCACACATACAGGATTAATGTGAGTTGCCTATCACAGTGGAAAATGTTCAGTCAGGAACCAGTCCTTGAAAGCAATCTAACAAAATGGTATCAGTATCAAAGCCTACACTGACATCTAACATAATCAAAATGCAGCACACACATCTACTGCTAAAAGAAGGTTGTCGGTCATTTTGAAGAGGGCAGACTCTGCGCTATCAAGTGCCCTAAAACCAGATTAGAATTCCTCAAAGATATTACTTTGACTCAGAACAGACTGTAATTAGGTTGAGACAACTTCTTCTAAAATCTTGGGTAAAAAATGTTAGTTTAGAGATCAACCCAGACTGTGCAGAAGACAATAGGTCCAGCCTCAGTACGGATAAGGTTAGCAGGTGAATCTGTTATTCTGAGAGGCACCACAGAATTGTTGGTTTATAGAGATGGGAGCCAGCTACTACTTCCTGATATATCAGCCTTGAATCCTTCATACTGTGGGATATTTCTTACATACACTCATACTGTATTTAGCACAGTAGCAGTTTGTGCTGCAAATCTTTGTTTGCTGTGAAGCTATAGTTCCCAAAGCAGCACAACTTTGACTCAATGAACTATAAGCACCAGCTTGGCACACTACAGGTAACAGCCTCCCTCAGTGCTTTCTTTTGCAAAGATTCAATCCATCCATCCACCTGTCCATCTTCCCCTCCCTCTCAACTACTCACCCCCCTCACTGTTACCCTTGCCACATTGCCCACCCACCCTTCACCTATCTTCCACAGCCTTTGGAAACAGTTTGTGGGAGAAAAAAAACATTGGATTTGACTCAGCCAAAGCTCTCCGGCTGAGGGAGTCAATAATTCTATTTCTCTACTCTTAGCACACCCGGACCCCCCTCACACCTACTTCCCCCATCCCTCGTCCACATGCCTGCATTATCCTAAGCCAAAGCATCCGAGGTGTGTAACATAAGCCTCTGCAGTGCGCATCATGTTTCATAAAGAGATAAGGGCCACTAAAAATACCCATCGTGTGTGGAGAGATAGCCAAGCATTAGGAGAGGTATCTACAGCGAGCAGCCAGCAAAGCACAGTCTCCTCTAATTCCAGCCACAGACATCTAAGAAAAAGGAAGCAGGATCCCTAGACCTAGCCAAAGATACTCTATTATACAGAAACAGATTGAATATATTCATAGCTAAAATCGCTCTGTGTGGATACATTATAATTATTAATCTGCTCTAAAAACCAGGAGGAAAAATGTCTCCACAAAATGATATCCTTAGTACATATCATGTTGTGATACATAGTGTAAGTAAAATGTATGTAAACGCTCAGAAGTTTTATCCGAAATACATAAGTAAGTGCATACATGAGCACATTGTTTCCAAAGAAATCCAGGCCGATTTAAATAAAGATCGGGTCCATTTAGATCATTTAGAGTTGATAAAAAAAAAAGTTTCCTGCAGTAATCTGAAAATGGAAATTGAGTTTGATCTCTCTCTTTTTTCACCGCAGAGCTGCACACATTATCTTCACCATAGATTGATCCCTGTTTAAGATTGATCCTACCTGCCTAAGCTGTTAAACGCATTATCGCCTCTCATTACGAGTAAAGTCAGCCCTCATGCAAGTCTATATCCAGGTTGTTGTACATTTTATCTTGTATAGCTTTAACACCCTGCATAGGGATCAAACCTTAATAAAAGAATAAGTGTGTCAACAAGTTTCCTGCTGCTTCATCACATCATAGATCCTGTTGCTAAACAGAAGTTGTCCTCTGTCCCCCTCTGTATGCTCAAGGCTGGGCACAGCATGGGGAGTCTGTTTGTACTGCTGTTTTTATCCATGCACACAGAGTACCAGGAATACAGCTGTGAGCACACACATAGCCAAACTAATTGTGGTGTCTGTTGTCACGCTAACTCTTGGGGCTGCAGCTTGTACGCACATAACCTCAAGTTACATGTAGCTTATTAGACAAAGACTGTGATTGAAGGAAGGCAGATCGGCAATGTTTTCATTTTAAGCAAGAGTTGTCTCTCTAGCCATATATTGCCCCCACACACAGTCTAGTGCTCATTCTGATCTCTGCAGACATTAAAACTTTTTACATGCCCACAGGGCTTAATTTGTGCTGGATCCTGCCAAAACAGGATCCGGGACCTCCCACATTGGGACCAATTGGGACCGACACCTATTTGATTGGACCTGGTACCTCCTTTGTCACTATCAAAGTCTGCAAATAAATTTTGTATTACATTTTATGTTATCTGTTCTGTCATTCTTTTATTCCCCAGTGAAGTCACTCGTAAATCGCTTGTTTGCCTATTTTGGATGAATTTCAAATCTGATTTTTTTGAAAAAGTGAGAGAGATGTCAGTCACTACGGTCACAGTGACACCTGAAGCATGTGAGTTTTGTGCATGTCACGTGAGCTAATGTTACTGAGATTTGAATTAGGATACCCTCAGCAACAAGGAGGAAACTGCCTGATAAAATGTCAAAAAGACAATCAAATTTGCTGAATTTCTTCAAAGCAGTAGATCAGTCGGACCCTTGGCAGGACAAAGCTGTTTTGGCATATCAACAGGTTGGCAAGGAATAGGAGTTAATTAATTTAAGAAGTAGGGAAAAGGAGGCTGAGGGCTCTATGGATGTTTTGTAAGCTGTTTTGGAAAAATAAACAGAAAGGTAAGCACACATTTTTATTACTATTCTCTGCTGTGTAGTGTTGATGATTGATTAGAAGGGTGATGAATGATGAGTATGATGATGATGATGATTAACGCATCAGGCAAGCCCTACATATATCGGTAGATGCACTGCATGCTGGCAAGTGCTTTTTTGTGCCATATTTTGGCATATGATTACTGTAAGCCTCACAGCTAGTGAGAACTTGTAAATCCCATCTTTGTGTGCATGATATGTGCATGTGTAGCCTACTCTGAGCTTGATTGTCACATCAGATGCAATTATTCTGATAATACAGGCTAGCTGCATTACACATTGCTTTGTTTGTGATGACAGTTATGTTTTGTTTTAACAGCTAGCGCCTAGGAGTTTTCCAATGTGTTCCAGGCACTGTGGATTTTTTGATGTACTCTGTGACTTTTTCTCTCCCCCTGACCCACCCGCCTGTGTTCCAGGACCTCCTGATTTACAAATTAAACACTACATGGCCATACAGT
Source organism: Thunnus maccoyii (assembly GCF_910596095.1). Taxonomy (NCBI): domain Eukaryota; kingdom Metazoa; phylum Chordata; class Actinopteri; order Scombriformes; family Scombridae; genus Thunnus; species Thunnus maccoyii. The sequence continues at coordinate 21,975,502 of NC_056547.1, forward strand.
TGGAATAACGAGATCGAGAGAGGTAGCTAAAGAGAGAGAATAAGCTGGCTTAACTTTGAGGAGTATCAGGAGGGCTGAAAATAATGAGAAGCATTTATTCGTACCAAGTGAATAACAAGACTTACCAGCAAGTTTCTCCTCCAACTCCTCATAGCCTTCTTAGCCCTTATGCGGGCAAATTCAGCCCTACATTAAAAACACATCAAAGTTCTTACAAGTGGCTTGACCCTCAGAGTTATCAGCGGTGATCAATTATTCAGTGTCAAACAGTGAGTGAGTGCTGATAGAGCCGAAGAATTTTTACTTTAAAAAGTTTCATCCTCTCAGCAAAAAATCTGTCTAATTTCTAGGTAGCATGATGTGAAATATTTGTCAGGACAATTTTGAAACAGTTTGACAAAGTCACATTCCCCAGCAACACTGTGGAATATTTCATTTCAATTCATATTACTTCATCTTGTTTTTCATCCTCTTCCTTTTTAACTTCCACATTTTTTTTCTCTTCTTCCTCTTCATGTTTTTCCATTTCCCTCTCCACTTCCAATTTTTCTTCATCTTCTTTCACTTCAACTTCCTCTTCCACAATTATTTTAATTTTTTCAATTCTTCCATTTCCTTTTTCTTCTCCATTTCAACTTCTTACCTACTCCACTTCATGTTCTTTGTCTTCATCTTCCACTTTTACATATTATTTTTTTCTTCCACCTACTCTTCAACTTTTTTCTTCCACTTTATTTTCTTCCATATACATTTCCATTTCCACTTCTTCTTCCTCTTTTACTCCAACTTCATCTTCCACCCCTCTTCTTTTCTTCCAGTTCCACTTACCATTTTTCTGTCTTCCTCCACTTCAACTTCTTCCTGTCTCACTTATTGATTTTCTTGTCTTCCTCCACTTCATCTTCTCTCCTCTTCCACTTAAACTTCTAATTCTTCATTTCCACTTCCTTTTCCATTTCTTCAACCCACTCCACTTTATGTTCTTTGTCTTCATCTTCCACTTTTACCTATTACTTTTCTTCTTCCTCCTCCACTTCTTCCACTTCAACCACTTCTTCTTCCATATACATTTCCATTTTCACTTCTTAGCCCCATTTTACTCCAACTTCGTCTTCCACTCCTCTTATTTTCTTCTAATTTCACATCATTTTTCTTGCTCTTCTTCCTCCACTTCCACTTCTTCTTAGTTATTCGTTATTCATTAATTTATGACCTTACATACTGTACTTACACCTACAGTGTTCTTCATCCACATCAAAGTCACAAGGATCATAATTAAAACAGATAAAACATGTTCCATTCTATCTCTCTAAATCACATACACACTGAACTGCTGCATTCTTGTGATAATATTTCTGCCTTCACACTTTGCTTACCCCATTCTGCTTATAAAGTTGAGGATTGATTACAAATCATACAGTTCTGGATGGCACAAACAAGACACAGACCTCAGTTTGACAGGAAACAGATTACAACTGCCAGAGAAAACACTTGGACCATTTCCAGTTCCTTCGGATCTTCTCCAGACCTTCACCATTTGGATTTCTATCAAGCCAGAGTGGGTGTCGAGTCATCTTTTGCCCCTCATCTTACCTGGGATATGGATGGAAAAAGATTACTGCAGATACACTCATCCAGCCTGCCCCACCAGTCCAACATTGCATTTCTCAGTGTGATTAAATGGGAGACATTCACACCCGATTTGTTAATTAATCAAAACGCTACCTTGCGGGATACAGAGGTTGTATTAATCACATTTTGGGGAAATTCATGTTGGCTTGCATAAAGCTCAAATGGGCATGCATTACAGATTAGTCTTCTGGTGAAGGTGCCTCACCAGAGACCCATCGCATTATATTACCCCAGTCACAAGATCTGAACTGAGAAAGAATGAGAGAGAGAGACTTTCTGTCTATTGGTGGCGATGACAAGTTATACAGCGAATACAGATGATGAACTTAGAATATCAACCAAAGATCTATGAATGAGTTTTTGAAAAGCAAAATCAATTTAAGATACAATAAATGGAGTCAGAGATATGAAACCTGCTGATTTGTGAACTTTTCTCATCGCCCTGTCCTCTTTGAAGTGATTGAAATGAATTGTAATCAACTGTGGAAAAGCAGCACCTTGCTTGTTAGGAATACTGTTTAAGGCTTTTGAAATTCCCACAGAGGGGAGTGGAGGTGGGGGATTGTTGGCCATCTTGTTTTCCCCTCCTTTGTCATCTAATTTGTCTCATAACTACAAGGTTTTATAACAGTCATTAGAAGGTAAATCCCCTTGGCTCAACTTGCCACAGTAAAGCACTGGCATTCAGGGCTTGATAAATGGACACTCAACACTGGTTATTATGATGAATGGGAATTTCACAGTGGTAACAGTGCCAGGTGTGGGGGAAAAAAACAACAAAAAAAAAACTCAGAGAAATTCCTCCCAAAAGTGCTGCCAATGGCAAATTGGAAACCAATGCCTATAGGGTCAGATGACATTCACAGTACTGGCTTTTATTGGATTGTTGGGCTTGCTTGAAGTTAGGCCAGGGTGTAGAGAGATGCTTTGACAAAACAGAAGAGAACAGAATTCCTTTATTGTCATTGCACAGAGTACAATGAAATTGAGTAGCAATCCTGACAATGCATTTACATATAATAAACAACAACTAAAAATAGAAAAGATTTCAAACTAAACTAATTTAAGGTGCTAAATATATAAATAAAATATATATAGGCCTATTTGCTGTAACCTATAAAACAATAAGATATGAAACAATACAATAAAAAAAAGAAAAATTATTAGTAGCTGAAAGTCAGTGTCAGTGTTTGGCAGTGTCCAGTTCTCATATGACTCTGGGGTAGAAGCGGTTCTTAAGTCTGTTTGTCTGTGATTTGATGGACTTGAAATGTCTACCAGAGGGCAGCAGGTCAAACAGATGATGTCCAGCGTGGGATGGATCTTTCAGTATGTTGGCTGCTCTACTGAAGCAGTGAGAGCTGAATAAGTCAAAAGAGGGAGTGAACAGCTGACGATCTTCTCAATGGTATTGATGACCCTCTGGGCTCTCCCGTCCGCTGCTGAGCAGGCTTACCATGCAGAGATAGAGTACGCCAGCACACTCTCGACGGAGCAGTGCTAGAAAGACACCAGCAGCTTCTCCTTCTTCTTGGTTGGTTTTCCTGAGGATCCTAAGGAAGTGGAGATGCTGCTGTGCCTTCTTGACTACTGCTGTGGTGTTGGTAGTCCAGGAGAGATCTTCAACGATGTGTGCACCCAGGAACCTGAAAACAGGGATCCTTTCCACACAGTCCCTGTTAATGTATAGTGGATCGGGGTCTGCACTGTTCTTTCGGAAATCTATTATGGGTTCCCTTGTTTTTTAAGGAGTTCAGGATGAGACTATTCTCTGAACACCGTGCTGTCAATCTTTGGACTTCTTCTCTGTAGACTGTCTCTTCTCCCCCTGACATAAGTCCAACCAGTCATGTCATCTGCAAATTTGATTATGACGTTGATAGAATGGGTGCAGAATAGTCATGAGTGTAGAAGGCGTAGAGGATGGGGCTCAACGCACAGCCCTGTGGGGAGCCGGTGCTGAGTGTAACAGTGAAGGAGAGGTGGGGGCCTTGTCTGGGAGTGTTTGGTCAGAAAGTCCTTGATCCAATGGCAGGTAGGTTGAGAAAGTCCTAAGTCATTAAGTTTAGTGACCAGTCTGCCTGGGGTGACAGTGTTAAAGGCAGAGCTGAAGTCCATGAAAAGCATCTTAACATAGCTTTCCAGGTGTTCAAGGTGGGTCAGTGCAGTGTGAACAGCAGTGGCGATGTCATTCTCCATAGACTTGTTCACTCTGTAGGCAAACTGGTGTTGGTTGAAGGTGGGCTGGAAGCTGGCTTTGATGTGCTGCCAGCCTCCCACCCACATTCGACCTTCCATTTCCCAAAAAAGTTATAAAAATAGTCCAATACCTCTCCAGCCAGGTGGGATAAGAGAGTCAATAAACAGATCGGCCGTTACCATGGTGAACGCAGATTAGTGAGGGTCTATGGTCGTTTAACCATCAGTACAGGTTGCTGGGCCTTGTGCTACAGACATGGATGCAGCCAACCAATACATTACAGCAACTGTATCATCATTAGAGAAGTACATGAAAGAGAGAGGAAGAGAGAGAGGGTGGGGATGACGATGCAGACTACACTGGGTGTCTGATCAATGGGGGATATCAAGCAGTGGAGAGAGAGAGAGAGAAATAGAGAGGGGGAATGAGCTAAAGGGAGAGGAGGAATGCAGAGGCGAGGGAGGTACACTATAGGCCAATTTAATCACAACCATCTCGGCTGGATAATAAGAGAGGAGCGAGAGAATATAAATAGTGAGTGAGAGACTAATGGAACTCATTTTAGGAGAGTATTTAACCTATTTCAGAGAGAATCCAGGGTAATCAATTAAAAGTGCTTTTAGCCTGGGCGTCAGCTCTAATTACTCTTCAAATGTGATCATTCTCTGACGTGCTACCTTAGTCCTAGAAATAGATATAATATTAGCTACATTAAAATTTTTTGGCTTTTATGGACTTAACCATAGAGCAAGAGCCAGATAAATGCCAGCCAGCAATACTGGAAATACCTCATCAACTTTGGCTATACATGGTCACTCTCTTATTTTTATTTATTTATTTATTTATTTTTGTGGTGTTTTTGCACCTAATGTCTACTGACAGGACATTTTTAAGTCAAGTAATAGTGACTTATAGGAAGCAAGATTTGCAGTAATCTCAAAAACTTAGTCAGCATCAGTTTTATACAACAGGTACAGGGATTACACAGCATGTTCAATAAATTCAGGCTCTCAGGGCTACCTGGCTTCAGTAAACCTGACATTGATTATCCTGATAACCAATATCATGCATAAAACATCACTATAGCTGTTAATCACTTGCCCTTTTATTAAAAAAAACAGTACTTTTGTACATGTCATGACAAAGTCCTGTGAGAATGATGACCTTTTTTTTCCAGTCAATTGAATGTTCAGTAGGCAGCTGTTTACATTTTTCAATACTTTTCAATCCTTTAAACCAAAATATTGCAGGATTTTGCATTTCCAAAATCTTCAGCTACCAATGGAGGTGGTAAGTAAAATGTTAACACAGCAATAGTCATAATGGATCAAAATGAGCCAGGTTGACAAAGACCATAATTTTCCTATAACTAATGAAGTTCAGCTGCCTTTGAATTACTGCTACATGTCCTATAACCTGAATGACTGATAATCTTCAGAAACATGTCAACATTTCTATACTGACATTTGACATTCTTATAATAAACCCTGTAAATGTATGATCTTTGAATGTGATTATACAGTAATAGTGTTTGATAGTGTTTGATAGCACTCATCATCACTCCTGTGAGCAGTAATTGAACCTAAAAGCTTAAAATAAATAGGGATTGAAAATCCAAAAGCTACTGATTGCCATAACAGCTGGTTGAGTGGCAGTCCTGACATGACAGGTGACCTGTGGGTGCTCTGACAGTCTAAAATCCTTCTCCCTCAGAAACCCTGTCAGCAGCCTGTTAAACCTTAAACAGGTGTTCAGTCAATATGTGCCCACAGTCCCCAGGACACTAAGGGGGTCTGTTAGAGCAACAGCGCCTGTCTAGCAGTGAGCCTATTTGTTTGACAGTCAACCCAACACTAATACACTGCTCTGAATCGCTCTCAGAAGGGGAGAGGCATACAAAAGGCTGGAGGGCATACTCAAGAAAACATACACTCACCGGCCACTTCATTAGGTACACCTGTGCAATCTAATGCAATCCAACACAACAGCTCTGCCAAAAATTCTACTTTTATGAAGCTTTTTTTTTCAGTTTTTGTTGACATTGTCGGAAAGGTGATAATTCTACTTTATGATTATTATTGAGGTCGTAGTGGGTGGTGGTGGTGTATCGGAGTGCATTATATGGAAAAGTGTTATTTTGCCCCCCTCATGTATGTTAATGGAGTGGACTAAATATTAGGAACACCATTCAATATAATGCACCCAGTGCACCACCACCACCCACTACGACCTCAATAATAAACATAAAGTAGAATTATCACCTTTCTGACAATGTCAACAAAAACTGAAAATGTATAAGCTTCATAAAAGTAGAATTAATGGCAGAGCTGTTGTATTGGATGGCATTAGATTGCACAGGTGTACCTAATGAAGTCTCCGGTGGGTGTATAGTCTCAGTGAGACTGTGCGTAATGTGACTGTTACAGAAACATGTGTACCAGCATAGAAATGTGCACACTCAAACATACAGGCCTACATACATTAACATGGTAACAACACATAATGTGTAGATGCTACAAAAACATCATGTTCTGATTCCCAATTAGATGGAGAAAAAAAGGAAACAGAACAGGAGCTTTGATTTTGAGCTTTTACCTTCGTAAAGATCCCTGTCATCTGATAGATGCAAACATAGAAATCACTGAGATTGCCCTCCCAAGAAAAACAACAAAATCATTTCAAAATCATTTCAGCAAGTGCCGCTATGGGCCAGATCTTCTGGTATTTTACATCTTTCATACAAACTGAGAAGGGAGAATCTTACATTCTGTCACACAAGACATGAATAGACAGAACGAGTATCCACTAAAACACAACTAATTTCACTGCCATTCAGTGTGAGAAGTGAAGCTCAATGACGTACAAGCATCTTCTTGAGTGCCCATTACGAAGCTGAGATGTGGAAAATCAGGCCCAGTGACAGGAATATATCTGTCACAACTCACATGCTAATGCATGCAACAGGGTTCTTGTCAGCTCTAGAAACATGTATTCACCAAGATTATTGATGCGCACACTTTGCATCCTTGCAATTTTCTTATTTCCAAATATGGTGTCATACTGCTGGTCTGTATTTTCATGTTTACTATTCCTTCTTGAAATGCATCAACACTGTTTTGTCATTTTTGGATGCAAGAGCAGCCAACGGGAAGAATAAAGCAGTGTATACAGTCTGACAAAGGAGAAAGGGTAAAATAATGTTGTGTGTTGTGTGGCTAATAAGTTAATGCAAAGCAGCTGTGCAGACAGGTGAGCGCATCAGGTGATTCTACAAAGTGTAACAATTCTATCAGGGCATCTAGTGTGCAGGCATGGTATGACAGGGTCTGAAATGATACAAGCACAAGCTGAGTACACAAGAATACACAGAGAAGTAAGAAGGAGAGTTAAAGACAGGTAATGTTGTTGGAAGATGTTCAACGGAAGAAGAGATACAGAGGTGTAGGATGGAATGCCAAGATGAGCACCAATACTATCTCAGAAGCACCTCTGCACCAATCATTATTGTGGACATTTCTTTCTACACAGAAATAAAAGAAAAATAAGTACTTTATCAGAAATCAGGATTACAAAAGAGTTCTTTGACAAAGAGTAAGAAATTGCCAAGAACCATTTGCTTGTATTGGATATATCAAGAACACATGTTTAGAATTGGTTTAATTTATTAATACTCTTTGTGACCCTTCTTGTGAAGTTGAAACATGTATTCCTTCAGTAACACTTCATAAATGCAACAGAATGCCAAACAAGCATTACTTAACCATAATTAACCATTTATCAATGCTCTTTGTGACCCTTGTGAATTTGAATCAATCACACAGCTATTAAACATTAGTGAAACATTTCCAACTGGAAATCAATTATTCATCATGACAACCATCTGTTATCAACACGATTCATTTAAAAAGATGAAGACTTTATGTGGCATTAATACATGTTTCACGATGGTTGAGTAATGCTTTTTCAGCATTCATGCATTTATGAAGTGTTACTTAAGGGATACATGTTTTCAACTTTACAATAAGGGTCAGAGAGAGCATTAATAAATGGTTAATTATGGTTAAGTAATGCTTATACACTATAACATGCGCTATAATTCATAGGTTAGGCTATAAGTATTATGAAGATAAAGGAATAAGCAAACCATGGAGTGTGTCCAATGATCTCAACCTTTAGTGTCATAAGTTGGAAGATGGGCAAGTAAGTGGACAGTCATTACCCTTAAATAAACATTTATAAAAACAGTTTTCTCTTAATGAAATGGCTTAGCTGTGAACTTCATGACATACATGTTAATTAACATCTTTATCAACCATTTACTAATATTAGTTAGTACCTTAATTAACACGTAAACCCTTAATAAATGTTAACAAAAGACATTTGTTAACAGATACTTAATGCTTATTATTTTATTAATTAACTGTTAGTTAATGCTCTTTACTGTATTAACTAATGTTAATAGCATCATTATAAACTATTAAATAATGTATAAATGAATAATTTAGTTAACATGAACACCACCAGTAAATGATTAATAGACACATTAGTTAACTGTTAATTAACTGTTAGTTAATGCTTATTGCGGCATTAACTAATGTTAATTAATGTACTCTTATTGTAAAGTGTTAACCTTCTTTTAAAAAACATTAAAAACATTAAATCCCTTTGGCTTTGGGTCAATTTATTCTCACTTTTCCTTAAACAGATTCAAGAGAACAACCATAGCTGCAGACTCACAGCTCCTCTCACCCATCCCACTGGATGAGCACTCTGTGACTCAGAGATGGCTCGACAGATGGATTATATCCCTGTTGTCGGTGCGTCACTGCCGGCCACAGGGCAGCAGTGTTTGGTAAAGGCATGTCAAAACAGTTGTAGAGTTCTTGGACTAAGAAGTCCACACTGGGGGTGGGCCAAGATCATGGCAGCTTCTGCGTGGTCTCATGCATAGTAAAGGATTGTGCTTTCATTCGGGGTGTTGAGAGAAAAGAGGGGAGAAGAATTGCACTTTTTCATGCAAGGAATGTTTTGTTTTTATTCTTAGAAAGCACAATGTTAATTTGTTTGGAGCCCTAGAAAAACATGCTGACTAACTGTTCTCTGGCGACCTTGCATCCAGTTTGAGTGAGTGTGAGTGTGTGCGTGTGCGTGTTTGTGTGAGGGGCTGGTAATAAAGAAAGGTGGGGGCTTCTATAGACGCCGAGCAGCTTAAGTTTAATTGCTTGTGGTGGCAGTCAAAGTCAATATGCTGGTCAATGGCCCGTGCATCCCGCAGGTTCATTTCCCCATAATTACTCTACATGCGCCTGGCCAATGCATAAGTCTGTCATCATTAAAATAATAAGAATGGGTTGGGCAAGGAGGAGGGAAGGAAGAATGGAGGAACAAATGCAAAAGAAATGAATGAATCAATACTGCAGACAAGAGGAAGAGATGGCCTGGCACAGACGAGGCACTGAATTAAGTGTTGGGCAGGCCTGTGGTTTCTCCCATAGACACATAATCATTGGTAAACAATAAAAAGCATGTGCATACACACACACACACACACACATAATTGCACATACATGACTGAGTGCAGCTTATGCAACATTTTCCCAAAACTTTTTGATTGAGGTTGATTGAGAGGAGAAGTTTGTCCAATAACAGATTGTTATTTGGATTATTTTATGGCTCTTCAATGTCAGCTGTTAGCGGCTCTACTTTATACTTTAAAGTGCACATTGCAAAATTGAAATGTACCAACTAATGGCTATCACAATTATGATGACTGGAGCTTTAGGACGTCAGTACGTGTGTGACAGCACACATCGACTGTCAAGGTCATGATGAACACTGCTGTATGAATAACAATTCACCAAACTTATTTTTATTGCAACTGACAAAACATTTTCTACCTCAAGCAAACTGAAAAACTTTTTCTCATGTGATAATGAAGAAATTTGATCAGATTTGCCTCTTCCAGTCAGCTCTTAATCCAATTCATATTTTGGATCAAAATACTCGGATGGAAAGCCAGTTATTGACAGAAACGTAATAAGCATTCCAAAAGCAGCAGCTCAGCTCATTACAGTTCCCCTGAACCTGCTGGATTGCAGCGTAATGCGGAACAAATATTAGGTGTGTGTGTGCACTTGTGCACATCTGTGCGTTCGAGGTGGTGTGCGTCCTCCGTGGCGTAGCCATGTGTTCTACAGTTGCTGAGTGTAATCCTCGGCCTTTACCAGCTGCGCACGGGTCTTTCAAAAATGTCTCACTCGAATTAAAAACAGGTGGACACAGTTTGATTAGCTTGTTAAAACACACCTGCTACTGAAGGGCGAGTCATTACACACACACATATACACAAAATAGACACACTTTCACACAGGCACAAAAAACTTATTGGGGCCTGTGGAGCAAAGATAATTATTATAGTAGGAAATATTAGCTGCATTAAAGGCTTTAAAAGTTAAAAAAAAAAAAAAAAAAAAAACAGCAATACTCAGCTTCCTACTGCCAGTGGGTGAGAATTATTCTAAAAAAAATAGATGCTGTTCAATGGACACTAATAGCACATAGTTATTTCTGTGTGCTGCATAATAAAATTATTGCTAATGTTATCCAAATTTGCTTTCATCTTAAAATATGGTGGTCATATGCTCCTTCTTACTCCATTTGTATTACTTTCTTTACTTTTGTATTATTTCCTGTTTAAATGAATGAGCTCTGAGAATATGAGTTTTTATGTTGCTACACTGCTGAGCTCCACTTAGAATTATAGGGAGGAGGTAAAATAAGTTACGCTGACATTAACCAGTTTAGCAATATAATACATGTGAAAATTAATATGAAAACTGTATCACTGTTTGCAGTAAAGTAGTATGCAGTACAGAATCCTAAACTCAGACATGTTTAATGCTGCTGGTGTTAGGTGAAAACCTTGTCTCATTATGAATACTGAATCTAGCTTATTTATAATTGAAATAACCCTTTAGGCTTTATTATCATATTTGATTTTATTTCATGGATTCCTCACATGAACTGGAAATGGTGCACATGACGCAGATGTGAATTTATACAGACTTTTGCTATCTACAATGGATTGGAATCTGAAATGCAGACAGCAATCCTAACAATGGTGGTATTACAATACATTAATTAAACTAATAGACGGTCTAATGATTCAGCAAGTATCTCCCAGTTTTACAGTGATGTTCCCGCTGGCTGCATTTAAAAGGCACCAGAGACATTCTCTGCAAAAGCATTTTATGGTATGCCAGCAGGTTAACAGCTATTTGAAAGCCCATTGAGTCATTGTTACATTTAAACGTTCTCAAACATGAAGCGTTTTATCCTTGTGTCAGCCTTTACTCCAGTGACCAGCGTGTAAATGTCTGCGTGTGTGTATGTATGTGTACGGGCGCAGCTGGGCTTATACAGTATCGCAGAGTAATTTCCCACTATCACCAATGGGACAAGGGTAATTGAACCTTAGTACTTCATGTTTTAAATGCTCATTTATGCATCAAATGTACCTTTGGAAGATAATAAGACACCCTAATAGATTTTTATGAAAATGCATTACATGGGAGGGAAGCTAGTGCATGTAAACCCTCTTCCCTTCTCCTTGTCTCACCCTTCAACAAATCCTTTTCCAGCAGCTATGCTCTGGGTCCATAAAACTCCCCCATATGAATATTTAATGTACAACTCATGTAATGCAAATTCTACTTTGTTTTATTTTTCCCTCTGCCCAGTCCATTATTTTGCCAAGTGCTGCGACAGATCTCGGTGAGAGCTAAGACTCACTGATGAGAGTCCAAAGGCTTTGCACACAAACTGCCATTACCACAGAGACATGACTTAAGTGTTCCACTGCCGAATATACACGTGCACATATATAGATCTTACACATGGTTTAGCATTGTTTGAATTGGTTGGATGTTAATGCAGACCATGTGTATTAATTATCATGTAAATCTTTTCTGGGGTGTGGGAAATGAGATAAAGATGTTTCTTTTCTGGATGAAGATTCTCAGTCATGCAGGTCAGAGGATATCTAGAGGTAGGAGTCAAAGGCAACTGGACTTGCAGTTTTATTGAGAACACTTCATTAGTTTAAATGTTTGTGATGTCACAAGAAATTTGCTGGTTGTTAGGTGATGTGGCCGCCATGTAAGAGTCACAAAAGTTTAACTGCTGGACACAAGATGTCTCCTACTTCACTGAAAAGTCCATTCTCAGTGTGGCTTCAGGTTTCCACATCACATTTGTGTAAGTGGCAAACTAAACTATGATTGGCTCCGAACTAGTTGTGATGCCAAAAATCATGCTCATAGGAACATGCCTTGAACTTAGATTTTCGGTGAGTGAGCATGGAGAAATTTTCCACTTTCAGCAGATTGATTTGAAAACAGTCTTTGGCTGTCAAAACTCTGCACATACGCTACATCATTCTGCTCAGTGAAGCTAAAACATTCAATGGAAGGAGCAAGAAGAAAAACACTTTCTTGAGTGGAGGGGGACTTTAAGGTGTGCATTGGTGTGAAGTCAGTGTGGAAAGGTGGAAAGTAACTATGTTAACTCTGTTACATCTTGTGTCCAGCAGTTAAACTTTTGACATGAGCAATATTTACATATTCACAGATTCTGGATTTTTCACTGAGGGAGATATAGATGTCATTTTAAGAATTTCTAACCAGGTAATTGAAATGTTGGTGGGAAACACAAATGATTATTCCAAGCAGAAAGTTTTATATGTCTTAAAACATGTTTGGAGGGGATCTTTAAATAATGAAACACTCAAAGCCACCTAGGAGGGGTTTTAGAATGCCATTGTAAAATGCTGATAAGCGGTGTCATGAGAAAAAATGAAGGGAACTTACCAGACATTACGCCTTTCTGGGGAAGGACGTTGCTGGCAGGTAAAAAGAAGCAGCTGTTGACACCAGATATCATGGAGCACACATGTGTCTTCACTCCCCCCAGGCCAAAAGTAGAGTTAGCAGCATGAAGGACTGACATGGGCACTCTAACCTCGGAGAAATGGGAAAAAAATTTATTAAGAGAGCAATGAACACAGCGTCTCCACCATTTTGCCATTCTTGGTGATTATGTGTTATTATGTGTGGATATGTCATATCTACCAGCAGTCATATTTCCTACATTTTAACTCAATTCTACAATTTTTCCACACCTGAAATCTCCTTTTCACTGTTAGAGCTCCCACCTTTTAATGACTTTCAGGTTTATAATTGTCACATGTCACATGTAACAAGCAAATAACCCTTCCTACAATGATTTCCACTCTCAGTAAATTGCATTAGAAATGCAAATTAAACTATTTGCATACTTTACTCCCAATATTTTTCACATCACCAAATACACCCACTATTAGATACAATATTCATAGATGAAACATGCGTAAAAGGACTGAACTGAAAAGGACAGAACTTTTGCTCAGTTTAGCGTCACTTTGAGTGTAGTAGATGTTATTTGTTATTTCACTCAGCAATGTTGTTTTTAATATGGATGCCTTTATTAGATCCGACCCACTGCTTCATATTAAAAGTAGGTTTGCCAAAAAAGCACTTGAACAATTACTTAAAGATGTGCATATAATATTTTTTTTTTCCCCTGCATGAAGGAACTGTCACTGATTAATCAATGCACTGACCAATCGATGTGTACTGTTTAATAAAGGGCTGCTGTTGTTCTCATATTGACAAAACTGCCATTGGTTTGTGTGTTTCTACAAGCTATTCCCCCATTTCATTATCTGTAACTCAGGTGAATGCAAACCACAGAGGACACATTTATATTCCACTCTGCTATTATGGGCTTTGAAACAGCAGATGGGCAAAATGGTGGACCCAGGTTTGTCCAGGCCTCTAGCCTTTCCCTCTCCCTCTGTGCCAGTGCTGCTTTGCCAGGCTAAGAGTGCCAGAGAGCTAGCCCCTCTCTCCCCCTTGAGGAGTGTCTCTGTGTGGGGTGGCAAGGGTTTGGCAAAGCAATCTATGGAGCATCAGTAGCAGAGGTCGGCATGTGCGGTTACTGCCCTGTGGCAAGTCAATGCTATATCCAAACCTCTGCCTGCTTTGGCAGACGAAAAAGAAGCGTGAAGGAAGCAGAGGGAGGAGATATGGATGGAGAGAAAAAAGGCAAAATTGCTTTCCAGATGATATAAAACAGGTAAACTGTTTAGACGAACCAAATATACATACATAGACACCAAGTTCTTGGTTTGCAATAATTTATATCCAGTCTGCATATACCATATTATCAAGTGACTAATCAATGTCTTTTTTGAATATATGAATGAATTTTCTGGAGAAATAAAATCTAAAATCTCTCTCCCTGTCTTTACTACATTCACTAACTGACCTGGCAGATCTTCCATGAGTCATTACTGTTGGAGAAATAATGTGACTTCATTTACCTGAATATTAGAATGCATGTTTCTGCCACCCCCATCCCCCCTTACTTCCTGCTCTCTGCAGGCACTGGGGAGCAAATCAGCAGGTCACCTGTTCTGCTGTATAATATCTGCAAGTGTGTGTGTATGTGTGTGTGTGTCTGTGTTTAACAAAGGTTGGGAGAGGGTTGATGTGGGAAGGAGCAGTACCATGTCTTAAATTTGATATATGCTAGTTAGCTATTCATATCACAGCACTTTGCAGAGCTGGAATGAATGACATTTGAAAAGCATGTTGCAAAGTCATATTGTTTCTTGGCTTTCTGCCCATATCAAGCATCTTTAATAGATTTTAACAGGTCTGTTTTGATGTTGGTGGAAATTTAGGAACACTCCTCTCAAAGTTCCCTTCAGCTGCCCCAAATACTGACTATATGTATATATATCATGTATGTATGTATGTATGTATGTATAAAACATTTGTGCTCCATTCCAATTATTCATAAAGCGAGTACAAAAAAGATGAATGCTATTTGAAGTATTTGAAGTCATTAGTGTAATGATTTAATTATTTATGAGTGCCTAGGCATAACTTAGTGTGGGAAAAGCTTTCAAGATATTATTCAAGATATTATTGAAATGAAATGCAAATGGTTTTTTCCTTTCTGCATGGAACGCCTGGAAAATCAGTTTTCAGTCAGCTCTTTTTTTCTCTATGATGAGAAGAGAATCTAAGCATTGTGTACATCCTCCATTGTCCTATTTTCGTCTCTTCAATTTTTAGTTCTCCTCCCCTCATCTCTCCCTATCATTCCCGAGCCTGTCAGCGCTCTTCCCTGTCACTTTACCCCAACTACTGTGTGTATGTGTCTGTACACACTGTGTTTATATATTCAAGATTAAATGGATACGGGACAAATACAATAAACAGAACAGGTTGGACAGACATGAACCTCACCGCAGCGTCAGAGAGATCACATACATTTAAATGCATAGAGAAAGAGTGACTCAATTATGTCCTCTTGATTTCCACCGTCTCCAGCAGAGCTTTATCACATGGACAGACATTCTGTTCTAGTGCATTTCTTTGATATCATTCATATTTGTGTTGTTGCCAGGCACTTTTATTCCAGCGATGATGGTGAACT
Organism: Thunnus maccoyii; assembly: GCF_910596095.1. Classification (NCBI taxonomy): domain Eukaryota; kingdom Metazoa; phylum Chordata; class Actinopteri; order Scombriformes; family Scombridae; genus Thunnus; species Thunnus maccoyii. The sequence continues at coordinate 21,990,878 of NC_056547.1, forward strand.
TGCCAGTCAGTCTGTACACATGCTGATTCCTTGGTTTTCTGCCTGTTTGTGATCGAACATGAGCCATAATCCTCAGTGTGTTTTGCTCTGGGCTCAATCATCTGGAATGACAGAACTAGAGAGAAACATGGAATGGCACACTGTCTGCAGGGAAGAGCAGAGACCTTGTAACTATTGATGTATTTGCTTAACACTGTTGTGTCTTTTCTACATGCCATTTCTGACTAAATGCATCTTTTTTTTTTTTTTGTCTCGCAGGTATTATCATAAATTTGACCCTGTTTTGCATGACAACTCTTTTCCATCCCTGTAATGACAGCATAACTTACTCCATAATGCGTATTGATTACCTCAACCACCACTTCAAGTCATCCACAGCAGCCATGCATCGCAAATCCATACATGACATGGGTTCGTGATGGGGCGACAGGAAGGTCTAGCGTGATTTGTGTGGAGGTCACAACATGCGCAGTAGACAAACAACTTCATTTCAACATTACCCCTTCCTTGCTGCTGGAACTCCTGATGTGAAAAATCAGATCTCCTGAATAAATTTCAGCTAAAAGACACAAACACAGCTTGCTTAAACATAGTCTTCTTTCTGCAGTTTACAGACACAGCATGACAGCATTTTGCAAATAGTATTGTTTAGCAGTTTGTCAGAAAAGAGACTGTGAGAGAAGGTTTCTTTAAATGTATTATTATAAGAGAACTTAGAGTGGAGCTTAATTGACCATTCACTAAGCCACATCCCCATTACGTTTACTGTTGTTATGCCTGTCAAGCTTTTCATTCTAGTATGCCACATACAGTACACAGTTTACTATAATAAGGATGGCATATTTACCTGTCGATGTTCAAGTAATTTTTGAAATAATGGGTCTTCGATTTCACACAGAAATAAACAAAACCAGTCTTCTCATTTTTAGCTGATTTTTGTCAGCTGAAATGATGACTGTTGCCAGCAGATTTTATCAGCTGTTGCTCACTAATTAATACTAATTCCAATTGCACTCTAGCTGAAAACTTCATGTGTCCAAAAGACTCCTTTTAAAACCCTGTAAAACAGTTAAATATGCACATAATGGCTACATAAATGATATTATGCTAAAAGACTGAGGCCAAAGCTGCATTTTTTAGCTAAAACATCATCAGTTGATAAACCATGTAGAAGACACATAAATAAAGGATCAACATTGTTCTTGTACTGCAGGGTGACGCTAGTTAGCACTAGTATTATAGTACAGTGTTACTTGTTATGACCTGACGTGAGTGGTCACAACAAAAGGGAGACACACCTTGTCAAAGTTTAACAAAAGATATATATTTAAACAAATTAACAAGTTAATTAAACACTTACTGTACAATATGGGTTAGGAAATGTCAGTAAAATCAGTAGTGTAATGTGCATGAGTGGAAGATGTGTTTGGGGGTGTTGTACGGTGCATAAAAGCAAAGACACAGAACTAAAGAAACATAACCAAAGCAAAAAAATTGGTGTTCCCAGTTGTGCTAACGATCACCTGCAAAAACAAAGCAGACACCCAGGTGGGTTGCACAGCAAACACAGCAAACAACTGACACTGCAGGGGTCATCACGAATAGAAAATGTTATTGATTCTAAACCTGTTTGAATGCTTTTTACTGAAAAACATACATGGAAAACTAAGTAGTTGCTAGGCTATGATTGGACAATTGCTATTTGCATAAAAGTTTAGCTAAAGGCTAATTTAGGTGTTTTACCAGACTAAGTTTTTAAGTCCCAACTCATGAAAAAGTGCTGCATGACATAACAACAATACACTATAGACATATCAGATATACTTAGATTAAAGGTTCATTAATATGTTAAAAAATATATTCAAATACAAATCAGTTTCTTGATACTCAGTATTGCATACTGGACTCTGTCAGCACCCAAGACATCCACAAATTAAGCATGGGAATCTACTAGGAACACTTGATTATAAGGGGGAGGAAAAGGTCAGGCCATTCATCACCCACATACCTGGTCATTACAGCAACTCCAGTGGAAACTGTGACAAATGAACCCTTCTCACTTTAATGGACTTGGCATTCTGGTATTCTGAACACACTCTCCAGTGCGACTTGGAGTCAACAAGCCACATTCATTCACTGTAGGGGGTTGGAACACTCGTAACCTCTTCAGCCAAGACCCAACAATTAACAAGCACCTACTTAGAAGAAGGGATATGTAATGGATGAGGATGTGGGAGGAAATGGATGAATGAGAGAACAGGAATTGTGTCATTATGCAACCTTACAAAAGAGTCTTTGTGGAAGGAGCGCATGGAAAGATTTCATACTGTGTTCCTGTGCCTTGGCTGCTCTAATCCTCAGTAGCTTTGTGTTTTCCTTTGTATGTCCCGATTTCCATCTCTGGGCAATTCTATGCATGTTAGCGTGCATACTGTGTCTATCTAGGTTTGTGTGGGCATCTGAGAATAAGCATGTTTTATGCTTTGCAAATTGTGGAACCACAGATCCTATTTCACCCAATTTTACTCAAAAATTACTGTGATTTTGGCTACAACTGATCGCACAACAGGAGTGTTATCAATGAGGGGACAGAGCAAGACAGTTCCTCCAGGGATCCTGCGTTTTTCCCAATTCTCCCACTGTGTTTTCCCATTGACAACACTCTCTGCTCTCTGGCCGAGCCCCAAACACAAGAGCGAGCCCCCAGTGGCAGTAATTACTGCACCACTCAACCAAAATGACAAATGAACAAATGTCACAATACCACGGCCTGCTTGCTCCCTCTTTGCTCCAACAGCCTTATACATACACACCCATTAGGACCCAGTAATCCTCTTTCTCTCTCATATCCACACACAGAAATACAGACACACAAATAATGAAAAGTATTACTGCAGGAAGGCAATCGAACAGAGCAGGTGAAGGCAAGTGACAAGTGTACACACCCCTTTTGTGAAGACAAACTAAAAGACAGAGGGAAAGGAAAGGAGAGGGAGGATGAGAGACTGTTAGATAGCCTGCCAGAAAGCAGGCAGCCATGTCCATAGCAGCAGGGTCGTATGCCGAACGCTAATTACATTGATGAATGGCGTTGGCTGCACGTCCCGCTACCAGCGATTTACGGCCTCAGTGACCCTAACCACCACCATACGTGAAGGACAAAGCATGCAGAGTGCAGAGAAAAAGAGAGAGGAGGGAAAGAGAAGCTCTCTCTGCAAAAAAAGAAAAAGATTTGATGCTTGTTGACATTACCCGCCTGTATTATCACCATTTCATGGCGCCTGCAAAGCTAATTGAATCTGCATCCCCACCCCGCACTGAATCCTCTTTACTGCTGGCAGGGCCACCTTCATTACATTTTTTTTGTAACAGAACACTTCATATTTGACACATGACTCACACACACATTAACACAGTTTCATTTCCACTGTGGTTCACACTGACAAAACCAATATAATACATGTTTACCAGTTGTGTATATGTAAGTGTGCTAGAAAAATGGGGAGGGATAAGACTTGGAGGGGGTTCTCGCAAGGGATAAATTCAAGCTTTTTGCTCGCATCATGTAAGGGCTGAAAACAGGGAAAGCTGAGGATTTGTGTGTGCGCAATTACATGTGTGAGGGAGAATGAGAAAAGAGAGGATATGATACAGAATACTGAAGATAAGAAAAAGAATAATACGTGTGTGTGCGTTTCTCCGTGTGCCTGCTCGCCTTTTGTATGGCAGAGCGAGAGCAGGGTTGCCCTGTGATTGATTCTCCCTCTGTTTCCCATCGTACGCATCATCAAAGGGAGACATGGTGATCTTGAATACAATTAAGAAGGCTCAGCCCTGACACTACTGTAATCAAACAGACCGGGGGAGAAGAAATGAGGACGTCAACTCCAGCTGCTGCATCTGCACTTTCATCTATTGCCCTTTTCCCATCCTGTCAGTTTTCTGCCAATGTGAGGGATGTGTCTACAAACCGGGGCGGATGACAGGTCTAACTTATCAGGCCAGAGTCATCTAAAAAATTTTCTGTGCAACACTTCTAGAAAATGCAGGGTTAAAAGTAAAATATTCCACATTATTTGCCGGTTCTTAAGCTCTGAAGTATATGGGGTGTGTTCTTTGCTTGCTTGGCGGATCAAGGAGGAGTTGAAATTAGTGTTTTGGCCATATTTTTTATAAAATTCAAAGGGACAAAAGAGGATGAGAGAGCCTGAAAAACCAATCAGAAAGCGAGAGATATGTTTCAAGTTTAGCTTTTTGTACCACATGCAGAAATCTCCAAGATAACACATGACAAGAACTATATCTTAAACAACTTCATATAAAACTCCTGACTATAATTTTGGGGGCATTTGGAATGCAACAGAGATGGTGTGATTCACTTTTAGTCAAAGCTATTCAAGTCGTCACCGCAGGGGGTAACTCTCCATTTGAGCCATCATTTGATATCCATCTGTGCCTATACAAACCCATTTACAGAGAACATTACAGGCTTAAAGAATGAGCCACTCAGCCTTTAACCTATCCCAGATTGCAGCATGTTTGACTTTTACTGCAAGTAAAGAGTAAAATATTACAGAGAGGAATATTTATATGTAAATTTACATTTACATATGAAAACTACAGTACTCTGAATGAAGTGCAGGCTGAAACATAATTTTGTAAATGGATATGTGGAATTATTTGCCATGATTAGAACATTTATTTGACAGGAGAAAAAATGTGTCAAATAAGGGTTGAGAGGTTTCATGTGAGTAAGATGTTCAAATGAAAGCATTTTTATCCTTTTAATTTGAGGCTCAGAATAAAGAAACTGTGATTATTTCCTCACTAAACCGTGGCAAACATTCTTATTCATGAGACTAATAAATAAACAAAGACAAATAGTTACTTGAAAATTAATCCTCATAGTACACTATGAGGATCTCTGTCTCTCAATTTAAGAGCACATTTTCAAAAGCGCTTTGACCTCTTATACTGGGGCTACAACAAGGATTATGTTCTTATTTAATTCTGGGTTTATAATCATCTATCATCATCAATTTTTAACAAGGGGAATGGCCCAACCCTGACCCTAGGACTGCAGGATGATTATATAGGCCTAGCCTAATTGTGGATATTATAATTGCAATTATAATTTTGATTTAAAAGAACTGCTATTAGTCTAAATAATACATATTTTGTGTAGGCCTATCTTTTACTGGATGTGGACATATTTTTCAAAACACAATGTAGTTTTGACAATATAAACTTTACTTCAAACCATGTAACTGAAGCAGCTGAGTGTGGTGCGGTCAGTGCACGTTAATTTCCTCAGTCACCTTACCTGCTCGACTCCTAGGTTACACCAAACAGCTATAGTAAAAACTATATCATGTCTCCCCTAAAATATTTTGTTACAGAGGTGGCTCGGTTTAGGAGTGTATTTTCAGCAGCACAGACTCTATTGAATGATCATAGGAATATTATAGGAATACTACAGGCAGCATTGTGTCTCTATGATCCTCTCACTCTTCTGCGACTATACATTGCTACTTGTCACTTTGATCATGAATGTGACACTACTCTACAGAGTATATAGGCTACAATATAGTATGGAACTATAGTATATAGTTAAGAGAATATTACAGATCCAAGAAGAAACTGACAGAAGGGCAGGACTGAGAGAAAAAGGCACAATTTCAAATCCATCTGCTACTTCAGCACCATGGGAAGCACCATAGATTTATCAATACACAGCACAGTTAGGCTACTGATATTTCAGAGCCAAGTTCGGGGCCATGGATTCTCACTTGCACAAACCTCTGTCAGATAAAGAATCAATGAGTCAGGCAGACTAGACTAACATATTCAACTAAACAACACCTCTGCCCCTGCATTCTCTCTGCTACTACGGGATGGAGAGGAAGGATGGCAAGTTAACATGGGGGATGCGTTTTGGTCCTTTTACTAACAAGGGGGATGGCATCCCTCCTCATATCACCTACTGACCATTCTGCAAGACACCATTGACTACCTGTGACAAACCAGGTGCACAGAAAAGTGTAGAGAGTACAGAGAAAAGTGGAGTTGTGTTGATCATGGTGGTGAATGGTGAATACTTTTGACTTTAACACCAGAGGTTTGGATTTGTATCAAGTATAAGCTTTCGTAAAATTTTTAACCATGACAGTGATCCTTTCCTAACCTAACTCATGTAACCATAGTTGCATTTATTTAGCCATACCTTAACCATGCACAGATGTTGTAGAGAGAATCAAGTAAGACAAAACTAGGTCAAATCTAGTGTATAGCTGGACTGTGTCTGAAATGCTAGAGGGCTTTTAAACTGAAACAATAGATACAGGAAGTGTTGACACGTGGCGACCAAGCCCCCAAGAAGTGTGCCGGGCTTTAACTGAAGACTGAAGCCCTTTGACATAGGGCCTTTCTTAATACAAAGTATACCAAGTTTTCATATGTGCTAGTTCAGACTTTGTTCGACTTTGGAGTACAAACGTCCAAGGGTGGGAGGACACAGTACGATCATTCTGCAGTTGGTGCAGCAGCGTACTTCCAGCACCAGCTCAGCTTCAACACAACTGCCTGACTGTACTGTGACAAAATAATCTCAACTCTCAACTTTAAAGACCCTCAAAAAGGCTGAAAAATTTTATTTCAACAAATAATAAGATTATTATTTCCAACAATGAAAGACTATACTTATTATTCACAGAACAAATAGAGCTATTAAAGAATTGACTGTGTTTTTATCTCAAAATCTGCAATCAACAATGTATTGGTCTCAAAAATGTATGAAATTGTGATATCAGATCATTCTCCAGTATCTTGTCATATTGTGTCAACAGAAAATAAACAGAGTGATCGAACATGGAGAATGAATACGGCACATTTACAAGATGCAGAGTTTACAAGATATGTTGATGACAAAATAGATAACTTTATTATGACAAATGTGGAGGGGGAACAAAAGGATAAACCAATTCCTGAAATAATCTGAGATGCTTTTAAGGCACACATGATCAAATATTTATGATGTGTGACAATAAGTAACAGATATATAAAGAAAGTTTTATTTCATTTTTCAGTAATATGAAATCTGACGTGATTGTGTGGATGAATCTTCCTATAAACTTTATGGGAAGAATCAATCAATTAAAATGACATAGCTTCCAAACTTTTTATTTCTATTTTCAACAGTACCAATTACCCCACCAAAAACATTCTTTAAAAAAGTGTATACTATTATTACAGACTTTATATGGGGAAAGAAGAATCATAGAATTAAAAGTAAGGTTTTACATCTTCCAAACTGGGAAGGGGATTTAATCTCCCAGATTTAGAATTATATTACCTTGCTAATCAAGCATTTTACCTACACCATATGGCCAAAAACACAATAGAAGCTAAGTGTAAATGACCCTAATATTGTGTGTTTCATGTGTGTTAAGTTTTCATTCGTAAATTTATTTGTTATATTGCTTTTATTTTATTTACCATGAACACAGAAGCGGTTTCACAGAATTGCTTTGTTTTGAAAAGACACTAGACGTATTTAACATGAGTAAGTCACACTGGTGACAGCACACAGATCCTCCTAAAAAAAGGCTGCCTGAGTCTTCACAAAAACAAACAGATACTGTATGAACACGACACCAATTCTTAATTCTCTATACGGACTATTAATGGGTGAGGGAATTTATGTGAATGTATTTCTTCTACACCAAAATTCCTGATATGCTTGTACAAACATGGGAAGGCAATATTTTGTTACTATGCTATACATACTTGGAATAAACACAAAGTGGAGATAAACTCCCACGGGAATAATGTGTCTTTTATGCAACTGGTAAAACATCTTAAATTTCCATTGTGTATGAAATGTGTTATAAATAGAATGTATAATAAAGAGTCTTTGAGGCTGCAATGTTCAATATGAAAGTGTTGACTTGAAAGAACAGCTTACTAAAGGGATTAACAGTGTTGGGGTTAAAAATGTAAACGTTGTGAGGAACGCACTAGAGGACAGACCATGAGATCATTAAAAAGGAAAAGTGTTATCCTACTGAGCATGAATGTGCTTAATATATTGCCCGCAAATCTGCCCATTAGACTTTTATATTTCCATTTTTGGGCATATTTTGACACAAGGGCATGAGGACAGCCACATTAGACAAAATCAATTTCCTATTTCACCAAAGCAACAGGCTACAAACGAACTGATTCAGAAGCTGTCTCTTCTTATTGCAAAATCTGCACTTGGAGAGAGTCTGTATCCTCATTCACTGACCAAGCAAGAAATGAAGTTAACGCTTCAAAATCATTCCCAAGATGATGTCTTTGCCTCCTCTTTTTCCTAACTGTTCTTCCAGTCATTGCCAGAATGATAATGATTAATGATCATCAGCAGGGCCGTAGCCAGGGTTTAGAAAATAGTGAGGTCCAGAATTTTTTCTTTTAATGGAGGTTATTTACTGCATTTCTGGATGAGCAAAATTCATACCAAAATGACAACTACAAACACAACACAAGCTATACACTACACACAAACTGATTATCTATAATTAAATACATACAAAGGGACCTGTTAGCAAGAATACTTTCGTTAAAGCTGCACAATTTGTCAAAATTTACTCTCTCTTCTTCTGTATGTGTGTGTGTGTGATGTTTGGTTGAAGAACACACTAACTACAGGCGATTCACTAGCCTCCCTTGTGTTGATTTCCTGCATACATTATGGTCTTTCCTTCCACTTCTTCACGCTGGCTCATTGAAATTACATAAAGTAAGACAGACAGATACAGACACACATGTGTTACGATCAGTTAGTGCAAACGCAACAGAGAAATACTGGTATACTACTCTTCACAGCATGCATTACCTTTTGGAGGGCTAGCTGGATCCTCCTGTTGCTAGAGGCATCACGCCGCCTGAGAACTCTCTCCTTGTCAATTTTCACTTTCCAATGAACATGCATAAGCGCCAGCACTGTGAGCCGTTCACTGGACATGCTCGCTCTGAGCCATGTTTTGAGCCTTTGCATGGCAGATAATGACCTCTCGCAGGCATATGTTGTCACTAGAACATTTTCAACATACATTTTATGTTGGGAAAGAGTCAAGTCAAGTCAATTTTACTTATACAGCGTCGAATCACAACAGAAGTTATCTCATGACACTTTTCATGTAGAGCAGGTCTAGACCATACTCTTAAATTTACAGACACCCAAGATTCCCCCCCAAGAGCAAGCACTTGCCGACAGCGGCAAGGAAAAACTCCCCATTAATGGGAAGAAACCTCAAACAGAATGGGGCTCTAGGTGGGTAGCCGTCTGCTCTGACCGGTTGGGTTGAGAGGGGGAGAGGGGGAGGGGGAGAGAGAGAGAGAGAGAGAGAGAAAGAGAGAGAGAGAGAGTGCGAGAGGGAGAGATGCACAGCAACAACAATAATAACAATAACAACTATAATCATGATAGAAATATGACTAAAAATAATTATAAAGAAGTCCATTTGTGTTGTTTGCACAGTTTCCAAAGCTGATGAAGCCAGGGACATCTTCCGAGTGAAACTTCCGACTGCCTTCAGCATTCTATTTCCTGCTCCACAGTGTCTGGGTCAGGTAGGTCTTCTTGGTACCACTCTACCAACTCTACCCCCTTCCTTCCGTCAGCTTTTTTAGAGCTTTTGGTACCAGGTTAGCTGCTAGCACTGCATGCTCATTCCTTTGAGAGAACCTGGCATCCAGCTCACTAGTGTTGGGCCTCAAACCACGAGGTCACACAGAGAAGGCCTACATGTAACCTGTGAGGCTTGTTGCTTAGCATTTAGCTTTTTAGCTTTATTGCTATTGTTTTTGTGGTGTTGTTGACGGACCGCCGAGTCCATTTTTTCTGCTTACTCTTAGGAGTATTTTAAGTTTGCTGCCTGTTTTGTTGTATTCACCACACTAGACTGTTTTGTGTTTGTCCCGCTCGGGACTACTGCTGTGTTGTAAGTAAGTTGCTTTGTCAATCAGAAACCAGACGTTACAGACTGATGTCCATACGCATGCTGTCTGTGGACAAAGGAACTGCTTCTTTTCCCCTCACGATCGCTTTTCCTCCTTCTTCTCCCTCCCTTGCGACTAACACATACATGCACCGACATCTTTTTGCACATCTGATGGTCAGATAACATCGGACAAAACTTTGCTTTGTTTCCCTTATCCACCATAAGACACGTGTGTTTTTCACAGAATTGGGTGAGTGCAAGACGCTGATATTAATAATTCTATTAATTTTATAATTAATTAATTATCACTGATAATTGTTGAGTATGACTTCACATACAGTACATTTCTTGCCTCCTCATATGCTTTGATGATGTCAAAGTTAGTAGCCTGCAATTGTTTGGTGAAGGAGTGGATGTAACCTAGGACATGGTTGGTCATCACAGCAGTAATGATAGTTTTGAATGGTTCCATACTATGCCAGAGATTACTAACCTTTCCAGAGATGGAAGTTGGTTCTGTCTCCATGCTCTTCAAGACAGAATGTGCAGCAATGATCTTCTCCAGAAAGTGCATAATGTCGTTGCTCCAGTACCCCATATGGTGTCCAAAATTAACAGGATCCCTGCTGTCCTCGATTGGGCAACTTCTCTTCTGCACTCTCCTGCAAGGCATCTTCCCTGGCACCTGTGGCTAGGGCTGTGACGATAACCGCATTACCGCAATTCCATGGTCATGTGATGCCCACCACGGGGTTGAGCTCATTACCGTCATCACCTCAATTTTTTTTAAATGCCAAGCACAACCAGATGGAGATACGTTGGAGAATATGCATTGGCTCGGCTTGCTCCGGGCATGGGCAACAAGATCTGCTTTTTCACAGCAGTAAGAAAAAATCCATACCATCAAAGCCCTACCTATGGCTAAGAAGAACACAGCAATCCTTTTAATGATGTACATGGTGTTCCTCACTAAAGGAATGTCAGAACAGCCATGCACCCCTACCAAATTGAGCGTATGGCTCCTACAGTGGGTGCACACTGCCCTGGGGTACAGTTCCTGGATTCTCTTGCACCCCACTCACTTTTACATTCATTGTAGTGGCCCCATCATAGCACTGACCCCTAAGGAAGGTTGCCTAAAGATCCCACTTTATGAGCTCTGAGAATGGCTTCAGTTATTATTGCTGCGTCTTCTTTTAGTAAGGGGCAGAAACCAAGAAAATCCTCTCTTATCTCAGTTTTTACTTCCTCGTCACTAACGTAGCAGACACATCTGTTCAGTCCCACTTATGTCCACGGACTCATCGACTAATATGGTGAAGTACAGACAGGGTCTCTTTGACTTCCCCTGCACAGCATTCCATTAACTCATTCTGAGTTTGGGGGGAAAGGTACTCTCCATTTTGGGGTGCTGTCTGCAGATATTGCTTTAGGGTGGAATCGAATTCTACTTTCCAACTAAAAAAGTGCCTAAAGTTCCTACTCTCACTTTCCCCCTCCCAGCTCCCCCAGAATGCCACATTTCTCTGGCCAAGACACATGATTATGTCAATTATGGATAAGAGACTCTTACAATTGGCCATAACCTTTTCATCATATTTTTGGCTAAAAATGAGGCAATGTTCTTTTTATTTCCTTGGACTACAGACAGGTAGTTCTCTGCCAGTTCAGTGGCTCTTTAATGCCCCACTGTCAAGCTCGGGATAATACCTCTCTTTTCACCAATAACGTTCTCCCAATCAGTGAAGCCCTTTGTAATGAAGCTGACGTTGGAACCCTTAACCTTAAAGGCAAGGCAATGAGCACAATAGGCTACATCTTCATGAGGTGAGAAACAAAGCTATTCATATTTTTTCTCTCACAGGACATTATATTTTAGCTGCTTTTCTCCAAATGCCCGATGGGGATACCTGTGTTGTGCTGTTGCCACCCACTTATTTTGGAGAAAACAAGTTTTCTCTGTATCTGTAAATACCTGACTGTGTGACTTTATTCTTTAATTTCACAGGATCAAAAGGATGTAAAGTGACTCTCGTTTCTCTGTGCTCCTTCTCTATGTTCTCCTACTCTCTGTTCTTCCATCTGCCCTGCTCCTCTCTGTTCTCTTCCTCTCTGTCCTTCTGTCCATCCTGCTCTATGTTCTCTGTCCTCATGGTCACATTTTCCTCTGGTTTACACATCACATTATGCTGCTTGAAGATAATTTCGAGTGAAGGGTTTGAATAAATGCATGTAATTATTATGAGAATATAGCAAGAGTAATACAATGATAACAAATAAAAAAATAGAAGAAAAAAAACACATCCAGGGAGTGCTATATAGGCTGTAAGTGTACATTTTAAATAATCCGAGTACTTAGAGGGGTTTTAGTTTTTTCCATGCTTTAATTTCTATAGTTGTAAGATTCATTTTTAAATCTGTGCATTTGAAAATGTGAAAGAGTAGGCACACCTTAAGCCAAATCAATGTATCAATGTAAAGAATGAGAAAACCAACCCTCAGCCTGGCCTCTCTCTATGCTGTTAATTAGTGTTTACATCCGGGGTCATCAACCTTTTTGAGAGTGAGAGTTACCTGAAGGGTAGAGAGTACTATGGAGGACTAATTGTTTGATATAATCTTCCTAAATAACATACATTTACTTGGTTTACCTTTAAATAATGAATATTATGTATTTAATAGGCTACATATATTAGGAGAGGTGTCTATGTTCACTGATTAGTGTTAATGATTCCTCACAATTATTATTAATAATATTTTACCAAGTGATCATAGGAAAACACATATTTAAATATGCAAGTTTAATGATTTCTCTGTTAATCTTACCAATTAATCTGTTTCAATAATATTAGAGTTTAAAGTTAAAGTTCCTAAATTTGTTTTTTGATGTTTCAAAAGAAAATATCTGTAAACACCTGATTGGTCTGTAAAGGTCTTTTAGCAGGAAGCTTGGCATTGCATACTGTTCACAAGTGCAACTCTGATTGAGTCTTCTAGATATGCATCAGTAAGGTGTGTTGTGTGTTTGCTCTTAATGAATTTCATATCACAGGTGGGGTAGGTTGAACCAAAAGGACAGGCAACTTTCATAGCTACTGTGTATACACCTTTGTACTTTTTTGCATCCTCAAGGTACCAAAAGTTTGGTGAGCCCTGGTGGGCTTTGAGGTGAATGTCACTTTGCAATGTGAGAATTTCCATCTCTACCCACATCCAAGTTGAATGCTGCGCTTAGTTGCTCAGCAATGCATGTCATGCCCATTGCATGAAAGGATTTGAAATGAATGACATATGGCACCAGCTTATCAAAGTTACAGAACCTGTCTTCAAACTCTTGCCCAAGTCTATTTATGAGTTGAGAGTACTTTCCTGCCCATCTGGGGCCCTGTCCAAGGCCCCAGATGCAGAAGCACTGTCATTCAGCACTGACTGCACAGAGGAAAAGTGCAGCTATTTCTCTCTATGTAAATGCAAAGAGAAAATGTTCTTGGCTTTAAATGCATTTACTGCACTGATCATGTCAGAGACAGTCCTACCTTTGCCTTGTAGTTCACAGTTCAAATGGTTCAGTTTCCCAGTGATGTCCGTTAGAAATGCAAGGTCTAGTATCCACTCAGTGTCCTGAAGCAGTGAACGCCCTCACCTCTGGATTCCATGAACTCTTTGATTTCACTCAGAAGTGATTAAAAAAAAAATTTTTTTTGCAAAACCCTTCCCCTGCTGATCCATAAGATTTTAGTGTGCACCAGGTCATCATATTCACCTGACAGACATTCATTACGTGATCAAAGCCCACCACTTTTGCACATATTGCCTGCTGGCAAACAATGCAGTGGTAATGTAGAAACTTGGGGAAATCTGGGTCATCTGGGTCATCACAAGGGCACTGTCAGTTGTCACAGCTTTTCCAACGGTACCTTTTGCTTCACAAAATAGCCCTTCACAGTGTCGTAGATATCAACTCCCTTTGTTGTTGCCTTCAAGAGCGGCAGTGTCAGGAGTTCCTCTTTTTTGAAGAAATCATGGAACACCATTTGTACAAACACCACCAGCTGCGCCATATTGATGGTGTCCACTGACCTGTCGCTCTGGATGCTAAACCACATGCATATACTCAGATCTCAGTCCAGCTGCTCTGTCAAGTTTTCAGACATAGTTGACACTCTTCTGGCAATCGTACTTGATCTCAATTGGATGTTGGAGAGAGCGGAGATGACTTGGGCCCATTCCTCTCATCTCAATCACAATACATCCCCATCCGAAAAGGGTTTCTTGTTCTTTGTCAAAAAATGTGCAGCTTTAAAAAAAGCTTCCATTGCTGCTTGGGACTTTTTCACCAGCCTAGTGAAAAATGATTGCTCGTTGCTGAAAGCTGCCTTTAACTCATGGACTTTTTCTACCCGTAATGAGCTACCTGGCAGGTAGCGCATTGAAGGTATTGTGGCATGTACTGAAGTGCCTCTCTATGTTGTGCAGCTTCGCCGTCGCCACAGTCACCCCACAAATGAGACATACACTGTTTTCTTTCACTGTTGTAAAGAAAAACTCTTCCTCCTACTGCTCGTGAATGTTGTATGTTTTTTTTCTTCCACTTTTCTGGTATTGTTTACTGCATGCCTAGTTTGTTCATCATCGTAACTATGCTAGCTAGCTGGCATAGACCGAATGCATGAAAAGAGGGGATGTGCGATATAATGTCAAGCTAAACTGACCCCAGACAGGATCAAAGTTATAAATTATACATACATAAAAAAAATTGATGTTTTTAAAATGTTATAAGCAATGCTAAAATACTTATTTTCTACATTCATGCAAGTGTTATTGAAAAAAAAGACAATTTAGGTTATTTTTAGACTGAGCTCAACTGGTGACTCATGCTATTTTTAGAACTTCCCTGCAGGTGGCTCATTGGCTCATACATACATTTATATATATATTTTAGGAAATAATTACCGAGGGCTGGACCTCGGCGACCTCATAGCTGTCTACAGCCATAATCATCAAACAGCAGGGCCAGTTTGGTAAAGGGTAGAAAAGATAGCTACAGCTAAATCATGTTCAAGAAATCTCACAAAATGCAGAATACCACAACAACATATAGTTGTAGTCTGAAGGAATTCTTATTATTACTATTCTTATCTTACTGTACAAATGTGTGCAGACAGAGCAAAGTGTACACAGCTAGCTGCTCACATTATTAGTTAAATAGACAGAAGGAAATATGCACAGAAACGTGATGGCAACATTATGCATATTAATGTGGGATTCTGCTTGTGGCTTATGCTGCTGCAATGTAATTTCTAAGAAGGTGTTCAAAGCTTTGGGCTCTATTGTTAAATAGAGGTAATACTTTTTAGCTGTTCTGCTTTAAAAGGTAAAATGATGACTAAATGTATCCTCTTCATTGTAACTAAGAGGAGAAATGAAGGCAGCACTATGAAGAGAGTTTGCTGGAGTTCACATGTATTAAAGCTTCTCGAACAGCATACAAAAATGAGCTGAGCAGTATATTTTTTAATTGTACTTTACTAGTTTTGTTGTTTATTGAGTGCCGTATGTTATCACTGTCTCCATACATATTTGATTGCAACCCATTCAGTTAGAAATGTCAAACATTTCAGCTCAGTTTCCCCATGCTCCCTGTTTGGCTCGTCATCTTCTTCTCATCTTTGCTTCTCCTCAGCCAATAGACAAGTTCAGCAAGGGGAGGCCTGTTGCCAGGCAACAGCCCAGAGTGTATGATTAAAACTTTGATTTCCAATCTATCACCTGAGAGACTGATGTGGCTTCTTTCCTCTGATGCTCTGCAGAGCAGCTGGGATGGACTCATGCACAGCAGCTCCACACTTGCCAAATGATTATTTACTGTGAAATGAAACATTTGGTTTACATGGAGTAGAGCTACCTCATCTTCAACCAACTTGACATCGAGCTACATCTTCAGAATGTCATTTAGTGTTGTGGGACAAACTTGTGCCCACCTGACTTGGTTCATTTTGGGATATTTTGGAGGAATTTGTTTCCTCCAGTTGCATAGTTGACCCTGCAGAACTTGCTAGAGACATACATTTCTGCCAATCTGGTCTTTTGGGCATTGTGCCTGGTCTCCAGATAAAAGTGAAGCTAGTTAGGGCATAAGACAGATAAAAGAATGCACAAAAACCTTTTTTGTGTCTGCTTTGTTGAACGACAATGGCCACACTGATGGAGGTGTTACAACCAGGTTTCATCATTATGAATGATTTTAATCTGTTTGGGTGTTCTGGGTGACTATTTGAAAGAGGGATGGAAGAGGAGGAAATAAAGTTTGGGATGTGTGTGTGTGTGTGTGAAAGAGAGAGAGAGAGAGAGAGAGAGAGAGAGTCTTTTCAGGTTCCCAGATGATGAACAGTGTCAAGGCACCTTAACAGTTTGGCCTCAGGCAGTATAGTGATACATGAATGACATATTTATCTCTGGCAAGGGATGTCTGTATAAAAAAATGACAAGTGTGTTTGTGTGTATGTGTGCAACATGCATGTGTTCAATATCTACTGTATGTGTGTTCTAGCGATCGAGGATTCATCTAAACGTTCCCCTCTGGCATCCATGGCATCTTAATAGGTAGGAAATCTAATCTAGAGGCCAAAGATGATAAGATGGTGGGACATAGAGACGAAAAACTGAGATGAGATGTTGAGCGAAGAGGAGAAAAAGGGAGAGAAAAGTGGGGAGATGGAATGGAAGAGAGAAATGTGACAGACATTTTGTGGTTTCAGGGGACAGGATGAAAAAGTATAGAGGCCTGAGATTGGAGTGAGGAAGGAGACACAAGGGGGTTTGACAATGGCCAGCACATTAAAAGAGAGAATGGGAAAAGGAAAATGGAGGAGAAGAGATGTGCAGGGAGTCGACAAAAACAAGCATCTGTCAGTATGGCGGGTGAACAGAACCATTTCAAAGATTCTAGGTCTTCACCCTCAGGTTGAATATATTGTATGTTTCTGTCTTGACCAACAGGACACAGCTCAAAACCAAGGTCAAGGACACAGCGTTCCAACAGGCTGAAAATATTAAATGCTTTTTAGCAAGGTGATGTATGAAAAATGACTGAATCCGAAGACAAATTAATCTAAAAATTGACTAAAAATTTCAACATTTTACCAATTGCAGATTATTTGTTCATGAAACATTTGCCATTTGCAGAAGATTGCCCTGACAGCATCTTTTACCCCACATGACATCTGGCTTTTACCAAACTGAGGATGGTGAGCTTCAAGTCATAGGAACTCATTATCTACGGTAACACCAACTATTAACATGTAGTGAAAAGCTCCAAAAGGGTAATGGGTGGACTTTTGAGCTTGGCTTACATTAGTAGATATGATATAGGCTATAACCTGTAGAACTATTTGCTGTCTAATATTAAAAACAAATGCATTCACATTTGAACATTTAATTATTTGGACAGACCTGTTTTTCAGTTGTTGCAGTCGTTATAGTCCTTTGTTCAATGTGTTCCCAGCCTGTGTTCTCTACTCTGGTTTCACCACAGTTGTAGGTTGATGCCCGGTTCACTGGTCCAGCTGAGTTTTCACACGGCAAATCCTGGTATTCACTATGCATGTCTCTGTTGGTTGCATCTGTTGTCTGCGGAGAAAGAGATACAGAGACCAGTTGGAGACAGGAGACAACACAGGCCTTGGGCATGTCTGTAGTTTCCACTCAGTGAGTCTGCTCAAGAGAGCAGGACGGGGAAACCCTTTGCAGCACAGGAAGCTGGAAGGCCAGCAGAGTAGAGAGAGACAGAAGAGTGGCTGCAATCAGTTTTTTTTGACTGCCGGCCTTGTTTGGAGGACATACAGTAGTATGCACCTACACTCACAAATAGCCTACAGACAAATTATTAAAGTAAAAGACATTCCCGCATGTTAAAATACACACATACTTGTATATACAGTGGTTCAAAACTTCTTTTATGTTACAATACGCCATTGTATTACTCAATAAATTGTGTTGACTGAAGATTTCTTATGTTGGTATTATATAAAAGTATAAACCAACTTCAATTTAAAGCTGAAAGAGTTGTATGACAAAGTATAGGCTGACATAACTTTGCCATATGATGCTTTGTGTTCATAGTTCAGAGATAGTGCATATTGTTACTATAGAAACCAAGCAGCCTGTCTCACAAAGCAGGATTACTTTGTTATCTGTGTAACCTCGCTGAATAAAACTCAGAACCTTTTCAAATCTGAAACACAGACTGAAGTAAAAAAAAGAGCTGTCTGGGGCTTTACTCAGTGTGGTTATCCACATAACACAGTAACACTGCTATTTAATATGAGCCCCAGAGGCTGAGCTGGGCTACGTTTTGTTTATTTTGTGATAGAAATGGCAGCAAACACTGGCATGTTGTATATTTTGAGGGAAGAGAAGGTGGTCAGTATGTCCAATAAATAGATGGATAGATTTAAAAAGAAAATAGTGGCCTGTCAAACTGAAGAAATGTATTAACATTGTGATATTTCTGACTGTTCTGATAAATTGGTCCATCACATTTGTTCTTATATTAGTCACCACAGTTCTCAACCCACAATTTTACAGATGAATACAAAGCACAAGACCGGTTTTGGTTATTGTACTTTAGGAATGACAATCTTGTAAGTGGTGCCACCTTATGAAAAATAATTATTTGGTGCAGTGCTTACATTGTATCCATCTGCAATGCATGTTTTTCTGCTGTCCAAGTGGCAGGGGACTCTTTACACTCTTAAACAAGGAAGGAGTAGGATCACCAGAGTCAAAGGTAAAGTGTGTGGGAGGTCAGGAATATATATATTGATCATATTATTGAATATTTTGCTTGCTTCATTTTTGCGTCAATGACCTTTAAGCTTGGAGGCTTGCTTTATTACCCTTTCTTTCACTCATTATCACCTTCTTTCTTCTTCTTTGATCTTTTGATAATGATTTTCAAACAGGTATATGACTGCAAAAGTGCTTTAAGTTTTTTTTTTAGATGGATGTTGCTTCCTTCCAAAAGCCTGTGCGCCATATTTACCATATTAGGATGTAGTAACTGGCCACTTGCTTTAATTACACTATCACATAATAGTGTCATAATGCCTGACTACTCTACAATAAAATCCTTGGAAAGTAAAGCTGTTGGCTCATCAGGTTGAAGTGTTTCTTTTGATGCTGTGAAGTATATAGACTGAAAGACTGATGGTTTGCAATAATTTCACAAGGACAATAAAATACTGTATGGATTAACTTTATGCCACCACAGTTAAACTGTGACTTTTATAAGCACCATTAATATTACTTCTTCACTCTATACACAATGGCTCTAATATGTTATTCATTTTAATTCCACTGAGGTTCTTTTCTCTTTCTTTCTCTTTTCTCTTTCATACAAAAAATGTAATTGCATGGAAAAAAAAACATATACAAAGAGCAGTAATCACACTGACTACAGGAGACAGCTGCTCTGTGACTTGTCGACACACAGCGGTGTAAGTGCACAGTAAGTCAGACACAAAGAGAGAGAATGATGTAGGGTCTTACCTCCCTGTCTTCTTGGATCTCAGAGAGTTGGCCTTCACTTTTAGTCAATCCCTGCTTGTGAAAGAAATCCACATATCTTGAGGCCTTTTCTCAGCACTAACGCAACCACAATGTTGCTGTTGACAATGACAAATAACTAAAATTTTGCTTTTGGAGAATTTCTGTCTCTGCCTTCCACTTCTCCTGCAGACCTACAATAACATTTGGGAAAAATAATGATGCCTTTACTTTTAAACATGAATGGGGTAGCATGAGGGGGTGTTCACTCACACTTGTAAGAGATTTGAGTGGGTGTGCTACTGCTGTTTCATCCACTCTGGGGCTGACTGGTGGCAGGCGTGTGATTGAAGTGGAATGACTGATAGTTTGATTTTACAAATACCTGAGGAAGTGAACAAAGCACCGTATCCAGTAGGCATCACACCCTTCGGGATTGGTGTTGCGTGTTGATTCGACCAGCCCGCACAAAGGCAGCTGGCTGGGAGCTTTTTCATTACAGAGAGTATAGCTGATTGCATTTTCTCCAGCGCTCTCTGAAGTGTCTAAATGGAGCTACTATATACTCGTCGCCTCACAGCCATCACCAGGCGCTGCTACAAGTCTCCATAAAGCCTGTCAATTTGGACACAATGTAAGCGGCGAAAGCCAAGAAAATATGTTTAAAAAATTTGGAGCTCTGTGGTTCTTGTCCTCTACGACTGGTTTTAACTTTAAATTTCATATTATTATGTCTCTCTGCACAAATGTCATGTAATCACAATAGAAGCCAGCATCTCTCAGTAGTGTTTGGACTGGTCCAAATCTGTCATCAGCATTTAAATGCAAGTGCCAGAACAGCTGAGAGAGAGACACATAATCACAGCATAAAGGCAGTGGGGAAACCAAATGTTGAGCTCTATTGATGTGGGTTTGGCCATGTGAGAGGAGTGTAAATGCATTAAACTGTCACTCTCTAAGTTACTATACTTAATCGAAAAATCAAATGCAATATGCACTGGATTGCAAACACAGATAGAGAAAGAGAATAGAGAGGCTGGTTCTGCTGCATAGTTCGGTTCTCTTCAGAGGTTTCAGTGGGGAATAACGCTCAGTGCGGATTTCACAGGTTATCTAAAACTGATCAGGAATACAATATAGCCATTTTTCAATCAACTTCCACATGGCTGGACATGTATAAAGCCAGAGGACATTATAAAACAGTAATTCTGCTTACCCAGAGAATGCCTGAACTTTCTCCACTTCACCATCAATATGTTGGGCAGCTGGAGCCCCACAGTGTGTGTTTACTTTGCTTTACAGATTTATGTATGAGCACACTGTGTACACTGCTGAAATAAACATGTTGTGTTTTTTTTTTTTTTTTTGATAAAAAATGCATGTGTGAACATGGAGAACACATGCAAGAACGAAAATAAATATTTCAGATTATTGTATGGTCATTGAGGCAAAGTAACAGATTGAGTTAAACCCCTATATCTGCAAAAAATATGCAGGAAAAACACATCAATATTGTCTGCCTGAAACCATTTTTGAATGTGTGCAAAGGATTCAAAACCATTTATTCATTCAATTATTATTTTAGCAAGAAGAATCATAGTGATGGACAGTATCCTGGGGTTAAAAAGTTAAATCAATATTATCCATGATTTGTTGGAGACAAAACAATTTGATGTATGGGGTAATAAAATGGTTTTTATAATACCTGAGGCAAACATGTTTTTGTACATGCAAACTCATTTCTTTTGCTACCTTTTTATTGCTCCCTGCTGCCCTTCTCTCATTACAATAACTAAAATAAGCCTTAGCTACAGGGATTTCTGGCAAACACCTTGGATCAGCTGAATTTAATTAGAAATGTCTTAAATATCCCCTAATCTCCATAAATAAGTGCATGTTTTATGGATGCCTTATTCATAATTTATCTTGCCTCCAACTCCAAGGGGGAGGGAGTACAAGTGCTGAGCAATCCTCATCAAGAATTAACAATGCGCTCATCTGATCATGTTACTGACCCTACCCAAAGTTGATTACTTCCCCCGGACGCTGTTTCGTTTCCGCTCGTGTATTGTGTTGAAAACATGAGAACTGAATTGGAGCAGAAATAATAAGGTCACAGGATCTAATGATGACAGGGAAACAAAAGCAGGTGTCATTACATTTTCGGCTATTTTAGGTGTCAAGTACATTAAATCCAATCCATTAAATTCAACATGAAGACATGCTTTGCTTTTTGAATTGTGGGAACAAAATGCAACAGAGCAATCACTTTCTACTGTTTAAAATGACTAAATCATAATCTTCCCAAGCTACTGTTTGCATTACGGATTTGGTAATTACATTAAAATTCTAATGACTGCATCAGAATCTGGATCCATTATCTACAGTAAATAATCAATACAGATAATGGCTATCTTCTGTGAAAAAACTTCTACTTTATTTTCACCAACACAAAAAAAAATTCTAAGATTATTGAAAAAGAAGAAAAGATGATTTTTCTACCTCCCTGGCAGGCTTTGTTCTGAGTATTAGTGAATGCAGTGTGTCATTGTTATGTGATACGCTATGCTAAGGAATAAGAAGCATGTGTGTCTGATGAATACTAGACACTTGACTGTTGTTTACCACCTCCCATGTGGCAAAGAACATTATAATCAGATGTGTAATCACTTAAATAACCTACACTTTTCTCCTTAAAGGATACATAAAGGGGGTAGAAACTGTTAGCTTTTCCTCCGGATGTAAAAATGTTATAAAACCTACATAAAGATCAGCCACTTGAGATCGCCGCTATTAAAATGAGGGGGCAGAGTGCCACTGTCACTATGGCAACGTGGCTTTTCAAACTGTCTTGTTTGCAGAGCTATTTTTCAATTCGGCAGTGAAGTGGGACGTAGCAGTTTGTAGTGGTGCCTCCCTGTCGAGTGCTTATTACCTGACTGAATGAATAGGCCATTGCCATGTCAGAAATGTCACAAAGAGCAAAGCCTGCTGGGTCGGGGCATTGTGTGACAGTAATGAACCTATTCAAAAGTTTCTTGTGATGGTGGAAAAACTCCTATTAGCATGGCTCTTAGGTCTGCACCTCGCTCTGCACCTACTGATGGCTTGTGATGCTGTTAACACTTTCAAGTGAAAACTGGGCTTTGCTTGTGTGAGAAGCAGAAAAATCCTACAAACGCCACCAGACCGCAGTAGCCTTGGTAGTCCAAATGGAATTGTGATGATGATCACGGGGCCCGATGGTAGTGTTTGTTTGTCCTCCTCTCACTGACATAACATCAACGCTCAGATTTTTAAACACACTAATGTCTCGGTAGAGCTACAGAGAAATATTGTATGTTAAGTTCAAATCGAGCTCCAGTACAAATCTACTCATCACTTCTCTTCCTGTCCTCCTCTAAACATACTACAGAACATTTTTTGTGATTGTCTGACCAGCGAGCAGAAGTTGCTTTTCTGGGCCACATATCTTCATCATAGATCGCCTTTCTTTTCAGTCCTGCACAACTCTTGGTCTGGGTATAGCTTGAAGGACGGCAGCGGGGCTGAGCCTGACAGCTCCTCCAAGCAGGTTGAATCCAATGAATGTTGGTAGAATGCTGGCTGCTGCTGGAGGTGGATCTACCTGCATGGCCTTCTCTGACTCTTTTCCTGGTATCTGATCTTCCACAGTGGTCAGACTTTGTTTCAAAACAATAATAAGCATCTTCACTATGAGTCATCTTCCTCTTAACCTTTGGTGTGATGCAACTCTGGGTCTGGCTTCTGCCACTTGAAGTTGGTGGACCTGCAGAGCTTTTTTCTGTCATTATCTGACTGTTCATGCCTTGGTTCAGTGACTGGGACAGGCAGCTCCTCCAAGCAGTGCTAACCTAAAGGTAGTGCTGGAGGTGAATGGACTTGCTTTATCTGCAAAATAATATATAGAAGGTTAACTTATAGAAACAGACAGACATCAAAATGATACAACAGCTTCTAAATTATTAAAATGTCCTTTCCTCCTCTCTAAACTCGACCCTTTTGGAGAGATGAGGGGTTTTGTTCACATCTTCATCATCAACCTTTCTCTTCACCCCTGATCTAATGGAACTCGTGGTCTGGGCACTGTTACAGGGATGTGTGTTGATGTGGGGGGTCCGGCCAAGGCTGCTCCTCATAGCAGGAGAAGGAGGAAGGTTCTGCAGGAAATTGAGTGGACTGCATATTTTAACATGCAGGAGGTCATCAAGAGGGCTGGACTTCCATCTCCTGGTCTGCAACTGGTTCAGTCCCAGTCTCTCTGCAGAACTGTTCTGGTGTCTGAAAAGAGTAAGCCTTGATATCATACAATAAACCTGGACAAGCAAGAATGAAGAAGACATTTCATGATAGAAATGTGAGAAGGATTGTGTTCTTTATTTTTCTTACTGTCAACAAATATCTTGTGCAGAACCAAACCAACAATGAATTGATCCAACTTACAAAGCCTGACAAATCTCATATCTGTGCTGCAGACCTCCGGTTGTGTCCAAAAACTATTAAAAACACGCCAAGGGGCCATATTGTTGCACTGGGTGACATGTTCCTTCACCACAAAGATTACACTCATAGTAGTTTGTCTAGAAACAGCTCCAAAGATGAACAACAGCGATCCCATTTTCACTCCCGGAGAGTAATTCTGTGTAAAGCAAGCACCACTGAGCAATGCACAGGAACATTATGAGATTATGAATGAAGAATGAGAACATCTGTGCTCTTAATGTGTGCAGCAGTCAAACAGAGCTGAAGGGAGCTGCAGAGTATATAGCTTTATCACCAAGAGCCTAACCTATACATAGTTGTCACATCCACTGTGAACATAGAAAACAAACATAATGATTAGTAAAGATAAGAGTTGTGGATTGGACTAGACATGTCACAATATTTTTCAAGTCATGAAAAAAATATTGTTAACATACTTTTTAAGGAAGCATTTGCTATAAATAGATATAAATCTCTCCGTCTTGAATACTGAAAGCTTCCAAAGAAAGATTTTAAGAGCTAACTACTACAGTTTGTAACATTTTCAGCTTAGCTAACACACTGCTGAGCATCAACTGTTCCCTGACATCTCTGTCCTGGAAGTAAAACTGGAAGCAAAGAAAGAAAAAAACAAAAACGCCTCTTCCATTGTTTGGATTAATGCACTGTTTATACTGTTTAAACATCAATGCTATCCATTTGTGTAACTGCCTTTCATTTTCACGCATAGTTAACAGAATGAAAAAGTATCTCTTCGAGTATGTTATAACACCTTCAGTATGAAACAAAATAAAAACATCTCACTCAGCTTCCTCATCAATAGCTCCCTTACCCACTGATTCGACATTCATTACACTAATAATTACACAAATGTGCTAATGAATCAATTTGACAGTCACACATGGGAAGGCTTCTTGTTTCAAGTTGACTGCAATGAGAGAGAGAGAGAGAGAGATAGGGAGGGTAAGAGATAGAGAGAGGAGGAAAGGAAGACTTGATTCTAAGTCTGCTTCAATATTTGTGCATCTCCTTCTGATGAGCCTGCGATATTATTATCCCATCATGCCGCAGAGTGCTGACAGTTCCCCATTAGATATTGTCCTATTGTTATGAGCCAAGGATGGTGGTAATTGGAGATTCACTGTTGACTGTTATCATGGAGCTAAGCTTTTCTTTTGAGCCATTCATTATTTAAGATAATGAGAAGTTTTCTCTTATTCAAAAGACTCACAAGCACATTATCAGTCTGCTTTTTCTCTGCTTCCTTTATTCATTAAACCACTGCATTATTTGGGAAATAAGAAAGGCTGAAGAGATTATTATTATTGCCATTTCTTACCAGAACAAGTTTGCAACTTCAGCATGGTAATGATTGAAAACGGAGAGATATGGCTTACTGCAGAATTTCAGAATGAAAAACAAATTCGATAAAAAAAAAAAAAATGGTTTCTCAAATTCGAGTTGATTATACTGTACCTCCATAATCTTATAGGCTCATGACAACATGAATCCCAGATTAGAGAGCTTGGCCTGAAGACATGCCAGCATGGACTGAGCTCTCTGATATTTATTTGTAATTACAGTGAGTTAGCCTTCCCATGGTGCTCGCGCTGCAGTAAGTAAACCAGCCCCCCTGCTGACAAATTCAACTGACAGAGCAAATATACACTTCCTCTCATCAGTCAATCCCTTCATCCTTGGTCCAATGTCTTCTGGGACAGCAGAGGGGTGGATTTTGCCTGATATTAGCCAAGGCCCAGGCCAGCACACTGGGGAGATTTGCTAGGGTAAACCTCTTGCTTTGATGTCTCCTCGAATATCCCAGCTTGACACAGTAAAACAAGGGATAGCAGGAAATTGAGTGGACTGATCCAAAAGAGATTCTGACCTTGGCATCAACAAACACAGGGAAAGTAATTATGGAAAGATAAAAAAAAAACCCCAAAAAGTCGACAGATTATATTATCATCATATCATTTCTCAAATACAGTTTTTATGCAAAAAAGGTACAAGTGTATGGCGCAGGAAATTATCGATTGCCACAACATACTTTATGTATTGGTTTATCAGTGCTGTTTAAAAACAGATTAGCCTGCTAAAGCTGTAATACCTTAACTTATATTTCCTAAGAAAACACACAGGCTGTCTGAGAGGAATTCAAGTAAACAGTTCATATATAGTAAATTGAGATGGGGACTTGCTTAGTCCCGAATGATCTCTGCAATGAATAGTACGGTCTTGTTTTTCTGTGCAGAGTAATAAGCTCTTATTAAAAAGCAACAAAGGGAACATGGCTGCCGGACACCTGGGTAATTGGAGGAAGCTGTCATCTCAGGCAAGACGGCAGAGTGTATGGCTGTCAGTGTGATGTGTCAGACTGCACAGTTATAAAATTGACAAAGCTAATTGTCGTCTCGCATCTCCAAGCTCAAAGAAACTCCCGAGAACTCTGAAAAGCTTTTCTCCTACATTCTTTTCCTCGGAACTTTCTCTCATTGATATTAAAAAGCCTGAGGGAGACATTTGGGTGGCATAGTAAGAGGAAAGCAGTATAACTGATGTTGACGTTATACTGACTACCGAATAAGGGCTGCAAACTGATCAGAGGATGTACTGAAATTCACAGACGCGATGATGCACATAGAGAATTATCAGTGAGCCAGAGCAACACGCAACTTATACGGCACATTAATTTCCAACCCAGAAACCCAAGAGTGGATCTTTCTCACCACAGCACTCCACTTGATCTTACAAATGACCTCAGATGAGGATAAACTATTATACAGTGCATTTGAGCAGAATCAGATTCTAATCTGATGAGGAGGCAATCACAGAGAGCGCCTTGAGATCAGACGATGGCAGCACGTATGATTTATCTGCCTGGAAATTAAATCAATAGTTTCTTTTTGATCTGCATCGTCACTTGGTGACAAAGTAGAGCAGCCGTTAAGTTAATGCTCTACATTGACTTTGGACACAAACACTGAGGCCCTGAACATTTTTTTTTTTAAAGTCCAGTCTTGGGGACCGAGGGTTAAATGGCTGCTGTGAAGGAACACTCAGGTCAGGGCAACTTGACAAGTTTTGATTAATCACTGTGGGAAACCTGGTTGAGAACAGGAGTGACTAATGACCCATATATGGCTGTTGATTTAATCAATCAAGAAAAGGCTGTAACCTTGCCAATACTTGGGTGAGGCACAGCCACACACTCACACACATACACACACTTATTTGAACGGCAGAAGTCATTCAAATATTATGTGTGATATGGAGTGCTCCTAAGGGATAAAGTACAGAAACGGTCCACCACAGCTTGTTTACATTTACACAGAAAGAAAAGTGCCTGCTTGTGCCCTTAACATAATAAAAATAAATTAAAATACTTTACATGCAAAAATGACCTGTGGGGGAAGAAGAAAATCATTATTGCATGGTATAAAAGATAATAAATAAAGCTCTTATTTTATATTTTAGAAAATATCAGCCGCTTGACAAGGTGTTACCACTTATCCATATCTGTATGAAGAATAAGATTTGTTCTGCCATTACAGCAATGAAAATGACAACTAAGTGCTGTTCTGGAGGCGTGCTTTTATGTCTATACTGTCACAATACGACACATTAAACGATGAAATACAAAGACGCCCAAACTGCTTTTAATGTTGAGATGTCGGGCTCTTAAAATCTATTTTTTTTCTGTCTCCTGCTGTGTTTTGAAAACTTCACATTTTGAGTATCTCAAATGATGACAACAGCACTACCACTAAGATTCTGGGCTCCTTACATATTGCGATGTAACAGTAAAAACAGAAGGCAAAGTACAATTATTAATTGACTTACATATTATATTTGTACTAATTGTTTTAGATTGATCTTTGTTCTGATTAGCTTACAGCTTGGTTTTGTTACAGTCACTATTTTAACATGCACATTAATAATATGACTAAGCCAAAAATGAAGGCAATATCTGATTACTGCACTTGCTATGTAAACACTAAACCAGGTTATCTAATTTAAATGAAGGTTGACATTGGAGCGATATAATCCAATTAACACTTCCATTATGTATCAATACTTCAAATTACTTTGGCATGTATTGTATCTCTGTCTAGTCTGATTTGTTCTCCTGTTAATTGTTTTGCATGCACGAGCTAACGAGTCAGGTCAATCAGTGAACAGGGTGCACAGCAGTGTTTCTGTACACAAACATGAAATTACACCAACACCAGCTAAAAACAAATACCAACAGACTCACACCCTTAATTTTTAAGTGTTTCCTCCAGTTCTACAAGCTGATCCTAAGGTCAAACTCAGTCCAGTTATACCATAATGCTACTTGTTTATTAAATGGAGATGTATCACTAAATTAAAAGTGGTTGCATCACACAAAGTAGTTCTTATGTAGAGATTTGTTGTTGCTACATATTTACATCCACTAACCAGCAGGTGTAAATGTAACTGTTACTAACTGAACCAAATGACTTTATCAAAATCCTGTTTAATAACAATGTAAACTGGGAAGATTTTAAGATATTGTACCTCAGATTTAGTTAAAGATATAAAAACCCCCACCAAAAACTGTTATTTTTGCAAGTTATGCTATTCCTGGTGAGTTCCTGTTTACGTAGTCAATTGCTTTATAGTGAATGGCACCACAGCTGTTTCTTAGCAACTGCTTTTCACATCCCAATACATTTTTAAAGGTGCAGTGTGTTGAATTTAGTGGCATAGAGCGGAACAGACTTGGCAGAAATGGAATATAATATTCATAAATATGTTTTCATTTGTGTACAATCACCTGAAAATAAGAATTGTTATGTTTTTGTTGCCTTAGAATGAGCCCTTTATATCTACATATGGAGCAGGTCCTCTTCCAAAGAGACCGCCATGTTGCACTGCCATATTTCTACAGTAGCCAAGAACGAACAAACCAAACAGTGGCTCTAGAGAGGGCCTTTTGCGTTTTTCGTGAGTTTTGCGGCCACTGTAGGTTGTCCTACACACTGCTAGATGCCAATAAATCCAACACACTGGTCCTTATCCTGTTAATAGAGCAACCTGATATTATAAATTACCATTTTTAAAGCTATCTAGTAATTAGTAAGAACTTGAAGGGCTTTATACACACACTTAGTAATGTAGTAGAGCAGATTTATGAATGGTCTAGCTGATGCAAACTAACCCTGAAATTGTGTTGATGGAAACAATTAAATCTTTACTTTAAATATTTGTTTAATCTGGTTATTCCTGTCAACATACTGAATGTACATTCACCTTTTACATTCAAGAATGTACATTCAAGATTAAATCCAAGAGAGGTGGTGGGATGTCAGCGTACTGTAGGTGTGCAGGTTAACAGTCTCCATTAAGAGAGAATGTCTGACTTCAAACGCATTTGAAAAGTATAATCACAACAAGACTAGGTCAAAACCTAGTATATGGCTGGACCGTATATGGTCAATGTGTGTAATTGTGGCCGATGTGTCACAGGGATAGTCAGTGGTAACGTCTATAATATGAACTTGATATTAAATGTTCATCTGCAATTTTCTGTAGTGGTCCCAGTAATATTTGCTGATAAAATGTACTGAAGTAACATATCACATGACTAAACTACATTTGAGTAAAAATTTTTAAAAAAGTTGAAATGCAGTTACAAGAACAATACTTTCCACTTATATTTGGGATGTTTGATTTGAAAGAGAACTTATTTAAATTCTAACCACTAATGATCTGTCAACTCACCCTGTGCTTTCATCTGTTTCACTCTGCATTGAGTGTTTTGGCAGTGATGGTTATTTTGGGGTGCTTTAACTGTGTGCCCTCCCTCATGCCTCTATGCACCTTTTTTCTACTTCTTTCCCGGTCAATGATTATGGCTGGAAAATGTAAATGAAAGTTTTGACAGTATTTCATCCCGGAGGCTTATCTCCACCCAGTTACTGCAGTTACAGTCAAATCAAGCACACCTGCAGAGCAGCCATCCCACACTAAACGGATATAACAGCTACATGAGTGGCATGTTTTACCTGCAAGACTTGTGTTTTAATGCTGTTGTTCATCATTTGTGATGTGAAAACAGAGAAATAAAAAGCTTGCATCCTGGTATTAGTTCAATTATAAAATCTAAATGCACCGCAGAGCATCTCTCCTGCCAGCTGCTGCCAGCCGGAGAGTTGATCACACTGGACGGTAGAAGAGGAGACGGCAGAGATGCTGGTATGCGTCTGTTTAAACAGGAGTTTAGCCAACTTTGCTGCATTTCACATTGGAGCTGAAAGCATCAGAGAAGGAATGCTGGCATGCTGCTGTCCTCTGCTTCCATCATCCTGTGCTGATCCATTTTGAAAGAGCACAGCCAAAGGGAAAACTCCAACATTCGGCCGGCCAGCCAATGATGAAACTTCATCACTCACTCACTCACAGACAACCATGGTTATGGGGCTGGTCCATGGCCAGTCCAGCCAAAAAAGGTATGCTTGTATACTGTACAGTATGAAGAAATGTTAAACTTCAAATTAATGGGTGGAAGCAGACATCTTGGCCCAGATTTGAGATACCGCACCAGGAACACTGGCTTATTACCATCAGAGGCTAATCAAGCACGATTAGCTAATGGATTGTGAGCTTGAAGCAATAAAGGCATGCATTCAATGAATACCCCGATGGAAAGTAGGTTTTATATTTTATTCCAAAACCTTCAAAATAAGTTTCAAGTTCAAGAAAGTAGAATAAGCTTAGACACAATGCAAAGCATCATATACAGACGGATAAAATACATTTTATATATTGCAGACAAGCCATGGTGGGTCTTACATATGTACAGTATGTATGTAAACTTTTATGTACAATCTTTTTTACATATACAAAAAGCCTTGTTTCTATTTTTCTTTGTATATATTTATATATATATTTATTTATATATATAGATTTTTCATATACTCCCCACTAGCATTTGTACTACAATAATGAAAAAGAAAAACATTTACATATATGTCAATCCATTTTTTCTTTTTATATTACAAATGTATTTTCATAAAAATATATCTCTGTACAAAAAAAAGTTTTTTATTCGTTAACATATTCTCTTTTCTTAGAGACACTTTCCCAGTTTGCTCTCTGTAGTTACACAGTCTGCTTGAGTCCACGTTTGTCCATCTCTTTACAGGTAACCCTTTTGGTGTACAGCAAGACATTGACATTGAATCTTTGCCTTTTACTGTTTTGTTGTCTTGTTGAGGCGTTCAAGGGCCATGTTGATCTCGCTCAGGTGCTATGGGTTGTCATGAGTTTAAGTCTCATTTAGAGCCTAGATGTGAGATCTTCTGGAATGCCATGAAATAATGTAAAAGAAAAAAAAAAAAAAGAAGGAAAAACACGGGACCTTGTAATAACTTTGTTGCCATGATGAACATACAGGAATGTCTCTGGTAATCTTGTAATCTCTGGTAAAGCAGCTCTCTGTAAATATTTTGCTATATTATACTCTAGATAAATTGGACATTCTCTTTTTATTCCAAGGATACTGGCAACACAGATATTTTTTTTTTACTATAACTGCACACAAACAGAGGAGCAGTTGTGGGATTACAGATATTGAACACAGTATAGATAAATTCTGATGCACAATGAAATACAATCAGTAGTTTTTCAGCAATAACTCCAGTGATCTGATGACAACTTGTGGAACCACCAGTCCTTTCGTATCTCCATTTGTAGAATAAAAGCTTTTCAAAATACATCTCCTCTCCCTTTCCCCCATGTTTGAGCCCATTAGACGCACTGAAATGGGCTGAATAGTGAAGGCAAATTGCATGAAATGGGCCTGAAAAACACAGCAGTAAGTGTGGCTTTATCGCAGCCGTCTATATGTGGTGACGGTGAAAGATGGAAGATTACAAATATATATAGTAGTGGATGCAGAATATGTCACATAGCATGACTGATGGATTGCTTGGTTTTTCAACAGCTGTACAATGTGGCCAGTACTGAAAAAGTGAGAGCTCTAGCTGCAGAAGGAAATAGGAAAGCTTTTGGTCTAGTCCCTGACTGTGAGAGAATTCAGTGAACTTGATGGGAACTCAAAGACCATAGCTGTGGTCTGTTTCATTATAGAAGAGATGGTGAGGAGGAGAGAACTCAGAGCTGCGTCTGGCTGATAACGAAAATGAACCTTGGATGAACAGAGTTTCTGTCTTAAAATATGCAAAGAGAACCAGGAAGTAGCCAGCTGCTATCAAGAAAGACTCTTCTAACTCTTATAACACGGCTCCATCCAAAACCCACTGATCTTCGTTTTCATATAACTGTGCTGCACTTTGAGAACTTTCTGGACTAACCCAGATGGGTTAAAAAGAAAATATTTCTATAGATGTAGCGCCCATTAGGTGGAAACTCCCATTCCTGCAAAATAACCAGCATGAAATGAGATTGAGAACTTGAGAATGTCCACATTAAGAAAAAAATTCTTACTGGTGAAACTAAATGAGGCAACACCAAGAAGTGATTGAACAGTTAATCTTAATTTTGTAATTTTGCCTAGTTCTAATTTGGTTGAATTTGGATTATTTTCTTTGGTTGAAAAGGGAAGTTTTTAAACTTTTAGAAACATGCATAATAAAAACAGTCACACAGGCAAGCACATTAATTGCAAGATGTTACTCTTTGCACATCAAAATACAGTACTAATGAGCACATTGCTCATTTGAAAGCAAAAAAAAACAACTGATGGTTGCAGCAACATCCTAACAAACTATGATAACAAGGACTGGACAAACAAGAAAAAAGAGCTCTAATTTCAAATATCTGACATAATAATATTAAAATCCACTAATCTTAGTAAATAAATTATGGTGTTCAGAATTCCTGAACACAAAACTACAGCCACTTGAGCTGAGGTTCATCATATTAGTATCATGGGGTTGTACCAAGGCACTATAATGAACATAAAGTGCTTATTGGAGACTGGAGGAGGTACAAAAACATGGAGAAAATATGAGCCTGGCCCTTTAAAACCACTGCTGAATTCCCTAAGACTGAGCCCTTGTTGGTAAAAACAATCATAGTGTGAGCTTATGCTCATGTATTATGTTTGTCCAAATCTACAGTCTAAATCTATTCAAATAGAATCAGTTCCATCTAGGGAGTGGGGGCATCATATCCTATTGCACCAGCTAATCACATTTGTTTTTTTTTTTACACTCAATGCAGCTTAATAAAGTTTTGTGTAATGTGTGTTAAATGCTGCCATGGGAGGAGTGAATGGACGAGAAAAGACCAAAAGGGGCCTTAACAGAAACTAACTGGAAAGTAATGAAGCTATCCACTCTGCTGAAATATTTGGAGCAATTTCAGAATGAAAATAAATGAAATGCACAATGCAACAGCCGCATAAAACTATGAGAACTGAGTACCAATGCCTTCAAGATAATGCGAGTGTAACTGCTCCTCTCCCCATGAAATCTCCAGGGTAATTCAATTGTTTCCTGTTCCATGAATTTACGACAAGAGCAGGCAAGGGGCAATATTCTATCTGTACTGTCGAGATAAGTGAGAGCTTTAAAAGTAATAAAATTGTAAAAGCAATTACCAACCCACAGCGAAACTGACTGAAGGAACAATACAGTGATTGGTTTCAAAGGCCTGGATTTCTGAAGGAAATTATGTACCATAGTTGATTGTAAAGGCCTTATTAGAAAAACCTGTTGGCATGGAGGTTGATTTTGACTGTGAAAGCCACACCCATCTGAATATTATATATGTATATATATATATATATATATATATGCACTAATGTACCAAAACAAATCCAGGCAAGTCAAATTTTCCTCCAAATTTCCAGCAATATTAACACTAAAAAGAAAAAGGATGCGTACATATTGAATCAAAGGAGTGAGGATGTTTTTGACTGTTTTTTTGGAGTCAAACATTACATAATTGGTGATAATGTTATGATGGATTCACAATTTGATATGGGTTCGACAATGAAGCAAGACTAAATTAAAGCAAATTGCGCGTAATGGCTCAATTTGCTGCGGTGAAATTGGAGCACTATTCACCCCACTCAGCATCCACAGGTTACACAGGTATGGGCATAGTAAGTAGTAAATAGCTGGGAGCAGGGTGTTTGAAATACAGTAGGTTCTTCGGCTCCTCTGCTCCGACACATTTTTACACACACATGAAAAGGGTCACAAAAGCATGGATGTTTTGAATCTTCTCTTCTCATAGGCATGTCATTCACCAGATAAGGTAGAGTCCTGCTGTTACGTCTGAGTGTCAATTTGATGGCGGTTCCCTCCTGTGTCGCACTTTGAAAACAATATTTTCTGTACATCACTCCTCGGCTGCCACATGTTTGAGGAGTTGTAGCATTTGACGCATAAACACTTTTTACCATACTTATCATTTCCAATTTAATGCATGGGAGTAATCACTATACCAGCGACTCCCTTGCTGTCACAGCTCTGAGGAAGCTTTCTGCATTTTCTACATTTTCATGATGAGCGAGGACAAAACAAAGCAACACTACTCTTTTTCAAAGGGATGGAGCTGTCAGAAGTAAACTTGAAGGAAAGACCTGAATGTAATTCAGTGGGAATGAATCATTGACTTATCCATTCTTCAGACTCAAGCGCTTTCAGTTGAACATTTCAAGGGTGTTAGAACATGACCACACTTTGATCTTGTTTTCCTAAAGCCAGGTTTAGGGAGCTCCTATGCATCTTGATAACAGCGAAAAATACAGTATACCACCTTCAAGCCGTTGAAACGTGAAGGTAAATCCAGGGTTAAAAAGAATGTGGAAAGTGGAGAAATTTGACATCAGACTTGCAGTCTTTCCAAAGAGAATGTGCTACTTGTCGCTCTGTAACCTGGTGCTGCGGCTTTGTTCGGATTTTTAGAAATAGAAGGAAAAAGAGAGAGATGTGGTCCCAAGGTGATTGTATATCCATGGAAACATCAATGTTACCATCCATTTATGGACCCGGCCAACGTCTTTTTTTCTCCTCAAGTGCCTCAGAGTGAAAGTAGCAGGAAAGTCGTGACCAAATGCTTGTGTGAAGCAAATGAGATTATTTACTCCTGTTATACATTTTGATATAAGTGTATCTGTTAAGAGAGGTGGATTTGTCTATCCACACTTTCTTGTCAGTATCTTCCAGACACAAAAATGTGAAGTGATTGCACATGAATCACTACAAACGAAGAAAAGATGAAAGTTGGAACTAAAAACTTATACTGCCTCCTGGTTTAGTTTTCACAGTACTTGTTCTACTGTAGGTAGACATGAATTTAATTTATTGGTGTCCAGAGCATCGAGACATCAGACATAAAATGAAACAATATGGAGGGATTTAAACAAATGATCCTGGTTGAATCTTTGGGGGGCTAAAACAGACAGGAGATATTTGGAGTCATTGCAGATGCTGCTACCACAAATGTGTGCAGAATTATACACACACATGCACACACTCTCTCTCTCTCCCACTCACATATACACTCAACCTCACTAAGTGCTTTATTTCAGCAGCCCTCGCTACGCTTTAACCCCTGCTCTGGACACAGCTGCCTCAGCAAGCAGAACTTCATCCCTGCTTCCAAAAAGAAAAAAAAAAAAAAAAAGATGAGTCAAACTTAAAAAATAGTGACAGGATATGTGTCTCCAACATAGCCTTCAAAACTCACTGAATTTTTAATTCATCTTCAGCCAGAGACTTGTGTCCTCAGGAGTAGACGTTTGGAGAATAACAAGGTTCCCAATTACTCATGACAAAAAGCAAGCAGCGTTATAAAAAAAAAAGGAAGAAAAAAAAAAAGCAAATGGAAACCAGAGAGAAGAATGAATCGAAACAGCCCAGACTGTCTCTCTCTCTGACTCACACAGGCCAACGCGGCGCTGTCCACCATACAGTTCACTTGCACAGAGATCTCTGTTAGCTACAGGTCAATATTTTGACTTAAAGTTGACCATAAAATTCCCTTTGGGTTTAGGCGGAGGGCGGTGAGAAAAGTCATCACAGCTTTGCTTCCAGTGTTACTCCTGCCGGCTGCAGTTTCAGGTGGAAGCTTTTCCTCAAAATGTGGAAAATGATAAAGAAACCATGTAAAGTCACAAAAAGCATTTTTGTTGTTGGCATTGGTTACAGTCATTGTCTTCACATGGTTTCTTTTTTTTTTTTTTTTTTTCTTGTCTCCTGCAGGTAAGAGCTTTTGCCACTGGAGATATTTCTTGAATGTATTTCAGCAAATAAAATAATCTTTGTCTTGCCCTCTGCTCAAGGATCTATAGATGTCCTCTGTTGGCAGGCAGGCGAAGATGTGGTGCACTTCTCCTCCCCTAACTGAATCAAGGATGATGCATGGATGTAAAAAGGGACGGGTGTGTAGGAGAAAGGACAAAACGTGGTGAGAGAAGGGCGAGGAAAAGAGGAATCGGAAGAAAATACCGAATCCCGAGAGCAAAAATGAGCAGGTAAAAATATAGTTAAAAGGAGATAAACAAAGAAGAAGAGGTAAGAAATAACCAAAAGAATGGAAATGATAAAGATGAAGGGGATCACAGAGAAGAGAGAAGACACAAGAATTAATGTAATATTTTAAACAGGGTTAAAATTGAAAAAGAAAAAAAAAAAAGTATAAACAAATTAAATGAGAGTCATTAATATGAGAGATACAGATCAAAGGAAACACAGAAGCATGACATATTGTTCTTGGAAAATTCCTGAGGGATGGTATAAAAGGTTTAGTTTTAAACTGGATTCTGAAAATCTGTCTTGTTGCTTCGGCAGTTTTGATGCCTTGGATGTGTGATTAGCTAGCAACAACGTGATAACTTCTTGTTTCTCAACTTTAATAAAAATGTGGATCCGAGGATGCCTAAAGTATCATGTGTCATGTAGCCAGATGGCCTGGTGGTTGTTACCTCTGGAGGAAGCAGTTGCTATACAGCTGTGCACACTGTGCTGACTGTGAACTCTGTCTCGTTGGCCATGATGTCGGTGGGTTGAATGTTGCGGTCATACATTGGGTTCTCGAACGTAGCTCGTCCATTAGTGTTCTCATGGCCCACGTAACCATTGAAGGGGACTTTGGGTCTTCTTCTGAAATGAAACAAGTCAACGTAAACAGTTCAGTTCACATTGGGGATGGACAATCCAGTTTATCCAGCATAAAGCAGAGATATGTGTCATAATATGGATTAGGGCTGCAATGAATAATTATTTTCACTATTGATTAATTTTCTTTTTTTTTTTGATTAATCATAAAATTGCTAAGTCTACAAAATATCCAAAAATTGTAAAAAAAAACAAAACAAAAAAAAAAACTGCCATTCTTAAGGTATCATCTTTAAATTTCTTCCTTTGTCGGTCGAACAATATCACACTCAAAAATACTACATTTGAAATGATACAAAACAGAAAAACATCAGCATATAATTACATGTGAGAGGTTTACTGGAACCAGAAAATGTTTGGCTTTTTGCTCGATAAATGCTTGAACAATTTATTGGCGATCAATATTTTGCTGATTAATTTTCTTTCAATCGACTAATTTAATTGATGGTTTCAACACTTCTATGGATTTGGTCATACTGATTTGTACTGGCACAAAGTCTTTTTTTAACTGTCACATCAGCACTGTGAGCATCACACATGCAAATTGAGGCAGCTCCCTCGCTAGAGAGGCAGACAAGTCTTCTCTATATTACATATGATGATTTTCTCGTATTGAGGTCAACATATGCCTTGACGGATTGAAGAAATCCATATCAAGTTAATGCATTTTGTAGAATGTATGCACATTTATATTCCAAGAGAAATCAAGCAAAAGTAAGATTCATATCTGAGGCGAATTAATAGAAGTAGATTAATCCTTGACTAGAGTGCTTCAAATGCAGATTTTTGTAAATATCAGGACTAAAATAATGCCATAATGTTGCTTGCAGATGATGCAAACATGTAAAATATATCAAATATATAAATCTTACCTATGTTTGTAGAGGTACAGAGCAAAGCCTGCAATGATCATGGCTATAAAAGGCACTAGGATGGCTGCCGCCACTGAACTGCTATTAGGGGGAAAGTAGCCTGGGTTGTCTCTGCCGGGATCTAAGCTCTCTGCAAGAAAGAGAGAACAGTGAGGCTTTACTTTAATATGACTTCAGTACAATATGAATCCAGACATTACAATCTAGTCACATAAACACAGTTAAAAGAAACTATCCTCCCCATCTTCTGCCACAAACTTGTGACAGACGTTTAAGGCAAACAAACTGAAAAACACTGAAATAAAAAGGAAGGGAAGGGCTGCCAGGAATACTTCATTCACGCATAATAGACTGAGCAGACAAGTGACTTTTTAAAGTTTATTTCTATGCTTTATTTTAATCCCCCTCCCCTTATCCCCCGAACGTCAAATTCCATTATCCTAACAATGACTCTTAATTACTGACATCAAAGGCCGACAGCTATTAAGTCATTTCAGATTCATTCTCTAATTCATGGAGGTGTGTGTCTGCAGCAGCAACAGCAGAGGAATGACAGCCCACCTGTTTGCCACAGAATGCCAAAAAAGCTCCAATAAAGAACGAGTGACAAACAAGAAGGAATTCAATTAGCGGGTGCTGCGGTGTTTGCCAATCAACCCCCTGCTGAATGAGCGTGAGCACACAAACAGATGCACAAACACACTCTGCACTTACACCACCGAGTTAAAACAAAACAGGGAAACGTCGACAAATTGGGTAGGATTACTTCCAAGACGTCCAACCCCACCCCCGCAGTCTCACACATCCGTTTGCTCGTACACACTCCAACACATACACATGAATGCCCTGGCACCAGCCCCAGTCCTCTGTATTAATAAGGAGCTGTTTGCTCAATCAGTGTGTTGTGGCTGGGTGGGGTGGTGGCTGGTGGGGGGAGAAAGTTCTACACCTGCTGTTCAGGCTCCTTTCTCATTACTGAGAATTTTCACATCCACTTTCACTGTGTCCACAACTTTCACAGTGCATACAAACACTTAATCTATGTTAATAACACATAACATACCTTCATGTTTAAAGCTATAATATGCAACTATTCTGCATTACAATCTCTAAAAACAATTAGACCTATATTTTGTTGAGTTGTGTACTTACATTATCCCGAATGTTTCCGACAATTTTCAAACCCAGAGAAATCAGTCATTTTAATCAAGGTAACGATGACGTTTCATTTGGTCGCCTGTCAATAGCGTCTCTACCAAAGAGTATACGCCCACAAGATGCATGAGTCAGCGTTGTGGTTGTCTGCTACAATGGCCTCTACCAAAGAGTATACACATACAAGATAATACATTGGCAGCATTGTGGTTGTCCGTCACAATGGTATCTATCAAAGAGTATACGCATACAACATAATAAAACAATGTTGTGGTTGCCTGCCAGAAATTGTCATAAATTGACTTTTATTCAGTTTTAAGTCACATTTTTATGATAAACTTTTTAGATCTTGGTCATTTTTAACTGCATCTTTTAACCAGATGAAGGATTTTAGTCACAGGATGTCTGGATCTTAAGTTATCAGAGAAACAAGCTGAGCAAGCGTTAGCAGCAGCTCGGCCAAAACAGCCCCTACCGGAAGTCCTCTTTCCACCGAACCGCATCGGGGAAACACAGTGGAACCGCTTTACTCACTGTATTAACTGTTTTATTCCCTGTGTATGTTTGTTTTGGAGAGGAGGAGTCCTCTGTGGATAATTCGGCTCGCAGTAAAAATCTACTGAATGTCTGTATGTCTGTGTTAACGTGAAACTGCTTTATCCAGTGTTTTTACCTGTTTTAATCACTGGATCTGTTTGTTTTGGAGAGAAGGAGACCTCTACGGACAATTAGGCTCCCGGTAAAATCATTCTGAGTGATGAACACTAAAGTAATCCTAAGAAGCTGGTTGTTAAACAATGAAGACAACAATTCCCATGATCCCACGCTACTTCACACTGTCACAGTCCGTCTTTTGTTATTGTTTTGACTGAGAGACCGCTAGTCGCAGAAATTACATATTGTATGTTTAATTCAAAATTCCTGCTCATATCTGATCTGTTTTTATACCTACACTGCTGTCCAGTCTGTCTCGCAGCCAATATGGAATCCACTCCATCTAGGCTTTTCATATGAGTACATATTTAATTTAATGTAAATCAGAATGTTCTATAATCGTGAGTGTCCACTCAGGAGTGAGATTAAGTCAAACTTTTGGGGTTTCATATTAAAACTTAAAATTCTGGAAATCTCTCTGTACATCACAGTATTGCTGATTAGCAGATAATGTTTTAAATAGATTAATTAGTTTTCACTGTTTACACATAGCATGT
The DNA here is from genome assembly GCF_910596095.1 of Thunnus maccoyii. NCBI lineage: Eukaryota > Metazoa > Chordata > Actinopteri > Scombriformes > Scombridae > Thunnus > Thunnus maccoyii. The sequence continues at coordinate 22,031,272 of NC_056547.1, forward strand.
GCTTTTTAACTGGATTGTAACTGTGGGTGGTAGCAGCAAAGTAATGTTGTGAAGACACAGAAGACATCCCGACCTTTTGCAATCCTTAAGTCTTTCCCAAAAGTCTTTTTTTATATATATATATTTGCTCAGCATAAAAATGCACAACATAAAATATGCATGAACACATTCTTTTTTATCTACCACAGGTGATTTCTTCATTTCAGACATGTGAGTATTTGTAGTTGCAGGTGCATGAAACCATGGGGGAAACTGGGGGGAATAAACCTCTCTGACAAACACATTACTGCTTGACTGCAGCAGCCATCCAGACCCATGGAGTCAGGATATAAGGATTTGTTGTATATGAACTGTAGCGAAAATCACAGCGAGGAGGATCACGTGGGTGGGATTTCTAGGTCACAAACTTGAAGCAGAATAATGATAGCTGCAGACAGTTGAAAAAAAATGCTCTGTATCTATGACAGCGTAGCTGAAGATGCTGAAGAAACCAAAGAAAGACACGCAGCAAAGAATGTGTGATATTTACTGGATCACAACTGTGAGATGTGGGGGTTACATGATATGGCAAAGACTCCACAGGCGTCCACACACTACCCACAAACTCCCTAAGGAACAATTACGGAACAAGTATGAGTGTGTATACGGATGCCATCCTCTGACTATTAACCGTGTTTTTTGATCTGTGTTTGTCTCTTTCTGCTGGATTCACAGCCACATTCTCCGGGAGTGTTTTTGCATTTGTAAAAGTAAATAAATGACTAATTCAACACAGCAAATTACATACTGTGAAAGCACTTGAAGCTTAGCTTGAGGGTACTACACATATCTTAAGAGAAAGATTTTGGTGACAGAAATCCAGACAGGAGAAAACACACAGGCATACAGTTCCGCCCGGAGACTGCTCGGTCACAGTGGTTTTTTTATAACCAAGTGGACAGCTCACTCACCCAGTCTCTGGAGACCAAATTGTCCAAAGCCTTTTCCTCTAACAAATCCCTGGTACACAAAGGAGTTGGATGAAGAGATGTAGGACACCTAGGGAGAGAGAGGAATGGAAGACAGACACTTTATGTGTCACATCCACACTTTACAAAGGAACATATCATCAAAGTGTCAGCAGTGGGTGCACGCAGAAAATGAAATATCATGTCAAAGGAGCTGAGAGGGGCTCTTATAGCTGACATTTAATATGATGTTTTTCTGCTCAAGAGCACAAACATAAACAGTCTAAGCTACGCTGCACACATGTTACACGCAAAGGAATACTCATATGTAAATACATGTGTTTTGCACTTTGTGAAACATGCACATAAAACTACATAAAGCAGCACACACATATACTGGGACCTGTTTTTTTTTTTAATTATATGTGGAGTGTGTGTGTGTATTAGAGGTGCCTGAGGTTGGGGGATAATATGGGAGAGAGGAGTGGAGGGGGTCTGTCGAGTCCTGATTACCAGGCAATGATTTAACTGACATTTTAATTAAAGAGAAAACTCTCTGTTGGCCCTCCATCTCCCCAGAGTGACAAGGTTAGTGTGTATGTGTGCTTGTGCATATTTCACAACATGTGTGTGTGTGTGTGTGTGTGTGTGTGTGTGTGTGTTTGTGGGTAGGAGTGTGATGTACCATATTTGCAGTTAAAAAGAGAAGTGTTGTATTGAACCTGACCCTGGGCTTGCACTTACATGTCCGTCTAAAGCCCAGTTGTCTATTTTGAACTTGTTGACAAAGATCTCCACAGGGCCTCTGATCTGGTGGACCTGTAGCAGCAGCTGGGCTTCCTCCCTTTTATATGTACCTACAAAAAAAAAAGAAAAAAAAAAGGTTTACAGTTTACACCTATATACTAGGAATTCAGAAGCTAAATATGATGCATCCCCTGATCATGGCATCTGCTTCTCCCATCATGTTATGTTGACTCTTCTCTCTCTAGCGACCCTGTTTTATTAGCCATGACAGAAAGTCAAGCTACAGTCTTGACTGAGGCTCAAATACAACTATAATTTCAGTAGCAATGCTACTGAGACCGTCGAAGAAGACAAATAAATGCTTTGAGCACATGTGTGCAACATGATTTTTGACTGTGCATCAATAGAATAAACCTTTCATTTTCTTTTGTGAGTCCATGTAGTATTGATGACTCAGTCACTGACAAGTCACTGAACGTTTTTAATAAATGAGATATCAATCTATGTGAATTCTAACTTGTGATAAAGGACGTGAACCCTACACTGGCTAAAATTTAAACAAAACAATGCATCATTTTCTGCTTAGGTCCACACAAGGGAACCAAACTACAGGTATAAACATTTAGACACATTTAAATACATCATAATAATTCATAATAATTAGTTAAGTGAAAATTTTGTGTCCAGATTTGTGCTTAATGTTACATTTTACATTGATGCAGTGTGTTTTTTTTTCATGCAAAAACAACAATCTTCCAAAGGATGACTCAGCAACAGTTATTTCTGAGGAAAGTCTGACAGTTTGTAGCAGTGGAAAATAATTACTACACTGGGATGAAGATTGATAGCACCCAGGTACAGAGGAGTGAACTGTCCAAGCCTTTGCTGATGCAAATTTGCGTCTTAATGATCACAGCTGCGCAGTGATTATGCCACAGGGGAAAAAAATAAAATGTGTGCTGTTCAGTTCCAGCAGTAATGATGTACTCCATACAGCGACCACGTTGAGTTTTTGCTCCCTGTCTTCACTTCAAGTTATCTGACAATTGTCTGTTTAGATAAAAACCGAGGATGAGGGGTCTGTAATATGAGAACGAGTTCAAATAAAATTTCAAAGCCATGCATGTTGTGTATAAGTGAGCTTTTTTTTTTTAAAGGTTTGGACTGTGACTTCTGTTTTTGGTGTACCAACCAGCGAGTTTGAGTTCCACTCCACTGTGGTCGATGAGTGTCCCGTTGACCCGGTTGCTAAAGGGCTCAAAGGCAGTGATGCTGAGCATAGCCGGCTGCTTCTTCCCCAGGTACTCATAGGAACCCCTCCAGAGGGAGTTCTTAGCAAATACACCACCAGGAACTGAGAGAGAGGGATCAGGGGCATCACAGGAGGAAAAGGATAGAGATAGAAGTGGCAAAGAAATTATTATTTTTTTTCTTTTTTTGTGAAGGTTTTGTGAAACTCTTTAATTTTAAGACCTGCAATTGTATAACTTTCTGTGCCAGGAAAGTCAAATCATGTGCTGGGTTTCCACCTTTAAGCTGAGATGAGGAACGAGTCAGTGAGATCAGATAAGCACTGTGGATAACTGTGGTGAAAGTTAAATACAAGAGAGAACTTATTCTGACACACATTGTAAGTGAGAGAAATAGTAATGAATTAAAGTATGGTGATCTTTAACTCTACTGATTTAACTAAAGTCAAATCTACTTCAGGGCACCCTGCTGATGGCTTACTGAGAACCACTGAGAGAGAAGGAAAGTGAATAGAAACAACATTTCATCTTAAAAACACAAGAAGGAACTGTCTTACCTGGTAATTTGGATGGTGGTTCCTGCACTGTCCCCACTGGGTTCCTAACACTCGGGCGATTATCAGCTGGGGAGCATAACAACAACTGTTGTAACTGAAAAAATTATTTATTAAGTTCATCATGTGAACGTGTGAAGTGTATACCTCAAGAAGTAAAAATAAAAGATCTATTCTTCTTAACATAACTTTAAGGTAATTGCAGAAGGAGGATGTCATCATCAGCACTTCCTGACTTCCTCCGTGACTAATAACCCCTGTGTTGTCCAGAGTGAGGGCTGTCTGCGACGGGACTTGACTCATGCGTCAAAGAGCGGCCTGGGTGTCCCTGCCGGGCTACGGCTAAGTCAGAGACACAGTTTTGCAGCTTCAAGGGAAGCACTTTAATAATGCCTTACTACTCACATGGGGCTGCAGGACTACACCACAGTAGTAAACATACACCCACACAGACAAACAGAGCAAAGAGGGCTTTACACGCAACTACAAACAAAGACAGGTATACTGATGCTAGTTTATGAGCACAAATATCATCCTGGATAAATGTATACAGACACAGACAAACACACATACACACACATATTCCTACAGCCTTGTGCTTTATTAGCTGCCAGTCTTTTGAGCCGTCCTTCCATCACTGTGCCCACAGGCGCTGTTAATATCCTGTATGTGCTAAGGCCGGTTCTTTTTCTTGCCTTCACTCTTAATGGCAGGGCCTTAAAAATATCCATCAACCTCTATATTTCAGCAACAGCTTGGCACAGGATCCATCACATGGATATCCCCCTCTTGTATGTCTTTCTCTTTAAGCCATTAGAATTTGTCTACCGTAGATAATTGTGGTCGATGACTCCATTTTTTTCCTATATGTATTTAGGCCAATGCTTGGGGGTGTCTTAATGGCAGTCTATTTGTCTGCTAGACCTTGTTAACACTGCCTCACCATTTATAAGAGGTACGTCTTCTAACCTAATCAATGGGATGCATTGGCCTAATCAGGTTTTGCACCCTTGTTAATTTCAAAGCTTAGGTGTGTGTACGTGTGTGTGTGTGTGTGTAATTCCATGCGGTGTAACTGTGTGATGGATGGGCCATCTTGCCCTGGCATGTGTCTGAGAATAAGCAAGTGTTAACAGAGCTATTCATCCACATTAGGTGAATCCCCAATTTCCCAACCTCTGAGTCACCACTGAATCTCACGCCAGTACGGCCCCCAGTGGTTTCCATAAAAAGTGCTGATGGAAACTGTGCATTATAACTACGAGGTAAAATATTTAAGTGTTTGGTGTATCTGTGAGAAAGTGGGTGGCTACGTGCACACATTTGTAGTTGTTATGAGGTTTGGTGCCTGTATGCATGTGTTTAGGTTGTTTTCCAAGGCCATCAATATGTTGGCATTCACTTAAGTCATAAGTAATTAAGCAATAAATTTAGCCACAGCAAAAGCAAAAAGGTTGCATGGTCTTTGCATATTTATATATTTCTCCATGTTTCCTAATGAAAGTAATGCAACCATATTTATACCTGCACAGTAAGGTGGTTTCCCAGTCCAGCTCCCATCGGACCTGCAGGTCCTGTGCTCTGATCCACCAGCCAAGTAGAAACCGGGCTGACATGTATAGATCAGCGTGTAGCCAAGGGATGGCAGTTCAATAGCTCTCACATCAGACTGGGCTGGCAACTCCGGCTGGCTGCAGTGGTGAGCTGGAGAAAGAGAGGGAGAGAGAGAAAGAGAGGGATTAAAGGGACCAAAGAAGAGGAGAGTGGAGCTTTAGAGAAAGAGGTAAGGATGAGAGGATGAGCGGGGAGAGGGATCAGAAAAGCCACAGATAAGAAAGAAAACATATTGTGGAAGAGAAAAAGTGAAAAAGGAGAGAGCCAAGGTGGAGATGTGGGGTCAAGAAATAGCGTATGTAATATGTAGGTGTCAAATTTGGGGAAATTACAACTCTTGCTCAAGGTTATGTTCACCACTCAACTATACATATGTTTTTACAAGAAAAACAGACTGTGTACTTACCTATGCACTCAGGTTGAAAACCACTCCAAGTGAGGTTGGGCAGACAAGTGCGAGAAATGGAGCCCTGCAGCAAGTAGCCCTTTCTACAGCTGAAGAACACAGTGCTGCTGATCTGAAAGTAGACACACATGAGGATGTGAGGATATTGTATAGAACACAAAGCAGAGATTGCACATAAAAGTGTCAGTTTAATGATCATTCTGGGGTTTGTTCTTACATATTGTTCTTACACATCCTCTTTTTACGCTCTTGGAGCTGTAAGTACTTTTATTGGTAGTTGGAATACCTCTACCTGGTGAGGATAAACTTTGCTGTCATTTCCAAGTAAGGATAGCTCATTATATGTGCCTATAAAATGAAAGAATTAATAAGAATTCTGACATGGTTCATTGGATCGTTATGGAAGATGAAAGGATATAATTTTGTTGAATTTTCAACATTGGTTTTATATTGTGTGGGGATGAAAATGAATAGTAAATATATTTCTTCATATATTTTTAACATATTAGTATTTATAAACATGAATTTGAAATAATAGGGCTGAGGAGAGTAATAATGCTACTCAAATGTATTATCATAAAATGTGTCCTTTTCAATATTAAATTATTTTGAATTATGTCTTTTGTTATGTGGATAGAATAACAATACACACAATTAACCTACCCTGCCCCCTGAAATTCTCTATAGAATATAACAAATGAGCCCAGAAAAAAACATTATTAACATAGTTATAGTATAACTAGAAAGAAGGGTCTGGAGCTGAGAGGTGTACTTTCTCATAACATCAGTATTGATTTATCATTGCCGTCCATACTGTGACAAAATGTAAGTTGCAGTAATAATGGAAGAAAATACATTAGCAGAAACACTCTTTCGGGCTTTAATATTTTTTCTCTGAAGTGGTCCGCATAAAGAATGGCACATAGAAAGGTTTCTAATTGATTGTTCTGTTCAATTTCCTGTTTGACCACATATTCACACCTGATAGCCTTGACTGTTGTTCTGATTTCCAAAGAGAGGAATGCCTGGGTCTCCACAGGTAGTGTGAGTAGGATCTGAAACACACAGACACACACACACACACAACAATTCTATGATAACTATTTGCATGTTAAAGCAGATTCCATTCAATATATACATGTCATCCACAACAAATAGATATATCCCTTAGAGTCATTGTATGGGAAATTGCATTTTCACAGGCCTGGCATGAAAAACTGACTGTGGGAGTGAAGGCCATAAATTACTGTATGCAGACAACCAGGCACGCATACACATGAACGCACCTACAATGCACACGTGTGAGTGAACATCCGCCCGCACACTCACACAGAGAAATCCTTCAAAGTATTTATTAGTGATCTGAGCACACTCTCAATCCCTTCTCAAAGCAGCTTACAACACAATGACAAACTCGCAGGCCTTATTAGTACACACCCTGTTAATCAATTAATTCACACATGGCATGCACTATAGCTTTTCAACAATCGTTAAACAAACTGGCTGATAAATAATGCATAGGTAGTGGAATTACTTGTGACTTTTGGCTATAATGAATTCATGTTTAAACTAACTGTTATTGTGTAAAAGGTTTGCATGTGTGAATATTTTACAGCACTCCAAATACCAAAACAAACCTAAGGGCTGAAACATTGCATTTCATTTGATCTGGAATTTCTATCTGACCACATGTTCAGATTTCCTTGAGTGCTTCTTACTGCAGCATACACATGTGTGCCTTGTAAGTGAAATGGTATTACTCTTCCTTGTTTAAGTATGTTTATTGCTTAAGGGAGGTTTATTGCAGTGGGGACCAATATGTTCTGCTGGCACAGGGCCAAAACAAAAGAATAAAGTTTGATACTCATGCAGTCTTGCATTACTAGACCTTAAGTATCTCCACACTACTGTATGTCTACACTGTGCTAGTGTAGATGAAATATTTGGCTGAATATATGGTCATTCTGAAATAGGAGAAATAAACATTGGGTTGTTTTAATTAATTATCATAATTGAAAAAAAGAATCAATATAGCTTGTTTGTTAGGTCAAATGCTTGTTATTCTTTCTTTCTTGCAAAAGTCAATCAAGACCAAAAGAGTAAGCATAAGGGAGCGCAATGCAAAAATCAGCTAATTGGAAGCTTATCCCACTCTAATACTGTACCGTTAAAATGTTACCTGAAAGTAATGACATGGAGTACATACTGGTGCAAGCAATCACAACACTCTTTCAAGTCATTACTTTGATCATACCAAATACTGTACATACTCAATAAGTTAGAATATATCATAAATAGAGGAACTAACTTACCTATACAAGAGGGTTGCGTGCCACTCCAGGTGCCATCATATTGGCAGTATCTCCTGGTAGAGCCCACCAGGACGAGGGGAGTGTAGCAGGAGAAGGAGACGGAAGAAAGGTAGGTAAAACCTCTGTCCTCCCTCTTCCCCTGGGCCGGCATCCCTGGGTCACCACAGAACACAGCTGCAAAGACAAAAACAGAATGATGGAGAATGTGAGAAACAGGAGAATGTGAGGTGACCCACTAACCATGTTGGGTTTTAATAAGATATTTTCAAAGGGGGGTGAAATATCCCACAAGGGACATACTGTGTTTATACTTAACATACTTGGATAACAGAAAGGTTGGACAGACATCAATGACATGTAATATAATTACAGCATGGTGCCACTTACGGAAGCACTGCGGTTTCTCGCCACTCCAGTTGCCGCTGCCCTGGCATGTTAACACAGTGGGCAAGGACAGCTGGTAACCTTGGTTGCATGAGTAGCTGATGCTGGAGCCCCAGGTAAAGTCTGTACCAACAACCTGTCCATTAGGGATGGTGGGTGGTGGACCACAGACAATCGCTACAAGGAGACACAGAGAAATTGCAGGATTTTATGTATTTTGCAAATTAGGTTAAATTATGTGGTGCTTTTCAGTCTAAGTAACCATCAGTATAATTTAAAATGATGAAGAAAATATAGTTCTGAAATAATGTCAAGAGGCCAAGGTGGAAGAATTATGTAACCCACCCAAAATTTGCTCCTTTCATGATCACTTCTTGCTCCTTTTCTGTAGCTTAAGTCATCTTCTATATTCATCTCATTACCATATTGTAATTCATGTCATCCTGCATAACTATACCTTTACAGAGAGGTTTGGTGCCATTCCAAGTGCGATCCTTGGTGCAGATGAGAGTGGAGGCCCGGTCAGCATCCATGGTGAAACCAGGAGAACACTGGAAACTGACGGTGTGGTTGTAGGTGAAATCACTCCCCAACCTGACCCCATTGGCTGGCACTCCAGGGTCACCACAATTGATTACTGCATGGATAAAAAAGTAAGAACAAATGAAAGGGGTAATATAATTGAACAATGAACACAGACCTAGTGGAACACAAGGACTGAGGTGATGAGATAGTGTGTTTGGCTAATGAAAACAGAAACAATTCAAAAGGATATTATGTCTAAACCATATTATTTGATGATTTAATTTGCTTTGCGTTTCATTGTACTCAATAAAGCAGGAAATCAATATCACACACTTAGGATGAAATACAAGCAAGTAAACAAACAAATTTAAAATTGCACTAAAGATGGGTCCTCAGAGTTAATGAACTGTTATGTGCACTCGACCCAAGCAGTCCACCTCACAAACAAAACTTGACAATTGAAAAAGCAACATAGTTTATGCATCTTCACAGGTAATTAGCATTCATTCATGGACAACCACTGTTGGACAATATATTTCTACCGCATATATGCATAAAAATATTACTTACTCTGCAACTGACAAACTCTTCAATCACAGTCACCCACAAAGTGACTTAAGACTTATGTGAAAGAACTGTCCTTGTACTTTGTCTGGTTTAGAGCTTTTAGGATGCAGAGACTACATTTTGCAAAGGGTATTTCACTACAGTACCTCCCTAAAGCTTAAAAATGAACCACATTTCTCCTAAATTATTCTTTTACATCCTGCAGGGAAAACAGTATGATTGAGTAACAACAGTGAGAATTCCACTGTGTGACTCAGCAGCATCATAGCACAGCCCTGCTGTAAATGTCTGAGATGGAAAATCCAGGGTACAGAAGGACAACTTGTATTAAGTTGCCTTGGGACAAAAAGGCATTATTAACTGCATATGACTAACGTGCCAGCGAAATTCCCAGTGGGGTAAGGAAACTGGGCCTCTTGGAGGTGTAATGTCTCCTCTTGACTGAGCAAGCACATATATGTCCATTGGGCTGGTAAGAGTGTGATGTGTGGAGCCACAATGTCTATCTAGGACTATTAACCCTATAACAATACTTACAGGGTGGAGACACAGTGAGATAACGTCTCCTGTTTTATAATAATATTCTTAGATTATTGCTCATGAACACAGTTGGGAGGGTTACTTTAAAAATGTATTCTGATACAATTACTAATAACTAGGGATGCACGATATTGGATTTTTTGCCAAGAAAGACAATATATGAAGGAAGAATTTAAGAAGACTGGAGTTCAGGAACTCAGCCTTAAAACTTTAATGAACCTGCCAAGTGGGTGGAGCAGCAGAGTTGACTTTGAGTTCATTAGACAAACAGGATTAATGTGTAGGATTTAATCTCTGGTCCACACTCCGGAGCAGAAAGTGGCAGTAATGCACCTAATATGCTGGTTGCCAACTGCCGTTATAAATCAAAAAGACCCCCCCCCCCAAAAAAAAACAGAGTGGTACATCCTGTCAGCCGAGGTGTTTCCTATCTGTGCAGCCGAATTTAGCAGCTCCTCAACGGACTGTTTCATTTCATCCTGACAGTCCCGGTGCCTCCTCCGCAGGCTCCACTTCACTCAAGCTGCCCGTCTTCCCACTTTAACCTGAATAACAAACCGGGGCTCGGTGCTCTGGTTGAACCCACATTGAAAGCCGAGGCTAACGTTAGCTGAGAAGCTAGCAGAGCATTAGCCGCAGCAGGGAAGCACAGCCAGCTAGCCTCTTCTAGCCTCCCAGCTAACGTTAGCCCCGGTTCTGCATGTGGAGTCAGAGCGCCGAGCCCCAGTTTGTTATTCAAGTTAAAGTGGGAAGAAGCAGCGGGTCTGACGGGCAGCTTGAGTGAGGTGGAGCCTGTGGAGGAAGCACCAGGACCGTCAGGGTGAAACAGTCTGTGCAGGGAAGCACAGTCAGGCGGAGGAGGAGAAGGCAACAAATTGGCCTCTCGTAATCGGCAGAAATGGCCGATGCCGATATTTCATTTTAGAGCTGTTATCGGAAATAACAGTAATATCGTGCATCCCTACTAATTACCTGTTAAAAAAATGTAATCAGTAACGTAATCCAAGTATCAAAATATTAAAGTAACATAACTTGATTGCTTTCTGTTACGTTTGGATTACCTCAAAAGTATGCGATAAAGACAAGAGAAAAGAACTATCTATAAGATGACTTTTACTTAAGTGTATTCTGTAAGACAACAGAACAATTCAACCTTAGAAAAGAAAGTGGGGAAACCAAGATTTTTAGCATCAGACATGTGTCCTCTGCCCAGTGTATTTTTAAAGAAAAATGACCTTTAAGCAAATTCAGAAAATAGCCTATAGACCTACAATCAAAGTGCACAACACATAATGTGCATTACAGAGAACGTTCTCAGGGAAAGCCTCTGATGAAACAGCGCTTGGCCCACTGGCTGTGTGAAGCTATCACACAGGTACACCGTATGTCGCAGTGGGGGGAGACCTCCCACTGGGTATTGTGCTCACTCTACGAGAGCTTTGTCCTCCTCCACAGCTCTTCTCAGAAGAATGGCAGCGGCAGACATATGTGCAACAGCATCATGGGTTTCATCATGTCCTTTTATTCAGTTCTATCTACGTGATATGTCTGAGTTTTCTATATCTCATTCAGTACTGAACGTGCTCGGCGATCAATGACACACAGCTCTGGATACTTTACGCACACACAGTGATCTCGGTGGAGAGCTGTTACGTGTGCTACAAGCTGTTATATACTCAAGCTCTCTTTTAACATATTTCTACGAGTCTTTGGGACTGCCATAGTGCGTAATGACAGTCCCTGCTTACTCTCCGTACGTAAGTTCACTGTGTGTGAAGTGTGTGTACGTGCGTCTGCTGTGCGGAACCTGCGCACGTCTTGTGGTAACATCCTCTTCTCACACCATCATGGATCAAGTGAGTTATTTTGCCCTCTTGTTCTTGTTTTGCTTACGTTTTGGACTTTTACAGTGCATGGTAGTATCGTTCTTTATTTTAAAATGTATCATAAAATTGTAATCCTGCTAATAATCTCCATTTTTACTAAATGTATCGGTAATCTGATACGTCCTTTTTTCTGTAACTTTAACGGAATAGTTACCTTTATATGTATCCTAATTACATAACGCTGTTCCATGTATTCCGTTACTCCCAAAGCCTTCTGGTGAATAGTACACTGCTGTACACTACTAAATAACATGTGTGTTTGTTTTTTTTTTCCTCAATAAAGCAGAAATCATTCAACTAAAATTGCTTGTATTCACAGCCCCTTGAGTCAGTGAGGGTGTACTATCAAAGTGCGTTCACATGTACCCTTTCACTCCTATGGATTACTGAGTTCTGAAATCCATAATGGTGCTTCTTAGGTTTTATCCTCTCCATTCAGAAGAAACTGGTGACCTCTATTTTCTAGGGTCTCCTGGCTTTGTACAGCAACTGTGTGCATTTTGTGAGACATGATGATAAAGCACTGTCAGTCAGACCTGTGCCATACAAAAAAATTTCATACAAAAATCTGCTATTACAGGTGGTTAATATGACTTCCATGTTCTCCTGCAATTCTTGCGGATTATTTCCTATTTAACCTGCATTATCATTATCTAAAAAAGCATGGATATGTATTCTGCTGGTGTCAGAACTGTTCACCAAACTGCAAAGTGTGAACTACTGTTGCAGTACATATAAAGATGAGAGGCCAGCAGGTAGACAACTCAGAGCTGTGTAAAAGCCAATAAAAGGGAAATCATCCTCAACTGAGCATGAATTTCCATTTAAATATGAATCAAAAGATAAGCACTACATATAGATTCACTGAGGCTCTTTCTCTGTAAGAGCTGTTAATTACCGGAGCACTCGGGCATGTTGCCGGTCCAGGTCCCGTTTACAGTACAGTGTCGGGTGAGCAGGCCAGTAGAGTAGTAACCCTCCCTGCAAGCATAAGTAATGGATCTGGAAAACGTTAGGCCATCGTGGATCAGGATCTGGGAATTCCTCGGAGTTCCCGGGTTTCCACAGGAAATCACTGAGAACAAGAGAGAAAAAGAGACAGAAGCAGAAAGGATTAGATACTGCTCATTTACAGACTAATTCCTAAGTGACCAGAGGGGAAAGTGTACATGTATTATGTGTGTGTGGTGTAAAATAGAGGAGGAAAGTACAGGTTTGAAGACACTTGGCGCAGTACCATTGAAGACTTTGCATTATCGAAGCCTTTTTGGAAAGATCAGAGATGGAAGTCTTAATTATATATGAGAAATTCTCCTCAACCTTACTCTCTCCTCATTTCACTCCTTTTTGCTATCAGCTTATCTGTATTTAACCTGTCCACCAACCGAATTGCCAAAAACTTCAAATTACATTTTTGTACCCAGCAATATAGTAGTAAATAAAGCTGTGTAAAATACAGTATAACTTCCAGTCAGTGTTCTTCTGTAGAGTATTTTCAGGGAACCATGAAGATCCGTTCCTTATATGACTTAGAGCATGTTTATAGTACTCCTGATATGTATTTTAATAAGACTTATTCTAAAAAGTACACAAATGAAGGTGGGTTTTCTAATAAATTCCTTTATACTCCTTCACCTGTGTGGTATGCGTTTTCACTCAGTTTGTTTTCCCTTCCCTCACTTTTTTTCATCTGTCCAACCCTACCACCACCCTCATCATCTTCCCATGCTTCCTACTTCATAAGTAACTCTGCTTTGATGGGCATATCCTTTGCTCAGAAAATCCCTTGGTGTCTGTCCGGCCGCCAGCGATGGTTCTGTTCATTACAGTCTCCAGCTTGCCCCGGGCCCTCAGAGCCCCGTGGGCATTGCCCTCCCGTAATGACCAGATGTGGCCTGGCCCTTGAAGTCTGTGCCAACTGAGAACAGGTGGGCAACCTCAGCTAGTGGGCATACCACACACCAGAAAGGAACGAGACAGAGTGAGGCAAGGGAGAGAGGTGGTGGTGTGGAGAGAGGGGGATGAATGTATGTGTGTGTGTGTGTGTGTGTATGTGTGTGTGTGGAGGGGGGTGTTAAGAGCACAAGAGAAAACAGCCTGGGAGACAGGATGAAGCTTCTGGAAATAGGCACAATGTATACAAGGATGAGGGAAGGAAAGGGGGCCATGTGATCATGGATAAGAAGAAAAAAGCTAGGAAAAAGAAATATTATATAACTGAGGATGGTAGAACTTACCAACTCAAAGGTGTAAAATTGAACCAAGTTTATGGATGGTTTTATCACTTTAGTGTTAAATAAATTTAAAAGAAAAAACAAACAAAAAAAACAGGTTAGACACAATGAAAAAGAACACATTATTAATAATTGTAAAGTTGATATGAAACCAAATATGAGAGCAGATGCTGAATGTCTTCAACAGGTTAAGGGCTACTGTTTAACACAAATAAACCTTGCACACCACTGACAGTAATTGATTTACTAATGATGTACATCAAGTTCAATTTAAACAACTCCAACTTCAGTGTTTGCACAAGATCACCTCTTGAGATCATCCTTGACGTCCTCTCTCTGTTTTACTTTTTCTGCTGAATACAAGATGTTCCACAGTAGAAAAAGAAGGATTGCACAATAGTTCTTTCAGCATTTGTAAAGTCTTTGTCCTTTCTCAGCAATAACAATGGAAAGTGTAGGGCCATAAGACCAAGATGGATTGCTCGTCTCTTTGCACACATAGTACACATTCAGAGAATTTGCTTTTTCAGGTGGCGCCCGCAGAATGGATTCAATCTTGCAGAAGGAGAAAAATTAAAAACCTTGTGGTGTTTAGTCGATACATAAAACATTCTCTATTATGAGTCCCAATTTCTCTTGCTCAATCACAGTTTTCCATTTTTGCAAACATATGCATATTTTGCAATGTGTCTTTGATTCAATTTGTTAAGGCAGCGGCTAATTACACAATCAGTGATTGGAACATACGGTACTTGCCACAATCTGCGAGTGAAGAAGAGCTTAAAATGTGAAGCTCAGTGAAAACATTTGTCTGAGATCAGCTAGCTACATCAAAATGTAGGGATGATGAAATATAAATACTTATTAGCAAAGTAACCACATTTTAAAACATTTACCAAGGCCACAGCTGACTCCAATTGAGGATATTATTTGGGTTTCTAGAAGTCCTGAAACTATGATAAAAATCTATGCATGAAAATGTTCGTGAAACTAATGCAGTAGGAGTAATTAAACAAAATGTTTCAAGATTGCTTTAGGGATACAAGTTACTGTGTGGTAGATGTCCTCTATATGTCTACAGTGCAGGGTTAGGGTTTACAGTTCAGTGAACATCATTTTCAACTTCAACTCCCCAGCTGGTCTGTCAGATATTGTGTTCATTCATTACTGCTCTTTTTTTCCCCTAAGAAGTCCACCCATTTACTCTCATTTGTTTTCCAACACTGGTCAAGGTTTATATTGCAATGGTAGCAATTTAAGCAGTAGCCCACATATGATTTTCCCCAGCTCCTCATAAGGAATCCTAAGGCATTTCCAGGCCAGATGGGATATGTAATCCCTCTATTGTCTTCTGGGTCTGCTCCGGGGTCTCCAGTTGGACGTGTCCAGAATACTTAGGGGAGGGCATCCTGATCAGATTCCTGAACAAACTCAACTGGCTGCTTTCGACGCAAAGGAGCAGCTGTTCAACTCCAAGCTCCTTCTTGATATCCAATCTCCTCACCCTGTTACTAACGAGTTTTATTCGTATAGTCACTACTAAAAGTTCAAAGCCATACTGTGGGTGAGACCAGGAACATAAGTTGACTGCTAAATTGAGAGCTGCACCTCAGTGTTCAGCTACCTCTTCACCAAAAATTGGTGGATATCACCCCGATCCACCTATTGATCTCATCTTACCATCACCTCACAACACTCCAACATTCTTAAACTCCTTCACTTTGGGCAGTAACCTTGAGATTCTGTCTCTAAAAATCACTAACAAAATCACTGATAATGCACAGGCTTTGTGGAGTCTGGTCCACTGTGAACTTACTAGACTTAAGTATGTGTACACAGCTCTTAGGCCATACAAGGACCAGATGGCCGGGAGGAATGATCTCAGTACCACTCATTCCCGCAGCTACTGCCACAGGACAAATTGATTTTGTCCAAGTATACAAAACACATGTGGATTGACAGGTGACCTCCCATTACCGCCCCAGTATCTCTGTGAGGGTGGAGGGATAGAAACACATCTCTCCTCCTGAAACCAAAGTTTGATAATTGGCTGGAGTCTCCTTTCTAGCACTCTAGGCAAAAACTTTGCTGTGTGCTGTTCTCCTACAGTTTAATTGGTGCACACCCTTCATTTCCCTTTTTAAAAAGAACTGAACCTGCCCCTACTCGTCCATGTTTTCCAGAGAAGAAAGAAAAAACACTGTAAATACATGTATGTATTCCTTACCATGACACTCAGGTTGAGTACCAAGCCAGGTCCCATTGGCCAGGCAGGTTCTCTCTGGTGAACCTTTCAGCATGTAGCCAGGCTCACAGCTGAAGCGAACAACACTGCCCACTGTAAACTCTTCCCCCAGACGGATACCGTGCACAGGAACACCTGGGTCTCCGCACAGCCCAGCAGATTCTCCTGGAAAGGTGAAAAAAAGGTAAATATAGCTTATATTTTTAACAAGATGAGACTACAATTGAAATGTACTCTCCACACGAGTGATGTTTTCATATTAAAACACAATAATAATGATGTGATTAGAACAGGGGCACACAACCCCCTCCAAACCAATCAATCCAACAGGAAACTAATATTTCCCTTCCTCCCTAAGGAATGACTAGCTTCCCAAATGTATTAAGTTTTATTATATCTATGTGTTCAACATGCAAAAAATGTTCAATAACAAAACAATTTCTCATTTGATTGAACTGTCATATACCGGTTCTTGCTTCATAGGTCCATATCCTTCATTTAAAACAATCACAAACCATTTTGTAATGCTGTGTACTGTTCTCGCTCCTCCTTTTATAAGGTGCTGGTCAACATCACTTTAATAGTGCATAGCTAAGAAAGTTGGGCAAATCTTTATAAAAAGGTCATGTTTGTTGCCCGTTGAGAGAACACTAACAATCCCTGGGATATATATGAATGTTGTGAATTGTGACATTAAACTGTCAGCATGGTATTTTATTGTCAGTTGGCTTATGGGTGTGTGTGGTAGTTTGTGCATCTCGGTCATATTTTTTGTTTGTGTGCATCTCTGTCACACCTTCGTGAATATGTTGGTATTTGTGGATATGCATTAGCATGTGTGGACACCCCATGGCCTTTCACATGTGTGAGTATACTAGGAGCCCTGGAGCGAATCGCTGTAAGGGGAGAGAGTATATGGGGGCTGATGTCTTTATAGCGGTCCATAACCCAGCTGAGGTGTGGGTGTCCCTGTTCCTCAGTCTAATATGAGTAGATTAAAGCAGTTTTATGGAGGACACTGTCTTTGCCCTTGAGGCCTGTGAGGCAGACAGGCAGCTCCATCTTTGGTCCACCTACTTCGCTCATTACCTGCTAACAGCTGCCACCCAAACTCTTTTATTTGTTGGCCTGGCATTATGAGGGCATCGATGTGACTGGATGGTGATATTACATTTGAATTAATCAAGTATTAGAGGAAGAAAGAGGGAAGAGGATGAAAAAACGGGCTACAACAGCACATAGCTCCAAATATGATGGAATGTTGCTAGTTCCAATCTTTTTATTTAAGTTGATCTTAAAAATCAAGTTAGACGCTGTTTTCCCAAAACAGGGTTATTTTCAGTTTCATCATCATCCAAACCGTCAGAGTCAATCTGGGTGTAGTTTTCCGTACCAGAGCAGTGTGGTGGTGAGCCGCTCCACTGGCCATCCAGCTGGCACATGCGCGTCGTGTTGCCGATGATGGTACGCTGGCCGATGCAGCTGTAGCGGATGACTGAGCCTACTGTCCGACGGTCGCCTGAGATCTGGGCATACGGTGGCATGCTGGGGCGGTCACACAGCACCACTGTCCAATCAGAGCGGAAAGGTGAGAGAAAGAGATTAATGAACAAGTAAAAATGTTTTAAGCAAATGGTGAAGAATAAATAAATACACCGGATATCGGATATATTTCTTCGTAAATGATTTATACAGTGTAATAATGTTGGGTTACACTGGTTTGGTGTTGGTTAGCACTACATTTCTCAATATCAGACCATATTATACCAAAGAACAATCCAACCGACTAAGAGACTTATTTGTACTCAGCCTGTTTGGAAAACAAATAGAGGACTTAATTTCTTTCTACAAATGGAGGCAAATTAACTGGGGCTAAAATGATTAGTCAGTTAATTGATTAGTGGATCAAGAAACAAACAAAAAATATAGAGTAAACAATTAATCAGTTAATCATAAAATTGAAATATGAAATAATTCTTTTTTTTTTTTTAAAATTGCAGCTTTAACTGTCATTACACAGTAAGGTTTCCCGATTTTTTGTTGTCTTCCCATCTCACTTTTGTCACAAAAATGATGTTTAACTTAAAGGTAGAGTCAGTGATTCTGGAGAAAGATTATTCAAAACACTTTTTGTCAAATTCAGCAAATATCTCCTCACGATTCACTAGCTGTCTGTTCTGTGTGTGCGCTGAAAAAAAATCTGGTGTTCATACGCAGCCCTGGCTCTGTGAATGGGTACATTTACCATAAAACAGTTTTTCAGGATATGACAGCCTGTCTCCAGCACCCTTTCAATGATGAGGGACCTCTGGAGAACTGGAGAGAGAGGCCACTTCGCATAGGAAGTGTTTTCTTACAGAACAGATACACTTCCATTTTGTTAAATGCATCAATTGACGCGGGGGTACAAACCACATTATTGTGTAAAGTGTCCTCTTTTCCAGTATACAGAAAAGTTAACATCATGCAGTGCCACTTACAACCAACCCCTTAAGTACTCACACAGGCACTTGGGCAGGGAGCGGTCCCAGGTACCGTCCCCCTGACAGGAGATGGAGCTGGTGCCCAACAGGTAGTAGCCGGGGTTACAGCGGTACGACACGGTGGTCTGGAAGCTGTAGCGATGTGGCCCGCTGGGAAGCACCTGCTTAATGCTGTTCTCTACATGGCCTGGCTCTGTGCAATTCACAACTGAAGAATCGGGATCCAGAGGGGAGAATGAAAAAGACAGCGAGAAAAAGGACATTGTGTTAGCATTTCAGGTTCAATTTAACCAACTGTTAAATCTGGTGATGATGGCTTCACAAGACAATTTGTGAGTCATGTTGACAGAAAATAAAAGAAGTGTATTGACATTTTTCCATCTTTCTTTGACAATAAGATGTAAAAAGTCTTTGGCTGGAAAGAAGAGAGGGGAGACTTATCTGATTATGATAATCTCCTGTATACTCTAATATATGTATATGACACCCATACAGAGAATATTCTACATTCAGTCTACAAACATTGCCTTTCTTGATTTCTTTCTACAGTATCTTTCCATTCCTGTCCTCATCTTCTACTTCCACCCATCCAGCATCCATCCATCCGCCCCAATCCAAATGAAGTGGGAGGCAGACTCCGGAAATAAACATTTGCTTCATTAGAGCCAGTCTCCTGCTGGCCGCCGTGGTGCAGAGATGGTGATGGATGGAGAGCTCACAGGAGAAGAGGCACCATGTCAGTTTAGCACCAGATGGAGAGAGTTAGGGAAGGGGAGAATGAGGGATGAGTGAGGAGCGAGGGACAGCGAGGGAGGTGTGGTACAGAGTTAGAGAGGAAGAGGCCCTGATGGTGCAGAATATATTAAAATTCATGACAGAATGTCAGGCTACGACTGCTACCAACACAAATCCATCTTGATATCTCATACAAGACACAGACCAAAACCTTACATTGCCTCAACAAAGTCAGAGTACACTGAGTAACAGTTGCTGTTTAGTCTATAATGTGAACTACAACTAAATGTGTACTATGATGCCAAAACTCTAATGGCTTCTAAAACACTGTCTAAGAGTGCCCACGCAGCCATTATGCCCCAGTTTGCTTTGCCAGTCTCGCCCCCACAATTGTGCCTTTGCCACAGCCAAGATGAACCAATTGTATGCTAATGTGCCTAAAAGTTTGCTCATTTTCATGCTCCCAAGCTGGCTAGTACAGCTAAATTACCCCCCAAATACCTATTATAATGTATCCCTTCCAGTAGAGTGCTGACCTGTGGTGCCATCATTTACAACTTACCGCATACTAACACTACAAAGCGTATTTGAAGCAGGGGAGCTGCTTCAGCGTGAGACTTTCCAAGCTTGGAATTCAGCTTTGAATAAATGTGCTCGGGCAACATAGGCTCACAAGCGATCCAACAGTCATCTAAAACAACTGACCTCCTGGTAAATGTTTTGTGTGGCCCACTGGGCAGCGAGAGAGAGGAAGCCAAAAGGATGAAAGGAAAAAAAAAAGAATAAAAGTGAGAGGGGAAGAAGGGCTGGGGTAATTCATCTCTGTTTCACTCAGAAGTGGGGACCCCGGCCACCCTCTCCTCCTCTTGGTCTCCTGCCAAGTAACGGCCCTGTAAGTGGTGTGTCAAAGTGTGTTTTTTTTTTCTCTCTCTGGTGTCTCTTGCCTTTTATTGTTGAAAGACAAACAAACACACACGAGTCATCCAAAGAAGGTGGTGGTGTGGCTCTGTTGCTGTGACTCAAATTGGTGGTGATTAGAGAGGGATGGAAGACTGGCTGGGCCGGTCTCCCTGCATTATTGATGGAGCCTACAGACTAAAATCTGGACCGTGGAAATCATTACCTTTGTCTGACTGACTCCAGCCCAGCCCTCACCTCTTTTCCTGCCTTTTTATCTATCACCTGCTCTCTCTCCCTATAAAAGAAAAGCTGATGGTACAGCTTAGCTAAGGCTGAGGTGAGATAGATGAAGCAGATGTCATCATAGCACTTATAGTTTTCCACTCGGGAAGGGAGTGCATGGCAGACAGGAGAGCATGCCTCACCAAAAACGTCTGGAATGCTGTAATTAAGGTGATAAATCTGATTGACAAAAAGACCTCTAAGCTACTTATGTCTCCACATCAACAGTGAGGATAATGTGCCATCAAAACAGACGCCCACATTCACCCACCGACACACACAGCCACACGCAACAAAATGCATCTCAGAGTCAGCATCTGCATGGAAACAAGGCCAATGGTAATATGATGTCACTACTAGAGCGGAGAGATTTAAAGCATATGTCTGGGAGAAAATCTCGCCTGCTTATGTATGCAGCAACCAAATGTACTTCTCCCTTTTTTTTTTTAACTGAAGAAGGATTCTGAGACTTGTAACCCCCTCATCCCTTCATAAATGTCTAAAAAAAAAAAAAAAAAAAAAAAAAAGGCCAAATCCTTTCTCTCCTCATTTAAAACAAACTCATAAGTCAATCCGTCACTGGTTCTGTCACTGTCTTGTTACAATCGGGGGCCCCGACCTCACAAGCAGCCCTTTTCTACGCCTGTCAGAAAGCCCTCAGTTAGTGGGGACTTAAGAGACAGATGCGGGTGCCGAGATACACTGCTTGTCGGGAAAAACACTGCCAAATTAAAAGTCCTTGCTTTGCTCATTCAAAGCAGAACAGGGTATTTCTTTTTCTCAGCAAAAGCCAGGATGCAGGTCCCTGAAGGCTGCTGTCTTTTATTCAAGCTCAAGGATCCTGTGATTGTTTTTGGCTGTCTGCATGGTTATTAAGCACGTCTGTTTCCCTGACAGACAGGTGAGCCTTAGGGTGTAATAGACGTAACATGGCTAGGAGGAAATAACATCATATGTAAATATTATCTGGAACCTCCACGGACCATGTGGTTGAGACCATGGTAATTAAATAATCCACGCTTCTCGTTGGTTTTTCATTTCAATTTCCCCTAATATGCGTCGTTTAAACTCTTTCTCCCTCTGGGTGTCTCTGCGCTTCATCTCCGCTGTCTCTATGATTGGGGTCATTGGTGGTCACAGAAGATATGACCTTGCACAATACAATAGGTAATTTAATACCTACCCACACAAATGGATGAAAATACAAAAAGAGACCCATATCCCCACAGGCAAGTACAGGCACACTTTTTTGACAATGTCCTCACTCTGTGCATTAGGTATGCACAAAGCTGGCGTCTGTGGCTTATTTAGCTCTCAAATTATTCACACAGCATGATACGTATAAATAACAACGTGAGCTGCTCTGCTACACCTATAAATAGCTAATGTAGCGGTGTTGTGATCATACATGCATTTAAATATTTTTCTCATATTGGAATACAAACAGATGGATACACATACAATAGACTTTCAAATTATGGAGGTCTCAGGAGATGAAATTTTGATAAATTGTTCTCTCATGTTCACTATCGGTGCCCTCAAATGACTGATTACCACGCTTAATTAATCTATTTTGTTGCCTGAAATTAGTTTCTTTAAAATAATTTATGTCTCAGTGCCTACTGGATGCAATGACAGACAGGATCAAGCACATATCTTCCATCGGTGCTGGTTCTTTGTAATTACAGTATCCTCCCATTCATCTCTAGTCATAGTTTTCCCACCCTGACACCTACCTGGTGCAGTGAAAATCACACTGTAAACACACTGACTAATAAGTTTGAGCATTTACTTGACACTTACTTTTACACCTTGGGAGAGCGTTACTCCACTGCCCGTTGGCCTGGCAGGCGGATTTTACAGCCCCCTGTAGAACATATCCAGTATTGCAGACAAAGCGCACAACATCATTTAAGTTGAACTGGGTTCCCTGGGTCATACCGAAGGTAGGGTTGCCAGGGTGACCACATGTGATGGCTGGGAAAGGAGAAAGGAGAAAAAAATCATGGTCATACATTTCCAGAGCAGGTTAATTAATTCTAAAGGTTTAATATCAAAGTCATGAATAAACAAGGCCTGGATTAGCAAAAAGTAACGTCACATCAAAGATAACAACACAGCAACACAGACAACATTGAATGTAGATGCTGAGTATTGAACCAAACAGGCCCCACTGCAGCTGCAATGGGTGTATGTCTCTATTTTCACCAATGGCCTCTAGTAAAATAATCTTCTTGCAAAATTAGTTGTATCATTGAAAACAGTGTATCATTTTGGAGTAATGACCTCATCTTCAAAAATATCATGGCAAAACGTAGACATGAGGCAAAGGTGGCTTTTACAGGGTATTTCATGCGGACGCTTGGGCAGGAGCTTTCTGTAAAAATGTTCAATAACATGAATTAATTAGTGATCAGTATCAGTTTGCTCAAGTCTAATGACACTAAATTGGTGGTCGGTATCAGCCCTGAACTAGCCTGATCAAAGAAACTCTAGGTAATATATGTCTGCACTTATTAAAAATCACTAAGTAGCAACATCATTAAGCTGGAAAAAAGTACTTTGTTGTCAATTTGCATTTTTTAGTTTTCTAGCTTACCAGTGTTCCTAGTAGAAAAAGTAAATCTGCAGCCCTGCTTTGTTCATTTGAGCAGTTCAGTCTTCAACTATGAATTATACCAGCCTTAGCTTTACTACTAACTGGATGATTTAAGCGTGGGTACTTACGAACACAGACAGGAGTACGTCCTGACCAGCGGTGATCCTGTTCACAGATTCGCACTGACACCCCAATGAGACGGAATCCTGGGTTACACTGGTACACAACACTACCTCGATAGTTATAGTTCTCCCCGATGATCTGTCCATTCACTATGGGCTCAGGAGTGCCACAATGGCCAGCTACAGAAGAGTGAAGAAGAAAAGAGTCAAGGTCAGTCTTTTGAATCCTGTAAAGAGCATGAAGGCCTTTTCACTGATGTTTCTAAATCGGTTTAGTTCCACAGTGCAGCACTTTATAGTGTTAGCATCACTTTTTGGTGATGGGTATCTTACCCAGACACTGGACCTGTGTTCCGCTCCAAAGCCCATTTGACATACACTCTCGCACACGAGAGCCCACTAATGTATATCCTGTGTTACAGGAGAAAATGGCCGTGGCTCCATACACAGTCAGTGTTCCAATCTTGTTGCCATTTGGTGGGGTCCCAAGGTCCCCGCAGGAGATGACTGAAATGACAAAAAATATATTATAATCCAACACAATGTTTGGTTTTCATTTTGTTTTGGTTAGAAAATGTGTTACTCTTTAGTTATGTTTTTGTCTTATTATCACAAAGGAAATAAGATACATTTGGATGCAATTATTTTTCATGCCTGACAAATAACTTTTTTCTTGTAGAGGTTTATCAATTGTTACTGCAAATGAGGCTGTTAACCCAAGAAACAGTAGGAAAACTGGAATACGGGATAGTAGTTCACACTTACTCTCACAGACTGGGCGTGGATCTGGGTAATTCCAGGTGCTGTTGGCCTGGCAGCGAATGACCCTTTGACCCCTGTAGTAATATCCCGGGTCACATGTGAGCATCATAATAGCATCATATTGGTTTTGAGTTCCATAGATTAGCCTCCATCTCCCATGTTCCACAGCAGAGTGTCCAATGTCAGGGCAGGTCACCGCTGAAAGGTCAAACGTTAAACCAACATTATTAATTCAAATATCAACTTGAGTTTGCTGCTGTTACCGTCACAGTGGGAGTGGGCTGATAATAATAGTTATAGTTTTAGCTGCTTGTAGCTGCAAACCATGTACTACATGTAGTAGTAAGTATGACAAATGAGTTTTAATCTCATACCTGCAAGGGGTATTTGTAACCCATGCTAGGTTAGTAGCTAGTTATTTTAACAGCTAGCTAACAGTTTTTTTTGGTTGTTTTTTTTTTTTAAATTCAAGAGTTAAAAGTTTAAGAGTTTGTTTTGTTGCAACTCAACAATCTGACAGTAGAAAATACTCACGAATGCATCTTGGAGGGGCCTCAATGGGGCTCCACCTCCCAGATTCCTGACAGATCACTGAAGTGGTGACAGGCCCGGCAAGTCGAAAACCGGGGTTACACTGGTACGTAGCCCTGGCTCCTAAAGAGAAGTCCTGGCCCACAATACTGCCATTTACAGGAGGTACTGGCATTCCACAGGACATCACTGAAATGGAAAGAGGGATGTGGAAAGAGGATAAGAGAAAAAAAAATAGGATGAGTTAAACCGCAGGTAGCAAAGTGTGTTTTAATAACCATCTTTGTATGCAGAGTGCCTAGCTCACAATAGGCTTCCTCTACAAACACACTCCCAGAGTCGGCATTGATGTGCAGTAAACATTAGCTCGGGCTGCCATCTGCACAACAGTAAACAATCAAGTCTAGAGAGAGCACATGCAATTCATGTGGAGATTACACCTGGTGCAGACTTGACCAGATACTGAATGGATACCCTGCTGCTCTTGGGTTTCTTGCTTGAACTGATACTGTTAATGAGACTGGTTGGAAACTAGACTCTGGAAGTAGATATCATGCATTTGTGATGGAATATCAAATACTATAAAATTATACAATTATACACAAACTAATTCATTGAAATTGGAAATCAATGACGATGGCAAAACAGCATCACAGCCTTCATTTTTGTATTTTTTATTAAATAGCACTTTTAAATTGAAGTAGATACATTTTACTAAATAACTATGACTTTATTTATACTGGTCATTTTTTTTTATTCTCAAATAACAGTACTTTCAAACTTTTATCATCTGTAACTCTGTTTAAAGTAGGCAATTTGAATTGTTGAATCCATCACTGATCATGTCCAGAAAAATGAGCACAGTGACAAGCAGATAACTGTGAGCAGCTTTGGTAAACAAACTATCATTAATCTGTTGCAGTGTTATCTTCAAAGTGATTCTGAGGAATGGTGAAATGAGCTTCCTTGAAGCATGCCTAAGGCTGAGGAGCCGCTGGTGATGGCACGCTGTCAGCTGAAATCCCGCAAATAAACTCAGTGATAGTTTTTTTTTTTTTTTAAGAAACTTAAATGGGAATAACTAAACTTCCAAAATACATTTGCTACAAAGTGTCTTCTTCAGCTAAATATGCCAGTTAGGCTACTGAGTGCTAAAATCTCATTTTTCTTTTGAACAGTTTCCAAATCATCACCTGCTGCGATGGTTGAGCCCTCACCTTGGCAAAGTGGTACCGGTGCATTCCATTGGTGGATCCCCTGTGCAGTCCGGGTGCATGTGGCACTGCTCTGGCCAATAAGCCGGAAGCCCTGGTCACAGCTGAAACGCAGGGTGCTGCCCAGCTTAGTGCCTGTCAGACTGTGCACTGTGCCATTTACAGGGTTGTTTGGTGGGCTGCAATAGGCCGCTATGAAAAAAATAAAAGAGATAGGTGAAGATCTAAAAATGCGTAACCGATAAAATGGAATGCAACAAGCATAAAATCCCAATAATGATGCGAGTTCTTGTTTAGGAAGTGAAGGATTAATGTGCCTTCAAAAGCACAGAGCCCCAGATCTCTTATGCATCTGTCTTCTACACCTGGCATGGTAAAGGAGGATATATATTAATACAAGCCCAACAATCCAATCTCTATAACGCAAAAACTGCAGACTAGAGACAAGTAAAATTGATTAAGAAAACTAATGTTCTGTGAAGTGAAACAAGAGTTTGTCAGCACATGCAGAGGAAGATCATAAAAGTGGGCATAATAACTGGAGCAAAGTATCTGTTTTTGTTTGTTGGCTAAACTGGTGGCAGCAATAATCTTTTATCATCCCAAATTGTGCCAGCAACAGGTCCGTAGTTTCCAAAGAATAGAGGACACTCAGGCCTCAATAGCATTTTCCAAAACTTGCAATAAGATCACATAACCACACACAATCTGGAAAATAAGAGGGTTTTGTTAACGAAAATTAAAAGAACGCACAACTGAAACTTTTAAGAAATTGTGGCCCAACCGTACACTGCTATGTGACATGGAAAATGGTGTTCATTTTGGGGAGAGATTAGGATGGAAGTGGACCATGGACTCAAAAAAAAAGCATATCATCCATTACACTTAATCGCTATGACCACATTACATTTCTATAAAAATGCAAATTCCGATTCAAACCACTCACATGTGGCGATGAAAATGCCCTCTCTTTCAAGTTAGTGGAATTTTTTAGTACTATGCGGACAATCAGATTAAACTCACTTAAGGTATAAAAACTTAAAGCCATGTCATATTCAGCATTTATGAGATGTTGCAGTCTCACACAAATTGTTCCGGTGAGACAGATGATGTGAGACTTTTTGAGTGAGCTGACGTTTTATGGCACTAAAGAAGATGCTTGATAAAACAGATTTTATGCAGAATTTGACACTGAGATTCACTAAGTTAGACTTAGACTTCTTAGTCGGCTATACTCAGCAGTTGTCTGTCCTCCTTAATGGCTATATTAACAAGAAATAGAACACACACAAAAATCTAATGTTTACAGCTAGTGATATTTAATACACCGAAAGAGCTACTGTATGGTCCTTGGCAAGGCCTTCTCCTGCCAGTCACTGTGAGTGGTGGCTCCTGAGCCACCCTTGAGTTCAATTCTTCACTTTCTATATGTGTCTCACTCATTCGTCCCTCTTTCTGTGTTCCTCGCTCCTTCTCTCCCTTCTGCCTGTTATAGTGCACATCTTGTCTCACCGCAATCAGCCCTGCAGCTCGGAGGAATCAGATCTACATGGGCAGGTGACTGGATTGGAATAGATAATAGAGAGGAGGAGAAAGAGGGAGGGAAGGAGGGAGAGGATGACACAGACGAAGGGAGGGACATATTGCATAAAGAGATAGTAAGAGAAGATAGTGACTGTCAGGTACATTGTAAGTTGATTGAGGTAAAAGATGAACGCATTATGGATGGAGAGAAAGAGATGAAAACTGAGATGGGGAGGTGCTAGAGGAGATGTTTGCAAGTCTGTGATGGAAGACCAACCCATGGAGACAAAAGATGGATTGATGAAAAACACAGCTGAACACACTGAATCTGCTTGTGCCATCTGCTTCTTTCTCACCACCAAGGTACTACACAAGGCAACTCCATATTGACCATGGCAACTTGTGGGTTCTCAACCATCACTTAGTCCATCTGTCACTTAGCCTGCTATGGCAAAATTCATCATGGGTAAAGGGAAAAAGAAAAAAAGAGTAAAAGAGGCAAGAGAAAAAAAAAGGCATGGAAACGTCAGAACATCCGGTTGGGGAGACGGAGCGCTCCACTGAGAGGAGGAGAGAGACGATTAGTCAATCTGGCTGAGTGGTGTTGATACAGAACGGAGGGAGCCTTTTAAATATTTACACAGTCATAATTCACAGCAAGTTATGCAGGTGTCGTTACCAACAGATCCTTCATGGCAGCAGGACAAAACAGAGGAATAATAAGCAATACAAGAACCAACATTTACTAATTCCCAGGTCTGTGCTGCACAGCAAGGAGTGCTGCAGATGCCTGCCGCCCCCGTTAGGTTGTCATGGAGATGGGTCATATTTCTAGCTGTTTAGCTGCAGTTGGATGCCCAAATGTAGGTCTTGTTGACACCTCTGATAAGATCGAAAACACAACAGTGTCTAGATGTAACAAAGTCAAACATGAATTTCTCCCGGTAAATCAATCCTAAACATGCCAGACTTTCTCTACGCTAGGTGACAGTATCTCTGGTCTTTTCTCACCTGAGTAGCGTATGCGGAAGCCTTTGTGGCTGGTGGTGTGATCGAAGGACCAGTGCAGGTAGACTTTGTTGCTGGAGCTGGTGATGCTCAGTGGGCTGGAATAATTACCACTGAGGGTGATCAGCAGAGGGCTCTGTCTGGATGGGCCTGGACGGAGAGAGGGGGAGAAAAAAATATCGGAAGAATCCATCAATGAAAGTCTCATGACTGTCTATAAAGGATAAGAGCACCGACGCTATTCTGCAAATGAAAACTAGCGCTGGGTCTTCAAAATAATGCCTTGTGTTCGACCTCGACACACAGATCCGATAAAGGATTGAATTTTCCTAAATGTAAACTTGGTAAACTGGATTTTTTTTTAAATGCTGAATTTTGATTTGAATCTCAGCTATCGCTTTTGAGAAATTGCGCTTTTTTTTTTTTTACACGTACAGCAAAATCAAAATTTGTACAGCTCCTAATTGTGAAAAAAAAAAGATTTCTTCCCATAATTGGCTTGGCAGCCCCAAGGTTAGCAAATGTCTGTTCCCCTCCACTCGGCAGAAGATAAAAAGCACTAATCAGCAACACTAGTGTATATACCCGCCATTTTCTCAGAGCAGCCTGGCAGAGTTGCTGACTGTGCCTGTAATCACATGCAAATGCAAAAGGCAGATGTAGATGTTCCATGAAAGTGAGTCTGTGTGTGATTTTCTGTTATTAGAAGCACAGAGCTTTGTTAGGGACAGTGAATTTAGCTGCCTGGTTCATTTTAGCCTTTAATTGGGAGTTCTTTTGAAAATTAGTATTTGGCAAGGAAAGTAGCTGTGTAGGCTGTAGAGACACTGTATGAGCGGTAACGTACAGTATGTAACTACTGGTATACTATATATGTACTTTCGCTTTCAGAAAAGATACAGTGACTCACCATCAAAGATCTCAAGCTCATCAAACTGACGGCTGGTCTGGAAGTGTTCTATAGTAAAGGTGATATTGTAGCCGGGTTCTACTTTGACCACCCAGGAGCAGGACTCGAAATGAGGGAATCCGGTTCCCGGTGACTGGCTCATGATGACACCTGTGGAAGCTGTCAGTACCTCGTTCATGGGACAAGTCACTGTTAAGACAAATAAAAGAAAGACATAAAAACATTTAGCTGACATGATTTGAATTCTCTAACAGTTTGTTTATGTAGTTCTGTTCTGTTGTTTCATAATTGCAGATAACCTCTAATGGTTGTTCATTTTTTTTTTAGTGGATTTAATTTACCTTGAAACACAAATTGGATTGGTTAGATCCATACTGCTGTTGGAGGGCAACTCAATGTGACTAAAAGCATTGCTAAGCTAATTGTCATTCTGGTCCTGATGCTGTTGCAGGAAACTAAGCTGTCTATGCTAAGTCAGTCTAAGAAACAGATAATATATTATATGATATTACTAACTGGCCATGAGCATATTCTCTCCTCTTTGCCCATTATTGGTATGTGACAGATGTGATGCTAACTTGACAGCTAATGCTCACATCTGCCTAGAAGTCCTATTACTGAAGCATGTCTGGGTGGACCACATCCATCTCATCTCATTCACCCCGTCATTGGTATTCTTGTGGGACATCTCCATGACATCCTTTGACATTTCCTAGTGGTTTCACTCTGTATTATCAGACGTTACACAGTGCTCCTGTTTGTTGCGTTTTTGCTGCGATGCTGGGAAGCCAACCTCTTAATCTGCCAGAGCTGTCTGCATACACAGTGAAACCCCAAGAACAAGCTGCAACATGAAAGGACCCCAATGCTGCAATGACGACATGAAGCAACTGCTACATAGTTGTTTTTTTTTATATTCCTATTGTTTTTGCTGCTCGCTGAATGAGGCTGACTGCTGAAGAAGTAGATTGTGAAATAACTCTCTCCAGAACAGAGAAAGATATGAATTTATTTTTTGTTGTTTGCTTGCCTTTAAATGTGATTGCTAAATTGCATTGTGGCTAAATTAGATACAATAAACATAAAGTAAATGGTCTCTCATATGAACTGAACTGAAACTACTGCTTTCTATAGCACAAAGAATCCTAAGGGCCTATTCTGGTATACCCAAAAGTACTTAACAGTTTGATCAAAGAAGCCGCCTCTGCTGGAACTCAACCAAACAGCTTATTAAGAGCTTTAAAATTAACAAAAGACCATTTCAAACTCACAGAAAAACCATAGATTTACCTTGTTACATACCAGCCAGAGGCTTTACTTACAATCCTAGCAAAAATCAACAAAATACTGTAAGATGCAGTAAATGCGATTAAAAACCACTTCAAAGTGCACGTGACCAGGTGCTGTTTGCCTGCACATACACATGTGTGTGTGTGTGTGTGTGTGTGTGTGTGTGTGTGTATGTGTGTTTGACAACCAAGTTTGGCAGAAAATTTTGCCGGCAGGGTAAATGCCTCTGTTGTGAGCCACAATTTGAATAGCCAAGCCTGTTCTGCCTTAGGGTGAGGCAGCACTTGCGGGTCCTTCATTACAGTGGTGAAATATCGAATGCTCTGAATCACATTCTAGCTGCGCTTCCTTTGTGGGACAATGTGTGTTTGTGTATAAACTTGTTTATGTGAATGCAGATAAGCTCGTGTGTTTGTGTCAGTGCACAATTGTGTGTGTGTGTGTGTGTGTGTGTGTGTGTGTGTGTGTGTTGGCTTGTTCACCCTCCTGTCTGTGTGTTCATAAGGGAAGAGATTATTAAATACACAGGAAAAAAAATATGGCAGACAGCCCGAGTTAAACAGCATTTACAAATAATTCTTAGGATTTGTTTTACCTTGCTTGGCTATCATCTAGATGGGATTTATTGCCTCAGGAAATCTCAGATAATGTCAGGTAAGCTGTCACTCACTGAATGGAAGGTTAAAATTACTTCAAAAATATACTTTTAATTGAAATACTTTTCCCACAACTTTCTACCATTCTTTGTATTGGCATTATTTACAAATCCCAACTAAATGTTACCAAAAGTGGAACAGAACACACACTAAAGGTTATTTACTACAGGTCAACAAACAGTAGTTGTGTATGAGTAAGATATTGTGTTTGAATATAAGCAAAAGTAGCGGGAAAAGACAGCTTATGTGCTAACTCAAAGAATGCAATTTCTGCATCATGAACAATAGTGCATATATGCAATAACACGTTGCATATGATGTGGAAACTAGAAATCTACAAAGTACTTTTGCCATCGAACTAACTGAAAATGTCTACTCTGATCCTAAATTCCAAGAAGACATTCAACCGAGTCTGTGAAATAATTTACAACCCCGAGCACCTCGGTGGATGTGAGTCAAAAGGCTTAAATCATCACTGATAGTGAAACTGATTGTGCCTGGAAGTAGCATATAAAATCTAAGAGTGAAGTTCATTAAACGATCAATTCTCTGAGGATGAGATGTGTGTTGTCAGTGACCTTTCAGAAAGCCTCAACGTGTCTTCAAAACTGCCTTCAGCTTGTCTTGGAGCTGATGGAAAGAGACAGGCAGGGGCTCTTATCTATAGGCCGCTACTTATTAAACTAATCCACTTTGAAATGAAGCATCACTCTGTTTGGCTGTAAACAAAAGGGTATTAGGGGACAAATCTGACAGCGGCTTCAACACACAAGGTGAGATCAATGCTGATAAGGCTCAAAATGAAATTTCACTTTAATGAGACAAGGAATGGAATAAACGGGTGGCAGGGATAGCGATCTGTGAGACATCCCTTCTCTTTGTGTATGTTCATGGCATGCTGCGGCTTCCGTGCAGACAAGCGCAGATTCACACACACACACACACACCTGCATCCGTACGCTATGGGTGTAACTCAAAGATTCTATCTATATCTGTCACAAATGTAATCGCATCTGTATTTGGATTCAGAAGAAAGAGTGAATTCTGCTGATTGTAGCAAGGAGTTGTGAATCTGAGAAGTGGTGTGATGTTTGGGCTAAATTGTGTCAACTGGGTGACATGGCAGGGGGAAGGGAGGGCGAGGGGGCGCGAATATTACCTTCTAAAATTTGGATGCTTCTTGCTTCTGTTCAAAGCACATTGTCTTTCCATATCCGAATAATGTATTCCTATTTGTTTACACCCCCCCATACACACACACACACACACACACACACACAATGCTGCACTCCAGTATGCAATTATGGATACACGCATGCATAAATCCACAATATATCAAGCTTGTAGTGTTGCAGTGCTGTTGAGCTGCCTTTACTCATGTTGGTATTTAATTAGCATAAACTGAGGAGCGATAACAAGCTGATTGAGGGGGATGGGCCACTACATAAGCATTAGAGTGGATCAGGACCTAACAACTCTGACAAGTCAAGGAAGACAATAAAGATGTGAAAAAGGAACAGCTGTAATCCATTTCCCGGGACTAAAAGAAAGGGGCAGGGGCAGGAAGAAAAAAAATAATCTAGGAAACAAAAAGGAGTCTAGAAAAAGAGGCAAGGGGACTGAGTGAGATGGAGAAAACTAGCTTGCTGGGAAACTAATGTGATGGGTGATTATGCAGGTTTTAACTAGAAATCTGTCTGGGGAATAAACACAGGGATTTTGGATCATCAGAGCTCATTGTGTTTCATTAATGAATTCAAGCAACACTTTGTACTGATGTTGTTGCTGTGTGTGTGTGTGTGTGTGTGAGATGCTGGAGCTCCCTGTGGTCTTAGCAGACAGCAGATGCAGTTAAGGACTGTGGATCCAATACAACCCAATTTAATCAAATATCAGTCAAATCTAATACTGTACAAACCAAGGGGTTGCTCCAAAGGCAGGAAATATGAGAGACAAAAGTGCCTGTGTGTGTGTCTGTGTTTATGAGTGCGTGGTGGTAGCTTTAATTATCTGTCAGTTTTAGGAGATATTTCAAAGAGAAGTGGGGGGGGGGCAGATCAGCACATTGATGGAGACCTACAAGTGCAGTATATGTAAAAGTTTGTGAGAATTCACTGCATTGTGATTTAACCAGCCCCTGAGAAGGACAAAAAAAAAAGAAAAAAAAAGACAATGGGGAATAAAGAGTACATATGTTATGTAAGAACAGAAGTCTGATGCTGGTGAGTCAGGGGAGGCGAGCGAGGGGAGGAGGAGGAGGGAGTGCAGACGGAGAGAATGCAGAGGATCAGAGAGGATACTGGCGCTGAGGGGCAAGCAACACTGCAGAACGTGCTACAGGCTCCAGTGCTGCTCTCTGGAAGACCATCACGATGATAACATCCGCAGCTTTGTAACCCAGACACATGTCAGACTAGTGTGGATGTGTACTCGTATAATATATGTATGGGGGTGCGATGTGTGAGTGTATATGTGTGTGTGTGTGTGTGTGTGTGTGTGTGGGGGGGGGGGGGGGGTGGGGGCGGCTAGATGTGCAGGGAGGGCTGTGCTTGTCAGAGCTAGAAGTGGTGATTTGATAGGTGCAGCTGCAGCCGGCATGTCCCCTGCATTTCAATGAGCTGTGCACTTCGTCTCTTCGCTGCCCTCCAACTAAGTCTCTCCCTGTCTCTCTTGCTCGCCTCGCTTTTTAACTCCTGTCCTACTCTCCATCCTTCTACTTGTTTAGCAGTCTCTCCTCCATCTTTTCTAGCCTGGTTTTGATTGTTTTCCCCTCAAGAATCCTGCTTATTCACAGTGATCCTAAACTATTCTGTACCTATCTATTTATCTTTGACCCTCTTCTCTCCCCATCCACTCTTCTTCTTCTCTTCCTTCACACTAGCATCCGTTTGTTTTCTTACTTTTCTTTACTCTACTACTCAACACCTCACTCCTTCAGCTTTAGTTATCTGTGGCTCT
This sequence comes from Thunnus maccoyii, assembly GCF_910596095.1. Lineage (NCBI taxonomy): Eukaryota > Metazoa > Chordata > Actinopteri > Scombriformes > Scombridae > Thunnus > Thunnus maccoyii. The sequence continues at coordinate 22,065,457 of NC_056547.1, forward strand.
TCTCTCCGTTACCTTGTGTCTATGCAGGCACTTTGCAGGAAGGAGGAGTTTGCTGGAACTGTTTGTCCCCAGTATAATGTGTCTCTCGGCACAAGGGGAACAATTAACAGGGCAAACTTGCCATGTATGTATGTGCGGCTGAAATACACAGCAAACTGCAAGGAAAACACATTAATTTTTTAAATATTCAACTAGAAGGCAACGACAGTGGACGTATTCACTTGTACTTTGCAACAGATTTCAGCTGCAAATGTCTACAGGTACAATACAGAGTGGGCAGGCAAGAGCTAGTTTTTACCATTCTTTCTTTTCTCAGTTGGATTTTGACACTTTGAGTCTCTGTTCTGCCTCTCACTGGGTGTCCTGGGTACTTTGTTCCTCATCTTCATTATTAGCCTATACATAGCTACTCTTCCCCTTTCAATGCCCTCTTTCTTTCGCTTAACTCTTTTATATCTCCCTCCTTTCTCACCACATGCTGAGAGCATTTGCATATTTTTCATATTTAGCCCTCCAAATTAGTTGCATTCATCAAATTTCGCCTACTCTACCTAGTCCACCGGATAACCCACAAACAAAGTGAGAGACATACATAATGACAACTAGGCAAGAGAGAGAGAAAAAAATGAAGCAAGAGAGTTTAATAAAGAAAGCAACAGAATGAGACATATATGCTTTCATAGTATTTCGGAGCAGAGAGGAACAGAGGGACCCCTCTGTGCACCCAGTCTCTTGCCCAGAGGAAAAGTGTTGCACACAACATACAGTATGATGACGGTGTGATGTGTTGGGAACAGTGCACTCAGTGAGTCCTCTGGGAGGCAGCATGTAGGCAGCATCTCAGCATGTAAAGAGCGGCACAGCAGCCACCCCCTGCCTCATGGGAGCCAAGTATCATCCACAGAGATGGAAAGTGCTACCAAACTGATATGTGGCTGCTGCTCCAGGACTACAGGCAGAAAGAGTACCCATGGGAGCCAGAAATAAAGCAAAACTGGAAACAGTGCATGAATCTATGATTGGAGCAAAATGGTATTGGCTTCCTAATGCAGAAAATAAACTCACGTAATATCCCTTTTGGCAGATGAAGACATTATTTTACCTGTATTGTGATATATTTGAAAATCATAATGACTTGTCAGGGCCCTATTTAAAATGAGGTGATGCATCTCAAGGGACTTATTCTGTAAACAATGAAGGTTTTTTTCAATAGGATGTGTCTTGAATATTTTAGAGAGGAAGTAGCTATTCTTTTCGCACAGCTTCTATGCAAGTAGAACACTTAAATGTAATTTAATAACATTTAACAGCTGCACTTATTGTTTTCCATGCTGGTGCTCTATGCTTCCAGTGTGTTTTGGACTTTTTAAAATCCTTTCTTGTGTTTGCTGCTATTCGATGAATTAATGTCTTCTTTCCAAAGGAAGCATTCAACTATAGAGGTGATACAGATATTCTGCTACGAGGGAAAGAGATTACAAATATGGTTTCGAACTCAGATTCAAGTGCTAGCACTCTGAATGTTAGAATATAGAGAAATATAACATTGGTGCTCTATGTTGTTTTCAAGCCTCAGGCATACACTCACCGTCACATGAGGGCGGAGGTCCCTCGAACTCCAGGTGTGTCCCCAGCTGACAGGTCTGGATGCTGTTTCCACTTAACTGGTAGCCTGGAAAACATCTGTAACGCACTATATCACCTGAACAGAGAGAGATGGAGGAGGGAGACAGTACAGTGAATGGTAGATCAGGCTCACAGGTAAAGATACTAGCAACAATCCAAAAGACTGATACAAGCCAAAATGTCTTCATACACCAATCAGTGGTCCTCAGCCAGGATATTTATACTGTAGGACACAGAAGTATTCCTGATTGTGTGTCTCAGTGAAAGAAAAAGTTCACAGTAGAAAAAAGTACCTTAATAAATCCCCTCAGGGCACCCTATAGATGAAACACTATGTCAGTGTTGCTACCTTTGTGTCTTTGAATAATAAATAGTTAAGGAGGTATGCAAATAAACAGATAGGGAGAATTAATCTCCATTGTCTTTTACAGTGGAGAACGAGAGCACCTGCCCCAAATCCCTCTGGCTTTCTGATTATTTTGCTATAATCATTAATTTAAACCACTGCCTCAAAACTCCCTGGATGATGCGGTTTGGGGTGAGTCTGCATTTAGTAACATTGCCTTAAGGGATGTTTAATCAGTATCAGTGTCAGCATACATGGGCCAATGAAAACTGTCAAAGCCAGAAGGTGAACTGACAGTGGACTCAACTCTTCAAAGTACTTTACTTTGGCGGGTCAGGATGGGACCACCATCTAATATAAGAAAATCACTTATTCCTAGATAGAATTATTGTGTGTGGTTGTATGTGTGTTGATAGGCAGCTTCAACATTTCCACCTACCGATTTTAAACTCTTTGCTTGCCATCAGGATCTCTGCATTAGGGATGATGGGAGGTGGCAGGCAGAACTGCAGCCTGTAAGCTTTATTGATAGAAACCAAACACACAAGAAGTTAGATATAAGTATGTAAAATGAAGGTATAATGGAAATAAAGATCAAATAAGATGAGTTTACATACCTTGATAGCCGATACGGAACAATCCACCCTTCTCTGTGTTACTACGGAAACGTATCAGCACCTGATTGGATGTGCTACTGGGCGGGTCGTTGGGCTCTCCATCAGTGAACACACCCAGTTTCCTCGCTGTTTCCTGTGGACCATCCCTAAAGAGAAGAAAAAAGTCAACTAAAACTTCAAATATAACAAAACACTGGAGATAAAGTGATGGTAATTAATCACTGGGATTTTCTCTCAGTAGTCTCCTTGGTCTCTAACCATAAAGCACCTTGAGGCTCAGTGACGCATATCTTTGAGAAATCAAAGAAAGCCACATGCCAGATTATTGTCAACCAAACTGCTCTCACTTCATCATAACCAAAGCAATTACTTTGAGCTGCTCTGGGTGATTATGTTGAAATAAGGTAAAAATTACAGATAAGCGTGGAATGACAGGTTTGGATTGCACTGTTCCTGCTAACTGCCATCCAATGGGAGTGTCTCTGGAAGCTGTGGCCCAGCCTTGGCAGTCCCCTGGTGTGGGCATGGCCGATTAAGCCAGCTCCCAGATTCCTGCCACAACCATTCAGCTTAAAAACCATCTGTCTTTGGCTGTCAGACTGGGCATGGGAGATTACAAGCAGCTCTGGAAACGGCTGGCTAGGGACTGCTGCCTGACAGCACTCTGGCCAAGCCGCCATTACAGGGCCCATTTCCTTGGCTCAGTAGTTCAGTGGATAGATACACAGAGGTGGTAACTGGAAACTGGGGAACATGATAGTCCCCATCTTGGCTCTGTGGGAGCTTGTTGGGAAAGATCAACACAGTGGGGGCTGTTTACAGAAGAGCAACAATATGACAGAAAGTGGACATTTTGGCTCACTTTAGCCTTGCCGACTTGGTGACATAAACTCTCCACGGACTAAAAATCTTCACAACAAAAAAATTTCTATAAGAAGCCCAGTCAGCATGTGGTTCTGCATTTCATTATATCATCTGCAAAACATAGATGTCACTCCACGCCATGTGGACTTTTCATGTGGTGGTCAAGTTGCCAGGTTGGCTGGCAGTCAGATCTCTTTGGAGCCTGCCTCAGGGAGAGGGGATCAACTGGGACTGGCAACCGTCATGCATGCAAAATTCTGTTTTTGGTTGCACATATAGAAGGCTCAGCCGTGCGTTATGGAGGTGATGAAAGAAAGCTTTGCTCCCTGATATTCAGTCAGGCAAAAAGACATACACCTCACATCACTTGAAACACCCTGGCACAAACATTAACACACACACACACAAAAAAAACAAAACAGAGCACACACACATTTCCACCAGCCATCTCCTTCCTTCTCTCACACACATCTTTAAAGAAGAGGATCCATATTTCACCAAAGGCTCTGATTGGTCCTCCATGGCTAACTGCATTTCTTCATTACATGATAGTGTTTGGTATTTAGGAGATATCATATAAACAATAAATAATAAACATAACATAAATAATAAAACCTTTTCCTATCACTAGGATTGCTCAAAAAATGCCCAAACCCACAGATATATTTGTCATGGTCAGAAGCTTGCCACACTGTTTGCCACTGAAGGTTTTCCTGGTTTTGCAAAAGCTCAGAATATTTCAATAATTGTTTTAAAAGCTTTCTATGACAATGAAAGTAACTCAAAACAGTATTATCCTTATGTTATCTTTTACACAGTTTTCCACATGCTTGCACATAAAACAAAAACAAGAAAAGGGGTGTGGGGATGTCTAAAAAGGAATGAAAGCAGGCAAACAGGAAGTGAATGGTGGAAATAAGAGGAGCAACAATGACATGAGACGAGACAGAGATAAAGTGAAAGACAGAGACACATAAAGAGGACTGTGAATGAAAAGAGAAACATATGGGTACGGGAGAAAAAAGCTGATGGCAAAACAGGTTGAAAAGCGGGAGTGAGTGACAAGGAATTGGAAGACAGGATTAGAAGAAAAGTTAATATGAAGGTGATAACGAAAGTAATGGAATAACAAAGCGATAAATAAACAAGGTAACATCTAAAATGGCATTTGAGAATAGAGTAGCACATTTTGTTCAGATGGCCTTGACATTTTGGTTCAGCTATTACTAGAAAAGAGATTGAAATATAATTTCAGTTTACCAACAAAAGAACAGGAAGGTATAAAATATACACATTATTTCACAAGAGCAATTTCTATCTGCAGCCTGTGGAAGTCATTTCTTACCAGACAGTGATGAAGTCGTGCGGCCCATGAACCTGAAGGAGGGTGAAGTTTAGTTTGATGCCGAAGCCGGGAGCCACAGTGATCAGCCAGGAGCAGTCAGCTGAGCTGGGATACTCTTCTGGATAACCCGGGGAGAAGATGGTCCCATTGTCTGATGTGATGTTTCCACCACAAGGCACTGACGGAGGGAGGGGGGGAAGGAAAAATAAAGAGGCAGAGCATATATATCAGTGGGCCAGGAATCCAACAGGAAAGATGCATAATTCCAATGCCATCAGTGGAAGAAAGGGATTTTTCATCCCCTTATTCTTCCCTTCTCAGTGTCTGACCCCCCCTTTCCTTCGCTCTTCGTCTAGTGCCCAGGCGCTTGTCTGAGCTAAAGATTAGCCAGTAAAGCCTGTTAGCAAGTGGGGACTTGGATGGAGTGTTTTGCTAAGATAAGGCCTCAACCCTTTCCCATTGGGGGTGAAAAGAGAGTGTGAGGAGATGAGGCAAGGGGTTAGTGTGGACTGGGCTTTGGAGGTGTGTGTATATGTATGTGTATTGTATAAGGGGAGGATACGCATGGGTGTGTAAACTTGTGTGTGTGTGTGTTTGAGTGGCAGGAAAGGTTACAGCAGCATGTGTATGTCAGTGCTGACGATGACAAAACCTCAGAACCCCGCACGTGTCTGATATCCTACAGGAACATGGAGACATACGCTCACACATCCTTGCACACAGCCTCAAATTTGCATGCGTGGAGACTGTAACTATATTTAAAACATTCCTCAGGAACTCATGGAGGTTCTAACCAAGTTTACAATTACTAAGCCCTAACATTCCCGCTGGTGCCCCCAGAGAAACCCCATATTCACTTTGGTGGAGCAGGAAAACCAGGAAGGAGTGGTAATCACAGTTGTGCAGACATCTCAAGCAACCCAGACAGGGCATTCGGCTTAACAGCACACCCTCTGATGCCTATGGGTATACGATCATTCCCAAAGCAGAGATTGCATGTATTATCCCTGTTTCTCTCTCACTTTATGTGTGTTAATGTTATACAGCTACCGGTTTTAGCCCTGTGGTTGAGCGGCCCCTCTGCTGATGCCTCACCTGTTAAATGAGCTATCGATCAGACCGATTGATTAAACCCTGGACACTCTATGGAGTTGCACCTCTGGCTGACGCCATTGACTGGCAAGCTACTTAAGTCTTATGTGTGAGAGAGTGTGGGTTTGCTTGGAGGATTGGGTGGGAACAGAAAATTTGAAACAGTGTTGCAATTGTTTCTGAATACAAAACAAACAAAAAAATAGGATTACTTCTGGGAAAACTTAACCCTTTACATTTTCAAATCCTTTCTCCATATGTTATAGCACAATGTTTGTGATATAATTATAATTAATTTTCATACTTAATCTCTTGCAGTTCCTCGAGTCAATGTAAATGTCCAAATGCCTGGATTTTTGAATACATTTGTCATTTTATAATTATGCCAAATAATTAGAACATATGTTTAAATGCCAGGAATCAGCTCATCATGTGTAGACTGATTATATGGTGAACAAAATTGTGTTTGAATGTTGGCTTTAAGAGTACTGTACTACTACAGTCACATAAAATTGGTTTAAAAAAAAGCAGGAAATATGGTCAGGATTTTTTCTGTGGGACCCCGAGACATCATTTCAACTTAAGCCCTCACGACTACCTCACATACAGCCTTTACTTTTACACAGAAATAAACTGAAGAGTATTTCGTCCCCAGCAATCCATATACATATAAAACCGATCACGTAAAATATGTTACGCTATAAAAACAGGCCAATAAACAGTATATAAATATATAGGAAATGGGAAAGGAATGATGGAGAGACATAGATGAGACAGAGCGAAGGTTAAACGCAGAGACGAGTGCGAACAAAAACATTGGCAGAGAATTAAAGAACGAATACAATACGAAGCATTTATAGACATAACGTGTCAAATGTGACGCAGTCGTGTGACGCGTTTATAATGCAAAGACAAGTAAGTCGAGGCAAGGTAACAAAAATCTATGTAGTAGTGTCTCTCACTGTCCTGAGAGGAAATCTATACAAATATTGAAGTGACACAGAGACTCAAGAGCAGCTTGTACTGATCTAACCAAGGTCAAGAAAAAGCCTACTATTAGCTGAGAAGACATGTGCTAAAAACATCAAAGGCACTGATGTACAGTATGTTGTTAGAATGTGCAGATTTTATGGTCAAACATTATTTTGTCCTTAAAAAATGGTATTCGATGGTCTGAAAAACTCTAAAAGAAAATAGAAAAAAAAACAATCAGGGGAAATTTGTTATTTGCTGTTAGTTTAAAGTGGACAGCGGTGTGCATGTGTTCAGCAATATTTCCCCAGTAAAAAAAATAAAAAAATATCTCCATTCCCTTCATCTCCTTCTGTATTACTTCTTCACACCAGGTCACTGCATAAAAGCAAATTCAATTACAATCACAGTCAGAAGTGTCAGGCTGCCTCTTCCTGGTCATTTTTGGATGGCAAATACACATCATAACACACATATATGCACACAAACCTGCATCACTTTATTTCCACATACTATGAAAAAAAACACTATACACACGCAGACAAAGTAGTGAATACATGCCCGCGCACACACACACACACACACACACACACACACATAGTGGCAAACATTAACACTTAAACATGTCAAATCATGTAAGACAGTTTTCCACTAGTTGAATTATGTAGTATATACACTACATATTCTTACAGTGGTACAGTATGTACTGAGGTATATTAAATAGTGTATATCAACACATATTGCATCAGTGCAGCTAGTTGCTTCAAAGGAATATCAAAGTATTATAGAAATAAAGTGTACACTGAAACTACACATGGTAATTGGATATATGACACTGCAACATGATTATTGTACAGATGTATAATATATTGTGTATATGCTCCTGAGCACATCAAAAAAGTGCATATATGCATTGACACACAATGCCGCATGAAATCACATACAAAGGTATCATTTTCTAGCAGGTTTCTGGCAATAATGTTTCAGCTTCCAATGTGAATATTGAAAAGGCTAGGCCTATACAAAAGCATGTAGCTGTGAGACAATAAACTGTCTCCTTTTCACTCTGTTGCTCCTTCTCTCACTCCCATTTATCTTCCTGCTCACCCATTCAAAGTTCCAGTGTCACGGCCATCACCTCCCTCTGTAATTTTGCCTGCCTTATTGGATAATCGACAGCTGGAGTGTGAGAATGTGGGTCAAGGACGACGCCGAAGAAAGAGCGCCCATTACTTTTATTTTCAATTTAGCCCCTGTTTTATTCATCTTTTATTTGTCTCCATTCCTCTTTAGTGCAGTATTGATTTTCATTGAAGAGTACTTTGCTTCATTAATGGGGGATGATAATTCAGTTTAATTACATTATTCATAATAGATAATCATTATCTCCATAGCCACACTTTGCAGTAATGATGTAATAGTTTAGTATATTCTAAACAGGAAGTTACCGTGCTATTACTTTGGTTTTGCGTTCATGAGGCAAACAGTTAAATGTGTACATTATTTTTGGTAGTGACAAGACAAATCTCACATCCCCTACCTTCGCAGCGAGGGAAAGGGTGATCCCAGTTGCGTGTCGTGCCATGCTCGCAGGTGAGGATGGAATGTCCCATTAGCTGATACCCAGGCAGACATTCGAAGGATATAGACTGGCCCACGTTGAAGCCAGCACCCACCACAACTCCGTAACGGAAAGGTTCTGGATCTGGGCACTCCTGTAATTCATAAGCTGAGGAGGAGAAAACAGCACATCCGTCAGTCAATTCAAATCAACTTATTCAGCCATCTTTAAATGATTTAAATAAATCATATTGTATTTTAAAGTAAATGTAAAATTGTTAAAAAGAGAGATAATTATCTAGAAATTGTAATAATTCTCCTTGACCCACAAAGCAAAGCTAAAAATTACAACATACTTTCATTTTGTAAATCTCATGTTCAAAGAGAACACAGAGAAGTTACTGTTTGTTAGTTCCTGCAGTATTGGTTTGATGATCACTGCGGGGATCTACAGATGCTGACCACTTGATTATTTCAGATTCTTTGTTACTGCCCGAAGCAACAAATCAATTTATACAACCACCACTGATTTGTCTAACTGTGTGAATGCTTGCAAGCAGTGGGATAGTAGAGCTTCCTCTGTTTTTATTTTTAATCTTGAATTCCATTTCCTCATCTTTCTGTTTCTGTTCTTCCTCCTTGTTCTCAAACTCCTACTCTCTCCTCCTCATCCTCCTTCTTAGTTAGTTAGTTTCAGAGAAAAAAAAACAAAAAAAAAAACGCCAGGGGCTGGTTTGACTTGTGCCGGAGGAGTATGATGCAGTCATCAGAAGTAGTGTGGGTAAATAATTCTTCTTTTTTTTTTTTTTTTCTTTGGATACAAAAGTGGAGCAGGCAGTGAGCCTTGAAGAGCTGGGATATAAATATGACTAAAGAAATTGATTTCTATGGATCACAGCTTCCCTTTGTAGGAGATAACTCATGCAAATACTGCAAAAAGGGGGGTATTTGCAAATATAATGTTTGATTTATATGCTAATGTACACATAATTATGTAAATGCACAATGCTACCTTTCGATTTGCCGGCTCATTTGTTGAATCACAAAATACTAACTTTGTGTGCCTGTTGCATTTGTAGACATGGGATATTTATTCCTTGTAGCCATGTGGATATGCAATGAAGCCTTTTATTGGCACATGGTGGAGAAATCTTTTAAGTGATCAACAGTTTTATATACAGAAATTTATAGGTGTAGGGAATTTACTGGCTCTGTGGGTTGCTTAGTTTAACACAGTCACTTCTAGGGCTAATCCAGTAATGTTATGGCTTTACATGCATACGCCACACACTGAAGTGACACTAATTGTACATAAGTAAAGTTGAAGAAAAAAAAAAAAAGGAAACACTCTAAGAGATTATGATTTATCGTACTGCTTTAGCAAATCATATTTCATCTCTGTGACTTTCATTTTTATTGTGATTCTGTGATTGTTCAGGCAAGTAGCTCTGCTCATTATAGTTAAATTCAGTGCACCTCTGCTGAACCACATTTCAGTGATCAGCAAAGATGGTTTGAAGCATCCAAAAAGCTCTAGCCACACTGAAGTTCTCACTAGTTAGATCAAGCTTTGGGGAAGTATGTAATTTATAATACTAATACTGACTCAGTTTCACAATTAGCAAAGTATAGCCTTGGTGATTATGCCGATTATTATATATACTGTATATTAAGCAAGTCCATTTTTGTCTAAGACAATCCCAGTGCTGCTCCAATCTTGTTTTTTTTACTTGGAGCCATGAGTACACTTTCTTAAACATCATCATGTTTGTTTTCTTACCCTGGTACTCAAACCTGAACCCCGGTTTGTTCTGCGAATGATCACTATGGAAATATACTGTAGTCTCATGGGAGGTGGTGAGAAGGGAGGAGGGAACATCCTGGCCACTGAATCGGCCAATGACGGCACTCGTATCTAGGGGTCCATTGCGTATTTCTAGGAAATCATGGTTGGCCTCGGTGGAGAAGTTGAGGAACTGAATGTGGGCTCCTGCCAAACGAAGAAAAAACAAGTGTTTTAAATGTTTGATGCTTGTGTGAATTATTTGATACTCACTGGAGAAAATGGTTGGAAATCGAGTAAGAAACGCTCATCCTGAAATACTACCAAGGTGTGATTGGGACATGTACAGCATGGGGCCCTGAGATTTGAATCAGTTTAACTATATGCATCTACAACAGCGAATGTGTCATATCATTCTACAATCAAGCCCCACGAGTTGTATAATTAAAAAGGTTCTTGAGTGTGGAAATGCCAATGTGTGGTATGCTGTCAGAGCCTTTCATGCTCACCGTAACCGACTGGCAGGTAGATTCTCCAGGTGCAGTCACTGTTGCTAGGGTAGTTGCCGGGGAAACCAGGACTGAGAATCATGCCCTCCATCTCCTCCCGGATTCCACCGCATTGAGCTAGCAGAGAGCAGACAAAGCATCTCATTAGCATTCGAAAACAGTGCTTCTCCCAAATTAAAATAATATCACAAACTTGGTTTAAATCAGTCCTTTGTTTAGTGGAAGTGGGAGTGGAAACCCTTGAACTACTACAGTGCTAATAGAAAATACATGGTGACTTTGAATGTGAAAAACCGTGTTGTATAATATGTTATTTTCTTTAAGTGAAACTTCTATTTAATGAATATAGGCCTGAATCCTAACCCTGCTCTTTACTATATCTGAGGAGGTTAACGCACCAGCAACTCTGGCCAATGTTATCCAAGATAGCTTTACATGTGCCAACCACATCAGTTGTTCCTCAACCTAATAAAGTAAAAGGTAAGATAACCCTTAATCTGATCTAATATTTTTCATTCTCATACTCATAATACTATGCATGATTTAGTATGATATCATGCATATTTAAGACTCAGTTTGAGCAGGAAACATTAAAAAGTCAGCCGAGGCCTGCATCTCAAAAAAACTCAAGGAGCTAACATTAGCTTAATTAGCTAGCTGACTAATTAAGCTGCCAGTGAAAGGTGTCACTTCAGACAGAAAAATCGACGGTTGTCGGCTAGAAAAGCAAAGCCTGCTTTCGAGTACCTCTGTTTGAAATTAAGGACCCATGTTTCAAAAATTACTCAAAATGTTGAGTGGTATATCAGGCCAAATTATCAAGATAAACTGCATTATATGTGGTGAAAGAAAACTATTAAAGAAGCAGTCTGCTTTGCGAATACAGTCTACAGTGCAGTATGAAGCACTTGCCTTTTTTACTTGAAATATCTATGTGGCATATACTATATATCTTGCTGGTTGTCAGAGCTTCTCCTTTCATCTTAAACCACTGATGGTTAAATGTTTCCTTGACTGAAATCCAGGACTTAGACTCAAAACAGCAAGGGAAAGGGTGAAACGAAAAAAAAAAAAAAAGGTATGGAAATACTAAGTAAAAGAGATGACTGGATCAAGAAAGATGAAAAGAGCAAAAGATCCTGACACCAAAATTATAGAAGATGAAAGGATGCTGAAAAGAATTAGCTGACTCAAGGAAAAAAAACAGAAAGACAGAGATTATGGAAGAGAAAAAAGACAAACACAGGGAAGACGATTAAGAAATAAATAGGACAACCGGCCTATATAAGTCAACGGAGGGAGACACCCCTCGGAGAAAACCAGAGTGTAGTAAGATTGTTTTTCTATAAGGAATAAATGAGGGGTTAAATGTTATCCTGTAGCAGCAGAAGCCTGAGGTAATCAGGAAACTGCTGATGCCTGTGAACACGATGAATGTTCCCTTGACTTCAACCAATCACGGTCTGGGATGGAACTAATTAGGCAATAGTAGGTTGTTCCAATAAGTGGAACTCGTTTGTCAAGGTGCTCTCACAGAGAGGAGGACTCAAGGCACAAAACGGAGAAGGGACCTAATGTCGTGTTATTCAGTGTGTTCGCTAGGCTTTCAAGGCGTTTGAAACACACGAATTCTTTTCAAAATTGCAAAATCTCTCATAAATTCAAGAACAGACACAAACTATGAAGAATAACCTTTACTGCACATCTCATATTTCCTTTATTTTATAATGGAATTAGGAGCGACGTTATGTCTAGAATACAAAGTGTTTCTGTATGTTTAGGGTAAAAACCATATAGAGGGGATAAAATGTAGCTTTGTCTCCTATGGCATGTAGTGATACAGTAATCAAATTCTATTTTCACTGGTAATTAAAGTATCAGGCATTACAATGCAAGTCTTTAAAATGGAGAGAGAGGAAAAAAAAAAGAAAAATAGTCAGATAGTAGAATTAAAGCAGGAGGAGGGAATGAAATGGAAGCGACTGAGGGAAAAGAAGAAATCGTTACCTATGCAGAGAGGAGGTGGGTAATTCCATCGTCTGACGGTTCCGGGCATACATGTGATATGTGAGTTCCCCTTCAAGCGGTACCCATGCACCGACGCGTGCACACACACACACACACACACACACAAAGACAAAAGTGCAACAAAGAAGAGGCGATGAATTAATTTGCTCTACCCACTGTCACTCATTTGTTGCTCCAATTATTTGAACCTGCTGCCTGTCTCCACATGACTTCGTGTGGTGACTAAATGACTAAATCCATCTGAAGTGACAGAGAACAATAGAGAGGGAGCATCACAAGCATATTAAGATGATCATACAGAGAGAGAAACAGAGAGGGAACGATTACAGAGAAGTGCACATTTATTGTTGCTGTGTCAAAATAGGCAATAAAACAAGCAGTTTTTCAAAAGCGCTGCAGTGGAGTTTCAAAGCTAGCTCCCCATAAAGATTAAACAATTTACAACCATTTATAAGAAAATCTTTGATGTTAGAACATAATGGACTGACTCAGCTGACCTTTCTGAAAATGTGTCTATAGTCATAATCAGAAGAAGTCTTGCACCCACTGTAATGAGGACACCAAGACAACGTGTTGGTGAAGTCATTTGAACTGTTATAATGTACTCTTTTACATGTCTCACTGATCAAGGACTACTACTGCAATGGTTGATAATGACTTTGGATATTTTCAAGCTCGAGGGATGATATTTTAATTTCATCTACTCTATCTACTGACACTGATACAGATTTCAAGTATATAATCATAAGAAACCACATGGCACTTATATTCATATTGCATATATGCATATATGCAAAGGATATGTAGGTAAACAACAATGTCAAAGGGAGCCCTGGTGCAGTGTTTTAGTCATTTCATCTATATCTGGGTGCATTTACATAATTCTCCCCGATCTTGCCACTACTGAAAATGCAGTGAAAAAAAACAATATTGTGGTCATTTACATGAATGCGTGTTAGCGGCAATAACAAAAAAATAACAGACACTATTATTTGATTACCCTGAGGAAATTGTGTTTAGAAATTTGCTTCAAGTAAAACGTCTGGACATCTTTAATGGAGCTCATGATGACTACGATAATTATTTTGACTAACCAGAGAGAAACATAGAATTGATATCATTCCCCCAAACCTTTCTTGTTAAAACCTCCTCCTTGTTTTGCCGCTATCAGACTTCACCAAAAACACTTCATCACAGCCACTGGACTTATGCAAAGCAAAACAAGTTACAAAGAAGGAGATTACATAGACCCAACTTAGCATTTCTAGATGAGGATAGGGATTGAAACTTGGTGGGAACAAATAGTGCTGATAGACTTGTTCGGTGTGGAGAGGGAACTTTCAAACAGAATTTGTGTAAGCTGCTGCATCCAGTGAGTTTCACAGATGTCACCTTCTGTCTCCTTAAGCCCAGATGATGACAGTGGATTCACTGGAGTCTGTGCAGAATTCTGACTTTCTATCAAACCACCACAACCCAATGAATTATAGGCTGAAGATGGTGGTTACAAACCTATTATGCATTTGAATGGATACGATTATTTGATCAACATATGTGGAAAGCCCCCATATATCATAGCATTCAGGGTGGATGACAGAAAGTGAATATAACAAGCGTCCCTTAGAACTATACTTGTTAAAACTTAACTTCTGAAAGGTCTGGTTACATGATAGTCTATTCAGTCAAGCTCAGTTTTCTTTCTCTGACGTTTTGCTTTATCAACTACTGTGAAAAATAATCACTACTTGAGGATATAACGGAGAAAAAAAAAGCAAAACTGACAAGAATGAAACTGACCAAGGACAGAAAAGGATAACCATCACTGTGATTTTATGTTCATTTATGTTACCTGCAGAGTATATCCAGGTTCACATTGGAAAGACACCACATTATTCATCTGAAGACGCTCCCCAACCTTGATGCCATTCATAGGAACGACAGGCTCTGGACAGTTGGTCAGAGACACCGCTGAGGGGATGAAGAATGGATGAAAAAGAAAGAAATTTAATAATTACATAGAGACACACAGGATACAGTTTAAAAAAAAAAAAGAAAATTCAAATAGAACATTGTAGGATCAACTTCCTCTGAGGAGAAAAACAATCAGCGAGTCTTCATACAAAAAGTACTTCTATTTGATTTACTAGTTGTCCTCGGGGTGTTGGTACTTTACATCATGAAATGTTTTTTACTTACTTTTGTATTCTAGCCTGAATCCAGCAGCGGACACACTAATATCAGAGAAAAAGTGCAGGTAGAGTTGGTTGGAGGTGCTGTTGAGGAGAGCTGGAACCGTGGTGCCTTGGGGAGAAGATTAATAATGGAGTTTAGCAATCTCCAGCATAGGTTGACCATAACTAACTATATGGGCTACTGGCAAATAGCTAAAAAGCCTGTTCTTTCAGAGTTTCGCAATTCGACTGTTTGTGTGTCAGCGTGTGTTTGTGTGTGCATGCGGATGAGGTGTATGCCTGAATGATTGTGTATCGGTGCATTATGATATTTAGGGAAGCAGATGCATTATAGTGAGACCTACTCGCTTCTAACAAGACAAAGAGCAAAGGGAACTGTTTCTTCCAATGTGTGGATATGTATTCGCTGATAACAATAAAAGAAAAATAAGTCTTTCCAAAAATGAAAAAGAAAACAACACAATAACATGTTTTACAGATATGACCTAAAATTGGTCGTTTAATAACTCAAATTTGGGAGCTTGGCATTTCTCTTTCATCTCTTTACTTCAGGGTACATCTAACATTTACTTTTGGTTTGGTTCCAAGCACAAACAAAAGCAGAATTCCCCGTTGCTGTATCTTCGCTATGAGGGGAGTAACAGAGATACTGTAAACAAACACTCATTTCAACTCCGCACAGAAAAGGCTAACCTTTGTAGAGAAGCATCAAGATTTTGCCAGGAACAGCTCAAACAGATTGGAATTTTTGAAAACTTTCCATGACAACACTACCTTTATGTACTCTAAATTTAATTTAGCTATGTTGCAATGCCAAATAACTGTATACACACACATACACACATACAGTACAAACATGTATACAGCAATACCTGAGAAGCTGCCAAGCATGGTGTCAGTGTTGTCTCCTCCGTCGAACACCTCCAGAGAGTCCCAATTCTGCTCTGTGACAAAGCTGATTACCTGAATCTGAGACAGGCGAGAGACAGGCAGAAAGTGGGGATGGGAGAGGAAGACAATTAGTGGACAGTGAAAAAATGGAAGGGGGGAAAAAAAAACAACAGCATAGAAACAGGAAGAAGGATGAGATTTAGGGAAGCAGAATACTAAATCAAAAACAAGGTTGAAGGGTCGAAAATTAATGAGTGGGAGAGCACCACATATAAAGAGGTGTGTGTGAAAAAAGAGACAGTGAAAGACTAAAAAGTATGGCCGTTTGGCTATGAACTGCTCTAACCTTAAAAGAGTCTTGTAGTCCATCAATTTAGCATTGCACTTCTACAACATTGTCTGAGTCACAATGTACAGTTTTCTAGTTGCTGACCACATGAATTGCTGGGGTAGGCTTACCTGTGACATTTACAGATTAAAGTGCAGTGTAGAAGATGCTACACTTTGCCGTACTATATTATTGTTCTCCGTCTATAGCTAAAACTCTTCAGCATTCTATGTGTCGTCCTTTGTTCTTTCACTCTCTCCCAGCCTCTCATTCTGTTCCCTCTCACATCCATTCCTTGGCCCTCTCCTCTGCCTCTGATGGTTATAAATCGGATACGAGCCAATTAAAGGGGTGGTAGGGGCTCTGGTGCATCCCAGGGAGACGAGGCAGATCACAGATTGATCTTTCATTAGGAGGCCACGGCAAATGTGCCGTCAAGGCACCTCGCTCCTTTAAGTTCTCTTCTGGATCGTGACACTCCAATCTAATGCGTCTCTACTAGCTGGTAGACGGGGAGCAATAGTGAGGAAGACAGACGGAGACGAAGAGGCTGATGGTGTGAGAGAGATGAGGTGGCGTTGGAATAGGAGGGATGAGGAGGATTCAGCTGCAGAGAGTATGGACACGATGGGAAAGTGTGTGTATAGAGGTGTGTAGAAGTGGTCAAAAGAACACAAGCTATGCTATATCAATACCAAACTATGACGTTGTCAGGCAGGTATGTATACATTTCAGTGTCGTGCTGTTTACCTTGCAGAGATGGTTTGCACACTTGCCTCTTTGTTCTTACTCTCGGTTTATTTCACCTCCAACTTACTGCAATGTTAGCGTATAGTGCAGCCTGCTAAGTGCACCTGTGGGCCGTCTCGTGTATTTGACCTGCAAGGACAGTCGGCTGAGGTAGAGGAGCTAATAGCTGAGGGATGGCACTGAGGTCATTAGCCACAGAGGCTGAAGCATAAGCCTAAAAACTTTCAGGCAGATCCACAGGGACCTTGCCCGGGTTCCTAGTGGAGTTCCATCACACATGCATCAAAGAATAAGAATATGCAGACTGAATTAACTCCCAAGAACGAAAAGTAAAATAATTGAAGAGGCAATTATATATACAAATTTATTTCAGGTGCAATCTAAGTTTCTGGTATAGTGATCTGTTAAATTAAATTCTAAGCCTCTCTAAAGTCTATAGACTTTATCGTTCAGCTGCTCCCCTGTACCCAGAGAACTGTAAATGCTATACCTTGATACACTGCAGGTGGCTCTGTTAATTAGCCCATGGTAAGATGAAAACTTATCATCACAAAGGGACTTTCGGTCAACACCATGTAGAGGTGTAAAGAGATGCTGTAGAGGCTAAAGGTAAATAAAATCTATTAATTCTTTTAACAGACTGAACATAGAGTTTTAACGCCATATGTTTTCCTTTACTTAAGTGCCGAGGTTAAAGTGAACAGATAGATCTCTGCATCTGAGGGGAATCTGATGACATGGTCGGAGTAGGTAGAAAACAAAATCTAAACTAAAATTAAATCTAAAATGTTCATCTATTGTTGCTATATTGTAAGTCTGTAAGTAAAATATAATCTTCTCGTATTTGGACTGTTTGTAAATAGATTATATTTTCATGTGTCTGTGCTATGCATGACTTAACTGGATTTCCTTTCGGTCCCCGAAACAGAGATTCTGACTTTTTTGTAATATTTTGTATTTGATGTTACCAGCAAATCCTTTGTCACTGGTGATTCCCATGAGCTAGTATCCTGACAATGTTTATTGTTAATTATTATTTCAGCTGTCCGGTACTTCCTTGTATTGCGAGTGGAGTGAAAAATTACAGTTGGAATGGGGATGAGTTAGGGAATGTGTCTCTTATTTACACATGGATTTAACATGTTTTTGTGTACAGTCCTGTCACCAAGGAGGAAACTCTATTAACAAACCTGGATTCCTGATCCTTCAGGAACAGTGATCTTCCAGACACAGTTGAGGCTGTTGAGGTAAGGCTCAGGAAACCCAGGAGATAAGATGGTGCCAGTTCGATGGGTCAGATTACCTCCGCATGGAACTGCAGGAAGAGTAGCAAATGCATCATGGTTACTGGAAGTACAAAGATGCAGGGAGAGTAATAAGCATGTGTGCATTTGTACACTCAGAAAGAAATATCTTAATATTATTCAGTCTTAAAATATTTTTCTCAAACATAGATGTGATTGTTCTAGTGGGATTAAGGATATTTCTGTGTCTATATTGTAAACAGAATGATGGTCACACCGTTCAACACTAAGAAATAATCATAACAAAATAGTTGATTTTAAGAAAGAAATGAAATGATCTTGCTACATTTCAGCTTTTAAGAAAATCTGATGTTAAATTTAAATCACTAAAATCAAGACAATCACTGGTATCCCTGACTTTACTCAGGCTATTCCTCAGGCTGATTCACCTAGCCATGCAAGCACACACACAGGCACACACTAGCATACACACATTATAACAGACATAGTGTCATATTCCTAAGGAATGTTTACAGTTTTCAAACACTGTCTTCCAAGCTTGTTCTGCGCAATTCACATCTGGTGACAGCGAAGGAGCATCTGCTACAGCTGTATGTTGTGTGTGTGTGTGTGTGTGTGTGTGAGTGTATGTACATGTAGATATATCTATATGTGTGTGTATGTCTACGTGTATTTGTGACCCTCAGCAGTGCCTGCCACCTGTGTGCCGTATGGCTGTATCACTGTATTGCTACAGGCAATGGCTGGCAGCCCACATCTGTGTCAGAGTAACGGGTTTTAACTCTCAAGGCATCGAGTGGGAGAGAGACAGAAATGGAAGGATAGATGAAAAGAAAGAGAGTGAAGAGAGGAAAGAAAGAAGAAAAAGAAAGAAGAAACTAATAAAGAAAGAAAGACAAAGAGAAACAAACAAACAAAAACACTCCCGCTGGCGAATGCTTAAAACGAGTGTACATGTATTTGTGAGTGTCTATGTTTATTTGTGTTTGAGTATTTATGTCATGTCCTACCTATACAGCTGGGTATGGAGCTGTTCCACTGTGCCAGGGCATTGGGAACTGTCAAACATTCAATGGCACTCGATCCCTCCAGCATATAACCTGGGCTGCACTCAAAGCGAATCACTGCGCCAACAGCAAAGTTGTTGCCCATACGGCGGCCGTTCCGGGGCTCGGGGACTGAGCTGCACTGGGTGGCGCTGGTTCGTGGCACAGCTGTGGGAGAAAAGAGAAGAAGAAAGGGTGATTACAGGTGACTGATTTTAAGTTGTTATCTGTCGTATTTCTAAAAAATAAAAAAATAAAAGACTGTTTTGCACGTCTCTGTTGAACGCTTTAGTTTAGAAAATGAGTTTACTGAACTCTTAAAGGTGTGGATGGATTTCTATAAATCTTACAACTTGATCAATGGAGCAATTTGTTAGAACAGTTATTATATTTGTCAATGTCAGTATGGTCACAGTGTGTCCCAAATAGATTATACAAAATATAATATTCAGCTCCTCTTATTTTCCTCATGGTTCCTTCAGCTGACTTGCAATAAAATACAAAAAAAAAAATGAATTATTTATTCATTAAATTTTCTCCAGAGCTGCCATTGCCTTTGGATATCTGCAGCAAACGCCATTTCTGGTACAGTGCATTGTTTAAGAAAAATAACAATTCAAGAGAAAAGTTCCTCTTAGGGGAACAGAAAGACAGGGGAGTTCAAGTACAACATTTTCAACAGACTCATATTCCTCTACAACGTTAATGCTCCACAGCACACACTTCTGCAGACGCACATGCACACAAAAGCACATCGCGGCTGAGAAAGTGGCTGAAGGTGAATCCTTGTGAAATAACTCAGCAAGTCATCTATTATGGAGGGGAACTGGGGCTATTAGAACAGAGAGGAAAATCCAGAAGAAACAAGGCAGTAGGATTTGTTTGTGGGCGTGTGAGCGTGCCGGTGTGTTACACACTTACCCTGGTAGACCAGGTGGAATCCTCTAGAGCTGGACTGGCCTTTGGAGGTGAAGCGGATCAGGATTTGGTTGGAGGTTGCTAATGGCAACGACTCGCCTGAAGTGGAGAAAAGTTAAAGTTTGTATTGTTTTAAGCAAAGTGCTGCCCTCGGTTGAGATAATATTCGTGTGGGCACATATGACTGCTACCTACTGAGCCACTTATGACTCACACAGTGAAATAACTAATATTTCCCTTACCTGTTTAATATAAAACTACTTAAGTGTGAAAGTTAATGACTATTTTAGGGTCTCTGAATGTTTATATATTTACAGGCTCTGATCGTCTAGCATTGGAAGCGTGAAATAATAATGTTGTAGAGAACTGATGTCAGTGAAAATCTGTTTTGCTAGGTTATATTAGAATTTCACACACGGACTGACGTCGATAAAAATATATAATATGCTTATAAGGCTTTATATGGAACGATACATATCACAATATGTAAATGCATGGTGATTATTAAGATTAGCCTGGTATGTTGCTGTCAAGTCTAAGCTTATCTTCTATGCTTATTGGATTATTGGATTGCCAACAATTTCCTTCAGCTAAATTGTGACTAAAAGGGAGCCCTGATTACTGGCACTGATAGCATTGTGTCACAGGTACAGCTGACCCCCTCATTATGCTCTAGGTGCTTCTTTCTTGTTTTACCAGCTCAGAAATATTTCAAAATTACAGTTGATTTCTTTGTCTTTGTCCCAAACTACTGTAACTCTCTATTTACATTCACAGTTAAATGATCATTGTAGAATGGGCAGCTGGATTGAAATGGTGCAGAAACACCGTAGAACCAACTGCACGGATCACATCTCCCCTGGCTTCACTTTTACTTGCTGACTGTGAAATACAGAATCGAATTCAAGGTTGGGTTTTTCACCTGCTGTGTAAGGTTCTCTAGCTCTTAGCGGCATACTGTATGGGCTAGACTCTAAGGTCAAAATTGACCAGGGCTTACTGTCTGGTCACCTCTCAAAATTCAAGCCAAAGGGTGTCTGAGCCTCTGCTGTTTTAGCTTCCAGATCATAGAACAGCCGATATACACTCAGCCAGTCAGTTATCATAAATGTTGCAAATGACATCTGAAAATCTACATATGCGGACAGACCTTTCATTCATGTTTTGTTTGGTCTTGGTTTGTGAGGTCTGAGAACTATAAAATCTTTGACTATAAAAAAAAAAAAAATCCTTAGAAACAGGATATTTAATCACTGAAATTACTGATGTGATTTCTTACTATCTTCATCAGCTCACCTTGTAATTAAACACAAGAAATACCCCTATGATGTCTCTACTGTGGTGAAAAACTATTTGTTGACTGACATAGAACACGATGCAAAGTGTGAGCATCTCTGTCTGCCTCTCTGTCTTTCGCTCAGTGTGCTGCTGACTGGCTCTCTGCAGTGGATCTCATTACTCTGTGTCTGCTTGCTGTCACACTGTAGTGGGAGGCAGACGTGCTTAACCCCAGAGGCACGTGTGTGTGTGTGTGTGTGTATGTGTGTGAGAGTGAGTGAGTGTATCCTCTCCAAGCATGTTTCACTCACGTTTTTGAGTATGAATATCTCAGTGCCTTTAAGTACAGTGTTCCGAGATAGCTCAAATGGCACATTTCTTAATGTCTTACCATCGTGATTGTTCTACTTCAACTGTTGGATCCCCAAGGCATGCTGGGTAGTTTATTACAGGAAACCCTTGCTGCGTGCTGTCATGGTGACAGTGTTTCATAATTTGCTGTGCAGGGCAGGTATTCATCCAGACAGATCAAACATGTGTCAGCATGTAACTTATCACACCTCTGGCCACTTTCCAGATCTAAACCACTTTGCCCTTAAAATGATCATCTACGCTGGCATATGACTTACAAGGACAGATAAAACGTTGGCTGAAAGTCAATAGTCAAAATTCAGAGGCAGTTCTTAGTGTGCACTGGTTCAGATACAGCAGTCGTGGGCAACAACGGGCCTCGTTCACAAACAGTGCATACACACAAATCTGTCCTTAAACCATGCATACAAATCATTTAAGCTAAAAAATCCAGGATTCATCAATATGTTCTTATCTGAATTTTTTCTTACTCTGCGAAAGAAATTTAGAAGTACCTTAGACCATGCCAATGCACGAATCATAAACATTCCACGGTCTTAAAAAATGATATAGTCAATATTTATTCAGTATGTTAGAATCATAAAAAAAAAATGATTGGACCTAAATATACAACATGTAAAAGTGTGAAATTTCTAATAATACATATTTACTACTTACTAAAATTAATAGCCAAGTAATCCATCATCATAAATGTTATGAAATAATTAATTAATTAATTAATTAAAATTGCTCTGTTCCTACTTTAAGATGACAACAGTTTATATATTGGAATTTTCATATTGGAATGTGACAGTGATTAATTTCCCCCCATCAGATTTGGCCGTGATATATGTAGCTGGTCGACCTGCAGCCTGCTCAGTGTCCTCACAGCCTGACAGCTCAGTAGTGGCACAGGGAGGAGCGCTCCAGACGAAACACGATGTGCACCTGGCGCAGCAGTAGAGATTTATGTAGATGAATTCCACAGATCTACACATTTACCAACTTTTTATTTTGTTACAGACATAGTGGTAACAGGTGCGCAGGCTGTATACAGGGTTCACAAACGGTTGTGCCACTGACATGTTTACCTGCCAAATCTGCCTTTTCTGGCTTCTACTTCTGAAACTATTGTTTGCATTTCACTAGCAGTAAAGTTTTTGTATATTTGTACCATCATGGCCCTCTTTGCAATGAGTGACAGCTCTCTCCCCTGCTGCACCACTCCAACAGAGCTTTCCTTACATAGGAAAATGGGGGGCAGGGTAGTAAGCTAATTACCGACAGCGGGCATGCACCTATCAATTTAGAAAGATTCTGATTCACTAACATACGCATGGTGGTAAGAACAAAATTGGCCGGTGTGCACGTGTCATGAATCCGATGGTAATTTTGCATGCGCACTTATTTTGTGCGCCAAGTAAGGACATTTCTATGCACATATTAGTGGATGAGGCCCAATGTCACAGATTAATACTCCAGCTGTTAAACCACAACTCAAACAGGGATAAAAAGAGATTTAGCCCAGTGGGAATAACATGAAATGAGGAATGAATTTTTAGTTTATGAATAATTATTTGGCATTTATTCAGCAGCATGTTTGCAGTGACACAAATATAGCAAACGTGTGTTTCTGTCAAAAATGCGCAAAAAAAAAGGTGTTCAAACCTAAATTAAAGAGACATTTTCCCTTTTTTGAGATCAATTCAGGAATTACCATTTAGATAAGTCTCCCTGATTTCTTGATTCAGTTCTTTTGTCCCTTCTGCCTTCATGTCATCTCCTTTTCTTTTTTTTAATTCCCACCTTATATCGTTTATTTATTCTATTCTCCCTCTCCTCTCGTTTTATTCTGTTTGTCATAACTGTTTCTGATAATTCACAGTCATTGCCTTTTCTTTTCAAAAAGAGTGATTTGCCTCACCAGACATGACAGTAATGAAAACATACTGGCGAATGCTATACTGAGACAAGTTGAATGTAATATACCCTTCAAGGTCAACATATCACAGCAAACTGCCTTGTGTTTTGACTACTGTGATTTACCATGCTTGACAAATGATATCCTGCCAACCACCAAAATACTCATTACATGGCTGTATATTTACTGCACATAATGACAGCTTGTATATTTAGACTGTATGGGCTTACTTTATAAGCTCGCAGATGTGTATGTGTGTAGATTTAAGAGCTTCCTGGTATCTGTATGGTAGATGCAGGTACACGCTTCTGGATTATGCCTAATTTGTGCTAGTTATGCCTGCGTGCACTTGTTCTTCGGCGGCGCTGTCTGTGTGGGCTAAAAGTCTCTCTTCTTTTGCCAAAGTGTGTCAGTTCTGCTCTGCCATGCCCGGTTAGAAAGTGCTGTGAACCTGCCGCCAGGAGTCCGCAGTTAATATAGCGTCCTGTTTATTGAGC
Source organism: Thunnus maccoyii (assembly GCF_910596095.1). Lineage (NCBI taxonomy): Eukaryota > Metazoa > Chordata > Actinopteri > Scombriformes > Scombridae > Thunnus > Thunnus maccoyii. The sequence continues at coordinate 22,089,636 of NC_056547.1, forward strand.
TGTAAACTGGATTTTCTGAGGCTGCCCTGGACACAAACCAAAGTAATCATTTTGCTTTTGTCAAGCCACAGGCAGGCTGAGATGGAGAGCTGCCCTAAACTCACACACCTTTTACACTCGCCGACTCTTGAAAGGTTGAACCTGCCTCATTCGAGCTATTCCTTTTGTAGCCCATCACAGTTGCGGCATTTATCGCATCCATGTATTCACAATTTTATAACACTGTTGTGACAGAAATCACTCCTTCTCCCTCTTCTTCTCACTTGACCTTACAACAGTTATCCTTTTTGCTTTTCTACATCTTTTTAGAACGCCGCTTTATGCAATTCTTTTTATATGTACTTATGTATGTACTATAAAGTAAAGCACACATAAACATTCCCACGCATACTGTAGTATACACAGTATGAAAAGAATTGCATAAAGTAATGATGTAAACGAATGTAGAAAAGCAAAAAGGATGACAGATGTGATTTTAAACTGTGGATAATTAAATGCTGTAAGGTCTCATTTTTTTGTTGTCATCCCTTTTATTAGGTAATATGGTATTTTCAAAGTAAAATAATAAAAAAAGGAATATTTACAACAATTTGTAATGGCATGTTGCCATCTTTTGTGGGTTGATTTCAGGTAATTACTGCATGTAATGTTTTAAAATGTTTTGTTGTAATGTTACGACTCTTTTGCACTCAATAGATTTTGAACGGATAGCATCCGTTCAAAATCTTTCTGAACTAAAAATTAAAGCTGCAAATGTGGCATAAAAATGAACTGAAAGAGACAGTTGCAGGCTGGGAAGTTGAGCAAATATTATTAAAGTAATGTGCTGTAAGGCTATAATTCAATAATTACAATATTGCCATAATATTAACGCTTTGAGTTGGTGCATTAGTTTCAGGTATGCCATGATTACCTGACTTAAACTTGTGTGTGTTCGTACGCATGCTCACTTATTTTGAGAGTTGACTTGTGTTTGTGCCATATCAATTGAGGTGTATGTGCATGCAAGTCTTCTTGAGTCTGTCTGCTTATATGTTATCCCCGTGACTCTTTAAGTTGTTGTTGTTGTCACTGTTGAATTGTGTTCCAGCTCACTGGAGCCCACCTGCAGCCACAGCAGCTCTGCCTGTGTCAGCAATTTGTCTCTGAGTTTAACTGGATCCTTATGAAAGGGATACAGCTAAGACAACATTTTTATTTAGTCCCCTGTCATGTCAGAAATAATGACTAGGAGATCAAACAGTCAAATCACATTTGCTGATTTGGTACATGCTGTTGCTGAATATGAAACAAAAGCTGTGCAAATGTACATGAGTCATGTCTTGCCTATCTGCAGTTCTACGTAAACAGCTTCTGTTTTCCACCTCCTGAAGTTTGATATCTGCTGAAATATCCCCTCGCAGCTAGACAAAAAATGTTTATGCAGACAGGCATCTGAGTGCGAGTGTGTTTGTGTTTAAGTACCTGTGTGCGCTCCAGACAGGGAGCTAAGAACACGGGAGTGCTGCGTTGCCCCGTCGTAAACTTCCACGATATCATTCAGAGCTGTCTGGAAGAAGGCGAATTGGCTGAAGACCACTAGAAAAGACAGATATGGACACAAAATTGACATCAGAGGAAACTGAAATGAGCTAAAATTAGTCGCTGCATCTCCGTCACAGTAAAAACTAAATTCCAACCCATTTAAAATTGCACAAAATCCATTAAGTAGTACTCTGTAGTATCCACATTCAAAAGACTAATATCAACAGCAATTTCAATCAAAATGTCATCTTTAAAGCAAGGTGGATAATACCAAAAACAACACAACCAAAAAGTGTTATTATACAGTGAAGATCAGCAATTCTGTCTGGGCTTGATGGCTAGTCAGTATATGAAAGGCTTTGGCACTGACAGCTGATCTGTTGTATAATGTGCAGCTAAAGCTCCACATTGGTGCTTTCAGCTTTTCAATCCACCCTTTCTACTGCTACTGCCTGAACATATTCAGACCTTTCACATTCAATCTAGGTCTGGTTTACTTGTGGCAAATATTGCAGGTTAAAGAGAGGGATGAAAAGGACGGAGGAGAGAGGAAGAGGTTAGAGGTGACATGATGACTAGTGCTCTCTATTAGGTGTGATGGCAGGACCTTATCTTCGACCATGACTCAGCATCTGTTATCTCCTACTCATCTTCGGTGGTTTCAGTGGTTTCCTTTATTTGTGCATCATCTTCATCTCTATCTGTGACAAGAGAAGCCAGAGGCTACAGCGGCACATATCCTGTCCTTCTGCATTGAGGAAAATAGCCTATCATTAGGGCTGGTACATCAGCCTAATGAAAAACGGCAAGAAGAAAGCATTTGCGGCTCTGCATGACAAAGTTTGTTGCCTTGGGCGTCACTGTCATTTTCCTGGAAAATGCAAATGTGGACTTTAATTATTTCAATTTTCTTTTGACTTCGCTGAGTGAAATATGTTGCCGACAGGGTCCCAGAAGGATGGGTGCCCAGTCGTTCTGGAACAGCGCCAGAGCTCCGAATGGGCGTCATGACCTCGACATTCAAGAGACTGGGCCCAACACATGCCGGCCTCTGCTGTTTGGTGTAATTTAACAATGACATGACTTGAGCTTTCCCTTTGAGAGGCACAACGCTGATAACTCATTAAAGAGCCAGAGGGAAGAGAAAAAAGAGGCAGGAGATAAAAAGAAAAGTCAGAGAGAGAGAGAGAGAGTGAAACAGGGAGATATTGTGGGCAAGTAAGTGAAACGTGTTTTGTTCGGGAATTTGCATGTTTGAGCCGTGTCGCACTTCTGCATTGTTTTCGCTTTCAGAATAATTTGCTGCTCCTACAGTATCGGATCACATATCGGACGGAAGCTGTGACCTTTAAGATGGAAATGCCAGAAAGTAGAGAAACTCCAGGAACTCTGAATGTTCCAGACACCAATTATTTTTTTGGTGCATGCGAGTGGGGGTCTCAGACAGACATATTGTACGCCTGGTGTGTAAGATAGTGATTAAATTGCTGCACCAAAGTAATGTGACAGTATGTGTATGGCAATGAGACAGATGGATATGGGAACTATCAATCACTGTGTGATATCACCGTGTGTAGGGAAATATGAATATATGCGTTCAGTAAACCTCTGACTAAAGCACTTTAATTGCAAGGTAAGAAGACGGTGTGTGTGTGTGTGGGAGCTTTTACAAGTTTTCCACAAACTTGTTTTCCCCCACGCACCTGTCACCTGAATATTCAAGTGTGAAAATAGCTCGACTGTTTTTCTTCTTACTTCAATTATTTTCCACATTAAAATAATGTATAGAATTTGGTGAGGCACTTGGGCATTTTGTGCTTTATAAAATAGTTACACCTTAATTAAAAAAACACTGATGCCCACCTGTACATCCTCACAGGAACATACAAGTGAAAATACGTCAGAAAATACAAGCAAACACAGAAATGCATTGCTCTTCCTTTGCTTACCATAATCCTTGGGTACGACGACAGAGTACAAACAGGTTCTTGCACTGCTGTAGTTGCCAGGGTAACCAGGAGACAAGACCACTCCCTCCAAACCTGAGTACTGTCCACCACATGGAGCTAGAGAGAGACAGGCATGAGACATGAAGAGACAACAGACAAGAGGACAAGGCAAACAGAGAAATAAAGGTCTGAAGCCAATAGTGTAAGATTCCATTTCTCCCACACCTCTTGCTATTCCATCCCCCCTGTTCCATCACTCCTAAATTACTTTTCTTGTCTGATTGGGCTTTGGGTGGAAGATGTCCCTGGTGTTTGCCACAGTGAAATTGCAATGTTTTCCAAGTGTCCCTCTGGGTTAGCCTGGGTGAGATGAAGCCCGAATCTCCTCCTCTCCTGCTTGAAGCCCCTAAAAATGCTCTGCGCGTGCTTGAGTCTTTGTGCAGGTGCTGATCCCATGCATGTGAATGTGTGTTTTGCTTGTATGAAAATGTGCGTGATGTGAGCGTGTGTTCCACCCTTTACATATAACTGAGGCTTCACACTGTGAGAGCCAGATCCGGTGGTGTCAGGGATCTTTTACCAAGCTTTCCAGGGGGAATATACACAGTGTGTGTTAGTCGTGCCTTGGGAATGTCAGGGAACAGCCGGGATGATGCGGGTTTTGCCAGGAGTGTGAGGAGCAGATATGCAAAATAAGCAGCGCTCTTCAAACCGCAGATTAAATTAAAGCTACACCCTCACATTTATTGACATTAGCAAAACCCACACGAGCTCTACACATATACCTGTAGGATATAGCTCTGTGCAAAAAAAGCACATAATCATACGTGCATGTTTACACGTGATAAAATCTATAAGCACTGATGCGGTTTGTGTTCATAACAACTGTCTCCAGATGTCAGTGTTTACCAATGCAGATGGGTTTGGGTTTGTTCCAGCTCGGCTTGCCATCTCCCCCCATGATGCAAGTGAGGGTTGGGTCTCCCTCTAGTGTATAGCCGCTGTCGCAGTGGTAGGTGACCGTGGAGCCCAGCTTGAGGTCGGCGCCCACCCGTGTCCCATTGCGCACCAGACCCGGCTCGAAACAAGACTCCCTGGGGTTCTCTGTGGAAAGAGGTAACACGGTGTAAAATCAGTGACAGAAGGGAACGGGTGTTGGTATTCAATAAAAGGATTTTTACATCGAGCTGCAGCGGTGATACTGGAATAGAAATTGTTTTCCGCCTCGGGTTCCTGATATTCTCGGATTTCCTTTCCTTTTTTCCGGCTACTCTGTGCTTTCCTCTTTCAGTAAATATATCTCACTGACTGCCACTTTTCTCTCTAGCCCTTGACGGTGCCCTCTCATCTGTGGCTGCTGGAGGTATGTATGGCTGTGGAGACAGACAGGCAGCTGATTGAGAGTGGCATTGCTCTGGCCCAAGGTCTGCTGACTGCACACAACCGCCTCTCACACAACGCTTTGCTGTGCAGTCAACTAGAGAAGACAATGCACATACGCAAGCTTTCTTTCTCTCACACACACACACGCACGCACACGCGCGCGCATATTCACCCCAATCACAAGCTCACACACACACACACACACAGTTTCTAACCACATATCAATCACCACTCCTGAGGTCGTAAGAAAGATGTCTTGCTCAATCTACCATCACATTGTTCCCAGGTGGAAAATGTGCATGTGAGAGGAGGCCTGTCAATTTGGCACACTTCATACCCTTACAACTAAAATAAACATAGGAAAAATGCCCAAATCAATCTAGCTCAATCTTCAACACAGTCCACTCTAGTTTAACAGCTAACTTCAATATTTGATGACTTCACACAGATGCATACAAAAGGGGAAGGTGAGTTAAAAGTTATCTTTTGTCGGGAAAAAATTTCAAAGCCTGACAAAAATATGTGAAACTCTCAATCTCAACATCAACTAAGGGAAAGCAAACTTTAAATAGGCAATACTAACGATGTTCATATTTTAAAAGCATCCATTTGCAAAGGTCAATGTGGATGCCGACAAAGAAGAACCTCACTGAGACATCACTTTGCCTCCTTCTCACGGCGGTGGTATTTACAAAAGCCGTTTTGTTACCTGTCTCTGAGCTAACGGTGTTAACTCCCTGTTTTCATTTTGAATCTAACTTTACTAAAGAGGAAAAACATATTGGCGGTGATTCTTACATTGGGTTTTCTCTTGTTCCACCATCTGCCATCTAGAGAAGGGTTCTATGTGCACTATGAAAAACATCCTCTTGTTGTGTACCATGAAGCAAATTTCCTTTTGCTATACAACAAGCATATTTGCTGAACAATCATTTGTGATTACAGTAATTAGAAGAATGTGCGGATCATTTCTAAGTAAGGTTCTGAAGATTTACTGATGATAAAAAAGTACATGTAGCACCTTGGAAAAATGCCTAGTTTCTAAGCTGAAAGCTGAGGACCTGCTGACCGGACAGGAGGCTGCCCTTCATGGCTGAACAGAGTGCTGGGGCTGCATGTGGTCTGTGTGTCTGTCACCTAGGGCACCTGCTCTAGACAGGTTGAGCCCTTTCATGAGCTGAGCTAGACCCCAACCTTCCCTCGCTGCCTCCTTCATTAAACCAGCGCACCTGGCAAGAGACGGTGGAGGCGTGATGGATGTAGTAGGCATTAGGTGTGGACCGGTCCTGGACGCAAGCTAGCTAGTGAGGAGGAGGTCAGTCACCGCAAAAAAAAAAAATGATGGCCGATTCAACGAGCCTTGCCCTGGGATGTTTGTAGGTGCGGGGGGGAAAAATGGGTGAGAAGCATCATCTGTTTTGGAAAATACTCAAAGGAGTTTAAGTGATGTGATGTGAAGTGAAAATGAGCCAAGGAGTGGGTGAAAGGATTGTATTCGATTAGACAGATGTGACTATGAGGGTGCTTGTATGTGTGTTTTTCTCCGTGTATATCTGTCCATGTCTCTGTCTATGTGTGTTATTCAAATGTGGCTCAGGCATGGAAAGTTTTTGCTCACATATTTCCCTGGAGAGCCCAATCAGACATGGCCAGAGACACAGAAACAGAAAGACATAACGATTGCTTGGTAAAGAGGCTGACAGCACCTCGGGCAGATTTTGTAATGCAATTTTCAGCGGCGGGCTGACCAAATACTAGCTGGGCCAACTCGTCAACTTGATGCTTCCTCACCAAACAGATCCAAACCCGCAGCCAAATATGCTTTTGTGCCATGTTGTTTGTCTGAAACTGAGGAGGTAATTTATGTATTATTTGGTTATGGTTCATTAGTGTGGAGAATTGGAACTGGGGAGAGGGAGTTTTTCTGAGCCACACACTGGGTCCATCTGCTCTACCAGATTGGCCATATAATATCACACACTGTATCACACACTGCAGTAAATATTGCTGGGAGTAGGTTAAGGGGTAGGCTCTGTAACACTTTCACCAAAACACTGCGTTGGACCTCCATTCATGTGCAACTTACAGATGAATCGCAGTAGCGTTCTAAAATCACTTGAATTGCTTGCATAGATCAAATCCCATCTGAACACCGGCCAAGAAACAGAGCTTGGGTCGATCTGGAATTGGTTAAACGTCTGATACCTTAAACAGCTCTAAGTGAGGTTGGGAGATTTAGGAAGATTTAACACTGTTCTCTCAAGCAAAGCCCTTAACGAAGATGCCCTGTCTAATTTAGAGCTTGTACAGCGTCTGTATATTTGTTAGGAAAGACTTTAACATATAGACACTGAGGCGTTCCCTTGTGAGGCTGAAACACAAATGGAGAAAACACAGATGTGTCGTGTTATCCTTAAACCAATTGGCCCTCTGTCATGGATGTCTGTGATCATTCTGCGCCATGTGTGTAGTACAGAGTACGTCATATGAGCAAATAAATTTGGGTCCCCCGAAAAACATGCTGCGGCCAGCTAAGCCTAGCCATGAAACAACAAAACAGTGTGTGCTCTAATTTATGAGAAGCCGTTAATGCAGCTGCAAAGCGCTGATCAAAAAGAGCTTAAGCACACATGCTGTCAGCTTTTCATTTTCATAATTCTTTGTGTTAGTCGGCTACTAGAGGAGGTACAGATCAATAATTACGCACAAGCAGACCATGGCACAAATGGGAGTGTGGCGATCGGGATGCTGCAGCACAGACACCCCGTTCTTTCTCTGAAGCAATTTTCACACCACTAATCTCACTCGCTTTGGACTAGACACAGGAAAAAGTTAAAAAGAAACAATCTGCAAGGTCGATAAGCAGCAGAGGGTAAATCCATTCTCTCTCTGCCAGAGGAAACATTTTAAAACATGAATTGTTTAGGGGATAAAGCCTCACATACTATTTAAAATTCACTGTTTTGTTCAGGATTTTCAAGACACTGGAGATGAAAAAAACTGATGATTAAAAATTCTTAAACATGCATACAAAGACACACAAAATACAAGCTTGCACTAGCTTAACAGTTTTGCCCAATTAGCCAAATACTGTCGTATCTCCGACCAAAAAGTGCACACCTGTGTACTGCAGCACAAATCCATTGCTGCTGAGGGAAGCATCACTGCGGAAAGCCAGGAAGAGTGTGTTGGAGCTGCTCTCAATGCGATCCGGGACGTCTGTGCCATAGAAACTACCCAGCAAGGGGCTGAGGGAGTCTGGCCCGTCGTAGATGTGTAAGAAGTCGTAACTGGGCTCCAAGCTGAATCTAGTTATGGAAGCATAAATTAAACAGTATTGGAATATTTCCAACAAGATGTGCTATTTAAGGTAACAAGAAAATACACTGGGTATTAGTGGTAAAATTGGAAAACAGGTTCATAGTTTTAATTATATGGCGTTATAAGATTAAATATAAACATGTCAATTAAAATATTTAAGTATTGCTTTATAAAATATGTTGATAGCAATGACACCAGATCCTGCAGTTAGTGTGAAGCTGAAGCTTACTGATTGAAGCTAAGAGCGATGACATAGTCCTGTGTGACAGTAACGGTCCAGTCACACTCCCTCCCGTGAGGGTAAGGTTCAGGATAATCTGGAGACAGAATCAGCCCACTCGGACCAGTCAGATTCCCTCCGCATGGAGCTATGAAAAGGGAGAAAATGATTACGATTCAATCTCACAAAAAAATCTAACAATACACGACACTGGAACACCGATTTTCACAGCTAAAGATGTAGCAAAACATCTACATTATAGATGGTATTATTTGTATCTCATTTATCTGATTTTCAATGTAAATATTGTTTTGTGAAAAGAGTTGTCTGCCTTATTCCACATGTTTCATTATTGTTTTGTTAATACACACATATATAGCACATTTTTATGCTAGAGTACAAAAACATAAATACAGGTAGTTTCCAAAGGTCTAAAGAAATACCAATATTAAAAGTGATTAATCCATAATTTTAAGTCTCTTGCTGTATGTCTATGGCCTTTCTGCAGGAAGTTATAGTGGCAGATGCTTAATTGAGGTGTAGTTAATGCCCACTGACATCGTCTTACCATGGTCTCACCTGTAACTATCAGAGAACTGTCCCACTTAACCCCTCACCAAAGAAAATATCAAAATGATTAAGCTAAGCGCTAATTAAACACGGCAGCTAATTACGAGGTCTTAATTGTCGTTGTTAATTACTTCACATTGTTTTGCAAAGTACCGAGTGTGATCATATATTAAAAAAAAATGACTGCAAAAGAGTAGAGGTCTGACAGAGAGGTCTGTGTTGTTATTGAGAGGCAGGATAATCAGATCTCTCTGTCTGCTGCGATGACTTCAAGAAACGTCTGGGGAACAGGGCAATCGGGTTTGCCACTTAAGATTCACTTAAGGAGTCTGTTAGGAATCTGTAATGTCTACCTGTTTCTCATAAGTCAGACAAGCAAGAGAGGTTTTACAGTAGACTGCATTAGGCAGGTTGTAGGGCATAATATAGTGTACTTCATGAGATAACTTTTATTTCTTGCTGTTACCTTCTGTGTTTACTGATTATAATTTAAAATTTCAAAACTACATAGAGTTTGCACACATAGATTGTTGGAATATACTATATTTCCATACAAAGTCCTTATATAGCTTGTCCTTATTCCAGCTTGAAAATAAATTATTTTTAATATATTTTCTTTAATATTATTTATAGGTGTTTATAAAATTGGACCAGTCCATTTATTTAACTTTCCTCCTTGAAAATTGTACAGTCAGAAAGACACCTGTGGCGTGTATAAAAACTGCATGTACTGCATATTCTTATTACCCAGTGGTAGCAATGAATATGTGACATCGTTCAGTCTAGTTCTGATCATATTCCGTGTACCATCATTAGTTATACTTCCTGGTTGCATGCTGTGTTAATAGAGTACCTGTGCACGTAGGAGGGTCTGGCTGCCAGAAAAAGCGACCATTGATCTCAGTGCAGGTGATCCTGTTGGCCCCCTGCAGGATGTAACCAGGATCACACTGGAACACCACATGATCTCCTGGTTCCCTGCTATCACCGCCACGGGTTCCATTAGTGGGCATGCCTGGGTCATTGCAGGAGGTTGCAGTAGAGACTGAAGAAGCAAGAGACGGTTCAATAAGTGAAAAGACATGAAAAGGACCCTCACTTACAAGATAAAAAAGGGGTATTACCTTCATAATTTATGGTTAAACCTGTGAAACCTGTTTTTTTCTTTCTTTACACCCAGTTACCACACAGTCATATAAGCTATGTCTACCTAACATTTCCGTCACGTCCCTCTCAACAGCGTTCTTCCTCACCAGAGAACTGCAGAGCGAAGCCCTGCTTGCTAGTGAAGAAGTCCGTGGTGAACTGCAAGCTGACAGTGTTGAAGGTGCTGTGGGCATCTGGCGGCAGCACTGAGCCACTCAACTCCCTCAGAAGGACCCCTCCATCCTGGGGCCCATCCCAGATCCGAAGCACGTCGTGGACCTCCTCCGTGTGGAAAACAAGGAAATGCAGACTGGTAGAGAAAAAAAAAGGATACTTTAGAGGCTATGACAGTTGGTAGATGACATTGAATTTGGGCCTGCCATGCATCTCCCTCTACAGTTCAGACTCACAGACAGCGCCCACCAATCTCAGGCAGACAAAAAGTTTTAGTCCTTTTTTTATGGAAGGTAATTGCAGCAGAGGTCTATATCTTGCAATTTTTCCATTAACAGCTTTAGTCAAGAGCAAAAGCTGGACTGCAATTCTTAGACTAATATGGATGCTACAATTAAATATCATGATAAAACAGGAAAAGAACATTTTAGGCTTTTAGAAATACAATTCACAATTTTAAAAAAAGGATGAGTCAGAGCTGAGGAGCAGGAAATAAATGGTTTAAATTAAACTACTGAGTATTTAAAAAAAATAAATGCACACGCAGTAATAATGTGATTAAAAGAGACAATAAGAATAGAGGAAAGACAAAAACACAGTTAAGGGCAAGTACAAAGAGGGGAAACAAATAGCATTTTAAAGTGAATCACAGACGCCAGATCCAGAGCATTCAATGGATGTTCCACAGTGTCAGTCAAGCAGCTACGTCCACCACAGCATTTAATAGTTTCAGTCTAGACATCAGAAAGATGACGCTGTCAAAATATCTACTCTTCTTTTTGGCTTAGACAGCTGTCAGACGGCTGGTGGTCCACTGGATGTGAAATGCACTGTAGTTGTGTGTTTGTGTGTGTGGATGTGTGTTTAAGTAGGACAAAAGAGCTAGAATGTGGTATTTTACAATAGATTAGAGACTGGCAATGTTGTTGACACTCAAAACACTAAAGGAGTGATTTTAAGTTTTATCCTGTGGCACAGTCTCAGATACTTTCAAAAATGATAAAAACACAGCTCATTTTTTTTCCATCTCATTTCATTTTCACTTTTGATTTTTTTTTCCACCTAAACAACTCCTGTACTCCATTTCCTAACATATAATTTTAAACTTAACAAGTTGAATGGTAATCTCTGTCCCAGTCATCCAGAGTGAATCATGGTACTTTATGTGCTTTTAGTATCCTCATCCCTTTACACACATACACACAGAGCCTTGAGCTACAGATGATGCAGAGTAAAAACAGCAACCCACTGATATGTCGGGTTTAGCAACAAGTTCCCACCGTTTCTGCATAATTGGTGTCAGACTCCGATTCCCATACTGTCTGATGTGTGAGCAGCAGCCAGAGGCTACTGAACAATGCGCTGTGTGTGTGGATACTGTACATAACCTACTTGACAAGTCCTGTCGCAATGCTTGTGAAAGAAGTGCACATAAAACAAACAGAGGCAGACAGCCGCACCAATACATATCCACGCAAATGTACACTGATAGGTATATTTAAGTGTATGCTGCAGTACACACTCATACGTAAGCATCCATGCCTGGGAAACAGCTGCAGGTGCAGAGACATGCATACATACAGTACACACCTTACCCAGCTTATCTCTGCAAAGCAGAACATCAAGTTTCTTACTTTTATTATCGTCTAAGAACTAGCATAAACCCTAATCCCATTCATTGTGCTTATTCCTCTGCTTGCAGTTCTCTTGCTGATATTCACTCAAGGATAATGCCCTGTGATATGCATTAATCATTCAAAGCGCAATAATAACGTTGTACATTAAAAATAAATAGTAATGCATCACTAATACATATGACCTGTTACAAGAGATAGAAGAACAAGCAAGCTAAACCTGTTTATTTCTTCCCAATACTCTGGGCCGCATAAAGAACCTATTGTGATTTAACGTGTACTTATTGTTTATTAAGACTTAGAGAAGACACCCATTTCTTTTATTAAGAGTGGCAACAGCCTCATATCTTATATTGTATGCAATGTAACTGATTGAGGACAGAAAACGCAGCTAATATGAAGCTTCAGCCATCCAAATTGGTCAAGTGGACATCCTCCAAAGTTACAGCATTTTTAGTACAAAATTCCCTCTTTTTGTTGATATTCTTTCACTGCTGCTCAACAGGGGAACATGAAGAGAGAACTTAGTACTAAAAATAATTTTTGATATTCACTTAATTTGACTAATTTGGACAGGTCAAGCCTCATATAAGTTTTAGATAAACAAAACGACAACTGTAGATTTTGTCCGCCATCATTTCCATTGAAAGCGTAGGAAGGGATCTGTTGATAGTCAGCGTGAACAGGAGGAATAATTACAGCAAGCTTAACCTGTTTCAGGGTATATATGGGCACCAGACTATTGTTTTAAGACAGACTGGAAAAACTGGGAATGTATCCTTTCAGAGTCAAAATTCTGGTGATCGTAACAGTGGTGACCCACTACCGCTACCGTTCTTGGCTAGCTCCTGCACCTCCAGCGAACATAGGTTATGCTCAAAGGCCTCCTGTCATGTAGGTGCCTTAGGCAGTCAGATGCTTGTTATGCAAATGCTGTTATGAAACCCTAAGGTACCACGATCCTTTTACCTACGCTCCACCTCCCCACACTCTAGAGGGCAGACACCGAGGTGTTTCATAGGATTTTAAAACATGAATAAAACAAAAAGAGCATGTTTCATAATACGTGTATGTCTGCCTGCATAGACTATTAATGTGTATATGTAGGTAAGTATGTATATGTAGTGTTGAAGGTGTGAGTGAGTGTAAAAGATGGTTCTGGGGATTTGCATGAGCAATGTCAAAATCAAGCAGCGGTCACGTGTTGAATCCGTACTCATGTGCTGAAGGATCTCATGTTCTAATGCAACCTTCAGGACTGTCAGACACAGAATGGCATCATGTTCTATTTCCAGATTTATGTGTTAAAAGACAGATGGAAAGGTGGGTGGAAAGGAAGAGGTACGTTGAGGGAAAGCAGAAGGTGAGGGAGGGAACAAAAACAAGAACAACGTTAATCATTGCTGGGTTGCTGGAAGAAGAGGATGATGGCAGGAGGATAAGAGGTTGATGGAGAGCAGAGGAAGCGCTGAAGGATGGAGGGATTTGTGCTGAGCGCTTGGATGGATAGGATGGACGTGGGCTGCATGTTAGGATAATTGGATCCTTTTATACAAGACCTAAATAGCCAATCTCTCCTTGTCACTTTCTGAGAGTGAAGGCTGGGGGGCGGGATAAGGAGATAGTGAAAAAGAAAAGATGGTGAGAGGATAAGAGTGATGCAGGAAGGTAGTAAGAAAATATGTTGATACTGGCATGTAAAAACCTCTCTTTCTCTATTTTTCTTTTACTTGGAGGTCTTAGTAGAACACATGCAGGGCATGTAGCCAAGATGTTATTTCTTTCATGAACCAAACTCTTTTTTTCATTAATCGGCATGTTCTATTTTAACTTTTGTTATGGCTACTCCCCATTCTTCTTGCTTTGTCAGTGTGCTCTGTGATGCAAACTCTGCCGCCACAGCTAACTCTGAGACGTGTGTGTGAAAGAGAGCACAGAGTGTGTGTCAAGGTTCACACTTCTTAAATGTGGACAAAATGCTTCACAGCTACTCTTCCAAAGTTGTTCATTTCAGAGGAAGTGGGAAGAGAAATGCTTCCAGTTGGGAGTCCATTTGGAGACAACTTTTCCACTTAACACAAATGCTTGGGGATGAAGTGGAGTGAGTGGGGGTTGGGTATATGAGTATGAATAAAATGACAGGTTGAAAGAAGTGGAATTAATATATGTCTCACTGAGAAAAAGAAAATTTGGGTCTCTGTAGGCGGTTAACGTTTTTTTGGAGTCATAGGAAGCCATGTTTTGAAGTTTACGGCTGAGGGCTCTTCCTTACACTTGTCCCTCTCTTAACAAGATAAAATAGTTCAATCAAGTGTCAGAGCAATCGCCATGAGGAGATGGGAGAAGGAGATGGGGAAGAGAGCGATTTCTCAGGTCTCTTTTGATTCTGCCTTAACTATTTTGTATTCACATGAGAGAAATAGGGTGTTGAGACTCTCATATGAATACAAAACAGTCTAGCTGCAATCACGAGTCCTGTAGGGAGTCTTCAGAATAGGTGTATGTGTGCATGGAGATGATAAATAAGTAAGAGCATGTGTGTGTGTGTGTGTGTGTTTGGTATGGAATGAAAATGAGAATGAGAAAGAAGAGAGATGTGGAGCAAACATACGCATGCAACCACCTTCACTTACAACTAATTGAGATTGTGTGTATAAAGGCAATGTCACACCGAGGGCTAACCTCATCAATATGTGTGGAAGTGGCCTCTGTGGGACTGTCCCTGTGGGATCATCCATCAGGTTTGAGACACATCCATACCATGACATTTTAAAAGAGACCAAGCACACCAGAGAGTACAACCAACACTGGGGTTCTCTTGACACCTGAGCACAGATGTGGTCACAGCAATCTTTGTCCACTTCATGTACTGCAAGGCATATGATGTAATAAAATGTAAGCAGTGTTATCATATACATAATAGAACAGTCACAATTATTTTTACACAGGAAAATGTGTGAAATTGGGAAATGGGGCAGTGAGATAAAAGCAGAGGTTTAAGAACACACACACATCCCTCATCCCGACCCTTAAAAATATTCTTGAATACCGCTTTAACCTTAAACTAATCCTAATTAAAACAATAAAACCCAAGTCATGCTCCCAAAAATAAAAACAAGCCAAAAAATTGTAACTTTGTTTAAAAAAAATAAATAAATAAAAAGAAAATCGGTATTCTGATTTCAGTGTGATTCTCACACAAGCAAACACACTCACACACACATGTTGTCCTAGGTAACTTTTGGGGACATTACATAGACTTACATTCATTTCCTGGAGAATCACCCCTAACCTTAACCACTACTTGCCTAACTCTAATCCTTACCCTAACCTTGGCCACTGACCCAGCTTTTTCCCCAATTGGGGACACAGCTTTTGTCCTCAGTTGGACAAGCTGTCACCAGTTAACTGGCATTTGGTCTGAAATTTGTCCTCGAAAGTAGCCTATGACACACACACACATGGACACACTGAAAACATGTAATACTATTTTCTGGGTTGTGCAAAACCCACTTGTGTGCAGAACCCAATGAAATATATGTGCATATTCATTTTAGACTGAGGGCACAACTTCTGTGGTGGACCATGACAAATTGTGGAGGCACTGCATTGGAATCCTTAAAGGAGGAATCCACCCTAAAATAGAATCCACATTCAATATGTTATTTCTGAAATGTTTTACAGCTCAGATTTTATCATATTAGAAGTCTCTTTTTAAGCTGAACAGCACTGGCAGTACTGATAATCATACTGTATTTATAACAAGTCTCGGTGATGCTCCACAGACAGTGAACAATGAGACATCTGGTAAGACACTGTGATTTTCTTGAGATCTGAAGATATTTTGTAATTCAGATCTCAAAATAGTTAAATGTAGTTTCAGAGATTAATTGTACCGTTCAGAATCACTAGATTCACACTGAATATTCAGTTTTACAGTATATTCTCCCTTTTAAAGGATGTTGAGTGAGATGATTCTAAGCTCTATGAGTATCTTTATCAACAGAAAACCTTCTGGTGATATGCAATCTTTCCTGAAAGGCCAATATATGGCATCCAGGATGGCACTGTGGATGGCTGCTTCAGTGGCTGCCTTTTGTTTGTTAATTCAGTGCTCTGCCTTAATACCTGTGATTCTTATACCAGAGAGGGAAACAACTCCTGCGGATTTATTTCCCACTTTTCTCGCCTCATCTGTGGAATTACCGGGTATTCTGGTCAAAGGTGCCCACACCTTTTTCATCATACAAAAAAATAACATCTACAAACAGAGTTACAAACATACACACCACACATTCACAAACAGAGCAAAAATCAAAGAAGACAAAAACCACAAAGAGAAAAAAGCCAGACTAGTCAGAGATAAAATACATCAATGTTTCAGCCTATATCAGCCTAACGTTAAAGAGAAAGCATGAGAAAAAGAATAGCAAGAAGCAGCAGGAGAGTGAAGGTGTCTAATAATTGGGCCCCAGGTACTCTCAAATTTTTCATGAAAACCATGTATGTTGCTTCAAAGCCTCTTAAGTTGTACCCCTGAGACCAGTTCCCTAAACTATCTGGAGAAACAAGAAGCACTGGTAGTCTTCCATTCCTTAAGAATTATCCTGTTTACTACTAACATACCAAACATAAGGGTCTGCTGTGCAGTATGAGGCAGTGCAAGAAGCTTTAGAACAACCAAACAAGGCAATAATGCATCAGCTTCAATCTGCAAATCATAAATTTTACAATACCAAGTAAAGATATCCCGCCAAAAAGGGCCAATCAAACCAGAAAGTATGACCTAGAGTACCTTTTGAGAAGTTACATCTGTCACTAATATCTGATACATTAGGATACATTTTGTTAATCTTATGTCTATGTCTATGTAATGTCTATGTAATCTATACATGACTTTGAACTGAATCAATTGCAACCTGGCATTAATTGAACCTAAATGGATCCTCTCCATCCCCTCCCTCCACCCTCCTTTGATATGGTTTGATGATACAATAGTTGTATTATAAAACAGTGACAAAAATTTTGAAACAAGATGTTTAGAATCAGGATGTTGTTTCATTAAAGCATAAAAAGAGTTTTCCTTGGATGGGTTTTCAATTTTTTTTTTTAATTATTCAAAACAAAATGTCTGACTGAGAAAGTTTCTTTCAGCTCCATACGGGATGCAAAGTGATTATTTATCTACAAGTCTGCGATGGTTGTCAGACCATTATCCTTACAGTAAGAAAAGGCTTGATTGGGATGGAATAAAATTATGACTGAAACAAATAGCAGAATAAACAGAAAATCCAGGTGCTTGGAGCTAACCCTTTTAATTTGTTTTAAAATTTTAATTGAGTTTGCAGGACAAAACTATCTACACCAGATGCAATGGATAATCCTTAGTGGAAAACAGAAGAGCTGAAAGAGAATTGTTTCTTGCTGCATGGGACTCCGATTGCAGCCATTTGGGTGTATCAGAGAGCTCATTTGTTTGAGGGAACTGGTCTTGCCAATAAATTAAGGCTCTGGCATTGGCTGCCCAATAATAATGTTGGAACACTGGAAGGGATAAACCCTCCAGTTTCTTGGACTTTTGTAAATGAGCCTTGGAGATACGATGGGTTTAATACCCCAAAACAAATGGCATTACTATTGAATCAAGAATAAAGAATGACAACAAAAGCTTAATTGAAATATTTTGAAACAAATACAGAAACCTGGGGAGCAACACCACCTTAATTGCATTTACACACCCTATAAGAAAAAGTGGAAGAAAAAGACCTCCAAAATCAATATCTCTCTTAAGTGCATCTAACTGAATACAAAAGTTGTTCTTAAATAAGAGCTTAGGATTTACAGGAATAGACAAGCCCAAGTGAACTGGTCTTTGGCAATTTCAAAGGTAAGAGATTCAAGAAAAAGATGATCCAAACATTCTATAAGATGAATGAATGCACTTTTCCTTTAATTAATGGAATACCCATAAAAGCTCCCAAAACAACTGATTAAAGAGAGGAGTGGAGGGAGGGATGAATGGGAGTCTGACAAGAAAATCAACAAATCGTCTGCGTAAAGAGATCATTTACGTTCAATACTCCTCACCTTAATTCCCTTAATAGCAGCATGTTTCCTTATACTAATAGCCAGAGGCCCGAATGCTAAATTGAACAACAGAAGACTGGCACAGCAGCCCCGCCTTGTCCCATGCTTAAGGTTAAAGGATAATAACCTATTACCATTAGTAAGAATGACAGATGTAGGGCAAGCATAGAGCATCTTAATAAGTGATAAAAAAGAATTCACCAAAACCATGTCTCAAAGTGGTGTGCACATATCTCCATTCAGTCTGGTCAAATGCCCATTCTGCATCAAGTGAGATACCCACAGGCTTATCATTTACTTTATATTTAGCATACATTATATTACATAATCTCTGGGTGTTAAAAAAAAAAAAATCTACTAGACACAGAGCCATTTTGATCAGGATGTATTAGAGATGAAACATGTCTGCCAAACCTTGTGGCCAGCATCCTTGCTACCACTTTCTGATTGTAATTTAAAAGACTGAGGGGTCTATAAGCCAACGGATCTGAATCAGCCCTCCCTTTCTTAAGTAGTAGATTAACACTGGCCTCATAAAAAGATTGTGGAAATATCTTATTGACAATGGAATGGTTAATCATTCTGAATAAAAAGGGGGTGATGAAATCACTGTACAACTTAAAAAAACAAACCCATATAGGCCTGCGGCCTTACCGCTTGGGAGTGATTTTATTGCCTCTTTAATTTCTTGAACAGTAAAATTGCAATCTAGATCAACATTAGCAGATTCACTTATTTTAGTTAATCTAAGTTTTTCTCTATATCATTATCATCAGATGCATTGCAGTTAGATGTATATAACTTTGCATAGAGATCTCTGAAGTAGTCATTTATATCTTGAGGATCAGTTAAGATTTCCCCAGAGGAAGACCTAATTCTGAAAATGGACCTACTCGCCTGTGCACCCTGCAGCTGCCTGGCCAACAATTTGCCTGGTTTGTCATTCAATTCAAATTGCTTTTGTCTCAGATCACTGATCTCTAATCATTCAAAATGGTGTTATATTCGTTCATGATACAAGTAGAGATCTTTCATGGACAGAGAGGATATGTAAGCCCTCTCTGATTCAGAAAGCTGTAACTCTATTCCGACATGGTGTTTATGCCTTTCCTTCTTCTTAGAGGCTTCAGAAGCAATGATTTTGCCTCTTACCACGGCTTTAAAAGATTCCCACAAAATAGAATCAGAAACAGCCCTGTTATCAACTGACAAAAAATCATCCATGGCTGCTTTCATATAATCATGAAAATTAATGTCTTGCAATAATAAAGGATTAAAGCACCAGGAATAATAGCTTTGTGTAAGGACCAATTAAGAGGACTATGGTAAGAGGACTATGATGAGAAATTAAGATTCCCTGGAATTTTGTGTGTAATACCATTGAGATCAACTTAAAATCAATAATGAAATAAACACTGCAAATGTATGTTTTATGCACATGTGAAAGAAATAATCGTTCACTGAGTGGTGTATTCTCCATATATCAACTAAGTTAAAGGTTTTAATCAAATTATTCAAAGTGCCTACTGAGTTAATAAACGGAGGAGGGAGTGTAGATAGGCAGTCAAGATAGGCATCTCGATAACAATTATAATCACCCCCTATAATCAAGTTGAATTCAGATCTGGTAATAAATTGAAAACCTCTGAAAGAAGTCAGGGTCATGCATATTAGGACCATATATATTAAGACAGGTAATAGGAATATTGTTAATGTTTCCTGCGACTAACAAGTACCTACCAGAGAAGAGATAATTGAAATAGTACAGATTTTCTAAACATTACAGTAACCCCCCTAAATTTGGATGAAAACTGAATTGATAAACCTTTGAGAACCAATTTGACCTGAGTCTACTTTGATCAGAAGGCTTAATATGTGTTTCTTGTACAGATATAACATCAGCAGACAGAGATTTCACATGTGAGAAAACCTTCCCTCTCTTAACTTGACTTCCCATACCCTTTACATTCCACGTAACAAAGGTTAATGTCCCTACATCAGATGTATTCTTAACCATTCCTGTCAATGCAAGAATATAGGACAAGTATAACACACAAAAAAAACTTGGCAAATTTGAATAAAATTTGAAATATTCCCCAGTATGGCACAAATGACATACCCCAAATCCCCCCAAACCACTTCTAAGCCAAACAGGTTGGTCTTACCCCCATCTTCTTAAGGAAACAACAAGGCAATAATAAGGGTTGATCTCATTGGCCCTCACAATCAAAATCATTGTGGTAACCCTCTCAAAATTTAACCTATAATGCTCAGATAAGGAATAGTAGCCTGTGCTTAATCACCCTTTCAATTTAAGAAGAAAAAAAAAATGAACAAAATTGTATACCAGACCATTACAGTTACCTACCAAATAGTCCATCTTGCAGCCCACACTTCTGTAGCTTTTACCAGCCACATGTGTTTGTAGAATCAGCTGGAGGGTAAGGAGTCTGCAAAATGCTTTGCGTCCTCCGGTGAAGTAAATGCAGTAGTCTTTCCATGTGCTCGATGCGCAGCTTGGCAGGGAAGCAGAGACTGGTTTTCATGTTAGCCTCATGGAGTGTCTTGATGACCTTGCTGAAGGCTTGTCACTGATTCATTACCTCTGATGTATAATCCCGGGAAGATAGACACCCTAGTACCATTGTACTACAGGGGTGCTTTCTTCAGGCTTGGTCATAGAATCAGCTCCTTGTCCTGATTGTGGCGTATTTTAGCAATAATTGTCTGGGATCACTCTCCTTCTGCCATTGGTCAGGGTTTCAGGATATGATGGGCTCTGCACTTCCACCGGCCTGGAAAACGCAGTCTGGCCAAAGTGTTTAGTGATCAGTTCAGCTACAAAAACCTTGGGTGTCACTTCTCCACACCTTCAGGGATTCCTATAAACTTCAGATTTAACTGCCTGGAATGACCCTCCAAGTCCTTCACCTTCCAGCAGAGAGAGTCATTTGCTGGCTGCAACTCTTGACAGGCCCTCTCTAGTGCCAGGTATCATCGATTAACTTCTTCACCTCCGTACCTTGATTTTCTATGGCGGCGAATATCACAGATGGTGAAGGTTGGGAAACAGCTGCCTCAAAATTCACTGTATCCTGAGTTGTTGGCTATGTAGCGATGTACTTCTCATCAGGTGCAGCTGCGTTTGAAGTTCAGTTGCTCAGTTTTTTCTCAGTCTGATTGCCTTTACGAGACTTAGTCTTCAATCCCATCAAAACCTTTAATGGGAGGCCCAAAATGTCCGCCACACAAATATTAAACTACAACCATAGAGTGATTAAATGTATTAATTAAGATTGTCGTGAGCAGAGGCTACCACACACACAGCTAATCCATACATTGCCGGAAGTGTCCCACCAAAGGTGCCCTCACCTTCAGCCAGGTAGTGAAACACAGGCGGAGAGGAAAAGGTGTTGGTGCGCTTGCGCTCCAACGAAACAGACTGTGCAACAAATTGGAAGAACTTCAGCGGCTGGTGGGGAAAAAACAGAGACTTTTCTTCATCTTCATGGAGATGTGGCTGTGTGGATCAATACCGGACTCTGCACTGCAGCTGGCAGGCTTCCAACTTTTCAGAGCAGAGTGTGACACAGAACTCTATGGCAAAACCAAGGGTGGAGTTATCTATTTTTACACACATGATGACTGGTGTAATGACATGACAGTGATTCTGCAGTACTGTTCTCCTGATCTGGAATCTTTTTTCAGCAACTGTAAACCCTACTACTCCCCCCATGAGTTTGAGTCCTTCATACTGGTTTGTGTTCTGTGTTCTGACAAGCCACTGTTATACTATTATCAGCGGTGCTTACCACGCTGTCCCCTGCGCTGCACTGGGCCACTCTGACCACATTATGGTCCATGTGATCCCCACATACAAGCAGAAATTAAAACTCTCTAAGCCTGTGATGAGGGTTTCTGAGAAGTGGAGCAGTGATGTTTTGGAGGACCTCCATGAGTGTTTGAACTGTTCAGACTGGGATGTTTTCAGGACTGCCACCAACAGTCTAGATGAGTACACAGAGGCTGTGACACCCTACATCAGCTTCTGTGAAGACAGCTGTATACCATCACGCAACAGGGTGGGTTACTACGATGAAAAACCCTGGTTCACAGCTAAACACAGAAGGTTAACGTTGGAAAAGGAGAAGGTGATGAGGAGACCAGCTGTTCATAGACATCTTTAACACCTCACTGAAGATTAGGCAAGGGTATAGTTAGGATTTTATAGAAACCAATACTGCTTATCTATATCGATACTTATCGATACTCTTACTGATACTACTCTCCATAAATTTGTGCAAAAAACTAAGACGACATGAAAAAATGTGAAAAGATTCAACAGTTATTTATTTACGAACATAACAGTTGAATTAGAGGTACTTAAAAAAACAGTGCTATTTCCTGAGTTAATAACTACACCTCTTTTTTTTTTAAAATAACAATTAGGTCTGTAGTCAACCAAAAAAAATCTTGGTTGACTGAAATTCTACCTATTCTTCAACCAAAGGATTGGTCGATGGGGAAAAATGCGAAATTCACATAATATAATAAACAAGCCAAGATAGCCCTCCAAGATACTTAGCAGGTGATATCATGGTGATACCTAGTGTCGGCAACATTTTTTGCCAATACTAGATATCAAACAAAAGCCAGAACCTATATCGTATTAAGTTGCTGTGAGCTGTAAATCCGGCACTTCTAAGCAGAAAGCAGAAGATAATCCATCACAGACCCACTACTGGATCCCCATGCAGTTTGCCTACAAAGCCTCACAGACTTCCTGTCTGACAGGAAGCAGCATGTGAAGCTGGAGAAACATGTCCCCAACTCCCTGACCATCAGCACGAGTTCCCCTCAGGGCTTCTCCACTTCTTTTCTTCCTTTACACCAACAGCTGCACTTCCAGTCATCAGTCTGTCAAGCTCCCGAAGTCTGCAGATGAAACCACCCTCCCTGGGCTCATCTTTGAAGAGGATGAGAATTGGAGCTCAGTGCTCTAAAGACAGTGAAGATGGTTGTGGATTTCCAAAGGAGCACAGCCCCACCTGCCTCCATCACCCTGTGTGACTCCCCAATCGACACTGTGGAGTCCCCTACTTCCTGGGAACCATCATCACCCAGGACCTCAAGTGAGAGCAGAACATCAGCAGCCTAACCAAGAAAGCACAACAGAGGATGTACTTCCCATGGCAGCTGAAGAGGTTAAACCTGCCAAAGTCAATGATGGTGCACTTCTACTCTGCCATCATTGAGTCCATCCTCACCTCCTCCACCATCTGGTACACTGCTGCAACTGCCAGGGACAATAGCAGACTGCAGTGTATTATCCGTTGTGCTGAGAAGGTGATTGGCTGCACCCTGCCATCCCTCCAGGACCTGCACACCTCCAGGACCCTGAGGTGAGCAGGAAAGATTATGGCTGACCCCTACCACCCCGGACATAAACTTTTTCAAACACTCCCATCCAGCAAGAGGTTGTAGTCTATCATGACTGAAACCTCATGCCACAAGAACAGTTTCTTCCTGTCTGCAGCTGGCCTCATCAACAAGGCCCGGGACCCCTACTGACATGCACTCTATCCCACTCATAGACACTACACGTTATATTAACATAAAAATGTCATCATCTGCACAGCTAAGAGCCCATCACATTGAAGATGGGCACATTACCTTAATGTAATTATTTGTAATTTTACATTTGCACATGTAAAATTGTCTTATATTATGAACTTTTGCACATTCCCTGTCAATATCTTATGCAATCCAACAGCTCTTTTCAGTTATTTATTATATATTTTACTGTAAATTTTATTTACAGTAAAATTTCTGGTTTCTGTTTCTGGTTATATTTAAATATTATTAATACACCAATTAACAATATCAATTGACCAATGGAACCAAAAGAGGAGGGATTAAGCAGCAACAGAGCAGTACCATACAGTACCATAACCACAGAAGTACACTCTGTTTTACAACACTGGGGTTCTGATATTAAAGGGCATTATTTCTTACTAAATACCAATTTTTAGATGAACACTTATGGTTTCATTGTTCAGTGTACCATGTGGCCTAGATACCTCATTTGCTCTCTGTAGCAGTAACCACTGAATGTTCCATCGGTGAAATGGCTCATTGCCTCCCTTATCTATATTCCTTTTATCTTGTTATTATCTCTTTATGTCTGTATTCCACTCTCTGCCTCCCACCTATATTCTCTCTCCATCAATAACTCTCGGCAAGCCAGTCCACAGGCTTTTTAGACAGCTGCTGTCAATCGGCACAACTCCTGGTCTCACACTTACTCAGTAAGGTTTGATTAGTGTGCTACCTTCAGCTACATCATTTGATATACAAGGAATCCCTGGACTAATGCATTGCAAATTCTTCTCAATAATGAATTGCGTGGGTAGGATCAAAGGCATGGATATGGAGCATATCTTGCAGAGGAATGGCACAGACCCAGAGGTAGTGAAGGCACTAATGAACCTAAACTAGCAATCATAAGGGACCTAGGAATGTCAGATGTACA
The DNA here is from genome assembly GCF_910596095.1 of Thunnus maccoyii. Taxonomy (NCBI): domain Eukaryota; kingdom Metazoa; phylum Chordata; class Actinopteri; order Scombriformes; family Scombridae; genus Thunnus; species Thunnus maccoyii. Next base: position 22,114,176 of record NC_056547.1, read on the forward strand.
AGCTATGAGACAACATCTACACACAAATAGATTCATGCAGACAACCACACAGAACTGTATTATGTATGCAAAATTAAAAAGGTACAGTGAAAAAACAACAACAAAAAAAACTATATACAGTGCAGTCTGAAAGTATAAGGGCATTTTTAGTTTTGGATCTACTTTCAAATTAAAAAACTACCAAACTCAAGCTAAAAAAATCCCCGAAACAAGCAAGTACTAAAGACGGCTACGTTATAAGCCTGACAAAGCATTACCAGGGAAGATACCAAACTTCTGTTTCTCTGTGGGCCGTAGAATTCAGCCACTTATTGCCTGAATTTACAACCAAATATTAAACATGAAAACTTTGCATATAGAATGTATATTAAAAGGGCAATGATTCCTATGTATTTAATCTCATGTGGATACAAACACCTTGGAATTAAATTTAAATTAAATAAAATTATAATGAATAAAAGTCAGCACCTTAAACTAAAAGTTGTTCAATTTAAAATCTAATGTGCTTGAACACAGAGCCACACAATAAAGGAATATGTAGTATATTTACAAATATATATACTGTATTTCATTGACAAATGATGTTTCACTATGATGTGCATGTGATTTTGTAGGAAAAGTTAATCCAATTCATGACAAAAGAGATTATAGCCCTCCCACTTAAACCATCTATTGTGTTCTCTGCCTCTTCCACATGTTCCTTCACATACACATGTACTTATGTATTTAACAGCATTCTCCTTGAAGAGCGCTGTCCCCTGAGCACTGTTCTTTCAAGCACCTAGGCTTACAAGACTACTGCATTAGTTTGCTGCTTCATGACAGTGCATAAACACAGTTCATATTCTGAATACATCTCAACATACTTACCCTACTCCATGCAAGTGTCATCCATTTCAGTGTTTATCGTAAGGATAAGCATGCTGAAATATGACTGACACTGGTCTTACCATGCCTACAGTCTAAGTATGTAAATGGATAGAGCAGAATGATAACACTACTAGGGTTAAGGCTTCAATATCCACAAGGACACCATCTTGTTAAAGATGTATACTATGCACTTGCTTGCAAGTGATATCGCACTTTGCATAAAATTATTAATTTAAGGTTTTGAATTATTTTATATGTATAGGGAGACCAAACTGGGTGCTTACACACAAGAGCCAGGAAGTATGCCTTTAGAGGGGCAGAGTAAAGGTTGTGGTTAGAGTTTGGATTGTTGGCGTGGATGTGCGCGAAAAGACCCAAGGTAAAGATAAGCAACTTGTTTCATCAACAGCACAATTGTAACATCTTAATAAATAACTGGTCATTTGTGCTGACCACTTCACATGCAAAATAACACAAGCAAAGTAAGGGTCCTGTAATTGCCGTACATCTCCATTCTCTCCTCTGAAAGCCACAGGATATAGCACATCTACTAACAAACATTTGCATACATAAATGAAAGTAAATGAAAGATGGGGATGCATGAGTGCATACAGAGTCAGTGGATAAAGGCAAATAGAGCAAGATAGAACCAACATAGCTGTAGGTGGTGGAAAATGAAACATGTAGCTAATTATTCCCAAAATCACATTACTTGAATCAGAAATTCAACTGATATAATACAGAGAAGGGTAATAATTTTCTAGCCAGACTCCATCTAGGAGCTTGAAAAATCACAGTATAGGTGATAAGCTGACTTTGTCACCTGGTGATGATCCCAGATGTCTCTCTTTAGGAGTGTAACATTCACTTAATGACCTGCTAGGAATCAATATCCTGGGGCTGCCAGAGGACACGCTATACTACATCATCCACATCATCCCCCAGTTTTGGGAGCATCTGGGGATCCCACGGGATGAGGTGCACAACACAGTTTGGGAAAAGGACATCCTGGCTGCTTTGCCCTGCTGCCACTGCAACCCCGACCCTGGGGGTCCACATCCATCAAGATGTGTGGAGATTTAAGGGTAAGCTTGTTTAAATATATCCACATCCAATACGATATATATATAGAACTTCGAGTTGTTTAAACTGTCTAGGAACATCTTGCCAAAACTGTACATCAGCAGAATTCTGCTTACATTTCAAGACAAGTGATCAAATTCATGAAAGTAAAGCACATACATATAAGGGCCTTCAACTTTAAATACTTGACTTTCTCCGGTATAGTATAAAACCTGGAGGCTCTGAGGTGGCATTTCCCTTCACCCAGTAGTAACTCAACTATTGGCCAACAGCAGTTCACTAAAGATTGATTACACAGCAGCCTGTGAAAGTGATGAATACCGCTGCAAAAAGGGGGGCTAAATTGGAAGTATATTGAAAGGTGGTGGATTGAAAGAAAGCCTGGAAAAAGAACATTGCAATCAGAAAACTAGAGAGCACACAAAAAGGAAACAAAGAGTGTTGTTCAGACCTAATAGTGCTTCCAGGGGCGGCCTCAATGGTCCACATACAGTGCAGGTTGTGTTCATATGGAGCTGGGTAGCCCGGAGACAGGATACGACCGGTGGGCTCATCCTTAATGGAACCGCCACACTCCGCTAGCGAGGAGGGAAAAAAACAGAAGAAGAGGAGATTAAGAAGGTGAACAACAAGAGAAGAGACAAAAAAAGAAGTGCAAAATGAGTCTGAGCTCATCAATGTTTTGAAAGTCAAATTAATAAAACGATACAGCGAGGTTAACATACTTAACATACCACAATCTGCATCAGCCCGCTTCCAGTAAAGTGCATCACATCAGTTCTCTCTCATCATTATTAATTATTGACATAGCAATCATATACTCAAATGTGATGTGCTTCATCATCTTGTTTGCAATTTGAATGATGGGGGGAGAGAGCAGCCAACTCAATATACTCTACGTGTATCTCCCTCTTGGCTCAGCAAAGGCAATCCACCATCTCAACCATGATCTCATCCTGCTGCCTTTGAAAGCTGATGGACTTGTTGACTGAACAACACATCGTTCAATATATTAGACTCAAGTTCACTGTAACTTTTAAGGAAGACGTCTTGACTGATATGGCAAAATACTTCAGTATCATTTTCAGCTAATTATCAAAAAAGATATGTGTGCACTGAACAGATACAAAGTATCTGTATCACTGATATCTACTGGTCAACATGCTAGGCAGTAGATCATATCAAGAGTGGACGACCTGTCAGTAATCACTTGTTCGTCAGAAGAGTGTCATTCAATGTGCATGCTGATGTGTGTGTGCACTAGTAGTAGTAGAAATCAGTATGATGGTTGTAGTATCATACTCATGGCTCAACAAGCCCTGAGCCTGTGAAGTATACAACACATGCCTGACATCTCTTTCTCAAAAAAAAAATCTCTCAACATCTAAAAAAAACATCTCTCAAAAAAAATCGACATCAACAACACAAACACACATCATGAAACTACAAAGCAAAATCAGAGACCAAAAAATGTTGTCAACAACAGTGGGAAGAATGGAGTTTTTTTTTTTTTTTTTTTCAATCTCAAGTAATGAATTGCCATCAGAAATGCTGTGACTGAAAAGCAATTTTCAGCCCCCCTCCAATTAACACCTCCTACCCTTCTCCAAAAAATGAACGGAAAGAAAAGAAAATGTTCTCCAACGACTTCAGATTTGAAGTGTTTCTGTTTACTTTTTTTGGGGCCGTCTCAACTGACAAGAGGAGGGTAAGTGTTCTTGTTTCTTTCCTTCCTCTGAGAGGAAAACAGCTCCTTCAAAACAGGAGGAAAATGGAGGTCTAGGAGTCATACTGATGATGATGGTGATGACGATGTTTGTGAAATCCATCTGTGACAGCGGACTCTGTACAGCAACTTTGGAAAACACACAAAAACAGACAAGACTAGCGAGCGGGATGCATCCGAGGAGCTAACTAAATTAGCATAATACAGTAGTCACACAGAGGGAAATAAAAGAACACCAGAGAGGGACAAGCTGTGGTTTTCATATATATCTGACATAAACAGTTTGTTACCCTCCATTTGACAAACATGTATTTCTTTATGTTTGCAAATCAGCATCTCCTTTGTTCCTTTTCTCTTTCTCTCCTTTCCTGTCTCCTTCACTCTCTCAGCATTTCACATTTAAATAATAATAATCACCAGAGCTGGCCTCTGATCATTTTTGCTGTCAAAGAATAAACACACGCACACACACACAGTGAATATAGTATATGCTTAGTTATGAAAAAAATATCTAAAAGATTGTAATTTTTGCTTTCATAGTGTAAAAAGGGAAAAGTCATGAGAAGACCAGATGAAGAGAACGCAAAAAAAGCAAGTGTGATCTTTACAGTCTCACTGAGGTTTTAGTCTTTCTTGAAGTTTTTTTTTTTCCTTCTCTGTGATATGTTTTCCTTCCTTGAAGAAAACTTGCTGTCTCATAGAGTGAAAAGAGAAGATGGTGATCTATCACAGTAAGACAGTTCCATCTTCTTCTAGTCTTATGACCTAAGAAACTACTGCTCAATGCTACCATGGCAGTGTAACTCCCTCAGCTACTCCACCCCTTCAATCTATGTCCTCACATACATCTTTCTAGAGTCAACTCCTGCTATACCTCTCTCTCTCTCTGTCTCACTCTCAACCCAAAGTATTTTAAATTCCACTTTCCGCAAAGCAATAGCATGCATCTAGATGATCATACTGTATTTAAGATATTTTTTATAATATATTAAGTAAAACACACACTACGAATCAAACAGACAATGGTCGACATGTCAACATGAGCTCACAAGAACAGTATGTATGCACTGTATGTACATACTGTATATATATATATTGTGAATGAAGCCCTTCAAACAAGCCGTTTCCATCCCAGGGCTTTTCATGGATTCAACCATGTAACCTCTTTTCCACTTCTCTGACTTTCAGGATATAAACCCTCCCTACTGTTTTCAACTCAGTTTCATTCATCTTCCTCCCCTGCTTGCTATACCCTTCTCATCTGTGTTCAGTGTGTCCCCGCTGCTAGAAAATAATCCCACCATTACAAACAGAAGCAGTCCCTCATCTGCTCCCAAATTCACTCTAGCTGTTAGGCTATCATCCACAGTGAAAGGGGCATGGGGAGGACAAACGTGTTCAGAGATATACAGTAAGCTCTGTGTTGTTTATACCGAGACCTGAAATTACCTGTCAGTTTGGTTGGAAAACGGAGCCGAGCAATAGTATTTTAATCACCTTGGCTGATGTCAAAGAACACCTTCCTGCCTGTTTTCCTTAGTGAGGTTCAGGCTGGTTTGTGAGAGACTCTGTCAAAATGTCGCCTGGGAAAAGATCCCAAACAACAGCTCTGGGTTTGTTACCATGACACTATAGCATATACGTGACATTGTTCGTGTACATATATCAGTTTATTACTTTTTAAAATAACGCATACTATGTTTGTGGCAATATGAGACTGGTGAACTGTAGATGAACAAATAAAAAGGTCAGATGGGTTTGCCGTCAGCTACGCTACAGAAATGATCTAGCTAGGTGTTAAAACTCGCCTATGTGTTCTGGTGTGATGCTGATATAGGAAGAGTCTTATTTTAGTAAGAAAAAAAATAATAATAATGTGAAAAGGGGGAATTTGAAACCATGATGCAATGTGAATATGAGGAGCTAAATGGAGCATTCTCAATGAGATAATGCACTGAATAAGGAGCTGGGAAAGCAACCAAGTGGATGCCCCAAAATAGCAAAGCTAAAACAAACCACAGAGCTCTCCTAAACCTGGACGGGCACATTCACATTGTTATTAGGAAGAAGAACTGGGTCAGACATCTTAGTACAGCTGATAAACTGGAACTGGTTTGGATTAACAGTGTGCCAAATCGTAAAGAAACCGCTGATAAATGCTGTAATTTAATGTAACAGCACAGTGCTATCTAACACAACCTGACATATTAGCCAAACACAACATAACATACTGCAATAAATAGTGATGTGAGGAAAGGTGATAACACACTGTGATTTAAGGCAGGGTACCACAGAATAACATTACACGGCTTTAGAAAACACTACATAAGGTAGCTGACATAACCAGTGGTGAAAACTACATTGACTCATGTACTGTACTTAAATACAATTTCCATTTCTGTGGCAGCTTTAGCTACTAGTTAGCTTGCACATTTTAATGAAAAAACATATTAGTTTATAAAAGTTGATACCTACCAATAACTACCAACAGTATGTAAATCCCTTGGTTACAATTTTGTATGTTTACATAGCAGAACTAGTACTTTTACTTTAGTATATAATCTGAGGCAGCAGAGCCTAAAATCATACTGGCAAATAAACTAAAATTTATGCCAACAGCATGGCTGCACTTGAACTCCAACCCCTTCGAGGAGCATCTGACTCACCGACACAGAGTGGGAGGGGGCTGTCCCATGCCCTCCTTTCTCCCCTCAGGCAAGTCAGCACCTCAGGGCCTTTAAGGGTGTAGCCTGGATCGCAGCTATATGACACGGTGCTCCCTGCAAAATGACCCTTGTCCTCCCGCTTGTAGCCGAACTGGGGAACACCTGGATCTTCGCATTTCACCAGCTCGAAACCTTGGAGGGAGAGAGAAAGGCAAGGGAGGAGAGTACAAGGATAAGGAGAAGAAAAGAAAGAATGGGATTTTAATTGGTGAAGGCAACAAAGGGATGAGAAATATATGATACTAAAATGTTGAAATTAAATGTTAAAAAGAGGTGGGAGTGTGTTTATGAGTGAGACAGAGATTGTTACTCACTAGTGAAGTGCAGTTCAAAGCCTTTGCTGGTATTATCCGCATTGCTAACGAACTCCAGCCACATGGAGCTGGAGGTGGAGTTCAGGGTTGTGTCTAGCAGTTCGTTGCCAGTGAATACCCCCAACAGACGAGCCTTATTACTGCTGCCATCAAAGACCTGAAAGGGGAGAGAGAGTGGGAGGAAGCATCTGAATTAAGACGATCAGGTGTGCACACACAGATATGCTAATAAGGCTGCATAAAACAACGTCGAGGGTAACTCCCCCCACCACTCCCTCACTTTGAGTACGTCATCTTCCTCCAGTCTGAAGTCTCGTGCTCGTAGCTGGATGCCTTTGCCAGGCTGCGTCTGGATGGAGTAGATGCACTCGTGGTTGTTGCCGTAGTAACCGGGGTAGTTGGGTGAGAGAAGCACCCCTTGCATGCCAGTCACGGATGAGCCGCATTCAGCTAGAGAAAAAGAGAGGGAGCGGATAGACAGACAGACAGAGAGAGAGAGAGAGAGAGAGAGAGAGAGAGAGAGAGAGAGAGAGAGAGGAGAGAGGAAGGGAAGGAAGGTGGTAGTGTTGGAGAGAGCAGAGGACATGTCAATCGCTATATGCTTGAAACTCAGAGTGTATTTATTCATGCTGTCATGCATAGGGAGATGGGAGAGGTGATGGGGAGAGGAATATGGTCAGTGACTATAACTGAGTTGGTTGGCACATCACCATAATCACACTGCAATCTGAATATGATTTACTGTAATTTCAGCTCTATTGGAAATTTGCTTTTTCTGAATCAAATCAAGGAAAAAGTGGAAAAAAATGCTCTCTTTTTTTTATAGAAAAATATCTGCCAGAATTTAAATGACCACAAATGTACCCAGAATTCTAACTGCTTGAATGCAGTGAGGTAAGATGAGGTGATGTGATGGGAATGTCTGGGAGGTATATGAAGAAGTATCTAAAAGTTTCTAAGTTTCTAAAATAAGGCTGAATATGATTGCCAGAAGAAACGTATCATCACTGTCACCCTCTAAAGATTTATCTAGAGGCGGAAAGGGACCAACACACAACAAACTAGCGGCTTTACTCCATCAGGAAAAATGCAGTGAGAAGATGAGCGAAAGACGCAGCCATTCTAGTGAACGTTAAATGTTTGCCTGGAAATTGCCTGACCTATTTTACACATGCCTAAACACTCAAACACAAACATTTGGAAACAAGTTAGATTTTGGTGTGACTTTGTAAATTAGCATTTATTAAATTGTAATTACTCCTCCAATAGAGTGTCAAAATCTTGCAAATGACTTTCTATTTTTAGAAACAAAAAATTTCACCGCAAAGAAATACAAGCAGTTCGTTTCTGTTTCCGATATGCAGTTGCCATGATAAGGATTAACACAAGTTGGTCAGTAATCATCAAGGTCTATCCTATCATTAGGTCATTAGGATACAGTTCATTTTCATATCAACTGCACACCAATAGAATCAACACACTGATCTAAATTTTTGTAGTTTAACCTGTATATTTTCCCTGAAATTAGCAAGAAGCAACATCAATAATTAACATATATCAGCTCTTTAATGTCATTCTCATTAGAGCTGCTGTTCTATGTATTTTGGACAGTGTTAAAAAGGCTGTTTCTGGGACGCAATCCAATGAAGAGACTAAACATGGGTGGATGGAGAGGTGATAATGAGGAGAAGAGAGAGGGAAATGCCTTGTCTCCCAACATGACTGACAGTTTTGTACATTTCTTAACGGGTGGGTGTATGTGACAGGGTTTGTGTGAAGATATGGCTGAGTGAGGGGAGGATCGGGGGGGGGGGGGGGAGAAAAGCCAAAATAAAGCATGTGACCACCTACCAACACACCTTGGCAGAGGGGAGCTCCACACCCGCCTCCTGCCCCCTAAGCACACCACCCTCGCCGGACCCTCGAGTCGGTAACCTGGGAAACAAGAGAAGATGAGGGCGTCGCCCACCCCGTACTGCAGGCCCTTTCTGGTACTGTATGGTGGGATTCCGGGATCTTCACATGGCTCCAAATCATACTCTGGAAAACAGAGAAAGAATTTTTGAATACACTGGGATGTTCAGAGATGCATTCATACGCAAAACACCAATGCCATTTCCTATGATGTTTGAATGTGTGAAAGTGTACATTTAACTGATTAAGTCTTCTGTCATGCTTTGAAAGGTTGAGCATTTTTTTTTTCCACTGATAAAAAGAAGTGTAAACTATGATTTAATGAGCCAATTTCCCTCAAAATCTCAGATCACATCTTAACCGCAAAACATCAAATGTCATTTGCACTTTCGGCTGTACCTCTTTTTTTTTCTCAGTGTTATGAATCACTAAATCCATTCTCACCAGAGAACGTGATGTTGAATCCCTCGTAGGAAACCGAGAAGTCAGACAGAAAGCGGATCTGAGCCGTGTAGTTTCCAAACAGGCCTGCACTGAGAGGCGTTGGCAACGTGGAGCCTGTCAGTCTCCACAGGGGCTGAGAGAAGCTGCCATTCTCTGTCACCAGCAAATGGTCATGAGGACTCTCAAGGTGGAAGGTGTGGAAGGTGAACTGGACACCTGAAAAGGAGAGGAAGTTCTTAATATATATATATATATTTTTTTTTACAGTATATACATTGGGAATCTTGGTGGTTGTTTTTTCCATTAATACATACAGTATGTATCATTTAGGCTGATTTCAGGCTGGAGTCTTTGGATTTATTTGAAACACAGTATTATCTGTCTCATAATATACACAGCATCAATTCCCTGTCTTCCTCTTCTACTACTTATTAACAACATTACACCCATGCAGAGAGAGCATCTGCAAATACGGCTATGTCAATTTGATGTGAGCGCTCTACCAAAGGTGACACGACTGGAGAGTCGTCCCATGGTACTCTAGTCCTAGGCCAGCCTCTCAGTGCTCCAGTCTTAAGGACACTGCTTGTTTGGCAAAAATAAAAAGGCCACTCAGTAGGGGGAAATGACATTGTCAGGTAAATTGATTTTGACTGCTGCATGTGTTCTGCTCCGCTAACCTTTGCCATGGGAGGTCTCGATTATCCACGTGCAGTTCAGGTTGTGCGGGTAAAAGTCTGGGAAGCCCGGTGACAGGATGGTGCCCACGTTGCCCTGGATATAACCTCCGCACAACGCTGGTGATACAGGGTGAACGGAAACAGCAGAGATGGACGAAGAAGAGAAATGAGAGGAGAACGGACAGGCGAAATTGAAGTGGGCAAAACAAAGTGAACGGAGACAGAAATAAAATGTCCCGAAAAAATAGCAAAACTCGTCTGCGCATTTACAATGCGGTAAAATGCATTTTACAAGAGGTGCCCTTCAGGACAACATAAAAAGGACAGAGTGGTATCATCAATATCATTACAGAGCTGGGCCGAAATCAATATTGTCCTTAAATATAAAAGCATTTACAGATGAGGAAAAAGGCAAACATCAAAGGGTAAGCTCACTGCCGTACATATAAAACATTTAAGATGAAATGACGCAGAAACTTTTAACGTCTAAAACAAGAGTCGTTGAAAGAAACATTATCATCTTATATGGATTTTATAATAACTCAGAAATATATATAGCAATTTAAATGTGATACAATATCAAGCAAAGTGCGTAAAACGATTGCTCATGGTTCATCTGGAACAACATACAATGAATTTAGCTTTAATCCCATTTACTAATAGGAGGAAATCTGACAGGCCGGTATTCATTTCTAGGTAAATCATTTTGGACGTACCATCACAGCTAGGCAGAGGGCGGCTCCACTGAAAATTGGGTTCACATTCTAAAGGCTCTGTGTCACTAAGTGTGTATCCTGCGTCACAGCTAAATGTCACTAAAGCGCCCACATAGAAGTCGTTGCCGTGTCGCTGCCCGTTGACGGGTATGCCGGGGTCCACGCAGTGATCTGACTGTAACTGCAGGGCTAGAGAGGGAAAAAAAAGAAGTAAAGAAAAAGAGTAAACAACACACAAGCAAAGACATGGAGACACATATACTTATAATTCACCTGCTTGGAGTATAATTAGGCTTAAATCCCTATATTTCGGTAGGTCAATTGGAGGGCAAGGACTGTTAAAAGGCGGTTTGGTTTTTCAAAGCAATCCTGATAAATAATTTACATGAACATCCCTCTTCAACAGGAACAAACCAATGAGAAGTTCCAGTACTCTTTCCTGCTCCACCTTGCATAGTTTCTGCCTAAGAAAGGCTCATAGTAAATTATTCAAGCTTTGCAGAGATTTACCAACAGAGAAAGTGCAAAAGGTTACCAGTGTGAGCCACACAGGTAGAAGCAAGGATAGAAATGTCTCAAGCATTGAATTTACAGCTTGAGTGAAAACCGGTGGGAAAGTCTATGAATGTGTGTGCCTGTGTGTGTTTGTGTGTGTGTGTGTGTGTGTGTGTGCATGCATGCGTGTGACCGTGTATATAGAATTTTGAGCAAGGCAATGTGTGTCAAGGCAGGGGTATCTGACAAGAATAATTTCACCCCATTTACTTTCTAATTATAGGTGTTCTAATAAGAATGGTTTCATGCTGAAATTGAGAGCCTGTGGAGATAATATTTACAGCCAAGTCTCAATAGCTTTCACAAGTGTGGTGAACAAGGCTCGTGCTTTTTGTCTCAGATTAATTTCCGTTAGATTCTGCGAAGCATGGGCGAATGAGTCCTCCCTTCACAGTGTATACTGTCACAATCCACACTGTACTTTTGGGTGTAGGTTTGGCATTGTTTTTACAAGTTCATAAACTCTAAGTTCTTACTTTCGTAACGTATGCGGAAGCCGATATCAGAGTGGCTCTTGTCAGTGGAGAAAAGGAGATACAGGAAGTTGGAGGTGCTGATGAGGAACTGGGGAACCTGGGTACCCTGGTAACTTCCAATCAGAGGTGATGAGGGGAAACGTCCATCACGGACCTCGAGAATGTCATAGTTGACCTCAGTGCGGAACCTGAAAATGGGAAAATTAATTGAACAAGGTGTTTTGGAAATTGGCTGGCAAGATCCAAGCCTAAATTACTTACACTGTAAGAAATAATTACAATATCTATCTTCATAAAAACATCAACCTGAAGAAATTACATAGCGACTGTAACATTAACCCCCCACATAAAAACATGTGCTTGATATAAAAAGAAAATACACAGTATTTGGTATATGTTGGGTCAATTTCATGGGCAATTCTTATCAGCTTCAGAGTTGAGTCATGTCTCCGATATAGTGAATGTGGGGGCAGGACAACCAAAAAGCAGGTAACTTTGCAGGAGCAACAGAACCTAAGGTTGTATTTTTATTGTGTGTCTGTTGTTTTTTGCTAGTTTGTTAGGGAATATGAACCACTGAAGCAGAATATCAAGTGATTTGATTTAAAATTCAAAATTTAAGTGGAACACATTCCAAAATATATTTTTGTTTAACAAAATTACCAACAGGGGGTGAATTGGGGTCTTTAGCTCATTGTTGCCCTGAGGCCCCCCAAGTAGTTTGATCTGGCCACAGGCAAATGGGCAGCACTAAGTGATATTTTGAATTCATAAGGAAAATCTTCTAATTAATCAATTACAAGACCAACTGGAGACCAGTGTAGAGATCATAAAAATAAATGTATATGTGATTTTATGATCTCTACCAGTGTAGAGATCATAAAAATAAATGTATATGTCTTGTACATTTAGCCTCAGTTTAAACTCTTACTGTTGCATTCCATGCAAACAGAATGAAAGTGATTGATGTTTGATAAAAATGTAAAATATTAATTAGATTATTTCCAATTTACACATGCTGAAATTGAGAAAATCTTAACATCTGTCACGCTTTGCTGAGTGTCTGTGTAGCACGTATGTGTGTATGTGTGTGTGTGTGTGCGAGCTCATTGTGTCTTTCTGTCTATGTTGCTGCAGCCACTTCATCTTCAAAGCCATGAATAAATTGCTTTGTTTCAGAACCATGTCATCTAAATGAAGCGGTTTGTGATATTTTATTGATGTTACATAAAAATTAAAGAGCAACAAACATTTATGTTATATTCATTTTGCATAGTGTGCTATCGTGGCAGGAACAAGGATGAGATGGGCTTGCAAAGACGAGCCTTGATGAAACACTAATGTAGTGTTTCAACCCACTGTCTCTCTCTCTCTCTCTCTCTCTCTCTCTCTCAAACATCAGGATAAATTACCTCCTCTCCCATCTCTCCGGTTTCCCTCGATAGACCATCTCCACATACATACGAAGTGCATACACATGCACATTTACATACTTGCATGTCTCGGTGGGGTTTGTGTGCGTGCGTATGTACGTTTGTGTTTGTAGGTGTGTGCATTAACTGGAAGGATATCTGCATAACCTTTAGGGAGGGGGGTATCAAATGAAGGGATCAAATACTTATGAGTACTAAATAAAACATAATGTTATCTGAGTTGGGGGTGTATGTTTATGTGCATTACATTTACCACATTACCCCAAGAAAGGGAAAACAGGGGAACAGATTAAAGAAAATGATAGAAAGCAGGGAGATAAATGTGCACACATGTTGAAGTTGTGAGAAAGTAAAAGGAGGAAAAATATGAGCTTTCTAAGAGAAATAAAAAAAAATAATACAGTGACGCAGCAGCAGTTGCCATCTGAGTGACTCACTTGTCGAAGATGATCTTGATGGGGTAGCCTGGAGGAGCCTCAATGATCCATTCACAGTTAAGGGCCTCTTTATAGAGTTCTGGCCAGCCGGGGGAGAGGATGATCCCACTGGGAGCCTTCAGATCGCCTCCACATGGGGCTAACAGAGAGAAAGAAGAGAGAAAGACCAGATAGAGATTGAATTATGCATTTCTTTCCCAGGTGATGTATGACAGTGTCCATAGATGATCCCACACATCAGCCGGGGCTCATCTCATTTCTTTCACTGCCGGGGTATATTTAATGTAAATTGGTGACAGCTCACTTCAAGGTTAACCATTTCTACAAGGAACATGCTTGTTATTGTATATATGTGGTGTGTGTGTGTGTACATACATGACATATCCATGTGTATGCATACGTCTCCTCCCCTATGTTGTTGTCTTTTAAATCTGTCATCAAATCCCTCCTACGACGGCGCTGCTGTCATCCCCATCAAACGGAGAAAACTGAACATCTTTGATCACTAGCACAAAAGACACTTGAGCGTATCGACCCCTTCTTCCATACCTTCATCTCTGTTACTGCTCCCTTTGCTGTGCATCTCTTTAACTGCCTATCCTTAACCAGAACACACAGGCACAGTGGAGGGCTTAGTTACAGTGCCAGATCTTTGCTCCCTTTGAAGTGAAATGATTTAATCAGCCAACTCAGCATACTGAAGGACATCTATAAAACGCACTACGCTACAAACGCAGGGGTATGATAGATAGTCTCAGAGGAATATAAAGCTCCCGTGGCTCACAGGGGGAAATGACATGTTTTAATAATGGTCTCTCCTTTGCGTATCATGAATGGTGAACTTGATTAGGCCCCTTAAGAGTCCTAGCCGTTTCTGCACTTAATGTGCTGCGATGCTGGTGTCCAAGAACCTTAGCTAGTTAACTTCTAACTTTATCTTAGCTTCACCAGCTTTATTGGCTTTTTCTGGTTTTCTGACCTTACATTCAGATTGCTGAATGTAAGGTAAGAATGTCTGCTGCATCAGGCCTTTGAAAGAACAAAACGTCTGTATTATCACCAGCCTCGATTCTGATCTAAGTGATCCTTCACATAAAATGTTAAGATATTATCAATTAATTATATCTGCATTGTTATGTCTCCCTCTCATAAAAAATAGAAATAAACTGCATTAATCCAATCCAATTCAGGGTGTTCAGGAGAAATCTCTTTACTATTCTGACATGCAGTGATGTCGCATTACTGGCTCGAATGGACATTAAGCAAACACACTCCCGTTTCATCGGTTTATAACAGTTGTATATAAGCTATAACACATTGGGCACCCAGCTAATGAAGTGCAAGACCCTGGAACAAATGCTTCCAGCAGAAAAGATCTTCCTTCTAATGACTTAAATCCACTGAATATTTACCCCGGTGGTATGTGGATTTTTTGCAGCTAACTCTGTGTATGTGTGTGTGTGTGTGTGTGAGAGATGATGGTTGTCAAACAAGGTAACCCTTCCTTTACTCACCTTCACAGCGGGGAACAGCATTGTCCCACACCACGTTGCCGTCCTTAAGAATACAGGATATAGTTTGCGAGCCATGGGTCTTAACAAAGCCCTCCTCACACAGGAATGAGATGGAACTGCCCAGCTGAAGGCTCTCGCCAAAGCGCTTCCCATTAACTGGCACTCCAGGGTCTGGGCACTCGTTGTGGCGAAATGCTATTGGAAATGTGGAGAGGAGATGTGTTTAAGTGCGGAGGAGAAGATGTAAAGGAAAATAAAAATCACAAGTGTCAAGAGCTGATTACTCATTTCCTTCACATCGCATTACATAAAATATAACGAAAATAGTTTTCAGTTCCTTAAAAAATACATTGATGAAATGTTTTTTTTAAAGAAATAAAGAAACAAACTGTTTCTTTGTTGAAACACCCTGAAAAGAAGAGATCACCTGTAATTCTGCCGGTATTTATCTTTGTCACATATTACATTTTCTGTGCAAAGATGCTAACTTCCCACAGAGATTCTAAAATAATTACCCAAGTTTCTAGATAAAACTTTTTTTTTTTCTATTGTCAGCATTTAGCAATGCCAGCATTTAACAAGAGGAAATTTGTTTCACCTAGTGAGTCACATTGATTCAGCCTGCTGCAGTAACTCTAGAGAGTGGGAAACCACACCGTTCGCGGATCACCAGCAGCAGATGACACTGCTGAATGATGCGTGGAACAAACAAACCAAGGCATTGTTTTCATACATCCAGACATCTTTATCTATCAAGTCTCTCCACAAAACTTTAAGTAGTAGCCAGTTAGAAAGGCCACGAAGAAACACAGTCACACAAGCAGAGGCATAACCCTGGAAGAAGGCATGTAAACAAATACATCACCTACGCCACAATCTCTCTCACTTACTCTCTCACTCTTATAAACACACGCAGGTAGGTGACGCATGTAGGTGTTGATGAATCCCTCTTCTGTATCCACTGGACCCAAACAGAGTGCGATCCACACCTCATCCATCACGATCATCTTATTTATTAACGTGCCAAAAATCCCCTCAATACAGTTTGGCATGTCCTTAATTAACATGAATGATGGAAGTTGTCTGCTCATCCCCACAACCCCCTAAAACAGTCCTGTAGTTAGATGACACTGTTCTCAGGAACTAACCGTCATCCTCAATTAACTGCTCCTGACATTCATTCACCATGCTGCATTTGTTATATATTTATTCATCCAACTTTCTAATTAATGCATTAGGCGCCATGTGTTGTCCGCATTGTAGTTTCACAGAGGCACCTGGGCTGGGCTCATGACATGTCTGCAAATGAGCAAGAGCAAGGGCACAAATACATTCTGGGTAGGCTGAAGTATGGTGTGTTAGCTACAGTGGAGCTTTAATGATTTTAAGAAACTAGTAGAATGCAGGAGCAATCCTGAGTACATTGTAATTTTAAATAGTTGACGGTACACTGGATCAAAGCAACGCATTAACAAAAAAAAAAGAGAGTCTGCAGCCATTCTAGCCTCCCTGTGAGGCTGTGCACAGAAGTGCTTTGAGTGCTCCATTCACATGTTTTGAGTGCCTGAAATATAAATAGGTTTTTTCAATTAAACACTCTCCAACCAAAATTAGCACAGAAAATAACATTTAATGTGGTTTAAGAAGGAATATCAATAAATCAGTCTGCACTGATGTGCTATTGTGTCTAGCTTTGTATTGTATTACGTGTCCTGTGTGGTTTTTGCTTTGTACTGTTTGTTATTGTGCTGTTGTGTGTTTTAATTGTGACCTTCCTAAGGGACTGCAGATGAAAATTAGCTATAGGCTAACTCTGATACAGTACATCAAATGGTAACATTTATGTTTAACACTGAACATGGTCCCAATAAATAGGTAAATAAATTGATCTATTAATGAATGTGGGTGATTTTTACAGTATCTGTTGTCCACAGCCACTTTATACTGTATCTTCTTTCTTCAGTTCATCAAATCTGTATAGCATCCGAAGGCAGCAGGACAGATACTGTGTTGATAAATTGGCAGCCTCTGAGAAGTGCCTTGCCAGAGCGCAGTGCCATTACGCACGGCCGTTCACTGTGTTTACCTTCATTAAATCGCCTGTAAACGACATCGGGCTGCTACAAAATAACCACACACACCTCTACACACATAACTGGTCGGTTATAACTCAATATTTTGCCTTTTTATGTGGGAGACATCGGGTTAGCAGGGCTAATAAGCCTCTTTTCCAACTTTCTTTCTGGCAAAAGCAGCATCTCATTTTATTCTTGAAACACATTATGGTGCAAACACTGTTGTGTAACATTAATTACTAAACTATGGGACCATTTAGGAGGTGAATCACAGAGTAATGGCTGAAATAGCGTCAGTCCAATGTAATCATATTAACAGCTTCACCAAATTAATTTCTTTATCTTTTATTTCTATTGTTACTTAGTAACTAAGTGGTGAAAAAAACTACTCCATCTGTCTTTGGCTGCAGATTTGTGGTGATGTGTGTTCACGTCATGGCACTCTGGACCCTTCAGACATTTCCTGAAGAAAAGCTTTCCATTTCTTGAGCTGTCATTATTACACTTTACTGTGATTGACAACTGTTTCAGAGCCGTAAGAGCAGTGATGTGACTGGCTGAGAGAGTATTTAATAGTCACCACACCTGCTGATCTATATTCACCTTCACCCAGTCCTTTTGCACTTTATGCTCCTGCATGTGATTGAACCAAAATTCCAGGTGCACATGGAGATGCCTTCACTGTCCATGTGACGAAGACCTACCACCCCTTCCATTCCTAAGCATGTAACCTCTACAGTGTGCTGGACTCTGGCGGTGGTGTCAGAGAGGAAGACGCTGTCCATGTTATGTGTCATCTTGGACAATGTCTCCCACCCACTCCAAAACATGCTGGTGAAGCACAGGAGTGCCTTCAGTGCAAGACTCATTCCACCTAGGTGCACCACAGAGCGCCAGTGGAAGTCATTCCTGCCTGTAGCCATCAAACTTTTCAATTCCTTCCACAGTGTCAGACACTCTGAGTCAATAGACTGGCCCCCTTACTTCACTCCTGTCAGCAGCTTCATCACTCCTTCATTTATTTATAATTTATATTTTCAACTGCGTAATACTGACTTAACAGTACAATAATTTGTGCAATAATTCAACTGTGCGATACTCTGGTGTAAATTTATACTACATTGATACTGCATTTATACTGTATATTTCAACTAATATTTCTTATTTATTCTTGTTTTTTAATATATTTATAGATCCCATTTTCAGCATGTGATGGAGGCACTAAACAAAAGGGGTATCACCAAAGTTATTGCAATTCATCCTGAGGGAAACATGGATGTGTCAGTCATATTCCATGTAATCCATCTCATATGTTGAGACATTTTGATCTAAACCACAAATGTGAACCTCAGAGTGGCACTAAGGAAAAGTCAAGGGATCATCAGTCAGTAGGATATAATGTCTGGGCACCATGGATCTGTACCAAATTTTGTGCTGTATCCCGTAGATGTTGAGATATTTCACAGGATAAGTGAAACCTTTGACCTGCTGGTGGCATTCAAGTAAAAGTCAGGAGATCACCAAAGTCACTGGAATGGATTCTCTGACCATCATGAATATTGGTAATAACTATCCAATATATAGTACATGAACCATCAAATAAAATCCAAAAATGTAAACTAGAAGGTGGCACTAGAGAAAAAGTAAGAGTATCACTAAAGTGAGAGGGATTCATCATCTGGGGAACATGAATGTCTGCACAAAATTCCATGGAAATCTATCCAATAGTTATTAAGATATTTCAGTTTAAATGCAAGTGGTGGACAAGCTGACCGACCAACTGACCGATATTGCTCTCCCTGGAGCAATGACGCTAGAATGGTTAAAAATGCAATTACCTAAATTAAGTACATATTTCCTCATGAAAAACTACAGTGTAAAATTTTATGTGGAAGATATGTTTACCAAAAGTCAAACACGCTCTGTGTGCACAGTTATGTTCAGGTACATTGCCATTAGCCATACAAACAGTTTCATGTTTTATTATTCATTTTATGATGAATTAAGGGATGCACTGTTTAATAAAATGTTCTTTGTTGGCAATGTAATGTTACATGTGTGAAACAAGTTATATTCTTGTCTGACTAATGTTTTACCGCTGCAACAATATTTATGGTCCCTTATCAATCCATCCACAGACTACAGATGAAAAAAAAGCCTCTTGGCTAAGTCTGGCACATTTACAGCAATGTTTATTAATGTGCACTGTCCCTGTTAAATAAATCAACAAATAAATAAATGCGGGCAGGGTACTTGTATGTGCTTTGAACAATATAACTAATAACAACATAACTAACTACCTTACTACTAAACTAATACAAATAATAATATGCTCTGAAGTAGATTAATACAAGTCTTCCTATGTAATACTGTGGTAGATTCAGGGAGAGAACTACAAACTGGACCATGTGAAAGCAAGAAACCGTAAAAGTAAAAATAACATTTTATTGCTTGAATCAAAGTGAGTCACTGCAACTAATTATAGTGTCAAGTGTTATTGAGACAAACCTCCCCACAGCACCTTAACTATCTATAAAATAGCTTTGTGGCTTTATAGGGTTAGGGTTAGACTTCTGTACGAAGATATTTATTTTGGCATGTGGAAGAATGCAAAGATCAAGCTCATTACACAATAGCGCAAATGCAATGAATGCAATAATCCTGCTGCCAAACCCTCACGGTACAGTATATCCATGAAATAGGTTTACCATCATGCAGCCAGTGTGTACTGCGTCAGAGTATAAAACCCATCTGGAATTTCCTCAGAAGTCAGCAGCTACCCAGAATAGAATATAATGAGCACTGCCGCAATGTATTTGTCAGGTAGGGATGCTGCATCTTTGTTTGGGTTTTATTTAGATGTCAAGTCTCTATTTATACAGAAAAAAACAGGGTTTTTGTCACTTTCTGTATGTGACTGTGCATGTGAATGTGTAAGGAATATGTTGCAAGCGTTTGCGCAGTCTGTGGAAGACATTCACATAGATATGGCAGATGATTCATGAGGCCCTTTTCCATACACATAAGCAAACACACACACACACAGTACACATATTTAACAATCTGGAATACAAAAATGCAGTCAAGACAGGCTTTTCTGATGAGCTTTAAATACTTCCATTCATCTCCTTTGAAGTAACATTCAATACTTACTTGTAAATGTGATGTTAAAGCCTCTGTTTGTGTAGGTGTGGTCAGTCAGGAACTCCAGTCGTGCCACATGGGCACTGGTAGTTATGGGAGGAGGCAGGATGTCACCGGAGAAGGTAC
The DNA here is from genome assembly GCF_910596095.1 of Thunnus maccoyii. NCBI lineage: Eukaryota > Metazoa > Chordata > Actinopteri > Scombriformes > Scombridae > Thunnus > Thunnus maccoyii. The sequence goes on from NC_056547.1 coordinate 22,134,409, forward strand.
CCAGAATAGGAGACTCAGCCTGACAAAGACAGATAAGGATTTTTTGACGAGACCAAAAATATCAGGAAAACATTTAGAGAGTAAACAGCAACAACAGAAGTGCTGTTTAGCTCATACACATAATTACACGCTCTGCTTTTCCTACTGACATGCACAATGACTGATAGACAAAGAGCTATTCAAAGTAACTGAGGACAGCTTGTAATTCGACAGTACCTTTCCCCCATCCTTGATCGAGAGGAAGTCAAACTGTTTCTCCATGCTCAGGTCGTTGAAAGCCAGATTGATTCGGCTCTCGGGGTTGGTGATGATCAGCCACACACAGTGCATATTGTTTCCGTACTCCTGAGGGTAGTTGGGAGACAGCAGCACCCCGGATGGAGTGGTGAAGTTGAAGAAACAGGAAACTATATGGAGTGATAAAGAGATATAGACAAACAGAAAGGTAGAAAGAAGAAAATAAAAACAAAGGAATATAAAAATGAGTATTGTTTAGGAGGCTGAAAAATGAGGCAAATACAATTTACTATTGCTGACTATAAGATAATACGATTTGATGCATTTTTATTGAGTATGTGGAAATATTAAAGTTATAACTCTAACCCTGATTGCATGAGTGAGGTATCACTATGGGGAACTCCACACAGCCCTCAAAAGCTCCTATTTCATCATGCCAGCCACGACTGGTTGACATCTGTGACCCTGGTGTCCAGAGGAGGGACATCCTACGCCTAAATATTGGACAGACATGGTCTCCCTGAGTAATTCTAATGAGTCTACTTCTTCTTTGCTTAATGTAAAGAAGGTGGACTGGTGAGATACCTCACTCATACATACTGGGGTTATGGTCGCAACCTCAAGTTCTCTTCATTTGCTTAGTATTTCACTATGGGGATATATAATATATATATTTGAAGCTATGTGAAGCTGCTATGTCCAATTTGTAGAACCTTGAAAAGCGTGAATATGATTGTGGAGTAGATCTCATTGCAAGCTCAACATCAACACCGACGAACGATACTTCTGTTCAAAGTTGATGAAGAAACATGGAAAGGTTTCTAGGGAGATTTATGACATGACTTGTATCTTGGTCATTAACAATAAACACCTCTTTCTTTCACAAAAGCATGTTAGATACATATTATTTTAAAATGCACACCGCCTTTAAATAGCCTGGTTGTGGGAATCACCTAGGATTTGCAGCCAAGACTGACTTTTAAATATGAAATTAATCATTGTCAAATGCTTATCCAGTAATGCAGGAGCAATGCTGATTGTTAATATCATCATCCTAATTCTCATTTCAAAGATGACAGGGCTTGAGTTGAGATAGAAATGACTTTACATGACATTTAGGAATGCACAATGTTTTTATTAGCGTTATCAACTTCAATGACAAAGACAAGCACGCTGCATTGTGTGCCAATGAGTAAAATAGTTTGTTAAATGTTAACTAAATAAGCAATGTTGGCATTAAGTGGACAAATTGACTGTTGTACCGGCATCCTCTCAGTCATTCAGCTCAGTGATGTTTATCTAGATGCTGCAGCTTTTTGTCTACCCTATTATCTTATCAATAATACAACAGTGGATTTTATCTGCATGGTCAGCTCTCTTTTCCTTTTACCCTCACCCCTCCCCTTCCTCTCTCTCTGCGTTTGTCTTTCATGGCATTAATTAGTTAATAAACCCTCCTATTGTCTCAAAATCCACAGCCTCTGCTGTGCAAACTGTAGAGATAATCTGATCATTTATTATGCTGCCCTCCCTGCACTCATACATACTGATGCACCCATGTAAGTGTTGTCATACGCAGTCACATGTGCATGCACACTGATATAGAATTTGGATAAAATAAGGGATTCGAGAACTCACAAACACAGCTGGGTTTCTTGGCTGACCACTGGTTGTTCTTCTGACAAGTGATGTTCTTCTTCCCCACAAGCTCGAAGGCAGGCAGGCACTCAAAGTACAGTCTGTCCCCGTGACGAAAACCTGTTCCCTCTCGTTTGCCGTAGGCTGGGATACCAGGGTCTCCGCAACTGCCTTGGTCAATTTCTGTGTAGGTAAAGATAAACACAGGTGAATTACTATGCAAAACTGACATCAATAATGAATGGTTATTTCAGGGGAGAGAAACATGAGAGTGTGTTATTCAAACAATGACTTACTTCTATTACCTGGTATCATAGAAGAGATATAAATTTAAAGGTCACATTTTAATTAACACATGCCACAAGCCTCCCTGGCCGTCCTCTCTTTAATATCTTAATTAATTAATTATCTTATTAATAATATCTTAAATATAAACATAATACATAGTTATTTGGTGTCATGGACTGTAGTACAAGAGAAGCATTATTTCTCTGTTTTCTTAAAAATGATAGCTAAAGAAAGAGGGGGGGGGGCTGAGAGGAAAGAGAGACATCTCAACTCAAGGTTATTACCAGCTGTAGCCTCCAGCAGATATTGACAAGGTACAACTACATCAGTTATAAGTGATAAGAAGATGCAGGATCACTAAATCAAAACATCAACATTAATTTCAGTTTGAAGTTGTGTCAGCTGAGCTGTTTAACATAAGGTTACTGAATAGTACCGGTTTGTCTGATCCTATAATGTGAGTGCTATTTGTTTATTTGGGGATGGTCCACCAAAGTACATATACCCAAACCTATTTATTTAGAAAAAAAGAAAACCATAGAAACTATATGTAATAAACACTGTTCTGCAGCCAAATCTTAATTGGAACGTAACCACCAGCAACCTCCAACCCCTTCCCTCAGGGTAGACTAGCAAAATAAATTCTCAGCCCATGAGAAACATTGCAGTGCACATTACATGCAGAATAGAACTACATTATCTGCACAGAGCATTAAAAGGACACTGACATTTCAGGAAATATCCTTGTCTGTTGCCTTAGACAGAGTTAGATTAAATGATCAATATGATTCAATCTCAGTGCAGTCAGAACAGCGACAGGTCCAGGATTTGTCTAGCCTTGCTTAGCAAAAACACTTGAACTAAATGAAATAGTTAGCCTAAGTAAAAGTAAAATGCCTTACAGTGACAACAATATGGATTTTTATACCTCTTATATTAATTTTTGTTACTCAGCCCAGCTCCCTTCAAGACACCTTTCAAGGACTCCAAAGCTTCAACACATTTTATTTAAGAAACATTGTGGTTTCACAGGCACACAGTGCTGAAGGTATTTAACTGACCAGTAAGAACACTTAAGTTAATACAAGAAAACGTCAGTTATAAATAATTCCAGTTGTTCTTTCAAATCACTCTTTTTTTTATAACTATCCATAGTCTTCTTTATTTTTTGTTCTTGACACAATTTGTAGTTAGTTCCAGTGAAAAGATCACTGCTGGCTCAGCTGATGCATGCCATGGTGGTGGCCACTCTCCTGCTTGTTTTGAGTCACTTTGGCACTTGATCTTGTGTTTAGACCAGATATGTAGGTGGCACGGTGTGAGTATGTATGAGTATGTCCTGGTTTTGTTGAAATTTTGCATTAAGAACATTCTTCCTGTCTGGTGCCTTAGGTAAGACAGAATGGAAATAACTGAAAGGATATTAGCGACAAATGATTCACTGAAGAGTTCATTTTGGGTTGACAGCACAGGGTATGTTCTACCCTTCATGACATCAGAATCAACCAGTTGTTGTTGTTTTTCTATTGTCTTATCACGCACTTAAATGTACAATAATTTTGTTTGCCAGAAGTCTTTACTGTGTCTTTATCTTCCCAAAATATTACTCACTAATCTTGTACACCTTACTTTCATCCGTCTCTCCCTCTCTTTCGCCATGCAAACACATCCCTCCCTTTATTGTATGACAAACGTTCTCTTGCATCGGAAGCTGATATGAGCACTTTCGGTCACAAACCCGTCCATGACCACCCTTCTTCCTTAAAACCACACACGCCAATTTCATTATCACAAGATTTATGCATACCTCATTCTTTCCCTTACTCTTCTTTCTACTTTTCCGAGGTTGCAGATTGCAGATGGGAATGCTGAGGCATCCTATCGAGGCATCCGGATGGGGCAACACAGAGCGCAAATAAGCTCATCCATCCAGGAAATGATGGCAGGGCCTAATACGATTTTAAATCGCACCAGGGGTGATGCTGGGTATAAATCCATACTCAGCCCTAATGATGATCATCATTTAGAACGCATATTTAGAGCTCACTGCTGTTTGGATGTATGGCTATCCTGAGGCAGCCTCATTCACAAGACAACTCATTGATCTTATATGGAAGTCACCTTTAAAAGGGGGATGCTAAAAGCGAGTTTTGAGGTGAGCCTCAGAGAGGATTAAGGGGAAAACGTGCTGACGTGCTGCAGTAAGTGTATTGTTTCATTTCCATGTGCCGGTGTTTCTATGTCACTGGTAGCATTTTTGCATCTAAACCCAGTTAGTTTAGCTACATTCTTCATCACTGCGGCTATTTATCCGCTATATATTTAAACTTACAGTAGTTCTGTTCGAGCACTCGAAGGTTTCTCTGGGCCCCTGCCAAACTTGACCAGTGATGAAATGTATAGCCGCATGTCATCATTTAACCGCTGGCTTGTCAAGGTGGTGCCCACCAAATGACGTGGGCTTTGGAGATAATTGGCGGACTTTCTGGGTAAGACCTGGTCTGATTAGGAGAGACGGCATACATCCCATGTTGGATGGAGCGGCTCTCTTATCTAGAAATCTGGCCAGGTTTATTAGTAGACCAAAACCATGACAACCCAGAGTTGAGACCAGGTGGCACAGTTGCAGTCCTGCACGCTTCTCTGCGCTTCCATTAGAACAGTTACCCACCCAAAACCCCATAGAGACTGTGTCTGCCACCTGACCACTTAAATCAATTCAATTAAAAGTAACACCACCACTGCAATAGTACAACAAAATAGGAGAATTAAATGTGGACTCTTAAACATTGGATCTCTGTCATCTAAAGCTGTATTAGTAAACGATCTAATATCTGATTATCATATTGATTTATTTTGTTTTACTGAAACCTGGCTGTGTCATGAAGAATATGTTAGCCTAAAAAAAGTAGAATGGCAGGCAGAGCCTTCAACTTTCAGGCCCCTCTCCTGTGGAACCATCTTCCAGTTTGTGTTGGGAGACAGACACCCTCTCTAAAGTTAAGAGTAGACTTAAAGCTTTCCTTTTTGATAAAGCTTTTAGTTAGGGCCAGCTCAGGCTTGGGACTTGGACCATTCCCTAGTTATGCTGCTCAAGGACTGGACTGCAGGGGGACTTCCCATGATGCACTGAGCTCTTCTTTCCTCCTCTCCCTCTCCACGCATTTGTGTCCCATTAATGCATGTTACTAATTTGGCATTTCTCTCTAATAGTTTTGTGCTTTCTCCTCTCACAGTATTTCTGCCTCTGGAGCTGTAGAATCGGGATCTGTGGTTGCGGACCACCTGCTGTCCCTGTGGTCCTGCTAGACACCCACTGCTACTATTATTATTATTATTAGTCATATTTTTTATTAGTTTTATTGTTGTTATTGTTGTTGTTGTGCATCTCTCTCTCTCTCTCTCCCCCTCTCAACCCAACCAGTCAAGGTAGATGGCCGCCCACCCAGAGCCTGGTTCAGCTCGAGGTTACTTCTTGTTAAAGGGGACTTTTTCCTCGCCACTGTCGCCAAGTGCTTGCTCATGGGGGGAATTATGGGTCTCTGTAGATTAAATAGTGTGTCTAGACCTGCTCTATATGAAAAGCGCTTTTGTTGTGATTTGGCGCCATATAAATAAAACTGACTTGACTCGAAAATGAACCACAGAAATGTATAAGATCCAACAGACACATCAGCTGGAGCAACAAGCAAGCAATATGACAGACACTAAAATACATACATACATATGCAAATGCACACTCTGTTTCATACCATCACTTGTTTGTCGCTGCGACTGCAGCAGACACACTGAAAAGCTCAAATTCCCTACAGTTCTTTTCCCGGGTAAGACCTCACTGTCTCATGGGTCCCTACAATTAGAACTTTAGGGAAAATGGAGACAATAAATAAGAGCCCTTTGATGTGTGTGTACATTAGTGTGTATATGTGTTTGTCTGTTGGTGTATAAGGCTATATGGTTGTGAGCGGATGTGTGTGCCTCTGTATATAATGTGTATAAAAGATCAAGCAAAAGTGAAAGAAACAGCATTTGATTCTCATGAATAAGGGAAGAGATGTAATGGCATATTTGTTGCCCCTGTCTGCATGACATTACAAACTCATTCCGAGCATTGTAATGGGACTCAAACTCACATCACTGTCAACAATTACACTGCATCTCCTAAGACCTAGGATGACAAAAAGACTTTATTTAGTCAAATTTATTGGTATAACCCAATATCACATGAAATATCTCAATGGTCTTGAGACATTGGGCAGGCCCACGTTTCCACCAGCTCTTTAGAAAGTGAAAATCAAAGCTGGATATTTGAAGCAACTATAACAAGCAAATCTAATTTTATGACTACAGGCCAAATCACACTGAGCAACTGAGCAGTTAAGTTAAATTCAAAAGTACCAGCATGTCTTACCAGTGGGTACCCGGCCTACTCAAGCACTGACATTAATATTTTGCCAACATTTTGCAACTTTCAATAGTAAAGTATTTAAATCATGCACCTCAGGCTCTAAAAAAATCATACAGCAGAAAAAAATACAAAAAACAGAAACCTCTGTATGCTCGAGAGTAACTCTAGCCCTGAGGGTGCATGCATAGGTGTAAATAAATCTAAATGATTCAAATCACATGAGCTCAGTGTCAGTACACAGTACTACGTTGATTCGATTTAGATCAACACATGCGTAAATGCTGATTTTGTTTGCAAGCATTAAAATTTCAGTTGAAAGATTTAGGCCACAGCGGAGTGTGTGCAACCCACCCTCCAACGCATTGGTAAGGTAGGAGTGTGTGTACTGGTATGACTGTGTTTGCAATTACACTTGACGATCAGGCTTAAAATACAAGTAATTGAGAATGCAAATTAGATTTTGTGTGCTCCTATCTGGGAGGTAAAGTGGTTCAAAGCGTTTCTTCCCCTTCATTAAGTAGAACTCATTGTTTTAATTACACTTTGGTTCAGCATACTGCTCCACTTTCTCTGTTATTTTTACTGATGAAAAATAAGCATCTGTGGGCAAGGGAAAAGACTCGCTGTGCTTCTGAGAGGCAAACAGCGGACTTATCTAGAGGAAGAACTCTGGCAATCTCCCCATAACCACATACGTACACACAGACAAACAGAACACACACACAAACTCACAAAGTCTCTTCTTTTTATCTCTGCTTATCTTTTACACATGCATGCACTCGCATACACATATTAATTCACACTTGTTAAAGCTTAAACAAGTGTTCATCCACAAACACAGACACACACACACAAGGTTTGGGGAATAATTCATCAGTTAATTACTGCAGGCTGATCAGTGGGCAATCGACTTCCTTGGAACAATTTGTTTTACCAAAATAAGTCCCTTTATTTCTCTGCCTCTTTAGCATTCAAGGCATCAAACATGACACAAATATCTAATCTAGAAGCATAATTTGTACATAGCTGTGATGGAACCAGCAATTTCTTCCACTGATAGTCAGTGCCTGTTAGAGCATAAAACAACTCACCTGCAGCACTCCACTGTGGGTTTGTTTTCTTTTTTTTAAATTGCATGGGTATACGTTCCATTTAATGGCTTTGTAATTTATCATAAAAGTCATAGATGAGATACATTCAGCATGTCTAACCTCTGTTTGAAACTTAAAATCAGGATGATATGAAAAGAGAAGGGCAACAATGTTACAGTTGAAGTAAATGTGTTCTGTCAGTCACTATGTGTGCGGGGTGAACGACTAAAAAAAGATATTTCATACTTTTGTGTTCATCAAAAGTTTGAATTTTCACCGTATGACACCTAGACTTACTGGTTTCTTATAGACTGTTTCTGTGAACCTGCATCACATTAACTTTGAAATGTTGAAGGATCATTTTAACTTTCAACAAACGGTTATTTCGCATGGGTCTGTTTTTATATAGCTTCAATTTTTGTGATGTTGCCTGAGTGTAAGATAAGTTGGGTTCCTCAAACAAGTCAAACAGTCCGTTTTAAAATGCAGCCAGCAAGGCAAATCATCTCACTGACACTGACAACCGGAATGTTTCAAACAACCTTACCTTCATAGGACACCTTGAAGCCCAGGGAACCACTGGTGTCGTCTGTTTTGAAATTCAACCACATCTGGTGACTGGTGCTAACCACGAGATCTGGAGTGGTGGTACCAGACAGGCTGAAAAGAGACAAGAGGACAAGTTTCTTACAGGAACCACATATTTCTTCAAAGATAAGTCTTGTATGTACTAAATACAGTGAACTCTGTGTCACTTCAATAGCCAAAGGCCTTGTTCCCACTGCATCATTAAGAAAAAAAAAATTAATGCAACTTCAAGCAGCAAAAAAAACATCACCTTAAGTTATATATTAAACTATCTCACTTTCTTCATCAAAGAAAAAAAGTGCTCTAAACTGTTTTAGGCAATTCCAGGCTGTGAAACATTTTTTTAATCCTAACCCTCTAATTCAAAACGGTTGGGGACAAGAAAGTGGAAAATGAAGGCAAGATCAGTCAATGCCACAGAAGTAATTTAATCCTATTTGAATAGTAATTCCACCCAACTCTAATTAGGAAGTGTATAGCTGCAGAGTAAGTGATTAAGGGTTCTAATTTTAGTGATGGCACATGGAAGATGGTGGGAGTAGTAAGGAGGTAATGTCTGGATAGGTGAAGTCCATGCTTTTTTTCCCTTTCCTGCAAAAGCAGCCTTTTGGTAATTCAGTGAGTTTCTATGAACTTGACTATGTGTATGTAAGAGGGGAGATGCAATATGGAGTGTGTCAGGAAGCATGACAGCGCACTTTTTATGTCCGAGATTATGAGACTTTACCCTTCCGTTGTCCTTGTCTTGAACTATTTGCATTCCTTTCCCAAATGTTTACCGACCCTTTTTATAGATAAGTTGCCTGATATCCCCATAGAATTGCACCAAACTGAATGACATTCAGTGTTTACCTTTCGACTTTCTTTCTTATTACTTTGGTATCTAAAAACACTAGTCTGTGGTATGAATGATTCTCAGCTAATATCCAAGCTGACAAATTTGCTTGGTGTGCTATAATTTCCTTGCAAGCTAATTACTATCAAAAACATTGTTGGTGGCATGTTTTACATAGTTTGTTTGCTTATGGAAAGTATGTTCTTCCCACATATGGACAATATTTCCTCTATGAGATTCACACCAAATTGTTCTCCTCCGTTGTCAAACTGTCAGTGCACAGTTACATTCAAGTGAAGGAAAAGAGGGGATTCGATTGGTTGTGACTCATAACCTATTAACCGCCACATTTATAACTGTGCTGCAGTAGGATCACATGCTGCTGACCTTAAAGTTCCAAGAAATAATTCCCTACACCCTGTAAACGCTTGCCTGCACCACTGATTCACAAAAATATAGTCCTGAGTTAAACTGTGCTGATAGCTGCAGTATATTCTTCGGTCCTAAATTGTTCTAGTTTGTTTGTGTACAAGAGCATGTCCTATCTCAGTGACAGAATTGCTCACTCTACTTTTATATCATAATGAAGTCCATAAAGGATGAAGGAGTCCTTAATTCAATAGATTAGGTTATTTTCTGTGTGTGTGTGTGTTTGTGTGTGTGTGTGTGTGTGTGTGTGTGTGTCCTGAGTGTGTACAAAAAAAAGCAAGCAAGGAAGACTTTCCCCTCATCAAAAAGCCCTCCTCCACAAACCTCTTCCTCATTTATCTCCAACCTCCTCCCAGTTCACACCCGGGCGAGGCAGCCTCGCATAAAAATTGATCCATATAAACTTTATTAAGGTGGTAAATTTCAGCACAATTAATAACAACATCCTGTGAATTGTTATGGAGCATCTGCTTGCGCAAACTCCATTAGAGGGCATCAATATGCAGTTCGCAATGCTGCACCGCATGGCTGTGATCTTGTTTTTAACATTGAAAAGAGTGATGATTGACACTGTGGTGCAGCATCTATTTTTCATGCACTACTGCATCAGGTGGTGATGAAATGAAAGAGAAACAGTGTAACATAGGGAGCAGGGCTGGAGGGGAGAGGGAAGAGAGAAGGATACTGCCGGGTGTTGGGAAGTGGAGGAGGAGAAAAGTCAAGTGTGACAAAAAAGAAGAAAGATGAAGAGGAAAGAGAAAAGCAAAAGACAGAATATGATCTCATGGAACATAAGAGGTATGAAGTAAAAGTCAAAAGAAGTTACGAGAACAGAAGGGAGATTAAAGGCGAAGGGATGGAGGTTGAAGGAGTCACTCACACGTGGAAGATGGTCTTCTGGTCTCCCACCACCTCGCCGTCTCCCACGGTCAGGGTGTCATAGCCTCGCTCCAGATCAAAATCCTCAAATGTCAGCTTGATCACCTAGACAACAGCGGAGACATTGCCGAGGCAACCGTAAACGACAGATGCTTGAACGTTCCTGACACCACGTGCAGAGGAGAGACCCCTTCCCATCTGTCACTTTGCATCCCTCCATCCATCCATCTATCGTCCATCAATCTCTTCTGAACATTTATTTGGCACGGTTCCATTCACATCTATGTAACAGCTGTGTACATTGTATGTGAAGCGTCCCGTTTTTGCCGCTATCAATTTACTGTCCTCATTTTTCTTTTCTTGTAAAATACATACCTTCATGAAATCTCACCTATTTGATTCTGATCACAAGTCTTATATATATTCAGTTTGTGTAAATCATCAGCTTTGGTCGGAGTCGGAGTTGTGGTCGACACGTACATGGTTGCGCATGTTTATTTCGCCACATCCAACTTCCAGTCTGGTGATTATGAACTCTCTCACACTAATCAAATATCTGATTTCCTGCCAGACTGTCTGCATGACCCCTACTCTTTGCTCATCGAATCGGCAGGTTGCAGATATCTTTGTGGCCTATTTAGTCAGACTTACAATGACTTTAACCACATCAGGAGATGTGGCAGGAGACTTAAGGTCACTCAGAAGGTGAATCTATGCATCATAAAAGTGACACAAAAGTTTAAAAAGATTTATGTATTGGATTTTAACAGCGAGGGAAAAGAGAATTGACGCATTTCATCTCATTTCTATGCTGCAGGTGAAAATGTGAGAGAAAAGGAGGAACAAGGTAAGAAAAATAACAAGTGAGCCCTAACTAAAGGAAGCAAGGTATAAGCCAGAAAAACAAACAAGGTTTGATTATGATAGCGCAAAACTGCAAAATGTTGATTAATAACGACAAAAAACTGGGTAATATGAGAGACTGAAATATAAAAAAATAAAAAGCAAAGCAAGGACTATCTTTGTCTCCTATTTCAAATTGGCTGCCACTGATTCTTAATGTTTTCAGAGGGCTGAGAGAGCAAGGCCTAATGAAAAAGCTTATATAAATGCAAATTGCATTCTGTACTATGTTAAACCCAGTGCCTAATGAAAATTGCCAAGGTGGAGAGAAGAGATGGATTGTGTGTAGGCAAAATAGGTCAGATCACTCGATAAATAGAGTTTCATACCACAAATTCATATCCCATCTGCCAGCCAACAGGTGAGACAAAGAAGGGGGGGGGAGGGGAGGGAAAAAAATAAGATAACCATATATACTTTATGTTGTTTGCACTCTCTGACGGCATGTCTGACATTTTGGTTGTTTCGGAACAGAGACCCCAGTGTCCCTGACACTGACAGATAAACACTTGAAAGATCGTCAACTAAAACCAGCCACATTCGGTACCCTCAGGACATTATGATGGTGACACTTGACAAAAACCCACTTTAGTCATGATGTCACAAGGCTGGATTTTGGTCTAGAAAAGCTGTGTCACGTCCCACCGACCTCCCATTGCAGTTCCGCCTTAGTCTCCTGCCTGACCTAATGTCTCCTCTCACTGGGCCTATGCGGACGGGCAGAAATAGAAGCCCATTACATCTCTAAACAGAAAGAACAGCCTCACTCCATCTTCATCTGGACCAGACACAGAGCGAGAGACAGCCCCAAAGAACCGTTGTCTGTTTCAGCAGGCTGCCCACCGGGTAAACCCAAGGGTGTCTATGTGTGTGTGTGTGTGTGTTTGTCGGTGTGTTTGTATGCATGCGGGCAAAGGGTGTGTTTGGATGGCTGCGGGTTGTATCTGATTACCCCTCCTGTCTTGCCTCTCACCTCACATAGCCTCTTCTCCGCTCTGCGCAGTGCAATAAGAGAACAGATTTGTAAAACCATTTTGTTTGAGTTCAGAGAAGGATATTTGGCAGGCAAGCAGCTGGGTGGCCTTGAACACAACTCCAAAGTCAATGGTCTGAACAGAGTGGATATGACACTTTCATGATATCCTCTGAGTATGCTCTTAAAACCTCTCCATTACTCTTCTGTCCTTTTTTACTCTTCTTCTCTCCCTCACCACAGGTGTTTCTAACAACTCTCTTTGTCTTCTGTTGGCTCAGCTCCAGTATTCTTCCCCCCCTTTCATGTTCCTTATCTCTCACATTTTTCTATGAGAGAGCTTCTGTCACATGGTGTGTTGAACATCCCCCAAAAATGTCCTGTAGCAATTATCAAAAGTATAAAATGAGTCATGGGTGTCAGGGAAGAGCTTCCTCCTCCTAACAGGTGCAAACACACCAGTCAACTGCTTTTCAGTTTTGCTGGCAGCTAAACACACCACTTAACACACCCTTGGAAACTGGCGATTACAGCAGCAAAGCCAAATTAGCACTCTGCGGTGTTGCTTAAATCCCACGTTTAATGACTTACCTTAGATGTGTCTGTGGCTGTGATGACCCAAGTACAGTTAGCGTTGTTGTCGTACTGGACCGGGTAGTTTGGAGATGTGATCGCACCACTGGGTCCTCTCAACTGACCTCCACACATTGGTGCTAAAAGAGAAGACAAAGGAGGAGGCAAATGTTTGGTCAAAGACACTGTATACACACAATTTCCCATTTATAAACCACAAAAGATTCATCACTCTCATTCTCCCGCCCAACTCTGGATTGAATGTTATAACCACAAGTCACAATGCTGTTTGGCTGCATTTTGTGCCGATTCATTTCTCAACCATCTCAACCTCCATCTGTTAAGATTTTCAAAAAAAAAAACCCTGTAGGGGCGTTCAACACTTGCAACTCAATCTTACAACACGGCATGGATAGCATCCTAAAGTGCATCCTAATGAGCAGAACTGCCTGGCACAACTGCGTAACCAACTGTGTAGCCATTCAAAATGCATTTGTTTAACTTTGATTTCTTTAGTGTGCCTGGCTGAAATGTAAGCAAACATCACTTTGGAAAGTTGAAGCTGTCTGGCAAGTACTTGGTAATAAAACCATCATTAGATTATAAACCAAAGAGCCATCTAAACTAATTCAACTGCAATGCACCATTTAAAAGCCCGACTTGCTAGTTCCCTGTGCTACAATGAAAACAAGACTAATGACATTTGTTTTTTTTTCTTCTTTCAAAATACACTTGGGCAGATGTTAATATGGTTGTGTACCCGAGTATCGCCTATGCATCAGAGACCCAGTCATGGAAAATAAAAGACACAAAATGCAGATCAACTAGCACACCTAGATATTTTTTACTGAGAAGAAGAGGTGACAAGTTAACAAATCATGCTTTAAAAAGGACAATGTGACTTTTCTAAGAGGCCCGAGGGTCTCTGCATGGCAGAACTGTTAAACACCCCTTCAAATTAAAGCTGAATTTCTAATGAGTATTTTAAGGGAAGTGAGGGTGTACATGTGTACAGATGTGGGGGGATAACCTGAAAAGTATTTGAAAGGGCCTGAACCAGCTACCCTGATTTTAATGAGTTACGTCTAAGAGAGGTCCTTCGGGTGCCGCGGCCCAACTCGGTGGCTCTGTGCTCCACCCCTCTAACACCAAATCACCCCTATTAAATTGTAAAAAGAACTTTGGTGAAGTTAAGGGGAGAATAAAGTAATTAACGTGAGATGTGCTGACAGTAAGGGTGACCTTAATGAAAATAATACAGTACAGAGAAAGTCCACTAAAGCTATCATATCGACTCCTATTTTTTTTTTAATCATGGGGATCACATTGCCTGATACACCCCACCCTGTCTGTTCTGTGACAGACATGAAAGTGCAGCAGGCTAAGCAGCAATCAAAGACCATGACGAAAAAGAATTGCAACAGCTTGGTGTGACCAGAAGGACGGTATGAGCGAAAAAGGAACTGTGAATTTCATTTTAAACAGAATGAATTTGCAGCCAGAGATGACGGTTTTTTTTCCTGTGCTAATGATAGTGCTGTTCAACTTAATGATGACTAATGCTAATTTAGGATACAGATCTTCAATTATTCCTGGATGATGTTTAATCTTCATTTAAACAGAGTGAGGCAGAACAAAGGCACAGCACCAAAGGTTAAATGAGGATGATGTAATGCAATATTCTTAAAGGGCAATTTCACTGACGTTTTTGTGCCTCTTATGTCAATCTTGAAAGTTTCTTTACATAGAACAGAAAGCCGACTGAATGTCATACTATGGCCTGCGTTTAAAAAAAGGCTCTATTACTTTTTTTGTGTCAGTTTCTTTGTTCGAACAAAGAAAGAACATATGATAAAAGTGTTCATCACTCTGTTTGATGTCATAAAACACAAAAATCATCCTCTTGAGATCATGCCCTCATCCCTTAGTGCCGTGATTTAATTTAAGCACAATTGGATCAGTCCAAGACAAAAGAAAGAATAGGGGGAATGTGAGGAAAGCTGGGTTTTTGAGGGCACATGTAATGGAGGGGAGTAACAAAGATTACCTAAAGGTCATGTTAAAGGAGATAAAATGCACGAATGCTTAAGTGAGTACGTTAGGAGAATTAGTTTGAGATTAGTGTCTTCAAAAAGCTTATGAGTTGGAAACTGGTACAAAATGGCTGACAAAGATATACAAAGGTACATTTGGATGAAAGATTCACCATTTAGCTCAGACCAAGAACATAAACAAAGTTTTTTACTAGTGTTTTACTTTATAATGTCAAGACCTTTCTTGTGGTGTCATTATTTTGATTAACTTAAGTCAGTTTGTCAAGAATAAAACCGGTCACTCTAAAATCAAGTATGACTAGACACAACACCAAAATAAGAAAATCAAAAAGCATTTCAGTTAACTTCAGCAGTCTTCATGACTCACATTAAAGCCTTGTTGTTACACTACATAATGTATGAAGCCACTCTTCTTTAGTATACCATTGTAACAGTAACTGGTCCCATTATCGGTATGTCTATTTGAATAAAGATGACGAATGGCTGAAAGTAAGTACTACACAGGTCCAAAAATACGTGCGCTGTCAAGTGACCTTCTTGTCATATAAGCTGTTGCTGCAGAATTGTTTGGATTTATTACTCCTGAACTTTTGGAGTTATCCCTGAGCACACTGCAATTACAGGACCCTTTTGGAGTAATGACCAAGCATTTAGTGCTGTTAAATCAATGAAGCAAATAATCAACCCCCGTATCTGCCAATTTTAAGGAGGAATGACTAGAAAATGACTTCTGCATTGTCGTTTTATGCGCACTTGATGTTCTTATATGTACTGTATTGTATCTCTACGTGAGTTATACGCCGGTGAAAGACACGTCGCCGTTATTATCTGCATTAATGGACGATAAAGTTTCTTGATTCTTGACGATTGATTGAAAAGTTTTTGTTGGCTGGTGTCGGATACTTACTTGACTCTTTCCCTTATTTTGCTCCCAGTGGTGTCTGAACACCAGTCGGTTTAATTAAAAATACCATGGCTCATTTATTGCTACATAACATCACAATCACAAAGTGTTGCGCTGATCAGAGTTACTTCATTTGATTATTTTGTCATGGCTGTATTGAGTGTTTTTGAGATTGGTAACGACACTTAGAACAAAGAATATTTCAGGTTATTTTAATGGAAATGTGCCTCAGTGCACATGGTATGCATTTCCTTGATCTCTAATGTCATCTGAGATTAAAAGTCATTACTGTTTACCACTTGAAACTCAAAAGATTCCCCACCAAGACACAATCTGTTGCTATAAATTTTGTAGTTTAGTTCTATCTTCATTTTCTTTTGTTAATATTGGTATTTGTAGATATAATTTCAGTTCATTGAGGCTGAAAACTGAGGAACACATGGACATGTGGAAGACTGTGCAGGGAGCCTGACCGCGCTTCCTGTCTGTCACAAAAAGGGTTAGAAGTGAGGAAGACATGACTGATGGGAAGCTCTATGCCAGCATAGCTAAACAGCAGGAAGTAAAAGGGTCAAAGTCAGGCCAGTGAATGCTGAATCAATTATATAAAAACAGAGGAATGTACACTGAATGATCGAGAGACAGACAGCACATTCACAAGCAAACACGTCAACATCGGGGCACCTTCGTAAGAAAATAGAAACGGAGGTCGTTTAGAGACGACCTCCATTTCACATATGAAACACATATGCGTAGATGGTCGACCGGAATGTCAATCCTTACCTCTGCAGATGGGCCGATCATCACTCCAGCCTACATAGCTGTCTGTCACTCTGAGACAACTGATGCTCTTTGAGCCCTGCAGTTCATAACCCTCGTCACAGGAGAAATGGACTGTGGCTCCTCGCCTGCAGTTGGGTTGCATACAGAGAAAATACATCAGTATCACAAACCTCTTCTGTAAAAACCATTATTCAGCTGTGGGAGTGCAGATACGGTAAGAGTAAAAAGGAAAAAAAAAATGTTGATGAAAAATACATATTGTATATATTTATATATATTTTTAACTTCCTAGCTGCATTTTGGGAGACAAATGTTACCAATTTGTCTGTGTTATGGTTGACCACTGTTAAAGGCAATGTCTCTGACAAGAATGAAGCTCCATAACCCCACTGGTAATATTACCATCCCACAGAGGCAGCCTATTAGTGGGCACTGACCCAAAAGGGAGGATATTTGTTTTGTTTTAGTGTACACATTTCTCTATTCGGTTTGGTTGCAGTGGCTTTATGGAGCATCATAATGGGGAATGTGCTGTGTTGTTTTGATGTTTGAAAACATCAGAAGTGTGCTGAGAGATAATTTTGGGATAAAAATATTTAAAAAGTACAAATTCAAAGACGTGGCGGTCTTGACATTGTGACATTCATTGACTAAAGATGGTTGCCCTTTTATTACAACAGTAAATTTAAAACATTTAAAAACAAAAAGAAGAAATATAAGAAGAAACACTGAAAGTAGAAAAGACTAATTCAGAAGATTATTATTCAATCTTAACATAAGACAACTGAACTGAAGATGAAATACTACATGAAATGTGGAACAAAATCTTAATTGCTAACTGTCAGAGCTCCCTCATACCACTTACACATGTTAATTAGGCCTTGTCGATTGAAATAGACAACTGAAAGCCTTTCGTGGAGGGTTAAATTTACTTCAAACAAAAGAAGTCATATTATGAAAAATTAGGCTAATGAATACAGTAGCTGCAACAAAATTCGGAAAAAAACACCATTCACAAACCATATACCTTTAAAATGTAAAGCTCAAGCCAATGACCCTGGTCAGTGGCTTGTATATCTATCTATATTGTATCAATCGGTCTGTTCTTGTTCAGGACTGTTTCATTCACTTACTGTTGCTACTTAATTGTTGTTGCTTTTACCTGAAGTCTGAGCCTTTTCTTTTTCCTCGATCTGGGATGCCTGGGTCTGGACACATGTTGTGTCCCTGCGCTACACCCATCTGAGACACTAATAGAAAAACAACAGAGACAAAAGTAAGTAAAGGAAAACACATACTGTTCAGTGTAAACAAAGTTGTTTATTCTTGCAAAAACTTACTGTTTCACTGAGGTTTATTATCAATGTATGAACACCTGCCTATACAGGTGCTCACAGATTGTTAATAAATATGTTGCTTTCATAATGTGGTTGCACAGTACCTGACCAGTCAGAAATGGCTTAGGTAAGTAAATAGTTAGTGAGGACAGTCACATCTAACAAACCAAAGCTATATTATTACAGAACAAATATAAAAATAAAAAGGTTGATGAGTGGAATTTAATTGTTGTCATTATTGTCACAGACAAGTGTTTTATGTTTGCACTGCACTGTTATTCTATAGATCAACTCATTTAGCATACACCTTGACCATTTACCTCTTTAGCCATTCTTACCCTGTGCATTTTATCCAAGAGCACAACCCCTGCGCTGCTTTGTTAAATCACGTCACTGTGTGCAAAACAGCGGAAGGTAAAGTGTCACAGGGGGTCAAATAAACTTTGTCACCGAGGAGAGACCATCTGTCTGATTGTGAAGGGTCAAAGGTCTGCAGGGCCAAATCAATGTGACACCTTCTCATTGGCGGGGGTTCCGGTTAAAGACAAGACGGCAATGGATTTAAAACAAGGCTCACTGGTGTCAGCTGTGGTTAGCAAAGAAACGGCCAGAGGATGTAAGAGTTATTGTTAAATAATCAGAAGATAAGTAAACACAATTATCACTTGCTGAGGTCTAAAGATCATGAAATATGCACAACGTTGAGAAGTTTTAATTCATTTTACAGTTCATGAAAATAATTATGGACTCTGAATGGAATTTTCATTCGGAAAAACATCTTCCATAATGTGACCATCATTCAATTAGTGGTCACAGGCAGTCAAATAATGTGGAAATAGAAAGGGAAATGTAAAAATGGAGGAATGTAGAGGATAATAAAAAGCAATAAAGCACTAATGAGAGAGAAGAATAAAACAGTTATTTTTTTTCTGAGAGGAAGAAGGAACAAAAGTGACAGATAGAGTGAGGAATAGAAGTGGACAAAATGAACTGTAAATGGCCTTGAGGCAGGATTACCATTAATGCACTTCTTTTTTTTTTTTTCTTTTCATGAGGTTGTTCTTAAACCCTTAGACAACCATCTCTCTCTGTCACTCTTTAGCCAGGTGACACATAGCTTCCAAGTTGTTAATGTTACAGAAGTTCAAATAAAACTGCATGGGATAATGAACAGTGAACTCAGACAGAGGGTAAGAGAGAACAAGGGCGAGAAAGACCGCCATGGCAAAAAACGAGTAACCAATGCAATTACTGCTGTCCATTTGCTATAAGAACTGCATCTCTAGCACAGACAGCGTGTACTTTGTGTCTGCACCTCTTCCGACAATCAGCGTTCACCCTTTTCTCTGGCCAAGGAAGAGAGAAAAAAACTTTTAACCCTTTGAACTCGGCAATAGAAATGGTCTGCCGGTGCCTACATTGGTATTTTTGCTTATTGTTATTGTCATTTCCTAGATTGTCTTAAAATGCTTCATATCCCTAAAATCTGTACAACCTATGCTAAAAGGTTATGTACGTCAATAAGCTATGTACGTCAATGACTGATAAAATTATTTATTTTTTGATTAATGATACAATTAATCAAAAAAATAAAAAATACAAAAATCTGGCCTATGCAGTCGGACATTGTTGTTTAACGGAAACGATGCTCAAAACGACTGACTCAATCCTATTTCTCTCAATCTCCCTCTGACGTGAACTATCGACCTGCTTCTCTGCTCCTCTGGCACCGCTTCACTTCGCTGAGCCACTGTGCCTTTTCACCATGTTTTGCACCGCATATGACGCAACATAATGATGTCTTCAACTTGTGACACGAGCATACAATGTAATGATGTGAAAGACGGGAACCTTCGTTTTCGGCTTCAAAAAGAATGAAAGCTCTCGCTGGTTCGGTTTTTATTTTAGATCCTTTTAAACAAGATTATGCAAACAAAGACCTCCCGTGGCCAATTCAGGGCCGCCTGCGGGAAGTCTGTTTTCATAGGGTTAAATGACTTTGAACAACAGTTGAGACAGGAAAAGAGCTGAAAAGGGCTGTCTGGCATTATATTCTACAGATAAGACACCCTAGTTGTGGAAACAACCATAGTTAGATGTATTTCAGACCAATAGCACTGACATATTCACTGTCTCAAGGTTCTTTTACTTATATTGAGCCTTGAATTCAATATTTCTTTAAGAACGTAAAAGCGTCTCTACAAAGGTGGAACAACTGCACCATGGTGAGGCAATGCCACTTCTTTACAATGTTGTTTCACTAGTAGGAATTTTTCTACAGTCATGTGATAGCTCATCTGTTGTACCAGGAAGCTGAAGCAGATGAACAGAAAGGTGATATTGAGGTGTAGAAGCTTGTCTGCAATTGGAGGTCTCTGATTCAGTTGTTACTGCAGCTATACTTGCTGCTTAAATTTGGGGATTTAAGCTCTTAACGGCATTACAGACTCATGTAACTTTAGCCCCTGCTGTCACTCTGGTACCAAACTTACTCTTGAATTAGTCACTGCTAACATTAACACATGTTAATATTTAAAACATGTTCAGTGTTAGAATTAAAAGTACATCTACAGAAACTTCTCAAGCAAGAGATAAGTTTTCTGATGACGGTCCCAAGTGAGAGGTGCTTTCTATACCTGGTTCACCCTGCACCAGGTCAATCTCAGAACACGCCTCTATATTTCCGTCAAATTATTCTCTTTTAACCTGCGTTAGCTTATTTTTGGGCCATATGGGGACAGTGGAAACAAAATGATAAAACAACACTAACATATTATCACTTGTTAATTTGATATGGTGAAATTTTTAGCAAATAGTTGCTTATTTGCACATCCAGCTGATACAGATCGACACATCACGGTAGTGTTTCTGGCCATCTGCCAAAGTATATGTTAAAGTAAAGTAGAGTATATACTTTACTATCAAAGTAAAGTATATATTTACATTCTTTTTAGATCTGGTCCAGTCTCCACTAACTCCTGAGGAAAGTATCTGTCTCTTAAGCATCTAAATGCTCTACTACGTTTAGGGTTAGGGGTTAGGGTGAAGGTTTGTAACTTACACACTGATATCTTGTGGTGATTGTCTTTGCTTGGTAACATCTTTACACCTCGAGACTTAAGTTCAGTCATCTTCTTCACTGGAAAGGGAAAGAGAGCAGAGAGACATATAAGACAGCAGAAAGTGCAATAATGACGCCCACTCATACATTTCAACAGTGGCTAAATGTCTGCAACACATACAATATATAACATATAGTATGCCATACACCATTGCTCACACCCACTCCACTTATGTACAGTGTGGGTTTAATAAGCCGATATCACAATAATGGCAAAGTCCTGCAACAACTCTCAAATGAGAAAATTACCTTAAAAGGACCTACAACATACATATGTTTACTCTTACTCCATGAATGTGATGAATTTAGTTCACATAGATAATATAAGTGCAAGAAGAGAGCTCAACAATGTGAAATTTTGTGCAAATGAAGGGTGTAAGGAATAACATTATTATTAGATTATTAGAATTAGAAGGCAGGGTAAACAACTCATTTCTATACAATAAATAGATGAGGTTTAAATTATTGAGTTTGATGATAAATGCAGAGAAATTAAAAAAAACAAAAAAAAAAAAAAACAAGTCATCATCGCAAAGTACGACACTCATTTAGATGCATATTTATTCACCAATTTCAAAAACACCATCAGCATTATCTGTGCTCCTCTTCACACTCATTCTATTTAATTACTTTGATGGTCCCTGGCAGTGGAACTTTACTTGTTTTGCACAAATGTGTTTTCATCCATTGCTCAATTTCAGATGCATTGTAATTCAAAACTAATCTGAGTCATGAGTCAAAAGTCTGTTTATCACGTACCTGAAGGGAAAATCACAATTAAAAAAAAAAAAAAGCTCTTTTCAGATGTGTTACCCTGATTACCAACGCAGGACAAAAGCTATAATCATGTTTCTAGTAAGGCAACTAAGCAGTGAGGTGCAGCGGTCGAAGGTGTGGGGCTGCTTCCTGTGCCCTGTAAAATGAAGATTATTGAAGAAGAAGAAGAGGAAATAAATAGAGC
Source organism: Thunnus maccoyii (assembly GCF_910596095.1). Classification (NCBI taxonomy): domain Eukaryota; kingdom Metazoa; phylum Chordata; class Actinopteri; order Scombriformes; family Scombridae; genus Thunnus; species Thunnus maccoyii. Next base: position 22,156,411 of record NC_056547.1, read on the forward strand.
CAATTATGATATTCAATCAGCAGTCACTTCATCACTCCAACAAGCTGTTCCTCTGGAATCATGGGAACTGTCATGATGAGAATGGCTGGTGGGGGGTGGGGGATGAAAATAATCTAATTAAAGTATTAAGTCTTCCATTTCTCTCTGATCTTCTAAACATATTTATCTAACATTGAACCTATAATCCCACAGGCTCACTGCCTTTCCCTTTCCATACTCCCCCCCCCTCCTCCTTTCTTATTTGTCTCTCTCCTCCCACCGTCTCAGAAATTTCCAGCGGGTGGCTGGAGGTGAGATCCTTAGAGATCACCTTTTTTGTGGACAAACTAATCCTTTTTCCCAGCTCATCCCTACTCAAAGCTGACCCTTGAACCTCTAAGAGTGATGGGACCACAAATAGAAGCACTGGAGAGAGGATTTTGTGTGTGTGTATGTGTGTGTGTGTGTGTGTGTGTGGCCTGTGTGCATGCATATGTATGAATGTAATATGTGCCAATATTTGAAATATTAGAATTAGGTAGATCAAAATTAAAACTATCCAGACATGATATCATAGATTTTTCTGTCCGGTTTTATCTTGGTGCAAAATGAAAGGTACGGTAACACTTTATTCCCTTGGGAGCATAAATGTGCTCAGCAAATTTCATGGTAATCTGTCTCTTATATTAAGAAATATCTTTTGACACAAAGTTCATAGGTTCCCAATATGGGCTGAAGGTGACAACAGGAACGCTCACGGACTGTCCTGAATGGCAAGGATTCATCCACTCTGGAGCACAGGTGTGCTGGGTAAATTTAATTGCAATCTGTTTTTATTTTATTACTTTGGTTATTTATCATTTCCTTTGCACAAGTGGAGATTTTGGTTTGATTCTGGCACTGGAGAAAAGATCAGTGGGTCACCATAAACATGGAGATGTATTCTTGCTGGGACCGAGACTGAAAATTAAAATTCCATGGAAATCTAGCCTATTCATCTGCAAAGCCTTCTGTACAAAGTTGAACCCGGCATCTAAGATAGTTGGCAATCTGATCATAGTCCTTTAAAAATCTCTCTAAATCTTACCTTGGTACTGAGCACTGAAACCTCTCAACTTGTGGTTGCCATCAGAGGTAAAATGCAGCCGAAGCCAGTTCTTGCTGCTAATGATGGGTGAGGGAAGGTTGGGGCCCGTGAACCTGTAGACATAGAGATAGAAAGAAGAGACATAAGTGCGTTAAATTATTAGCACATGAGCATTTTAGCATGCAAATTGGAACGTAGCCGATGCAAATTGCATATATAGTTAGCATATCCTGTACACTCATAAAAGAATTGAAGGTTAAAGGCTAGGCATGTACCTATCTGTAGCACCAGTGCCAGCACTAATACACTTCCTCAGTACATGGACTCTGTCTCAGATCATTTCCATGTAATTCTAGTTCTAGTTTGTCAAGGCACAGCCTGTTGTACACCATAAGCCTGTCCCTTTGGTTAAGGGTTCACTGAGAACATAAAAACTAATTTCTCTATCATCTTTCATTCACTCAAAGTAACTTTTCTTATGCTTCTGTATTGTACCACACCGCAATTATGCAATCCATTATATTAAAGTTAAAGTTAATAAAGTTGAGCCCATAGACAGACGATATATAAGCTGGAAGAACCTGTCAGTCTTCCCAGTGACTGTTTTGTTTGTCTATGGTAATTATACAAATGTTTTAAAATTAATGTGGCCATGCCATAGAGATGTTAGAATGCTTTAAGATTTATTAAGGATTAAGGGAGGATCTAGTGCTCAAGGGGACTGTAATGTTAACGACGCTTAAACCAAACTGTAGCCCAATAAAAAATGTGACCAAGAAAGACCAGCATTGGCATTTCCAGATAAAGGCCACTCCATTTATTACTTTGAAGAAGGAATAATGAATTACTCTTCACAAACACTTGTTCTCCCTGATCTGTATGCTAATGAGGGTCATTGCTTACTAGGCACTTCTTCAGTTGTTAAAGACATTTGAAGACACATTGGGCTCTTTTTTTTCCCAAAATAGGGCGCAGGCGCAGATCCGAGTCTTAGTTCCTGGCGTATGGCACGTGTGGGTGTGGCCAACATGTTTTTGCAATTTTCTGGACCATCAGCACTGGCACACTCTGGGCTCAGCCAGGCGCAAGGTGGAGGAGACACTGAATACGTTATTAGTGAGAGGAACGCGTTATGCGCAGGTGGAGTTAGGGTGGGCTTCAATAATGACCAATCACGTGAGCCCCTCTAATCCCCAGCGACAGGTGAAACTGGGGAGAGAGGGTGAGTGAAAGAGAGAAACGAGTTCACATCTGTGAAACACCAGAAGTTCCAAAATACACATTCAGCACACTCTGGATATAAATGTACATCAATACAAATATGCTGACGGTGGTAGAATGAAATAAAGCTGATGTGTTCTCATGTGTGCTGCAGCTGCTGGCATACCAGTGCTGCCGCTTATTTTGTACAAACAATTGATACAGGATCTTTTATATATTTAAACTCTGCAGTTCTTCTCCTCCTCTGCATATTCAAAAGTCCTCATTTATGCTTTTAAGTATATACATTATCCTTCAATAAAGAAACACAAAAATCAGGTTTGGAAATTTGGAAAGTTCTATCAGAGTTTAGTCCAAATATTTAAACGATGAATGAAGGTATCCATGCTGTGCAAGCTGTGCGTAAAGTAAGCAGGGCTATGTTTAAACCTGTTTTAAAATGTTTTCACTAACATGTTTTATTTGTTCACAGCAGGATGGTGATGTATGCCTACTCTGTTTAGGAAGGAGTCCGGTTGTCAGAGGCTATTTTATATCCTGATTGTGTGGATACATGTCCATGTGCAGAACTGACTGCTGCAAATATTTTCATATACTTGACTGTACGTGGCAAAACTGAAAGCTCACCGTAATGATCGAGTGAATGAATGAGTTCAAACTTTTATTTAATAAAAATGTCCGGACAGATCTGATGGAGCTCAGGATAAACAGCTGTGTTACTTCAAATTATTTTACTGTTAAAATAAAATGATGATAAAATGATGCACAGCCCCTCTCTCAAATCAGATACTGTAGATGAAACAGACATATTATTCCTGCTGCTATGTGATGGCTACAGCTGTTTAATAAACATGGAAAAGATCAGACATTCTACAAGTTGTGGGAAACGGAATCCGACAGAACGTATTTCTGAACTCTTGGTCATCAGATTACACTCATGCGGATGATATCGGTACGAATCTTCCTTAAAAATTAAATTGTGTTTTGATTCCTGTGTCAATCTGCAGAAATGAAAAAAAAAATGTATATGAAACTGAATGGGGCCAAACGTAACATAAATGAAAGGTGTTTTGTGATTTTGGAGACGTCTGTGTGCGTGCACCTCTGCCAAATGAAGCCACGAAAATTGCCCTGCGTGTGCGATAAGAAGTGGTCTGAGCAGGTTTTATCGCAAACACAATTTCATGCCAAAATGAGCACCAAAATTGCACTGCGCCCCCTCATTTGCATAAACACAGCCTCTGCTGCACCTCTCCTCCCACGTCGGTGCGAGTGCGCTCCTTTGGTGCCCAGAAATTACCAAACAGGAAACAGACGCACAAAAAGTAGACTTGCGCCCTGGGAAAATGGCATAAAGAAAGCGTTTGGACCACCGCTGGCCTGGCACCTGCGGGAAAATAGAGCCAATCATGTTTTATCTTCAGACACACAAGTGCGCACACACACACAAACACACATATAGTACGTGCACCTATATACTCACACAAGTGTGTCTAAATTCCAATTCCCCCCCTGTAAATTACATTCCCCCGACTGTGTCCACCTCATTGCGCCACCACATTCTGAGGTACAGCTCAACCCGGCTCTCATTAATACCACTGGAAAAAAACAGGCAAAGGAAAATTTGGGGATTAAATAAATAAATAAAACTGAGATATAGACTGGGGGAAAAAAGGTAAGATCCATTTTGCAAACCAATAACTAATCTGCTTTGAATGCAAAAACATTTTTTGTGTTTTCATGAACAAAAACAATAAAAAAAAGTATAGAGCTTGCACCAGGTACTATAAAGTCTAGTGAGGGTGTTTGGTAGAGATACCTAAAAGACTGCCCTGTTAAGCTCTCTGAAGGTCAATTAAAAGCAAGTGGGTTTCTGGATGTAGACAGAATTAGCTGTTATTTTGATAAAGACAGAACACCCTTTGTTTATAAAGTAAGTTTTTTGCTGCAGTGGGGCCGCTGCCTTACCGCAGCACATCTTACCGGTATCAGTTAAGCTGAACACAAACTCAGCAGAAGGGTCAACAGGGGAGACAGAAATTAAATGAGTGGAAAAGAGAGTTTTTTGGTCAGAAGGTAAGCGAGACCGCGAGGGAGGATGAGACAATGAGAAAATAAGAAAGAGAGATGGCATATCAAAATGTCAGTAACTTGGCTTTAGCTTCCACGCTGCGCAGCAGACAGCCAGGGAAATGGAGCGAAATGGATAAAAAGACAAAGTGTTTCACTAGTGAGACCTACATTAACTGCCTTACCTCTCTGTCCTACAGCTGTTTACAGCTCCTGGCCATCATCCCCACACTTGTAAATAAGTTGGACTACTTATGGCATGATTACATGTGATGTACCTCAAACCTTTTTTTAACAGACTTATTCTAAGCTATGGTTATTAATTAAACAGTAATCTTTAAGCCACAAAGGTTGGGGTCAGGGGGGATTGTTGGGCCCTCATTTCCTCATCAGTGGGAAGGAGCTCATTTTAACACTACACGAGAGGCCTTGATGAAACGGGGGGGTGTCAGTGGAGTGAGAGGGTGAGTAAAGGAAGTTTTGATCACAAAGCGTGCCCAACTGTACAAACGCCCTTGCTCAAGCTTCTATTCAGCAACTAGGTAACCCCTGATGGTGCCATGTGACAGGCTTCATTCACAGAGATGAGAAGCTATTCAGTTCCATATTATAGTGTCTCTGAGTTTCTACAGTATCAAAACTACTAATGGACTGTCCCCACCTTATTTTCTGTCATACTTACTAAACTTGCAAATCTTTTTAATCATTGCTATTATGTAAAGTTTCAGTATGTATTTATTACAAGAGTACTTTAGGAATAATTGTATGCAAATGTTTTGGACTACACTCCCCTCAGGCGAGTTGCCAATCAATAACAATCACTAGTACTTATCGCTATGCATGCTAATCTCACAGTTCATCTTTAATTTGCTCCGACACAAATCACTTTTGCTGCTTTCGGTAACTTGGGAAGAAAAAAAAAAATCCTTATCCATGCATCAAATGGTTTTAAATGGTGGAGACACCATCTCTATACTGACATTTTGATGTATACTTTTATGAACTGTCTTTAGGTTTTTATCAAAACTGTGTCACAGCTAAATAAACCTATTGTTCTGTATGCTTTCCCTGTAATATGACCCTCCTTTCAAGCGAGCACAGTTGCCAAAAAACAGGTAGCTCAGACCATTACACACTCTTTGATGTAATTTCTTTCAATCAACATTCCTCAATGACCCCTACTTTCCAGTTTGTCTCTTCATCTGTAGCATAATGGATGGGTAAACAGAATAAATTAAGAAACAAGTGGAATGCCCCGCTTCGGTTTAATTGCATACAATCCTCTGCTTTTACAGGCATTTGTTTTGTCTCTGCCTTTCTCTATATTTTTTTTTTAAACACGGGCATAATTAAGTTATTTATCTGATTGGATTATTATTTTCTTTCCTTTCAGTATGACCTGGAGGCTACATGGTATAATCAAAGTGAGGCGGAAATGTGAAGCCATGTCATATGGCCTTGATTTACAGCGGCAAGTGCGAGACTGATAAAGTGAGTCGGCGAGCCTAAGGGGTGGGGTGGTTTATCACTTAAGAGAGTGGGAAAGATAAAGGACTGAAGGGGCTCATGTAGTGTCTGGCACATGTTCATTTGGAGCGATATTATCAGGACGGAGAGCGCCGGAATCACCTCTGGCTCAAAATACATGGCTGGGTCCTCGGACAGTTCAAAATCCTGGGTATTAAATCTCACAGTATATGATCTCTTCAACCCACGTGCACGCATAAAAGCCCCAGAACACCAGCACCGAGGTTTTAATGCAAACCGCTCCTTTTTAGTTGCACTGCGTTACTGCCCTTTCCACCGTAGGGGACAGATGAAAAACGTTCCTTTGAATTAGAAGGCAATTTGAGCTGGAATCAGCTTTCATTAAGACACAACAATCAAACCAAAGAGTAAGAGGATAGTCAACTGATGGATGTGTCATTAAGGATTAGGCTGTCAATGAATAGGAGCTGAGGAATGAACAGACCACCAATATAATTTTGACCCAATGTCACCTCTGCCTTAGCCTATTTCACTGCCCGCCCCATTTTTGCTCAAAACATTCAAGTTTTAGGCGTGAAAGTGACTATGGGGAGCAACAGAAAAGAGTCCTGAAGAGGTTTTTGGAGGTCTCCTGAAGGGTGTTGTGGCTACTTCTATAGTTCCTTTTCACCTCGCCCTCTCCCTCTCGCTCTGTCTGACTGACCATATTAAATTTTATGCAGAATTGTCTTGAGAGTGCAGTGCTAAATCAGTTTCCATTTCCAGGCCCCAAAGCTCCTCGCTCTGAGTCAGACTTTTGATGATTGTCCAAGAAATGTATTTTGGGGCGAGGCAAAGGTGATAGAGGTAGCCTGTGGAGGTGTGTATTGTTCCTGACTGAAGGGATCGAGCTGTGAACCAGACGTTGACACGTAGACTTCTGGAAAACAGCAGGGTTCATTATCAATATTGATAAAAGACCTGAAAGGGTTTAATGGTTACACAACCTTCAGACACAACATCCGATTACTAGGTGTCTGGACTCAAGATTTGCCAATTTGGTGAGATATTCACTGTCGTATTATGATTGAGGGTTTTAGGAATATGCAAGAACAGTCAAAATCCATTTATCTAACACTTGCACAGAGGTACTTTCCATGCTGATGTGATGAGACTCATTAAACTGTTAATGCCTTTCAGGATTTTGAACAAAGGTCGTCGTCATCAGGCAATTCAGCAACCTTTCCCAGCGGAATGGGTCTTTTTTTCTGCTTTATATTCATCGTTTCATGTCATCTGTTTTCTGTTCAAGGGCCAAGGTGTCAAATTACTCTATGCATAATCAGTAATGGGTGGAGTTTAGGTGTCAGAGGTGACCAGCTCCACATCAGGATCAAACACTTTAAATCACTGTTCAGGGCATGAATTCATTGTGGTATAGCATCCGATGACCATACATGCGTTCATGTGTGGGTGTTTGCATTTATGCAGCGAGGAGAGGGTCGGTACTGGGCGAAGAACGTCCCTGTTAATTGCAGCTACTTAGGCAGATCAATCAGAGCTCTGCTCAGTATGCAGGTCCTGGTGCTACAGAGGGCCGAGGGTCACAGTGACTTTAAAGCCAAAACTTTCTGCATTTTAATGAGGCTATGTGAATTATAGCACAGTCCAGCCTATCCAGATGTACATGCAGGCACACAAACACACATACACACACACTTAGACCAGCACACATTCTCAGTTACATCACATATGCATTGTGAAATTACACATACTACACGTATAATCAGCTTTGAATATTTTTATTGCACGTTTGAATACAGTAACTGCACATGTAGTCATGTTTAATTACCACTATGTTTGATCATTCTGAGTCTTACTATGTTACCTTTAACTGGGAGAACTTTAGCCTGATTACATACTGAGCTACTATCAGTTGCTGTTTTTCAAGGTACCAGCTTGACTCAACTCTATTCTACTCGACTCTGCTCGCTTTAATTTTTAGGATTTGTTTTCCATTACAGATAGCACCCCCTCAATTTAGGGTGGCGTTCGCAGGGATGACCGTCGCTGATTGGTCAAACACACACAGCGCAGCTGCTTTGTGTGTCTGTGCCACTTCATTCATTAAACAAGGAAGTACTCTTGTATCGATTTAGGACCAGTTTAGGATGAGGGAAAGACATCTCTCTTTGTTAACGTTAAAAGTTAGGCTTTGTTGTCGGCTTCCTGACTCGTTTTAAAAAACACGAGAGGAAAAAGAGAGAGAACACCAACAAGCTGATAGAGAGAGAGAGAGAGAGAGAGAGAGAGAGAGAGAGAGAGAGAGAGAGAGAGAGAGAGAGAGAGAGAGAGAGAGAGAGAGAGAGAGAGAGAGAGAGAGAGAGAGAGAGAGAGCACAGTGGTGGCCGAGTGAGGAGAGAAAGCCCATGAATGAGAGAAATTAAATGTTATTTTCTAATTGTTTCGTGGTGGTTACACTCTAAAGCCGAAATAAATAACCATCAAACACTCAACAGATGATTCACCGTGGAGACAGACACTCCTAGTTTCAGTTTCATTTTCCTCCTCCGCACCTGTCCTTTTCATTCGTTCATTACATCCGACTAATGCAGCAGTAAATACAAAGAACAACAGGACGAATCTGTGTTGTTTTTTCCTCATGTGTGAATGCTGTGTTTCAAGCACAGCTGTAATTTCTTAGCTGGGGAGTGTGAGCAAGCGAGCGAGAGAGAGAGACAGCACGGCAGTGGTCGGGCGAGGAGAGAGCTGCGGTACAGAGGAGCAGTATGAGAGACCAATCGGCGGTCTGCAGTGTTTTCATGTCACCTTTTAATATCAGCTCAGCTTGCTTGGAACCTCGACGGAGGTGATATTAAAAAAAATTAGGTATGAGACACCGGGTACCAGGTAATATCCACAACTTTTGCTAGATGGAAAATCAAAAAAAGGCAAGTAGAGTCAAGCCGAGTTGTAACAGAAGGGTTCATGGAATGTGTATCTTGGTCTTTGGGAGTGTGAGCAGCAAATTTGCTGACCTGTTAACTGTTTAGAAAGGCCGAGGCTAAAATGGTGCATCAGAGGGTAGCTAGATTGCCACAGTACCTTAGATGGGAACAAAACTAGATCAGGATGTTTACTGGGAGAAGCAGCCTTGACAAGAGGGAAGAGTTCCAAGGTATAAAAGGTGTGAAGAGTTTTTCCATCTGTGTGCACACTACAAACTAACTTTGTGCTGTGTACCATGCACTGAGAATTAATAAAGTGTGACAATACTGTAAGAGATTTTTGTCTCGTTCCTCTTTGTCAGAGTGGAAATCTAAAATTGCCACAACAGCAGATGCCAATAAATTCTCGCACTCCTTCTCTCTCTCTCTCTCTCTGTTATTCTCTCTAAAACACACAAATTCACATATACACACGCGCCATATCCTTCTGAAGTAAAACTAATCAGTGTGGAGGACCCTTAAGTCCAGAACGGCAGTATTAGATTGTGGCAGTGGAGCTGTAGCTGTGACCTTCAGATGTAACTGAGACCAGACATACACCGGGGGTTTAAATGAACCACCAGAGCCTCTGCTCCAAACAACATAGACCCCTCCATACTGTTCATTCATCTCTTCAAACAACTACCCGGGCAGTAAAAACCATCAACCTTCCACTCTAAGTTAAGGCCAAAGTATTAAGAGAGGCCTTCAGGGCAGTTATGTCTCATGGGTCTATGCTGCACTGGACTGGAGTCCTGAGCGCAAAAACATGGCTCTGCACAGGAGGTTGAGACTTCCACCGGCCAAGCCAGTAAAAAACTGCAGACCCATCACCTCCAACATGCCTACTCTTCTCTCCCTGGTCCAACAGAGCCAAAATGTCTGTTCTTCTTTTTCAGCCCTCATGTATTATTCATGGGCAGACCTCTGGCCCCATCAGAGAGTCTTGTTAAATCTTCTGAGGGATTCCTTTCTTCCTCTTTCCACAACTCATTTTCTGCCCTCACAGAACATATAATATGGACACTGATTGAAAGAAATGTCCTTTTGGGAAGAACAACGCGCACCCTTCATCTTGGCTCCCTTATTCTTTTTTGGGTTTTTTTTACATTTCTTCAAGCCTATCTTAAAGCTTCCTGCAAATCCACTTTTGTGTTTAGGGCATTATGACTATAGTGGAAATACAGTAGATGATAAAAACCCACTGTTATGTAAAAGTGTTACTCTCAAAAAGGACAGATGCGTATTTGCAGTTTCAAGCTTTCTGTGTTACTTTGAAACCAGAGGAGCAGGTAGAGGTGTCAAGAAACAGCTAATAAATACCAGATGTGACAGATGATTGCTCAGCAGCATCTAATGATGTCTCAACATCATTTAAACACCTTCAGTTCCTTTGATATCCCACATCTTCTTTAAATATTGCTGTGTCCAGAAGGAAGAAAACATTTCTTTAATACCTGGCATAAAATTGTATCCTGATGTTTGTAGTTTAGTTTCAGTTGGCTGTTTTTTTTATGTCATGTCAACATTTTCTTTCTTTTCAACATATTGTTTTTGTTCTGAAACAGGTCCAGGGAGGCTTTGGATGCAGGGATGAAGGAGAGGGAGTGAAGGACCTGAAGCTTTGGAGGCCAGCCATCATCAACCACCTGTACTGGACTGCAGCTTCCGAGACGTTGACCATAAATGACAGCGAAACGCAATAGAGACTGTCATAATTTTGTGTTATTTACCAAATTTATGTGCGCTCTTTTAATTTCAGCTCAGTGTGTGAGAGTCTCTGCTACAGCCGCAGAGTTGAGCAGAGGTGTGTGGGCGTGTTTGTGCTTTAGAACGCAACCGCTATGAATCAATCAGAAAATAATGTTTTATTGATCTGATTCACCGGCTTTCTCGCGACCAGTGCTCCTTCTCTTCATTCACTCTCTAGCTCACTTGACCACAGCTGCTCTCTCTCTCTTTTTTTCTCTCGTCTGTTTTAAACTGAGTCGGGAAGTCGACGGAAAAGTCTAACTTAACTTTTAATGTTATCGAACAAAGAGAAATGTCCTCCCCTCGTCCTAGTGACGTCTCCGTCATGCCTCTGAATCTGGAACGCCTACATGCTATGTAAAAGCACGCACGGAGGCGGGGGAAGACGGAGGGGACGGACCAACTAATGTATAATTATTTATACATTGAATTAAAATGATCTATATCGGGATAGGTATTGTTATAATGATCTATATCAGGATATGAGATTTTGGTCGTATCGTCCAGCCCTAATTCAAAGTGATGCCCTGTATCATACTAGTGCTTTGGTTCAGTCTTTTCTTTTCACAGGATAATATAAAAACACATTTTTATGACAAGACATTTAAAAGTAATATTCTCCCAAAAAAACTAGAGGAGAGGGGTGACCCCATTAATTCATCCACCGAAACCAATTTTGAGTGAATCTGTATAAAAAGGTTCTTGCGCTTGATCTGTCCACTGCTTAAAAGCATGATTGTAACTTTTTGAGCTATTTGATAACAGCCAAAAAAGGCACACGGACAAGCGGACGAAATGGGGCAGAAACATAAACCCGAGCCATTCAGTTCATGGAAGTAAAGAATTTAGTGCCACTTGTTCCGCAATTGATCCCGGCGTCAGTGTGATTTATTACTTGTGCTCAAAAAGTCAAGGTGGATGTAGGCAAAGTCACAAAGAGCAAAGCAGTAGGACAGAGCTGCTATTGAATGAACCGTGGACCGATGCTGATGAGGAAATCATACAGAGCTTAATGACTTAGATTACTGAATGTTTGACTTCGACAAAATGACCCACACGGGCGTTAATTACTTGACTAAAATGAAGCAAAAGACAAATTCAGTCACTGTCAAACAAGTGGCGATTCTCTACATTTCTTCCCTTCCGTTTCATTCCTGTCACATCCATCTGACATGACGCTTCACCGTCATCACGGAGAAAGATCGCCTTAGACACACACACACACACCCTGATGTACATGAACAAACAAACGCATATACACACACACACACCGTCAATCGCATCACACAACTCAAAAAAATATGTGTGCGTTTCTCGATGGGTGCAATCGTCTGGAGGCGGTATTGGATCTGTGGTTAAGGGGATAAAAACAAATGAGTTTCCAAGGTCACTCTTTAAAGCGGCAGTGATAATTGAGCCCTCCCTGTAGATCTATCAAACACAACAATAAACAAATGCCAATGATATCCTAGGGCCGATTACAGCGACATCATCCTTCCCCTCTACGGGAGGCTTTGCTAAGAAATGCATGGTGAGGAAGAGGTGGGAAAGACAAAGAGGCCGTCACAGCGGGATGGAGAAAAGGCAGGTAGAGAAGCGGTTGGTGAAAACAAAAGTTGAGGGCATGAAAGAGATCATGGTGATTATTATTCTAAACAAATCATTCTCAAGGTTAAAACGCAGTGATTGCATTAGGGCTGTACCCTTTTTTTTAATCTTTTCATATAAATTATCTGGCAATCACAAAATCCATTGGCATGAGTCTCAGTGATGATTTCGACCACATTTACACAGTCAAATGCAACAGAGTCATGGGAACATATTTTCGAGCATTTAAAAATAGATAAAAGAAAACTGCTTCAAATAAAGATCTGAATTGCCAACATATAATGTCGGACTACCGTATGGATTTGTCGGAATAATGAGACAGGCAGCGCACATGTATTTGTTTAAATCAAGCTCTTACGGGCTTTTATAAAAATTCACTTTATTAATTAAAACCATGTAAATGAATAAACAGTTAATAATAGTTAATTCACGGCAATAACTGACATCTCTTTTCAACAGGAGAGGCCTGCTTTATTTCTCTTTAAACATAAAAACTAATAAATCTAAACAAGAATAAATTAGAATAAAAATAAAAACAGCAGGCTTGAATTTTTTAAATAAATTCACAACACTGTCCGTTTTGAAGTAATAATAACTTCTTATCTTCAACATGATAAGCTTATTTCTCTTTAAACATAAAACAAATAGCCTAAATCTTAAGTGTAAACGAATAAATTAAACACATGCAAATGTTATCCCTGTGCATTTCTGTAAGCTTCTATCTGTTTTATCCTGTTATTGTAATGCACACTGACAAAAAAACACTGCCCGACTTGAAGAGTTTCAGTCGACTGAGGGATCTCCGAGAGATGATTCGACTCATCGACTTTCAGGGGGGCGGCTGTGGACTGCGTTTAATATGTACTGGTTCAAAAATCACACGTCCTGCTACTGTTAAAACTCTTTGAACCACTCAACTACTAAAGGAAAGGTCAGTCATGAGGATTCATCCTCTGGTATCATAAATGGCTGTATGAAATTTCATGACAAGCTATCCGATAGTTCAGTCTGGACCAAAGTGGTGGAATGACTGACAGACCAAACAACCAATCAACAGACAGATATTGACATACCTTGAGGCACACTGCTTACACGGCTAATAAAAACTATTAAAAACACATGAGAGAGCTGTACTGTTTCCTTTTGAGTGACAGGTGGTGGCGTACTTTGGTTTCTGACATCTGGCACAGTGTCTTTTGTAATACTACCAATATGGGTTGGCAAAAAGCTTCTGTGCTGTCTAGAATAGGAGTGTCAGTACCTGTCACTAATGTTTTATTATATATCACATATTTCCTCTTGTTTAATTTAGACGTTTGTTTTCTTTATCCAAATGTGAACAGAGATAATAAATACCCATTTGCAATCAAACAACTGAAATGATCTTACTATAGATGGACATCATGCTGCTAGTTTTTCAGTGTGAGATGACGCAGTATGTGAGGAGAATGAACCTGGCAACACTGTCAAATCCCCCCAACACAACTGGCGCATTGTATTCCCCAGATACCAGAGCATTCTGAAATAACTACTTTGTTATGTTAGGAGAAAAGTGTCTGTGGGCTTTTATGTACATCTGTGTTTGTATTTATTTGTGCACTGTATGTGTGTGATTGCACGTCCATGAACAGTACATATGCACAACAGAGAAAGTATTATGAATGTCAGATATATGTCCTTACCAGGTATACGCACAGTACAGCACTTAAGAATCGACTCCCCTTCGCATTTAAGGTTATAATTGGACACTATTCTGATATTTGTAATTGACACTTAAATCAGTCTTGTCCTTTGAGTCCCGAGCTATCCACGATTGCTTCTCTTTTTTGATGACAAGCTCATTTCTTTTTGCACTAATTATAGAGTTTTCAATGTGATAAAAGTTTTCATTTGTATTCATGAATTTGCAGTATAACTTTATTCTGATGATGTATCACTTTCACATATGCTTACCACAAATGACTGCTCTTGGTTTCAGGAAATGCCAAATATATGCATCTTTTAAAAAATATTTTTGAGGTTCATGTGGTCATTAAATGCATGCATGATTTAAAAGTAGCCCATTAGTAACAGCAACTTACTGGCATTCATAAAACTAAATGGCATATAAACTTATGTTGCTGCACTTTTTTATAATGAATGCACTGAATAGTGCAGAGTCAGAGTTTTCCCTTTAAAACAATAAGCCTCAAGGCTCCCACATATCAAAGGATAGTACAGTACATAAAGGTCATCATAAAGTATAAAGTAAGCTAATTAACTACAAGTGGGAAAAATATACAAATTAATAACGACTATTAGAATCCATCTACATTCATTTGAAGGACTATTATGTGAGAATTTCAAAAAAGGATTTCATTTTTCTCATTGATGGGAACATTTTTTTGACACAACAGTTTGCTTAAATCGGCAGAAATTGTTAGAAAATAGGTTTGATTAATGGCAGAAAGACATTTTTACCAGACCACAGTGCTTGGAAAAGAACATCCACCATCTCTATACTTGGGCATCATTTTTGGATTCAATGGCTTCTACCCACACACTTCAGTTTTACTCTAAATCACCCACTCCAATATACAACTACTATTTTAGCGCATATTTCCTATAATGGCCTTCTAGTAGTTTACTAATGTTCGCTATCAGCGATTCCTCACTGAAACCCAACTGCAGCTGCTTTTTCAGGCATCTTTTCAGATGGACTGTGAAGAGGCTTTCTGAACAGAAATAAATAAGGCTAAGGCTGGATTTGGCGGCAGTGCTAAGGTGTTGATAGCACCAACATGGATGCAAAGCCATTTTTGTAAAATCCATATTTTGCAGTTGCACCCGTTCCAGGATGCTCCCCCGCCAAGGTGAGTGGAGTAGAGCAACTGAGTTAGTAATTATGTAGATTAGGTGGTGCGTGTGCAGTTTTTAATGCTTTTAATGCAAGGCATTGTACAAACATTTCCACATACTGAGACCATTTCTTATCACAAAAGCAGGCACACTTATGAAACTTTAATTTACAAAAACATGAAAGACCCCTCTATGTTGAATTGTGGATCTTTTATTTTGATAAAATCTTAGTGGATTTGAATGATTATCAGTCTGTTTAAAATGATACTTGATTATCATTTTAAACTTATCAAAGTCTGATTGGATGGTTTATTCTTAACTATAATGTTATCTATAAAAGTCTGTAGGATGTGTTATGTTCTTTCCTTTTTAGTTTTTTTAAATCCTTGTAGCTATCATACAGGAGGGAATAAGTGAGTTCCTTTTGTAGTCTCTAATTTGAAATATGTACTGTGGGTTACTCCACACAGGTCAAATGGTGTGAGATTTCTTTTATGTAAGCAAAACCATGATTAACAAACAATTAAAATAAAAAAACATTTCATTATACTACTGGCTAATGTGAATGTAGTCTGTCTTTTGTTTTTTGGGTTGGTTTTTTTTTTGTGTGTGTCATTATGTATAGACAGGAACTGCAGTTTCTCCAGAATTGTAAATCCAACTTAAAAAAGGGATATTATCTGCTCCTGAAGGCATATTTGATGAGTATATTTGTGCTTTGCAACTCTGCTGTCTGAAGATAAAATTTTCTTCACAGAGAAGTCAGCTTCTTCCGGCCCATTAGGAAACTGTCTGCTGCTTTTAAACCAGATGAGAGGAGTTGATTTGATTTGAGGCCGATCATACCGCTGAGCCTCTTCTCCAGTTTGTGCTGTCCTGTACCAGCATCACCATTGTGCCTTCAGTCACAAAATAAGGTGATCATATTGTATCATATTGTTATATATGATAGATCATATAGTATATGCATGTCAGTCTTCACATTTTAACAGTTAAATCTGATTTGCAACATTAAAACCTCAGAATCATAAAATCCTGCATACTCACACACACGCTGAAAGACTCTAGAGAAACCTCTGACTTTGAGCTGGATTGGGTGAAATTAATAAATACATGCAATGGCATAACAATTGAGTCCCACTTGGGAAATAAGCCGATGGACAGAATATAGTACGCTGTCAAACCCGAGACCTGTGAGGTGAAAGCTTTCTACATTAGCGCGATCATTCAACGCAGCTGACACATGAAGACAAATAACTCGAAATGCTACTCTGTACTGATCACGTAGCAGCCACGGTGCCTGAATGAAGCATGAGCAAACTGAATGTACGGTTTTGTTCTCTGGCCTTGAGGCAGGATTGCAAGTATGAACTGAGCTTGTAAAAGTCAATTCTTCACATGATGTACTTTTATATGGGCCATCACATAGATCAACTTCAATTAGAAATTCTATATGTAACGCTTGTTAACGTGAGTGTTAGCCTTACAGCTATCTATTGATGTCTTGATACATTTCAGAAGGCTAATTATCCATCTTTTCAGTTTACATGTCAGTGTGATGCAAACAGCTTCTGAAGCTACTAAATCCTCTAATCTTTCTCCATGATTTTCTAATTTCTAGTTTCCCCTCCCCCTTTTGTAATAATACTGAAGAGGCTGATTGTCACACCTTTTAGTGTAGAAGTGATTTTCCTACCCTGATTGTTAAGCCACGTGTTTGGCTTTCTCCTGCATGTGGTAATGAGCCAATCAGACAAGCTGAAAAAGGACAGTGGATGAACCCCAGATGAACATCTGGTGTCCCAGTTGCTCCCCTCTTTCATCTCATCCAGACTCCTCTGTCCCTTGCGGTATTGCTCGCTCGATGTCTGACCAAATACAGTGCATCTCTCTCTCTCTCAAAGTTTTTTTAAGTAGAGAACCTCACTTTGTTTTTTAGATTTTCTACTGATTACCTACCATCTCACTGAGGTTGTGAGGACAGCTATGATTTTTGAGATTTCCATGACAGAAGCATGTGGGAAATGCAGGATGTGGGAGGTAGATGGCTTCATGGTGGAGGGGAGAGAGGGAGGAAGGAACACGCAAGAGATGAGTAGTTTCAGGAGGATATAAGGAATGAGTCATCCAGGCACCAAGAACTGTCAAAACTTAACCATAACCTCTACTTTCAGTGCCTGTTCATCTGCATTTTCCCTCTTGCTGTCCACCCACTTTATTTTTTTCCCCCCCAGGAGCTCCATGCATTTGTTTTCTTTTAATTAGTTTGAGGGTCGCTGACAAAGACATTCTATTGTGTACCCATTCAAAGGTTCTTACAAACGCATGAACTGAAAAGTATGGGATGCAAAAAAAGATAGAGGCGCCCTGTATTCCACCGTTGTGTTCGCTGGCCCTTTGTCTTGCATTCACAGTTCGTTTTTTGGAGATTAGCGTTTGTTTTCTCTCTTTTTCCATCACTCCCTATAATCCCTCCCTCTGTCTTAGTCCTCTGCTCCATGCCTACTTTCTGGACAATATGCAATGCAAATGAAAGCCATATTCAGCATTATCTGCTCTGTCTTTTTCATTCTCAAACACCAAGACCAGAAGAAAGGAAAGACGGTGATGAGAATGAAACGGCAGTGAACACAACTGTAAATGATTTGGGGTAAGCAGCACATATGCAAGGTGACAGATTGACAAAGTTAGATTAGATAGGTAGACTGACAGCAAATGTCCATCTCAAATCCATATTGTTGGCATTGCTGGCAGGGTGATGCTGAAAAAAAAAGTATTCAAACAACTCTCGTGGGCTGGAAGGTGACTGGAGATGTGAGTTTCGATGACAGCTCCTTAAGAGGAGCTGATAGGGATGTTTGTGTCAGTCAAGCAAAGAAAACTGATTAAAGTGTATGAACAGGTTCATACACAAGCAGCTGTTCTCATGCATTTGGTCAAATTAACAAACAAAACATGCATACTCACATATACAGATGCAAAAAGAGGGATATTTACAGACACAGATCCCCATATGTTCAATGAAATGTGGTGTACACAGAGGGTAGAAACACATCACTGTAGATTAACAATCATGTAACATTATTAGACAACTTCAAAAACACTCAAAATAATGTATACCCACTCACATCAGCTCAATTTGGGCTTGCGGATGTGTTCTGCTCTCAATCTGTTCAAAGCAATCTTTGATCCCCCTTCCACATGTTACACTAAACTTCAAACAGGCCAGGTAGAATTAAGCCTTTAAGTTATCTTGGCAAAGTGGAAGTGGGCCAAGTTCTCTCCCATTATACAGCAGAGAGTGGAGATATTCACCCTGGCT
This sequence comes from Thunnus maccoyii, assembly GCF_910596095.1. Taxonomy (NCBI): domain Eukaryota; kingdom Metazoa; phylum Chordata; class Actinopteri; order Scombriformes; family Scombridae; genus Thunnus; species Thunnus maccoyii. Next base: position 22,174,742 of record NC_056547.1, read on the forward strand.
GATAGAGCCTGATCTCCTCTTCCATTAGCCGTTATTGGTCTTTCAGTCTAAAGCCATTCGAGAGAGATAACCAGGGCTCGAGCTTAAGGACCTCCCTTCGTTCCGGGGCCGATAAAAACAGGATCGGGGAGGATGTAAATTAATTTTGAGACGAAATTGGGACGAGAGTTGGGGGAAAAAAAAAAACCTGCTAATGTTACCTAGACCCGGAAAATCCTGTCAGATGCCTGTCACTAGTGGTATTGACTGTCAGAGTGATACATAATGGCAATGGCATCCCTTGGTGGGACATAGCAATTTTTTAATACCACAAATTTTTAATTTATAGCCGCAGCTGCAACAGGGAATTCAACCCAAGTCAATGAGGTAATCTTGCTAGTGTTAATTTTAACGTTACCAATTAACGTTACACTGTTTGATGTTGATGATAACGTTACTATTGTGTGCTTGCTTGCTAGCTAACAAGTCAGCAGCCAACGTTTGCATTTACGGTGACCTGATAACAATGTTAACATTAAGTAACGATAATTATGACAGCTCAAATCATGTTACTAATGTTAGAAACACCACTTACTTACTCCTCTTCATCCTCTGTGCAACATAAGGCTGCAGTGAGATCTCTCCAATGTATTTTCTCCTTGGCATCATGTTGCGCCTATCCCAATGACAAGTTCATCTTGTCCAGCTACTCCAACTTAGACACACCAACAAGCTAATTAACTCGGTAACATTAGTAATGTTCGTCTCTTGAAAAACATTGATGTTATGTCCCAATTTCAGTTAAGCTAGCCAGCAAGTAGCAAGCCAACAGGTGCTGAGGTTGGACCTGGAAACACCTGGTCCAGCTCAAGAGGAGTGAAAGACAGACAGGACGCTTTGGGACTCTGGAGACAGGAATTCTGAAGGCAACCTCAACCCTCTTTGATCTGTCTAACTGGCCAGAAGACACAGCTGAACTGGCAACATTTCGCAATGCTGAGCTCATCGAATTCATGGGGCATCTCCAATCCATCCTTGCAACATATGGGGACTTTACTTCTGTAGCGGCAGCTAAGAGAGAGTGGCTTGACATGAAAGTCCTCTTTCATCGTCACTACAGGCACCTTGAATCCCAGGTGCTGTAGCAGTGGTTACTTCAGGGTGCTGGTGGAAGGGAAGACCAGTTTGAACACATGAAGGTCATAGTGGAAGTAGTCATAGTAGTCTTGCTTGTCTAATAAGATGATTAGCTTCCTCCTGCACATCTCAGTTCATGGCCCTTCTGCACAGCAATTCAATGCAGAGAAAGATGTCAAGTGGTAGAGTAGTGGCTGCAGGACCAGATGATCCCAGTTCCAAGACTAATTAGGCCTGGACCCACCCCATTGCTAGTTCAGCAGCAGCTTGTCAAGCTCCATTGAAATGTTTTATCAGGATCTATTTTATGCATTATACTTACTACAGTTAAAGGTTTTCTGCTCCTTGAAAGCAGTTTTTATTTTATCCGTTTTCCTCGCTTTGCGAGAGCCCTTTGTTTGTGGTGTGACTGATTTTCCTCTAGTCTCTAATCTTTTCAGATTAATTTACATAAAAAGGTTGATGATTGATCATCTAATCATCTGTATTATGTTTTATTTATGTTAAATGATGTTTATGATTTTAACTAATGATACTGTAGAAAAAAAAAGATTTTAATTCCGGGATTGTCCACATTAATTTCAGGACGGCTTAGATGGTATTTCGGGACAGTTCCGGGAGGATGATGATAAAAGTTAGTTAAGAGCCATGCACTCATATTGTCTTTTATGGTTATATACTTTATTCAGCTTTAAAAGGTATCCATCTATTTCATGCGTTTCTGCTTAATTTTTAAATTTTTTTTTATCATCCTACCCAATGTTGAGAGAAAGGAGATTGCCGGTAAATATTAAAGTCATCAATCAAGTAAAGTGAGAAAAGAAAAGACAGGAAAACACCTCGAGCTACAAGAGAAGAGAAAAGCTATTTTTTACACATCACCCATGACCGTGACCGATTTGTCGTAAAAACCACCATCCAATTAAGAGAGGTCTCTCCATCTGCTTCTTCCTGAGTCAGCGCTGACCTTTCACCCCACCACCCCCCATCTTAGCCATGATATATCAACTGCCTCTGCTCACTGCAGGTGTGTGTTACAATACAGATGATGGAGAGCACCCATTACATACCAGAGTTAGTATGAACAAAACAGAATACACGGAAATTTAAACGTATATATTATACAAATGTGTCCGTGTGAGTGTGTGTATTTGTGTGTCATCCCACGTAGCAGAGCCACAGTTAGTCATACCTGAATGTAATTATTCTGAAGAGTTCAGAACTCTGTGTGAATATTTAAATTTGTTATAGCTAAACTTTAAAATATTTACTTCCCTGTCTTTTAGATTATGAGCACTGATATGTGGAACAAAAACAGAATTATACAAAAGCCTTAAAAAGTTATTGTCCATGTATAATATTATAGTGTGAATCAGACTCTAGCAGAATTGATTTTGCTGTTAAATATAGCTTTGTATGAATAACAGTAATGCATGCACAGAATTCAGATGCAAAACTTAGACCATGAGCCCCCAATCCCATCAGTAACATTTTCTGGGACATGTCATTTGCTTGTTTACATAATCCGCCTTCATCAATCCCATGACAAAAAAACAACAACTTTCAGTTGGAGAAAAATTATTGCAATTGCAGTTCATCTGAGGACAGTTAATTTCCAACCTTGCAGTGATTTAAAGTAAAAAATAGTGCCAAGTCAGTATTATTCAAAGATGAATGACCCACTCAGAGACACAAATCACTTGACCACACATCAGTGTTACCATTCTGAAGAGGTAAACATAAGTTAATGCAGTCAAAAACAAAAATAACATGAGATGATGAAATACATTTAGATGTGATATCTTGTCATGCCCTACTCATCAACAGTTTTTTTCACAAACTACAAAAACAAGAAAAACACCCCATTGATCTTTCCTAATTAATGTATGTTGCTGGAAGACAAATGCTACTTATGTGTTAAGCAGTTGGACATTTGAAAAACAATTCTTAGTGTCCCTAACTATAATTGATTCTGTTTTAAACCACTGGTAAGAAGTGAAAACTGTATAATTCGAGAGAGCAAACTCTGAATCCCTTTGGCTATTTTTATTCTGGGTTTGTTTCAGGCTTATAATAAGGCTTATCTTCCACTGGTTTAGTTTGCTGCTGATGATAATGCTGCTGCTGATGACATAGATGATGAGGATGATGATGATGATAATTGTAGTGTGTGTCCATGTGTGTATGTGCACTGTATATGTGAACGTGTCTATGTGCGCTGCATGTCCCTACTTTTAGCCAATCTCAGAGAGAAACATAATGCTTTTCTTCTGCTGTCACAGACAAAGTTACACCCTACTCTAGGATATATATATATAATATCTGTGTCCATGGAGGACATTGCAGTGGTTGCAGTATATGGACAGACGCATCATCCCCATCCTCATTCCCTCACTGTGTGGATTAATGAAGCCTTAAAAGCCCATGTCATTAAGCTGGGTGGTCACTGACTAGACTGCAAAACCCTGGAGACTCTTCCAGAACAATATACTGAAAGGCAATATATAGACATACAGCAGAGAGTGCTATTCTGTTCTTGTCTATGATCTGTCACATTCAAAAGCTCTGTCAATTCAGAAGAGATGTCTGTCAATCCAGGTGGAAATTTGGAAACAAAATGATATCAAGCTTTCCCTGTTCACCCATGAATTCCACCTCCATCATCGTGCTGATACAATGACACTCAAAAATGAGTAAACATGCCTACATTTCACAACAATTACAATTGAGTCATTAGAGTGGAAATGCATGAATCATTCCTTTGACATATAAAGTATGCGCACGTACAATCACATGAACATTAGCGTGCACACACACAAACACACAAAGACACACATTCAGACAGACACTCTCTGTGGAGGTTCTAACTAGGTTAAATGACTAGTATTAATCACCTTTCTCTGTCCCTGTGGTGATTATGAACACATTAATCAGCAGCGTGTCTGCCAGTTTGATGTGAGAATGCCAGGCGGAGCGAGGCATGGAGGAGAATGAGTGGAGTGAGAGGTGCACAACAGGAGGAAAAACCCTGGAGGGGTTTAGAGTTGGGTTTTTACTTTCTGTAACATCAAAACAAAGTTCATGCCACTGTGTGAAAATAGCACTGAATGTGAGAAGTATAGTAAGAGCAGCTGTTCAAATATAGACAGGAGCTGCTTCATTATTCCAAACAACCCACACCAACCTTTTGTGGCCCTAAGCAACATTTGTGTTTGAACGCTCACGCATCAAGATGCTGCCTACCATCTTCCGCCCAACAGAAAATACCCAGACGTGTAGTACATCTCCTCCTCAGGAAGGCAGAGGGGTTTCTGGTGTGTGTGTACATCATAAAATACAACTTCCCTTGATCAGAACTTGCCAACTAGAGGTGCAAAATGCAAATAGCAGACACTCTAATGAATAAATAAATCACCTACTTTTCAAAGAAGATCCTTGTCTCCATAAAACTCAACTGAATAGAAATTTGCCTGGATAAGAATGTCCTCAGAAGGATAAAGAGCAAATGCCTAAATTTCGTCTGGCTAACATTATCCAGACACCTTAGGCAGCCAAAAACCACAATGTCCATAGCAGATGGTGGTGAAATTATGCTGTTAAGTTGTATTTTATGATGCAAAGTGATATTTAGATAAATTCTACCACAACCACATAGAGAAATAAAACATTTTTTGAGCAACAACACAGAGGTTAAGTCACATTTTGGAACAGCGCTGCAAAGAGGCTCAAAAAACGCTATTGATTTCTGAATGAATGGATTTTTGGTGTTATTTTTGGCATTAAAGAAATATTTTTTGGCCTGGCATGCGTGTGTGTGTGTGTAAATGTGTGTGTTGTCAATCTGGCAGTGAATGTACAGTACAGGCTGTTTGTCAGTTAATAAATGCTGCAGCTCCTCAAGACAAAGAAAATACTCAACTATTAAAGGGGGTTAGCCCCGAAGTTAGCAACAACGCGTTAACTTAACTTGACCAGGCTCACTTAAGGTGGACTGACTTTTAAGGTGGACCAGCAGTTCTCATTTTAGTGTCGATCTCAGCCGCTCTTTAACAGAGAACAGAGATGAATGTCTTGAGCTTTTTAGTCATCACAGCACTCATCTGCTAAACAAACAGATTTTGTTCGTCTATCTTAATATAGCCAACCATTGAAAGTGCATAGTAATTAATATTCATTTCAACTCCAAAATTCAAAATCATAAGGCATCATAAGGACAATGACAGCAGTAACATCAGTTAATCCGAGCAAGAGTAGCCTAATGGCAGCACAGTGGCGACACTGTCATTAATTTCTCTCTAATTAATATTGGAGCCCCAAGTAGGAAGCACTTAAGAGGAATCAAATAGGTTGTGGGGATGGATGTGTGGATGGAGTGGCTTTGACAGAAAGTAAATCAGTATTCAGTGTATAATTCGGCAAATAAAAAAATAAAAAATTCACTCCTTTGGAATTAGAGGACATATAGTAATGTATAGCAGCATGATAACTAACAGACATTTCTGCTGTAATTCATCTATCAGCTTACACTGCGAGTAATGCATCAGTCATGCAGAGAATACTCTCTGCACTATGCATCAAGTATCTTTATTAGCATTTATAGCTCAACAGTATGTGGCAAACGAACCAACAGATTTCTACACAGACCGTACTTGTCTACTGGCATGTGACTGCTGACAGCTGAGAGTCAAATGGAAGGCAAAGGCGAAATAAGTCAATACTGTCAATACTGGTCAAGAACCAGTATTGTTATTCCTCCTTCGAGCTCTTATCTTCTGACTTTGAGTAGTGTAGTTGGCAAGCGGAGGGCAATTTGTGTGGAGGAATGACAGCATGGGCCGAAGAAAATGGTTGTTGATTTAGATTTTCTTTGATTCATTAGTTTTGTATATGAAGACACAGGTATGGTGTCTCCTCGACAGGGTAGAAGACTGTTAGAATTGTACAGTAGAGCATCTACACAAACTTCCAAGAGATATCCATGAAAACATCTACAAAGTACAGCTTGTACTTGAGCTCCCCTTTATCAAGACTACATTAAGGTAAAAGATATATTTCATGCATGTGATGTATCTAGACATATCAGGGCATCAAAGACCAAGTATGTCTCAGCCTTTCCAGGGTGAATGTGATTATAGTAGCTGTGACAGAGACCGTGTGTTAGCTGTCAATCAGCATCCGTCTTTCTCTGACAGACAGAGAGCCTGCAGTCACACAGGGTAAAGTACCGTATGTTGCTATCCTGAGTATGAGGGATAAGACCCTGAGGTAGAGTCATGCATGGCTCAGCTGTCCTGGAAAGTCATCAGAGGATAATTAAAGCTCAAGCATGGGACTTTTGTCTCCCCCTTCTGGCAGTGAGAGTAATTACAAAAACACTGTCAACAAATGCTTTCGTCTTCGGCTCCGCCATAGCCTACTCTGTCACTACCGTTGCGGCTGTAAAATGTATAAATTGTAACAATGGATAAATTGTTTTGAGAGTCACACAACCGCGACAAAATGACTCATTTCACTCTCAGAATTTGATCCATTCGGTCAGATAACATTTGAAAAGTCTGGAAGAGCCACACGATTCAATTATTTTTATCCCCATTCAAGTTATCAGAGGGCTAACTGGAAGTCAGCCGCTCTGCCCTTGAAACATGCAGAAGTGGGAGCTGAGGGTGTCCGAGCACCTGCCCCTTTGCCCCTTGATGTCCAAAGTGCCCTTTTGTTAAGGCGGATTGTATGTTTAGCTTTACACAGACTGTCCATCACTTTACAGCTGTTACTGACTCAGACTGGTTTCTTACCACAGTTTCTGTTGTAGCTTCTAGAAGCGCTTGTTTTGTTTTCTGTTTGAATATTGTATAATCATATGAGACATGGAGACAGCTGTTACCAACAAACCACCACCCACTCCTGCTATGTTGGTGTTAAAACACACAAACCCTCTTTGCTGAAGTGCAGACTGGAGCCGCTTTCATGAGACAGAACAATAAATCAGTTCAAAATTGATATACGGCATTAACTGACATGAACAGCATCAAATAATAATCTGTTACACAAAAGACAACAAAGTACGTAGCTAGCAAAAACTTTCCAGTGAAGCTAAAGTTTTTATAAATTGACAGTGTTGTTTTAACCATCCAGTTTACCTGCTGCTGCTGCTGCTTTACCTGACAGTAATGTTAATGTAGCTTGATAGTTTGGATAGCTTGACTGCCGATGCATTCACACTGTGTGATGTTTGTCCACAATTACTGTAATTAACACCATACAAGGTAAAGTTCTGCTTCATGCTCACTCAGATTTTACATTTTCAGAGTGAGTGAAGGAATTAGAGAGAGAGTGGAGACAGAAGCGGGGAAGAATTGCAGGATGTAATGGTGTTCAAGATTTAAAGAAAAGCTTTGAGGAGGAAAGAGAAACAGACAGAAGCAGCCCAGGTGTCAGGTGGTGGAGAGACGTGAACAAATTCAAAGCAAGAAAATTGGTGAGGAACTTATAACTGTATCTAGATGAATTACTGTTCTTGTAAATGTTTTAAAGTCACAATCTGTTATCCAAATATAAACTAAAGGGCACCCTGATAACAAAAGTCAAAGCACAAGATTGAAACCTGCTATAAAAGGATTTACAGATCTTTTAATACAGGTACTAACACTATACAACTCTTTTTTGCTGTTAGAAGCTGTTAAAAGGTCGTTGACCTCAGTAACTGTACCTTAAAGAAATAGGTGAGATGCCAGCAAAAAAAAAAACTAAACAACTGGAAATGATACATCCCAGCTCAGTGGATGTTTCTTATTGTTTTGAACCCTGAAGATGTACACTAAAAGTAGAAGTAGCAGAAAAGTATATATCACAATTCATTTTGCTCTCATTTTGGTTGGAAAAAATGTACATTCAAGAATCCTACAAACTTGAGTCTTTATTCAGTGACAAATCCATTTTAGAACAATTAAAAATACAACATCCAATAAGATATTCAGCCAAAACATGTTCTGAAATATAGCAAATTTATAACTAGATTTCCACTGTGTTGCTTGGAGCTGTAAAATATAGATCTCAAAATGTTTTATTACTTTTGCAGAAACAAAGATCTAAATTAAAATAAATTATGAAATGGCAGCCATGGTTTCTTTAAAGATAAGATTTTATAGCTGTGCAGTTTTGTCTGTCTCTTGCACTACTTTTGAACTCTGTCTCTCCATTATTTTTAGCCATATTTTATAGACTTTAAAGATTTTCCCATTTCCATTCCAGTTGTTGCATGCCGTTACCCCAGTCCTCACAGTTTATCATCTATACTGTGGCCATTATGGTCATCAGCTCTCGGTGTGCCTCGTCCAGCCTGCGGAGAATGCTGCCTTTAGCTGCTGAGTGATCTTTAATAGGTGCAGAACATACACACACAAAATAGAGAGCGAATCACAGTCCCCCTCCAATATCATTTGGGTGGGGACAATGATATAGTACGATGTGGTTTGTTGTAAGATTCTATGTTACATTCTGTTGAATTCTGTCCTTTTTAACTTTGAGCACCTGCCCCTCTAATGGTCTCTGCACGGCGTTGCTCTGCCCATAGAGCATGCCCAGTATGCATTCATCTGGCCAGCACAGGAATGTCACCACCAACACCAGATTTACCTGGCAGTGATAAACTTAATCCGCATTGTGTGAACTCGTTTGGCAAGGACTTGAATGTAAAGACATTAATTTATGTGTAAAAGTTCCACACTGCAGGTTTAACAGAGACCAAGGTGTTCATAATTTGCCCCTGACAGTTTCCTCCACTTGAAATACATGACAAATATCTCAGTTCGGTGGACAAAATGTCTAGAAGGATGTATGACACATTAATATCATGTATTGTTTCTTCCATTTGACAGGGTTACCTCTATTTATGCTGTTGTAATGATAGTCCCTCAAATTGAAGGTCCTCCCACCTGTGTTGCAGATATTTCAGAGCACAAGTCAAAAACAAAACCGTGGGGGATCTGAGTCTTTATGCCAGAATAAATCTGTGAAGTAAATGTTTACGGGTAACAATTTTAACTTCAATTATTTACTGTTGCTGGTAAATTAAGTCAAGTTCTATCCCTGCAAGACCTCTGGAAGGTACCGAAGTTACTGCCTTAAAAGAACATGTTCCCTGCCTGCAAAAATAATGGATTTCATCCGGTAGTAGGATATGAGCACTTTCTTTGAGGCCACAGTATATTTCTACTGGTTAGCTTTTAAGTTTAATTTTTTATTCATATTGTGTGGCTGCAAAACAAGAAAAAGGGTTTGTCTGTAAACAATGTTTGTGGCAGTACTGCCCTGCCTAAACAAAGTCTGAAATGTCTAAATGATATACAGTATCTAAAAAGTAATACCTCATACAGATTACTAGCTACCATTGACAGACACTGTATGTCAACAGTAGGAGTTGACTTCAGGTTAAATACAAATCTGATGATGTTTTTCTGCCAGCTGATTTTTTAGAGATTTTGAAGACCTCATTTATTAATAATTATGTGTTATATCATAACTGATATTGCAAATACAGTGGGTGTGTAACTATAGGAAGCACTGTATACTGCATATGAACTGGAGTTGAGTGAGACAGTGGAAACAGACTGGGGCGTTGAACAACATTATATAAGATGTGTGCATGTAAGAAGACGTTTCTCTCTTTCTTCCTCCTTGCTTTCTTTGCTCATAAAGAAAACTCAATCACAACAAACAATCCCACTGGAATCAATTAGCTACAGTTAAATAAATGGTGTGACTTTAATGCCCTGCCAAAGAGCACCCAAATATCTTCCCACTGAAAATATATCTCCTGTGCGTGTAGGGGTGTGTGTGAGTGTGTGTGTGTGTGTGTGTGTCTGTGTGTGACTGTATGTTCACACTCTTGGGATCTGACATGGAGCTCCCTGAGCAGCAGTGTGTGCTTGATAATTAGCCTCAAATTCAGCACTTCTGTGAACACATGCCTAGCTGGCAGAGGGAAGGCTGCCTCAGGGAAGGGTGAATGTTATGAGTGACTATCATCTACTACACGTATCTACTGACAAACAATAGTGCTTAAGTGAAATCTCTTCTTTTTAATCAGTCTTGCTCCTTTAGGTTTAGGGTTTAGATAACCAGTGCATGGATTTGCAGTGTAAACACACAGGACAGCGAGCTACGAGGAGCACGTGCTTTATTCCAACAAGCGTGCATGCCAGCATTTACAAGCAACATACATGCCTGTGTTTTGACCAACTACTGTGTATACTGTATAATAGTTAACCTGGTGGGTTCACACATTTTTTGTGACGAAACAACAGTGAATGAAGTGGAGATCAGGCAAAATTGCATCCTGGATACTGTTTTCTATATTTGTTACATCACAAATGCAATAATAAAGACTAGCTGGGTCTTGTTTGATTTACTTCATTTCACATATGTACACTGCCTACAGGAAGTAAGATTTTAAAAAAGGCAGAATAAAAAATGACCTCAGTCTGGAGTCAGTAACCCCTGAGGGTCATGGACTAAGAAAAAGGGATAATCAAATTATTATGCCTGTGTTCTTCATTTCTAAACTTCTTTCTTGTTTCATAAAGAATAATTTCCTGCCTCTTGGCCAGCTCAAAACATGAATCAAATGAAGCCACTGGACTATCATGCATTAGCTGCTCTGCGTAGGCAGCTTGTAACAGAAAAGAGGCAATAGGGTTTTAAGGAGCCATGAGCCAAAAATCGATGAGAATGCAGTGTGCTTGAGAAAGCCGTACTCGTGCCTTAGATGAAAGTTTAACACATGCAAACGAGAGAGGCTTCATGGAGTATGGTTCCCGGGTGTTGAGGTTAAAAGCAAGTTATCATTCACTGCCCTTTGGTGCTGCCAAAATAGAGAGTTGCCAAGTGTAGCTAAACGCTAAGTATACACTAAGTTGGTTTAACTTAACTGTATTTCCTTTAAATGACAGTACTTGTTGACAGTAAATGTCTGATTGTACAGCTATTTCTTCTATACAATATTAAGGGAGAAATCAATAAAATAGATACAGTATTTCAAGTCAAATTTAGTTTAAGGCATCCTGTGGAGTTTTTAACCACTAGTTGCGCCGTGGAGCGATGCTTTTACGAGAGAGGCCCTGTTATCTTTGTATTGTGCACAAGCATGAGGACGGACATGTGTGTGTGAAATCATGCAGGTGGTGTGATACACATTACTGTCACCAGTCAAATATTGGCACTGGTACTGTGCAAAGAAACATAGTAATGCACCAGTAATCGCAAGGCAGTACTAGACTGCAAGCTAGCAAACATGGATGTAAACAATGCACAGTTTAAAATATCTAAAAAAAATGTCTTTACAAATGTTTTATGAGAAATGAAATGAATTCAACATGTTTGTCAGGTTTCAAGGATACATACGATGCATTTTGGTGAGTAACTCTGAATGAAAACATAACTTTGTTCAGAAAAACATGAAAACTTCACAGGGCATCTTAAAGTCACCACTTGCAGTTAAGGTGAAATAAAGCATACTGCATATTCAGTATATTGTAGTGATAAATGTAACACTGTAGTTTTTTTATTTGCTAAGTTCTCACATAGCTCTCCGGCTATAATGATCATATTTCCACATGGGAATATAACAAGTTCATCGTTTATCCAGTTTAATTCTGACAAGGAACATCAATTGCTTGGCTCTGGCTAGTAATGTACATTTGGTAGTTATATTCTAATGTATTTACCCCACAAGACCTGGGCAAATTGTTAAAACATTAATAATTTACAGACTTTGTTTGATTCTGCTTGTAGTACACAATGAGACTGCAGTCAGGGACTAACTTGGGTAAAATGGTAATGCAAAAGTTTACTAAACCAACTTTCAGTTATATTCTTGTAATTGTCGAATTCTAAATTGGTGTTATATGTTATCTATCTGACTGTGTAAAATAAGAAATGAAATGGAGCTGCACAAACACTATTTGACCTTGGTCTGATCTGAATATCCTGTACCTATTAATTCACTTCCTCTCTATCCAGTCTCCTTGCTTTTTTACTAATGTTTTGCTTTTAAAGCACTCAAAATGGTTTTTTACTGAAGTCTCTCTGTTTGAGCCGTCCTGCTGTTTCTGTGGCCCTTCATCCCCCACATCTCTTGCTCAGCCTTGTTCCATGTCCTCCCCTCACCCCTTCTGTACTGGGTGCCAGTGTTTGCTGTCCTCTGTCTGTACTCCTCTGCTGTTTCCCTCCTCTCTCCTTGCACCTTTGATGTCAGGACCACAACTAAAGCCTGAGATAATCTGCTATGGGGCTTTCTGAGCCAGGCCTACCAGGCCAAGGGGTTGGAATCAAGAACATGGCTCAGGGGCCAAAGGAAGAAAAGATGGAAGAGAGAAGAACACTGCAAAATGTTAATGTACAATTATCTTTAAATGTCTTATATTTAGACTTAAAAATATATATTTTTTTTAAATAAAAAGAAATACATGCTAGTGGGTTGAACATAATTCCATTGCAGTTTTAGTAACTGATAATTGGACATGAATTTACAATATCAATATAACTAACTGCCCTCAGAAAGCTACAATTATCTGACATCAATGGTAGAAATTTCTTCATTTAAGTAAATTATGTTTTAAAACAAGATAAAAAAAATACAGGATATAAGGGAGACTACAGCCCAGAGACTTTGGAGTGTATATTGTGGTATAACTATGCTTGACTATTGTAGAACCCGAAATTTTTAAAAGTATTAAAAGTATTCATGAGGGAATAAATACAGTAGAATTGCTTAGTTGGCCAATTAAAGATGCTAGAGGTAGAGTGTGCTTTCAGGGGAAGCGTTGTTATGAAGGATGGTGAAAGTATGAAAAACCATGATGAGAATGGTAAACGCTGTAATGAACTAGGTAAGAAAATAAATTAAGGAGAGAAAGTCCAAAGAAAGACTGTGTCAGTGCACTGCATGAAAAAAAAAAAAGGGAGGATGCTAGAGAGGAACTAAATGTATTAGCTTTGGTGTAGCCTATAACCAACACTCCCATTCCATCCCCATAGCTTTCCACACCAAGAGAAGGAAAGGCAGAATAATCCCTCATTAACACCATTTATCTGCCTTGCTCTGATGGTGCTATTTATAGCACGTTATAGCAGTAAAAAAAATGCCTTTTCTTCACCTCCGATACAAAACATAAAAATACCCTTCAAAGTTAAATCTCTACTAACGGGATCAAGTGTGTAAGCGAAGGCGACTCGAACAAAAAAAAAGGGACGAAAAAGAGAAAGAAGGAACACGGCTGTCTGAGTCAAGGGTTATCCAGAAACATATTGTTCAAATAATATACTACTTTTGCTGCGTTATCAGAGAAGGCACATTTAAGTTTGGACCTAATTCTAATTTACAATGCAAAGAGAATTCATTCCATATAAAAAGGAATCAAAGTTTCTTCTCAAAGGTAATTACCCTACAGCTAATTGCACTGACATTATTGGGGCTAATTATAAATACAATGGATGTAACACAAGAACACCAACACCAATTTATGCTGACCCAGTAATTTCACAACCACACACACACACACACACACAAAAAAAAATCAGCCAATAATATTTCACAGAGATATCCCTGCCCTACATGCAATACATTGTGTTTCTGTTGAAGCTAATAAGGCCGTTTCATGATCGAGGTTTGCTTATTTAGCAGTGAATTCTTTCTTTCTTTCTTTTTTAAGTGCTGAGATAGAATGCTGTAAACGTAAAACTAAAGATCATGAAAAGATGCGATGAGATATGGAAAAAAAAATCTTGAGAAGAACAGCACAAGATGAAAGACATGTTTAATTTGCGTAAATATCCTCCTTGATACTCACACGTCCACGTTAAATCGCTTTCTTGGATTCATATGTTTAGACGGAGAAGAAAAGAAAGAACGATGTGCTGAGAGTCATACGGTTCCAACAGCTGACGCCACACTACTGTCAAGTCAAACATACAGTTCATGCTACCGGCGTGCCCACATACAAAGCAATTGATCAAACAAAGCACTCCATTATGCGGTATCCTAGACCCAGGGGACATCAGCGACAGCAATTAACATGACAGAGCAGTGTGAGCAAACAGAGGAGGGAGACGACTCCACTGGTCATCGCTTTGACCCAGGCCTGTAGACACGACCACGCTACCTCCTCTACCGTACTGACCGAGTAAACAACATAATAGAATTTCTGTTTCTGTTTAAGGTATGCATATGTACGAGACAGCAACAGCTCTGTGTGTTTACAAATGTATTTTTCTATTGAGCTACAACATAGCTTCAAAAGCTGGCCCTCTGTCAAAGGATCATCTTCATCCCTGATCCATATCATCCATGCAAACAGCACACTAATTAGCCATGCTAGGACAAATCACACTGTTTTTTCCTGGTTCACTGGCCACAGCACCTTCCCTAATCCTCCGTTATCACACAGTTGGGGAGGATAGTGAAGCTAATAACACCGTGATATTAGCAACACTGATCTGCAAGTGATAGAGCCAGGCAGCGCTAGCCATTAATTCTGTCTGCATGTGCCCCAGACCAGACTAATCCCCTATTTTAATTATTTTTCCTCTACAACCCCCCCCTCCCGCCCGCCCGCCCACCCCTCTTGTCAATGTTCTCTAATCAGACCATCTAATTAAAAAACAGGAAGGGTGGCATGCAGGCAGGCACGGTGTTGAAAAAGACAGAAGGGTGCAGATTCAGGTAGTATATGAGGTGCATATGTTGGCAGAAGGTTAAACCTGATAGCCTAAACTACAAGCCACGCTGGAATGAACTGCGGGTTTGGTGTTAGGTGTGTCTTTGTGTGTGTGTGTGTGTCCGACGCTCATTTTTCATTTCAGAATTCAAATGCCAATACCTTGTAACTCCATGATATTAACAGTAGAATAACCATAGAATTTTAGATCACTACGAATGAAAAAAAAAACAGAAATTTGTCAAAAGAGCACTTTGGTGCACTTACAAAGTCCTGTCAGCCTAGATTTATCATGTTAAAGCTTTGTCAAGATAAAAGTTTTGTTTTGCTTGTCTCTCTGTCTTTGCTTCTGTCTCATTCTGACGGTGGTGAAAGTGGGATTAAGAAAGATTGCAGTGCTGTGGGATCAATATGATGCTGACACCTCTCTGGCACTCTCCAAAAAATCTCTACCAAGCAAAAACCCACTTACAGAGGGGGGGTCTAATGGATCACATAACCACTATATCACTTTATCTTTGACTTAACCTGAGAAGCAACTGTCTTATCTGCAATGAGTGTTTCGTTATTCAGAAAACAAACAAACAAAAAAAACTGTAAGATGTGGCTGAAAGCTCCAGATAAGCTAAATAAGAGAAGATTATTTTTGTCAAAATTATTCTGACAAAAAAAAAGATACATTAAAAAATGTTGCATACAGAGCATACAAGTACATACATATAATGAAATAAGTTAGTACAATTTAGGCGGGTTATTATGATTTTTACAGCTTTTTTCATGAAAAATAAAATAACCTGACATGTATTTTGTAATTACAAAGTAATATATGTGAGAAAATTACCATCAATTCATTAACCTGAGCAATTATTACAATATTACAGAGCCCTGAAAAATGATGAGGTTTTTTTTTTATCTTGTGTGTAAAAGATAAATGGTTCACATAATATATTAACTTGCACACACAAGATTAAAATAAATAAATAAATCTTTTCAAACTTTTGTTCCACACAACCTACACAGTTATTAACATTGTGTGTTTCTGCAACTCTCTAAACTAGGGTGAGAGAGTTTTAAATCCAGATACTGACTCTATAGATTCGGCAGTGCAGCTAAGGCTTTTTATGGTGAGGGCCGGCATTGCCTGTCACCCTTTGCCTCCCCACATTTATTGATGCAGTTGAGAAGAGTTTTTATGGAGGCGCACTGCCGTGTGGCCTGTAGTTGTTGGTCAAGGCACGTTCACCAGAGTTCATAAAGGTTCCTCTGTAAATATATTCAGGTTGGCCTAATGTCACCTCATACAAAAAAAAAAAAAAAAGCAGCCTCTGTCTGATGAATGGGAGGGGAACAGGTATTTCACTGCCACACTTCACACACACATTCACAATCTGTCCTTCTGTCCCAAATAAGATTAAGATATATTACACTCCGAACCAGCGAGCACGTCCTTGCTTTATTTCACCTTGCAGATTTTCCTTCTTCTCCTCTCCTGATCCGTCTTTATTCCTTCATTACTAGCTACAAATGTAAGCTTTCTATGCTTGTCCGGTGTTATTTTATTGATGATCATGTGTTTCGAAAGGTGTAGAGGAGGTCCCCCGATGTGTGAGTTATGTGTTCTCAATAAGGTGAGAATGACTCAGCCCCCATGTTTGCTGTATCAATCTTCTATGTTCCCAGAATGAGTCAGCTATTAAGATTTAAGGCACGTGTTTGACATCTGATTCAAGAGAGGGTTATATCTCACGACAACTTCCTCTTAAGTTGTTCAGTTTTAAAATCAGTTATGCAATGTTTTCATAGTCTAATGAATGTGTCTTTGCATTTTTCCTGATCTATGTTGAGCTGACGTCAACAAAATGCACTTATTTTTGAGGGGAGGCTGCTGGGGGAAGTGTCGAGTTTCACTCATGTTAGCTTAACATCACTTGGGGAAAAGTTGAACACCTGACATGGCTCTTGCTGTTCTGACGGCATTAGTGCAGTGGAAATGGACGTGCTGAATTTATCAAGACAACAGGGCAACATGAAGGAGGTTTTGAGCTTGCAATAACTGGAGAACAAGGGAAAAAAGGCCTGTCTCTACCTTAAGCCTGTACCAAATAGAGGCCTGGTTCTCTCTGCCACTGAGGTAAACAAAGGCTCAGGCCACGATTTGAGAATTTCTGTTAGACTCTTTTGTTCTGCCAGGTTTGAGTTGATTCTACTAATTTCCGATGCAGTTTCACTTGTTTTAGAGACGTAGTAGATACAAGCGACACTGCCTCGCGAACGGCAGATCACTCCACTATCATCGACACAATGGCGCTTGATTTGACAAAAGCAAGCTGATTTGCATTGGAAAGAAGGGGAATTATCTGACGCCGTTGGCTGATGTTGTCATGTTTAATTACTTGTCAAGAAGGCTAGTTTTGCAAAGCAAAGGCTATGTATTTGGTGTGCATGGGTTTGTGCTTTTTGTTGTTGATGTATTTGCAAGTTCCTCTGTGAAAAAGAGAGGTTAGAGACAGAAAATAGGGATGTGCTGTGGTTGAGCAGTGACCCAGATCAGACAGTGACATCTCCGTCCACTCAGGGGATCCTCAGGGACAAGATGTCCTGCTGTTACTGCAGCATGGCCACACTGCAAACCGAGATCTACCTTAACATTTATTTGGTCTAATATTTGTGTACAGATTATATACAGTATATTGGGTCTATTAAAACAATAACAGGTAATGTGTTGATATGAGTTTTAAGAAAAATAATCTTTAATGTTTGACATGTTATGAGGTTTTGGAAATGTTTTAGCAAATCCATTTTTCTTTTCCATTGCTGTCTGGTTTGGAAATTTGACCTCAGCTAATACGAAGAGGTTTGCAATCCGTGTCTGAGTGTCCAGAAGAACAATTAAGCTGAATAAGCATGTGCTAAGGAAGGCCAATGCAATACTAGACTGTCACTCCTACAGTAGCAACCACCCCCTAAAGGTCTAGCTGCAGCCCTCTGCTCAATGGAGGAGTTTTATTCTACCACAGGACAAAAAATTCAGAGTTTCAGACTGACTACTGAACTCCTTTGAAGGATCTATTGGACATGTTTGCAGTGCAGCAGAATCTTGCCAAGTGCATGTACGTGCACACACACACATATGCATTAAAACAACAGATGCAATGACTTGGCTGCATGTGCTTGACTTTCACTGCCCTTCTTTTACAATCTAAATGCTGTACCCAGTGTCCTCTACAACAGACCACACCAACAGAGTGCACTGTGCATTTTGGCCGATTGATTCCATATATTGCTCTGCTTCTGAGCCTCCCTTTCTCAGCCCTCCCTCTTCCTTTTGCTCTATCTTGGCTAATTAGTGTGATTGAATAATCAACTGGTGTGACGTCTCTCACGGTCCTCTGAAGCTTAACGTGTCGCCCCAATCACGCTCTCAAAGATTGAGGATGGTTGAGGTTAAAGGTACAAAAATCTGGCAGAAATCTGATGCTAACCGAATGAGGTGCTCAAAATCAATTTCCATAGAGCCGCTGTTCTCTTTTGATCACACCATAACAAAAACACTCTAAAGCAAGCCATCCTTATTTAAATTAGCAGCACTTGACCCAGGAAGTGAATAATAGGATCAAAGCGAGCTGTAGGATGAAGCATCACTTTAAGCTACAGAATAACATAACTATATGAATACATAACTATTGTTTTCACAAAAGTGACAGATGATAAAAGACATGGGAGGAAAGAGATTAACTTTGCTTCTGAGCGAAGTAAATAACTATGCTGATCCTTGGACTTACAGTATCAACAGGTCCACAACTCCTCTCAACATGAATAATCAAATAATGAGTAGAAAGACAGAGGACAGTGTTAAGTAAAGAGGATAAACAGATCCCATGCTCCGGTGTCATGAAGGGCAGAATTAGAGTTTTAAGGATTATAGATCAAGAAAAAACAAGTGAGCACACACACTTGGGTAATAGGATTATTCACAAATCCATTTTTTAATTGACATAAATGTACTACACCAGTTACTGAGATACAAACATTATTTTGGTATCAAGGTCCTCCTGTGGGAATTTGATAACCCTCCCTACTCACATTAAAAAGTTGTCTTTTTTTTTTTTTTTTTTTTTTTTGCATAAATGAAATAGTGCATCTGATAAAAGCATTCAGGCCTGGGGCACCAATGTGCATAACTTTAAATATGTCTCTGTACAGATCATAAGCCATTAGTGCATCTGTGGGACTGTTAAAAGCGACAGATTGGATCCCAATGGTGCAGTGCTTAGTAAACACAACTAAAGAGACACCCAGTCAGGGCACAGTGATCTGGCCCATTACCTCTAACCTCTGTGTGTTCTCTAGTCTCACTGGGATAAGGGGTGAGGTAACACATGGCTAGACATGCTTACACAG
This sequence comes from Thunnus maccoyii, assembly GCF_910596095.1. Classification (NCBI taxonomy): domain Eukaryota; kingdom Metazoa; phylum Chordata; class Actinopteri; order Scombriformes; family Scombridae; genus Thunnus; species Thunnus maccoyii. The sequence continues at coordinate 22,193,971 of NC_056547.1, forward strand.
ACACATTGCTATCGAGGCTGTTTGTCTCAGGGGAGCTGGTTTATAGGTTAGACTAAATATTGCATAGTAAATTGCTGCACCTGCTGTTTTTAAACATAATACAGATGATCAACAACAATAAGTGATAATAATACTATGATACTAATCTAGAATAGAATTGCTTCCTTTTTTCATTTGCTGTGGTGTCATTTTGACAACACAACTGAAAAAGGCCTCACCTTGAGAAAAAAAACATAAGCCAGCCTGGAAGGTTGATAGAAAGCTTTGGCCCATTTTTGCTAACCTTGCTCTCTGCACTCCAAATCCCATCTCCTCTCCAGCTTTTAGTCTGAGCAATGTGACAGAGGGAGTAACAAAGTGTGAAGTGCTGGGGTGAGCCAATCTGCAGCACGGCACCAGGTGTTGGAGATAATGTTCCGCTGGAGCATTTCTTGGCGGGTGGCGCAAAGTTCATCATAACTGCTGTTTTGATCGATGGTACGTTGCAGATTGAGTCCTCAAGCAAGTGCAGCTGTTAACAAATCCTGACTCAGACAAACCGATTTTGAGGGGCCATAGTGGAGAGACTGGCAAAGACAGCTATTGATCCGCTGGTCGAGCACAGGCCAATAAGCCAAACTATGGTTTTAGATGTATAAAGCTGACACTGCAAAAAAAAGTGAAGAATGTAAAAACACTCAAGAGGACAGCAGAACTGATCTGTTGAAAATGTGTCAGATCATGGACATATTCAAATCAAATTTGTAGACTTTGTTTTACAGACAAGCAATTTAACAGTTCTGTGAAAAAAGCTCCATTGTATGTCAACTTTGAAAAATAAAAATGAAAGTAATAATCAGTACTTAAGATTAAACTCTCATAAACATCCACACCAGTACAGCTGGTTTAAAAAACAAACTCTTGTATCAAGATAACCTCTTGTTTCCTGCCAATGATTTTGCAAAAGTTGGCATAATATTTATATGACACTCTAACTCCCACTGTTGAAGAAAGTAACAACAGGATCATAGTGGTCTGCACAATTCACCTTTTAAGAACCTGGGCAAGAACAGCTGCAGGTCTAAGACTCATCTGCAAGGTGGAGAGCAGTAAATAGTTAAAGCTGCAGTGCAGGCCTTTTGTCTCCGCCTTCTGGCAGTGATAGTAATTACAAAAACACCGTCGACACGTGCTTACATCATAGGCTTTGCCGTAGCCTACTCCATCGCTACTGTTGTGGCTGTAAAATGGTGCATAAATTGTTTTGAGCATCGTACAACCCCGGCAAAATGACTTGTTTCACTATCAGAATTTGATCCATTCGGTCTGATAACATTTGGAAAGTCTAGATGAGCTGCATGATTCAATTATTTTATTCCCCTTCAAGTTAGCAGAGAACTAACTGGAAGCTAGCCAGCTCTGACAGCAGAAGTATCTAGCATGCATGGTCTACCCGTACAGCATGCGCAGGAATGTCAAACCCGACACCAGATTAAAATCTCTAGTATACTGTGAAATACAGTGAAATTTATCTGACGGTGATAGGTTTAATCAGCATGGGGTGAACTGGTTTGGCAAGGGCTTGAATGGACATTCATTTATATGTAAAAGTTCCGCACTGCAGGTTTAAGTCTAGAGAGTCTGTTGAGACAGACAGAGGAAAAAAGTAAGTGTAAGACAGAGATAAACAAGAAAGGGATCTGGATGCAGCAAGATGAGAGGGTGTAATAGATGTGGCTGGTATATATAACCCCCTTCACAGCACAATCTGGAGGTTCTTTGACGTGATGATCCTTGATGTGCGTCAGGGCATCATTACCACCCGTCACATCAGCCGTGAGACATTTCCATCTCAACCATTGTTTATCTCTGCATGAGCTTCCTCCCATTGTAAAGTTTAGAGAAGTCTAGTTGTGGGCTTTTAGATATGCACATCATCCCCACTGCAGCAGACATGCAAAGTTAGGGGAAAAACATGAGACAACAATAACCGGTGTTTGTGAATGCACAAATCAAAAGGAATTCTTCCGACATGCACTGCACGGATACCTTGGGCTGTGTTTCAAACTCTTGAATCCCCAAAAAAAAAAGTTTACTGAATGCAATGCATGCTATTCATTATCTTTAGTTTACTTTTGTTTTGGATGATTTGTGTTGGTTTTATGATGAGAGCCCCACTTACAGTAAATGACTATGGAATATGTAATGAAAGACAATAGACATTCATTAGACAATCAGACCAAACTATCCACTCAGATGCTTTATGACACCCACATAGTAAGGAGAGAGAGAGAGAGAGATAGCGAGAGAGGCACTAAGAAAGACAGAGAGAGACAGTGAGAGGGAGAGAAATGCCAGAGTCAGACCCTCCTAGACGTGACCAGACTAGTAATGTTGCGGTGAATTACCGGTAAAGCTCCAAAGCAAAACGCTTCCTATACTCCACCAGTCTGGGTGGTGAGAAACAGGCCACAGCATAAGAAATGGATAAAAAAAAAAAAAACGAATTCAACATTTACACCGAGAAAATACGCCCACTCAACCATCACACAGTATCCATTTAAAAAACATCTATACAAAAGCGTCGCTGGCTTCCCTGCCAACACTGTATTCACATGCCGAAAATAACTGCCTTAGGGCCCGGACTTACAATAAAATATGTTTTTGAGCAGGGGACTTTGCGGATCACAGGTAGGCAACCACCTATTCTTGTGCTGACAGTCAAACAATGGTCAGAGGATATGTTGCGCAATCACTCACTTCCATACACGCTCTGACTGTGACTGTTTTATTGCAAGAAATACTTAAAAAGGAGAGTAGAAAATTGGCAGCCAGAAGCTTGACATGATGGACACCGCTGTCGTTTCTCGCTGGGGAGAGTGTGTTACCCCCATGGTGAACAGCAGTTGGCATGCACACAGAACACATTTATATACAAGTGTAAATATACACACTCTCGTGGCTGTACATATGCATACACACACCGATGTGCACGGCTCTGGCGATGGATGATCTGAGGAAAATTATAACTGAGTTTGAGCTGCAGTAAACCAAAACTTAAATCTCATGAGCCTCAACATGAAAAACTTTACCAATCTCTTTGAAAACACAAAGATGAAAGTTGAGGCATTTATCTCCACAAAAATGAAACATACTGATATGGTTGGAACTCCCATCGGAAACTAGAGAAAACAGCCGCTGGACTTAAAAAGCTGTTCCGAAGACTATTCGCTAACTCTCAGGTGAGTCAACCCAACAGCCAATCAATCTATCCAGTGTTCAGCACTATTCTCTAACAACTCTTTATCTCTTTCTCTCTCAAACACATAGACTCACTCCTTCCAAGGGTTGGGACAAGTTGACATATATCACCACTGCAGGGATAATCCATACGCTCACTAGATGTCAGTGCCTCAAATCCATAAGGTATAGGGTTAAAAAGGAGAGGAGAAAGGATGGGAGGCTACCTAGAGGGATCAAAACTCATTGGGCTCTCAGATCTCCTAACAGGAGGAAATAAGTTGCATTTACCCAGGGAGCTTTGTGTTGTCAGCGATGGATGCAAAAAAAGAAGAAAAGAAGACCCTCATGGGAAAATAGAGTTTGCAAAAGTTACCTGAACAGAAAATGAAGACATGAGTTTTGTATGGGAACGCTGTCTGTAAAATGGTGCGATCACTGAACTGTGATGTAGCAATTTCTTTAACAGAATGCCATTTTTTTGTGTAGAATCAAGGGAGTAATGCCAATATTCGGAGTGCTTTCAACTCCAGATTCGAGCACTTTATACTCTCTATTTACAGTATCCAAGGTATGGTGGGACTTGCTTTCAGCATCTCAAGGGAGCGCTACTGGCAGATGAAAATGTATTATGGTGCTCTGCAAAACAATTGAGCGCCAAAGAAAATTACAAGTCAAATAGCTCTGAGTTCCACTTAGTAGCAAGCGGGCGAATAAGCATCTGGCAATTGCTGAGCGTCAGGCGTTATTTACAATGCCTCAAAGTGGATGGTGAAGGGGAAGAAAATCAATGTGGATGCAAACAGTGTAATGGCAGAGTAATGTGTTCCCCTGGGCAAACAACACTGACAAAGTCCTGTCAGGGTAATGCCGTGTGGCGGCGGAATTCAGGTGCCGTTTTTACCACCCCCTTCCACTGCCACCTTCAATCCACATGCACATCTCAGCTCCTGAAGTCAGTCTTCAATGTTGTCTTTTCCCTGTTGCCTTTTCAGAATGCTAACTCTGCAGGGCCGCCAATCACAGCGCTGGATTGTCCAGTAAACAAGAATGTAAGTGGACAAGATCAGATCCGCATATGCAAAGTGTGATGTTCTTGATGGTGATTGATGGTGTCTATTTTGGTTCATTCTCTTCATCTCAACACACACACACACGCGCACACATCAGGGGAACAGGAAGCGTGCAAACTTAACCTGCTTTTGTTTAAGCTGCTATGGGTTGATCAGGGAAGCATGGTTTTGACCCTGATCCCTGGCCTCTCTTCTCTTATTGGACCAATACACCTGTCCATCAATTATCAATCAATTCTGTTCCTAGAACTCTTGACAGTTTGAATTACGCAGCCAGTGGGATACCAACACTATACATGTTCAATAACTGAGAAATCATAGAAGCCCGCTAACACTTTCATTTTTGCCATTTGTTCAGGCCACTAGGATATATCAGTTCATGTCTCCCAGCTTCAAGACAAGATACAAATTATGACCCATAAATCGCTGGAAAAAAGATTAAAGATGAGAAGCAAGAAGAAAACAAGAATCCAGGTATGAGTTGTATGTCTTTTCTGACGGAAAGTAATGCTTACCTTGTACAGCTTACTGAGACAATGCTTTGCTAAAATCCTCAATTGGATTGTAAACTCTAATTCAGTTAATACCTGACCGGAAAGAGAGAAACATCACTTTAAACTTTAAACTTATCCCTATACAAACTGGTCTGATTAAATAACAGACCGGCCCAATTATATGGAGAGAGAGAAAGAGAGACAGAGCAGAGGGCTCACTGAGCCATACACTGCGAGGATGTGTGCTTTAGGTCAGCACCATCATAGCGCTCCACCTGACCTCTCTAATTGGCCACCAGCTGGGAAGTCGTAATCCCTCCACCCATCTCTCTAGTTGTCCACTTCCACACCCATCTTCACCTCCAACGGTCCTGCCCTCCTCTCCCATTTTCTCTTCTGGTGTCTGGTGGCTCTGACGGTTTGACCCTATCACCCCCTTTGTCTGTACTTACACTTCCCCGCACACTATGAATTTATAGATACTCAGCTACTAAGACACCTTATAGTTAAAGTTATTCTGTTGAAAATTGGCTGGTCTATTTGATGTTTTGAGACAAAACAGCCAGCACTTCTGAAGTCAACACTATGTGGTGAAAACCCAAGCCAGTCTGACTAGGAGAAAATGAAACAATAGAGCCAAGCCAGCATGTCTGCACCATGTCCCCTGTCCCCTATGCTGCCTTTTCCTTGCAATGTGCATGATCAACTGTGACTTGAGTTCTGCATTGCTTGCCAATGGCCCTTCTCGCTCCTTTCTAGTCACTTTCTTCTTACTGTTTTCCTTTGCTCTTTAAGACAGTGCAGCCATGCCGCTGGTGCACCACCATAGGCGCCCCCAGCAACAATCGCCACAAAGATGACAGACTCAGTAGAGATTTGGGCGCCCCACATGACAACAGAGAGTAAATCAAAGTCCGGGACAAGAAGCTGATGACATCGTAAAATGTGCAAAAGAAGCATAGTCAGGCTGGCGTCTGTGGGAGTCTGGAAAGCGATCAACTCTCAGTTGGCCCAAGCAGAGATTCAAAGAGACTTTCATATCAGCCGCACAATTCTCAGTTTTAGGACCACTCAGAGTTAATCAAGTTCTTCTCGAGAAGTGTTTTTGCTTAACTACTGAGTGAATGAGTTTCCAGGGACCATCTCACTCTAAGATAACTCATATATTCGTTCTAAACCTGTTTCCTCTATCAACAGTCTTCTTTCTCGCTGTCTTTTTGTTCATGTATCTGTGTGCTTCAAGCCTTTAATAGCTCAGCCAGTGCTACCCCTTGTCCCTTCCTGCCAACTGCCTGTGGCTGTAACTTCATAGTCCTCTTTGTCCTCTCTTGTTTATGAAAACTGCATGCCTCGTACATGATCCTGGAACTAAACCCGGACTTTTTATATTTCACTCAAGACAAAGAAAATGCAGTGGATTTTTCTGGCGTATGACAGTTACCTCCATCCACCTGTATATGACACATGTAGATTTTTAATGCTAATATTAGCCTTGCGTTGCGAGTGAGGGGAAGACAAAGTGGCAGAGAGGGTGTGAAAGAGTACATCTGTTTTTACAAGTTCTTAGAGTGCCAGCACAAATATATGGGAGTGTGGCTGAAAGTGTGAATACTTATGTGCACATGTCCATTTGCGCCCATATGGGCTCTACTATGTGTGCGTGTGTGGGTGAAATAACACTATACATGCAGGCTGGCGGTGGTAATCGAGCTCACTAATTACTTCCTGAGCTGAGAGAGTTGTCAGAGAGAGGAGGAGCTGCCACAGATGGTGAGAGACTCACACTGATGCCAAGATATCCTACCTCTTCATCATTAGAGCTGAGCATGTGTGTTTGTGTGAGACTGAGTAATTGTGAGAATGAGTGAGAGTGTGTGACCGAGATTCGGTGTTCAAATTAAAATTTAAAACCACATACCACACGATACGCCCTGATGGGTAAAAGCTATGAACAGCATATCAAATAAATAATCTTTATCAGTCTATTTATTATTTTCACAAGATACTACCAGTAGCACTTGAAATTTGAGAACTGTCTGAGTGATGTTTGAATTGATTCTTGCTCCTCTGCTATTCTCCAGAGGTGACTGGGACAGCCATGGTTCACACAGTCACCCTAAGCTGGCTACATTCCACTGGGTCTAACCAACACCCATCCACTTCCAACTACACTTTGACTAGCTTATTCCGTCATCTGCAAAAGTGCCTGTGGGCAGATGGTGCACCAGTGGTCTCCTCCTCTGCCTGTCCCTAGCTTAGTCCGCTCTCCAGACAAAATGCTGCGGGCTGACTACTCACCACTGTGAAGAGCCCTCAGTACCGCTGACCTCCAGCAGGTCATAGTCGTCCTCCAGCTGAAAGTCAGAGAAAACCAGGGCGATGGTGTCACCTGGCTCGGCCAGCACGGTCCAGGTGCAGTCGGCGTTGTTGTTGTACTCGGCAGGGTAATTGGGAGTGGTGATTACCCCGCTCTGGCCTCGTAATGTCCCGCCACACCCGTCGTCCGCTGCAAGGAGCACGGGAGAGAAAAATGCTGTTAAAGGCTTAGTGAAAGAAGGCTATATAAACAAAGATAATCACAGACTGTTGGTGCAGAGATAATTAAAGAAGTAAAGACCAGACAGACAGACACTGTAGGAGAGTTAGGGTACTAATTAACAAAAACTGCAACTTAATTAAGCTAAAGGTGATGAGCAGTCATACTGAAATCCTTACTAGCTATTGCAAGCTTATTCGAGATGGGTACCATACTGGTCTAAATATAAGATGGCACTGATTACGAGAAGATAGGAAATAATATTCACACACTCGGGTGTCAAGCTGTTGGAAGCGGCCCTTTACTAATTTGATATTCTAACACTCTTCGCCGGTGACGTCAGGAGGTGTTTTCTGAATATATTTCAAACAAGAAACATGAAACACAAGCCAGAAAAATATGAGCTTATGTAACATTTTTGGGCTAACTAGCAAGCCTAAAAACATTTAGGCTACAAACAACCCATACTGCAACACTCCTCTGAATTAACAGGCTCACTGTGTAACACAAGAGCTCTCAATTGAAAAAGATCTTCTGAAATCCTTAAGATGCAAATATATTGATCCCCATTTAACTTCTTTACACAAATACATTGGCTATAAATGGGCCAATACAGAAATGACCTAGATCCCTGATTGGCCATTGCTGTTTTTCTCTCTGTTTATGTCTCCCTATTTATGTTTATAATCACATGGTCTGGAAATTGTGCTTAAGGTGGTCCTATGACAGAAACTTTGACTTTTTGTCACCTTTTTCATGTTTTGTCAGATTTTGCACATGGAGTAAATTGATTATTTTTTGCATTTGACAAAAAAGTTTGTTAAGAGAGAAAATCATTTTATTATTGTAAATTAGCTAAGTATGTACTATGTCAGAAACAATAACCTAATTGGACAAGTACTGATTAAACTCAGTGATGGTAAAGTAGCTTAACCCCTTTGGGAAAATACTGGGATGGCAGAGATGCTGATGACTGATAATATTAATGACATACAAGCAATGACTCAGCATAGAAAGTCTTCCAAACTATGTCACTAAGTGGTAACTTTGTGGATGAAGTTTTGCCAGGAACCTTGTCAGCTTCTTTGCATTTAAATATATATATATATATATTTTTTTTTTCTGTCCATAAATGATCTTTTTTGCTATGAGCCAAAGTGCAGATTTTCAAATTCAGGAGCATAAATATGTGCAATGAGTTACAGCATATTGTTCCTTTGTCTGCAATTTTCGCCATGGGCCAGAGAGACAGCAGTCATTGGATTTCAAAATGCCCTACAGTACTTTTACAGTCAGCAGGGAGCAAAGTAGAGTGCGTGATGCAACCTAATGCAACGTGGGGGGAAGTGATTAAATCCTGATTAATTCAGATTTGTGTTAATCAAAGCAACTCTTCCCTCCTCAAGACAGCTTTAAGGAGACCATTAAATAATAAAGCATGCATTTAATGTGTTGCCAGGATAATTCCCCTGCTCAGCTTCTGATATGTTCATTACAGCCTTTAACAATGCAGTGTCATGCGAAATCTGGAATACAATTCCTGTGTGGAATTGGTGGAGATACAGACTTGAAAATATTGTGTGTACGTCACAGTATGTGCTGGTGAACAGAGACGACACATCAAAAGGAGTTTTTAATGACACCTCGGCGATATCAGTGTTTGTGAAGTTGTGTGTGTGTGTGTTTCTGTGTCAGGGTTGTGTGGGATTCATTAATGGGCAGCCAGCTAGCTGTGTGTGGTGCTTCTGAAGAGGGGAGGAGGAGCTCAGAGGCACAGCGCCCTGTCTATCATCCATCCTACCTGTCACCACGGCAACCCCCCTGAGGGAGGGCAAGGGAGTGTACGGACGAGCGGAAACCTGTGAGGTGTGAACTTGAATAGGAGGGAAACCACGACAGAAGGGTGAGAGGAAGGGGGATGAAGAGGATGACAGGTGACAAGCGAGGATGGGTGAGAGAAAAGTGCAGAGGGAGGGTGGACAATGAAGAAAAGCGAGAGATGGCGAGAGGGGTGACAGGTGATTGTTGCAGTGGGAGTGACAGGAAGTAGAAGGCAGACAGAAGAAAGGATGAGGAAGTGCATTGATATTCCACACAGGACAGTTTCTTCACACCTGAAGGGAAGTCTCTGACTCCGAGCTCTCCCCTTCACCTTAACTCTCTCCATCACTGTCTCCATTTTGTGGCTGCCGCTGGCCGACGCCAGCACTCTACAACAACTGAAAACTAAAAAATGGCTCCAGCGTCGGCCGTACGATACCCCAAAACTCTTAAACATTTCGATATGTGAGGTGAGCAGAAACATATTAATTTTTTTTTTTCTCCCTCAGTCAATTGTAGATGTCAGGATGCTTCCCACGGTTGAACAGCACATATTTTCAGCCTGTCACTTAGGATGTCATGGTTTCCATTAAGTGTTAGGAGCCACTTTGATTCCTGTGAGCGTCATGGTAACCAAGATATAGGAGAGCATGGGCAATGCATGCAAGCTAAAAGAAACATTCATGTTTAATATACATCAAAAAAATGCATTTTTAATATACACACTGAACATGCACAAAGCAAAAGATAGAAAACTATATTTGAGAGTCTAAATGGGGAGAAGAAAAGAGTGATGACAAAGACTGAGGTTAAGCTTTAGAATCTGAATAACAGATTGATATTTAATCATTTACAAGTGTACTTATCAGACAAGTCATGTTGTTTTTTTTAGATTATAGTTAAGAAAACAAATTGATAAGAATGAAATATTAAACGGTAACTGTGCCATCAATGGCTGGCGATCATCTATGGCTCTACTGTCCAACAGTGCTGGCACATTTGCGTTTGGAGATTGTGCCAAAATCTTCTCCCCCCACTCCCAAATTACAGCATGAGTTCTGCTCTTACACATATGGGCAGGCTCTATAATTGGAAGGACATTAACAATACACTTTTGTATGCATTATGAAGGAGCACTCAGGTATACACGTTGACTTTTACGTGGCACTGAGAGACCTCAATTAATCACAAGGGAAATTGCCAGTTTCTAAAACTTGTTGGCGTGTAATTTCTGCTGAAAAGGTGGAATAATCACATACTTGAGTGCTTGAGCAATTTTTTTTTCTTTTCTAGGGAAGAAGCCTGGGTGGGCATGGAGTAGGAGAATGAACGAGCTGAGTTTGGGTCTGAACAGCAAACTGTCAATGAATTATGAAGAGAAGAAAGAGAGATGACAGAGTTCTTCACAGTCTCTTATGTAAAAATGGAAGAAATTATGAACAAGAGGTTATAAAATGCATACATAATGACTAAATATGGAGTATGGCATGTGCGTGTGCCTGCATGTGATTGGGTGGGTGGGGACTGTGCTGGCACGTGGTGCCCAGCCATGTGTGCTCATATGTGGGCTTCCTGACTCCCGGCCTGGTTGCAGATGGCACAGTGTCTCAGCACTCTGCTCAGTAGGCACACTGACACAAACCATTGGCCACATGGACACACAGGCACACAAGACAGCAAATGGACATACACATGTAACATGCAAACTCTTGAGTGCAAGACATGTACGTGCGTTTACTTTCATACAAAATGAGATCCTGCAAAAGTATGTATAGTGACATCATATTTGCCTACACTGAACTATTCTTTTTTTTTTTTTTTTCCTAAAGAACTGTGTCATGTTGGGTCAGACAACACACACTGGCAGGTGTCGCTGCCGCAGGGGTGCTTGCTAACTGTGAGGAAGGACAACTGGCACAAGCACCTGACTGGGAGCTAACACATGAGGTCCTGTCATAGTAAATAAGATATCAGTATAACCACAGAAAACCTTGTCAGGTCATGTGGAGGCATGTGTAAATATATGTAAGTGAGTATGTGTGTCTGTGTGTGTGTGTCTGTGAGTGTGTGTGTCTGTGTGTGTGTGTCTGTGATGATGACATTAGCAAAGTTGATTCCTCTTCATTTCAAAAGCGAGGTTGATTTTGTCGTCTACAATATATTGATTTTTAAGGTTTTAAAAAAGTAAATGGAAACAATAATGTACCAACTTTCATGTCTCCTTTGTGAGTCACACTTTAAATGATGGAAGGACTACCTACGTTCATGTTTATTAGGACACTTGATCTAGCCAGTCCGGTATCATTTGGTATAAACCATCTGTCATCTTTGAATCTAGGTTACTTTACAGCTAACCACTAGCTTTGAATGTCATGCTGTTATAACATCCCTATGATTTGTGAAACACACACATATATGTATATATAAATAATAAGTTTTGCACTGTGTCCCTCCTACATACCTCTGCAGTATGGCAGGGGGAAATCCCATGCAGCTGTACCCGCTGAAGTGGCGAGGCAGGACAAGGTAGTGTGACCCTCCAGCACGTAGCCCGGGCTGCAGCTGTAGCGGATTTTATCTCCGATGTTGAAAGTGGACCCCTGCTGGTGGCCATTGAGTAGCTGTCCGGGATTACCACAAGTGTAGCTGGGCAAAGCTGGAGAGAGAGGAAGGAATGGACGGTTAATGAGACATTTTGTGATAAAGTCTGTGGCACTGCGTCTTGATAGTATTGACAAGAGCCAGGAATGAGGAGAAAGTACAGAGAAGTCTGGTGACGGATCACAACACACACACACACACACACACACACACACACACACACACACACACACACACACAAGACCATCTGTTCATAACAACATATCTAACCCAAAAAATTACTTATTTCACAGATACACTTATATAATGCGTTATTATTTCAATCAAAGAACCACGATATGTAACCTAGCACAAATAATACAACATGCAGTATTGTTTTTTAAAAAAATTCTTTCAAATCAAACAAAATGTCCCCCCCCCACATATTACCATATTAATGTTATTCATTGATGCTACGTTGACCAACACTGCTTGTCCAATCATGTACTCACATGCAAATAAGTGAGCTCAGTATTGGCAGAACCTTGTCTAATTGTGTGTTTTTATGCAAATCAAGTTCAAAGGAAGTTCAGCCAATTTCTTGCTCCTTAACCTCTTGCTTCAGCCTTTGTATTTATATTTTTACATTTATAAAAGACATATGATGGCAGTTTCTGTTCAGTTTGATGACATATACAGTAGTAGAATGGCTGAGCCTAAATAGTGTATAGGCTACTTTACTGTATAGTAATCATAGGTGGCTTTGTGCTTGCAGAGTCTCAAACAATAAATCCTCAGGGTATGAATTAAACTGCCATGGCCAAACATGCATTACACACATGTGTATTCTGTCATTCAGCTCCGGTCCCAGTCACACTCTCACACAGTGAGGGAGCTGGCCGGAGCATGTGCTGGACTTTGGATGAAACTCAGTCTCTCCACAGGGACTGGGCTAAACTCTGGAGAGGACAGAATGGCTCCTATACAGCTACACAGCTTACTGGCACCTCACCACCACATTCAATGCACACTCGCCTCTCTACCCTATCGGTAGTCTACAGCTTCATAGTGTATTACAAAACATTCAAACATCTGAGAGGCAATCAGTTGATTTTGGATGCACAGCAAAATGTTTATCTTAACGAGAAGTCTTGCCTCTTGATCAGTTTGGAAAACGTTTTTCATTTGGGTTTTTTTTTTTCCAAAGATAAAATCAGGTTCTTGAGGATAAATAAGACTCAGGACAAGACTAACATGTTAACATGTTTGGAATTTTCTTTTTGTTTTAAAAATTTAACACAATAGTCTATTTTATCTTTTTTCATTTTTACATTTATCACACAAAAAAGCTTTCAAATTTAATATAGCGCTTATTTCAAGTTTGAAAATCCCCTTTTTGTGTGTTTGTTTTCATCTTTTCCCCTTCCAAGCCCTGTAAGCTGAGGCTTCCTTACAGCAAGGTCTAACAAGGACAGATCAATCTTTTTACCCAACAGTGCAATCCACAGGGCTTGAGCTGTGGAATTAACCGGATGGTAAATAAATAGACTGCAAACAGTTTGTGTCCAGTTGACCCATTAGACAACAAATATGACCTCTAAGTGTTTGATTTTGTGTGTAATCTTCACTAAGGTTACGTTGGCTGTGAAACTGTGAGACAGCATAAGTCTTCAGTGATGCCGTCTCACAGTTTGGATATGAATTCTAGCTTCTTTTGTTGATACTTGGCTGTCTATGTCTATACGTTGGTGGTAAAGGGTTTCTGCCGTAAACCAGCACTGAGACCCAAGGAGACGCAAGAGCTGCTGCTCACTAACAGCTATGTGTGTTTACAGCAGAGAGCAGGAGGGAGGACAGACGTGTCACTCCGCTACTATATGCTGTGATTCTGCTACGGCTGCTGTCACGGAGCAGACACTTTCAGATTATAATTGTAGCATCCATTGTCCAACTAAGTATTGATAACACTTTTTATTTCTATAAAAAAAAGGCAAAACGACAATGGGCAAGTAATGTAATCGGTATATGCCCATCACTGTGTACCACTGGTAACAGCTTTACACATGTCCACACATTTTGCTCAGCAACAACAGAAATAGCAGCAGATCAATTAGTGAGCAGGTTCTGTTGCTTTATCTGTGCTTCATGTCACTCCATCCAGCAGTTGTTGAGACATTTCACTCATGATCACAGATAGAGGAAAAGTCTCTGGAAACTTCCATGTTAGGGTTGGGTGATATGGACAAAATCAAATATCACAATATTTTTGACTAAATACCTCATTATTGATATTGCAACAATATTGTAGGAGTGACTACTGGTGCTTTCGCAAAATATTTACACAATGAGATTTTTTGATAAACAGTCATCAGTGATGTGGATATAATGTCTAAGTAGGTAAACACAAACAATAGAACAGCTGGAACAGTCTGGTAACGTCAGAAAATGACATCACTTTACTGTAATGCAGCCTTTAAAACCAGGAAAAGACAACACTTATGCAATATCACAATATTACCATATCCAAAATCTAAGACGATATCTAGTCTCATATCATAATATCGATATATTGCCCAGTCCTACTTCATGTCTTTGCTAAATTTGACCTGCTGATAATGCTCCAAGAAACATCAGGAAAAAGTAATTGATCTGTAAAGTCATCAGAATTTATCCTCTCAATTTCATGGCGTACAATAGTTGTTGTACCTTATTCTTAGAGCAATGCTGCTAGCACAGCTAAAAATGGATAAATAGATAAATACAATGTGAAATACAAAATACCATTTTAATAAAATGACTTTTAATAATCCTACTATAAATTTTTCAGTCTACATTTATTCATTTCTTCCTAAATATTTTTTTAATAACAGTAGTGTTTTCTATATGTGCAGTGGTGCTAACCTAATTCAAAGCTAGCCTGTTTCACAAAGATTTCCAAATGATGAATATTTTTGTCATGACAAGATCCAAACTAAAAGTATGGAAGTAAAGAGTAGCTTCAATCCAGAAATTTAGTATCAGCATTGTTGGCCAACAGCAAAACATATCAGTCAAATCCTTGTTGTCATTCACAACGTTTCCCTACATTTGTTAAGAGTCTCTTAACGGGTAAAATCAGCAGTGACTCTCTAAGGGCAGAAGACTGCAGCTGCATCTTGGACTCTTAGCTACATCCCAATCAATGATTTCACAGCAGGTGTTTTCCATCATCTGTTGAAGGCAGAACACCTGCTAAGACATCAACGTTTCTTCCTTAAATGACTTAGCGCTGATTTACCATTTAAAGCACCTAGTTAATAGTTGGGTACTCTCCTTATGGCCTAATCCAATACCCTGAGAGAGACTGACATGTCATGTTCAGGCTCCAGTGTGCCATAGCCTTCATTTTGACCAAGCAAGGCCATCTTATTATAGCTCCCCTTCCATCACAACCAGATTAGCATATACACAAGGACTCTGTCTGATTAGCATATTAGCCGCTGGGTCTGAGGCTTCAGTGCAGCGGCTCGACCACAGGAGGCTCTGGTGGCGAGCAGGTAACTGCTTTACCCCTGTGGTTGTGACCATGTAGGGCCGATCAACATAGCTCTTGTGTCAGAAATGTTTTACCCTGAGCAATAGTTAAGAGAGGAGGAAGGTCAGTTCGGATTAAATGCAATCAAAGGGAGGAGTGAGGTATATTTTCTCAGACGTTTTGACTTGTCAAACACAGATGTAACTAGCCAGGGGTAACGCTGGCTGCATTCCACTTAGGTGTGCCAGGGCCCCGGCCCGGATATTGCGCATGCTGTCTTACTGGCATGGATTACTGGCATGCCTAAATGGAGTGAAGCCATCATTAATGTTACTAGTTACACCTGTGCTTTTCCTGCTATGTCAAGTCAAAATATCTGCTGTGAGAACAGTCTATTTTTGGATAGAAAAACTGGAAGAACAAGACAGAGGATGTGTGGGAAATAGAAGGGTGTAAGCAAGACTGTTGACTTGAATGACTTGAATGTGTATGAGAGTGACAAAAGAGAAAGAGAGAAGGAGAGATGAACCGGATGACTGATTTCATTGCATTAGAGCTGATTGAGGGCACAGCGCTGTCAGATTGTGAATGTGCAACTATGTGCATGCATGTACTGTAAATGTGAGTGGGCATGAGTGTGTGTGTGTGTGTGTGTGTGTGTGTGCATGGATGTGATATTCTCATCACACTCTCCATTTCAGGTTATTAGTTTGGGCAGTAAATTAAGTCTAATAGTGCCATTACTGGTGCAATCCCTAAGACGGGGCTATGGTTGGAGCACTGAAGTGGCAAACAATTTTTTTTTTTGACTTGACTGAGAATCACCATGTTCTCTTTATTCCCGCAATGTGAATTTATCTGTCGCTAATAAACACAAAAAGTAGAAAAGCATTGACAGCATTTGATATAGTGCACTGAGGGAGCAACAATAATAGTGAAAATGAAGTTGCTTTTTCCCCACTTTGTTCCAAAAAACTCATTTACCCTCTAAAACTGATTTGATAGTGGTAGAATTGTGTATGGGCCGAAATACAATTCAAGCAAAGGTAACGTCTCTCTTTATGTATAATAAAGCAGAGGAAGTATTGAGTATTCATATAGGCAAAATAAGGAAACCAAGGCAGAGGTGTATTAAAAAAAAAAAAAAACACCCTGCCTTTTTTGCACTCTGTGCCTTAAACTCATTTATCACAATCTATTCCATTTATTCCTGCAGGTAAACTCCTTGACAGAGAGAATAAAATAAGGGATAGAGAGAGAGAGAGAAAGACAAAAAGCAAACACACACACACACCCACACACACCAAGGAGCTTGAGAGAAATAATGAGAAAACAATTTTAAATATTTGTGAGATGACTTCACATTACTCTCCATTAATTTCCTCCCCTGCGCGCGCTTTCATATATCAGAATTATTTCACAAATTATTCTACAAGCTTTACAGCATTCAAAGGCAAACTTAGCAGTACTTAGTGGCTCCTATTGTACAACAGAGAGGTTTGTTCCTTCCAGGGGGTCTTGGCTTTTCTCATCACGTGGAATATTAGATCCCAACCCCGCCTGCCCAACCCCACAACAGCAGCCCTTGGGTGTTTGTCATGGCAGGTCCATAAGTCACTGGGATGGGAGACTGTGACATGGCCTGTCCCTGGGGCCCGGATGCTTTAAGCACTTCCACTGCTGAAACGGCAAAGGATGTTCCTCGTCCATCAATGCATCCCTCTTTACGGCACACACTGGGTAACGGTGGAGCTATGCGAACATGCTCAAGTACGCACAAACCCGTGTGCGCACACACACATACACTATGAAGGAGCTTTGCCATCCATCACACCATCCACCCCTTACAATGTCTGCTTACATTTCCTTACTCCTTCCCTCTTCTCCTCATCCTCGCTCATTCTTGGTGACTAGGACAAAGGACAGTGGAGAAGGATGGTATGACGCTTGTCTCCTATGGGATGACCTTTGACCTTAATAAGACTGATGCGCTCTCTTCCTGGGTGTCTTCAAGCCACTTCCTCAATTTGTCATCCTCTCTTTTTCAGAAAAAAGGGAATAGTTACATACCCTCATATACTGTAGAACCCATTTGTCACAAAATGGTTCTTCAAAAAGCGTATGCTGCAAGACAAAGATACCATAAAGGTAGAGTCTTTTGTTGTAAGAGGCTTCAAATCAGGAGATGTTTCCATTTTGAACAAAAAAATGGATATAGTTGCTGTATGTCAGACTGTAACATAAAAGAAAGATAGAGAAAATGAATTTCTGCTCTGTGTTCTAGGACAGATTAGTTTATTTTGTCTCTTGAGTTATGAGGACTTTAGTTGTACAAGGACTCAAGTCCCTGAAGTGATTCTGGAGTAATGCATAGAAGTTAGGAAAAGGGCTTGAGAGGTGAGAATAAAAGACAGAAAGATAACGTGTGTGAGAGACACAGACAAACATGGAGACATCAGTTATGACAACAGGTATGTATCATGACTATGGATGTCCCAATCAAGTATTTTTGGCCCCAATCCCAATCTGAGTCCTTTAATATTAGTCATGGGTCGATGACGAGTCGGACCAGATACTGCTATTTACATAGCAGCAAAAGATGTACAATTCTAATTTAGTATCTGAGACAACAACAGGTGTGGTCTTAGACTTTTCAGCAACAGCTGATGCAATCATGATCTGTCACAGTTTGTCATTTTAACTGGTGAAACTGACAGCCAGCGCCAGCTAAAAATGAAAGGCTTCTGGCTGAATGTTTTGTATTTTGTATTCTATTCTTGCCAAGTAGACAGATTAGAGTTACAGTCGCCGTTCAGCAAATCTGTATATTTTGCCAACCTGGCCGTCAAAATTCAGTCACTCACCCCGGTATGCACAAATTATTTTTCGTAATCACATTCTGATTTTCACTCGCATATATGAGCAAAATGAGCACACAATAAGCTGTTGTACAGGAAAGCAGTGCTGCAGCAGACTGAGGTGGACGAGACATAGCACAGTATTGGAAAGATCAGAACTGATCTGCTTTATTTTAGTACATAAAATACTTTCAAATATGCCTGGATCGGCCCGGATTCCAATTCTTAGGATGTACTCAGGACATCTCTAAACAGTACAGTTGATCCAAAATCCCTCTGCCTGTCTGCCATGTGACAAACAGATGCAGTAAGTGCATGATCGACACTCCAACACTGCTCTACCGCAAGTGTTGTCTTGATACCTGTAGGCAGCAAGTAAGCATAAAAAACTTGCAAGGGGGTAGGAGCACGTTGACAGTTATGCAGCATAGACTTTATTCCATAAGCTGATGTTTCGGCACCTGGACCTAGCTGCTGCGTATCATAGACTGTAGTATAATAGAAGAATAGAGAAAATGGATTTCTGCTATGCTATATGTTCAAGCATGCTGACATGCTAAAATACGATGGCTGCTAACATTAGCATCAAAGCACCACTGTGGCTAACTACAGTCTCACAGAGCCGTTGGCAAGGCTGGAGACTCTTAAGTCTCGTTTACCTCAAATTAGCATTTTTCCTTCAGTCCATTTACCATCTCTGCTTGAATAAACAAAACAATGAAGAGGGAAAAGGATGGCATTGTGCAGGATAGTGATTAAGACTGACCAATACTTTGAAGAGAGAGAAAAAGAGAGAGTTACCCATGGACAAATGATTAGGAATAAACTGTTGGACGTTGGGGGAAAACAGCATTTTCATGAATAGCAGGGTGACGGTGTGCCTGAAGAGCCAGGAATGCCAAGCCTAAATTCTGCAGCTCCTTTCACTACAATATTTTTCTGCAAAAGAAAGCAGGACACGGAAAGACCAAATGAGTATGAGTTGCTTGACTTTAAAGTGTTGAATCCAATCCAGTTCACTAAAGATCGAATGTTCACTTTAATATCTTCGAAGGAATTCATTCACTACTGTATTAATCTCAGTGCATCTCACCATCCCTCCTCTCTGTCTTTCTGGTTTCTTCCCTTTTTCCATTTCTTTTGTTGTGCCTCTTACCTTCCTCTCCTTCTTCCTGCTACACATTTGGAAGTGACATTGCAAGATCGATCCCAACACAGGTGCATTAGCTCAATAAGCAGTTTCTGCTTTGTCAAGCAGCAATTCAATCAATGCCTCCTGTTCCCTACACATGGGCTGGACAAAAGCTGGCAACTCCCATCACTTCTGGTTAGAGAGGCTGAGGAATGCAGAAATTAACTCCTCCTCCTCCTCCTTTCCATCCAAGAAACAGACAGCATCTCACACTTGAGTGTATGTACATGAGCATGTATGTTATGTGCATAGACATGCAGGAAATAGAATAACTGCTAACAAAGAACTTCACTCAACAGATGCAAGACTTTTGTCAGTTAAATGCTGAAAAAACAAAGCTTAAGGTATTTACAACCTCGAGGAGCAATTCTCAGTGCTTTCCAGCTACATTTTCAAGGGTTAGTTGTTTGAAACTCTTAAGTGTTTCAATTTTCTAGGGATTTGAATAGATTCTTACCATCAAAACATTTTACTGGTTAAAAGAAGACTACAGTAAATAAAGCAATGAAATATGAGTACCGGTTTAGACAATGGTGTAGACAATGCTTATGGTTCCACCAGACGCACCGCAACGCTTTTCAGAAGCGTTCTAGAAGTAGCTCTACACTCTGCTCCACTAAAAAATATGCGCCTAGTCTATTGTTGACGTAAGCAGTGGCTAGCTGCACAGAACAGATCGAGCCAGGCAGGAAGTCAGACACAGAAACGGCAGAGAGCATCCGGCCGATTTTCAAAATAAAACACCCTGTGCAGACTCTCCTCATATCATATATTACATCACTCCATCAACTTTACATTATAACGGTGGCACCGGGCCGGCAGTCAACCAGTCAGAGGATATTTGTCACCGAGGACGATGAGAGGTTTACCTTAGAATTGGAAAATCACAAGATCAAGTCAACATCAGACAAGCAAAGTAACCTTTTGTTGTTCTCTTAATACATCCATGGTTGTTACACAGACTATTAGATTATTATTAGATTGTTAGATTGCATGATCTCGCAATTCTCGCATGATATGGCAATTCTCATGTGATCTTGTGAATCCAGCTGCCTTGCAAGGTACGGGCAGCACTCCTCTTCTGAAATTCTCCTGGTGGGGTATGACACTGTGCAGAGGATGGAACAAAAATGCGTCACATCTGGAACGTGACGCAGCCGTGCCCGGTGGAATCAAGGTGTTAAAGCCATGATTGCTATATGCAGCTATATGTGTATAATTGTAGCAGTGAAACATTACTTATTGTACATTACCAGGGATGTAGTGGTAGATAAAAGCGTAGGTAAATCATACCTTACATCAGCTATTATTGCAGCTGTGAAGGCCATGATGAATGGGTACATGGACTTATCGTCTGTATCTAAGGCTACGTTTACATTACAGGTCATAATGTTCATTTCCTATTTTTTAGTCAGATCTGATCTTTTTGTGTGAACACCACTGAGGTCCTAAACTGCCATGCATGCGCATATGAGCCGCATGCGTACAAGAATAACAACAATAAAAATTTTAAAAACTGCTCAGTTACGATAACCTTCCAGTTTGGCAGAACAGACAACAGAAGCTTTTCTATAAATGTCCTCCATGTTTATTCCTACCTTTCCGGTTCTTAGAATTTATACATGTCTCTCCATCACCTGACTCTGTGAATGCTTCCGCATGTATTTTGTCTCTTTTCCTCCTTTGACTTTTTCTTTTAATCTTGAATCAGTTACACTTTCTTTACTTTCTTAATATTTTATCTCCTCTGTTGAATCGTGCATTTCTCCCTCACTTCATTCACTCTCTGGAAATATATAAAAAGTCTTCGTTTTAAAAATCTGACAGTGCATGAAGCAATACTCAAACTTGCATGGTGTTAATTACAGCAATTGTCCCGTACTCTGGGAATGTATAAGTTTTACAACCAAGCTAACAGGAACTATCAAGCTACATTACAGTAAAATGAAGCAGCAACAAGCTAATGTTAGATAAACTGAAAATAAAACAACACTAATATAAAAAAAACGCCAATTTTAGCTGGGTGGTGGTTTGATGGTCGCTCCTTGTTAAGAGCATAGAATTCTCTCAGTATTCACACAAGGTTATAATGTTGAAGTAGATAACAAAATGAGCGTTCCTAGAATCTACAACAGACACTGGGGTAGGGAAGCCAGTCAGAGCACACTAACAGGTGTTATGGAAAATATGCTAAACGCTCAAGGGGGGGTCGTAAATGCTATTTCAGAATTTGAGAGGTGGGTAAACAGCATTTACATGCGTTTACCATCCACTACAGCCCTGTACATTACATTTTGTTCATTTGTTTTTGTGTGTCATACTGCAATGTGTAGTTGAAAGAGAAAAGGTGTGTATACTAGGGGTGTTACGGTACGTGTATTCATCCCGAACCAACCAATTGTACAAAGAATACACTCCGTGAACCAAACAATTATTGTCAAAATAGTTTAATAATCCACTTATTCCGACGGGCGGAATAAAAATTCTAGAGTGTGAGTTCCACCCAGAACGTTTTAGCAGCACACTGCTAAGCTGTAGCATGCTCATATGTATGCTAGCCGGCTAAGCCAAGGAAGCCTGGTCACCCTGGTTACCCTGTAGTGTCGCTGACATCAGAATGACAAATGAGAGACCCATAACACTGGCCGAGTGATAAAACTATTACTAAAAAGGTATACTATGCAGGATTTTCTTACAAAAAAACGATGTAATCCCTCTCAACCATCACTTATGACCCACTAGAAGTGTGTGATGGTGTATTTAGACTGCAGAGACTCTGCCCTCTGCCTGTATTTTCTTATCATTTTGCTGTGTTTGGGACACTTCTGGGCGTCAGCCTTTGGGCTGACGCCCAGAAGTGCCCAGGGTATGAGGTAGGGCTGGGCAATATATCCATATTGTGATATGAGACTAGATATCATCTTTGATTTTGGATATTGTAATACTGTGATATGGCATAAGTGTCTTTTCTTAGTTTTAAAGCCTGCATTACAGTAAGGTGATGTAATTTTCTTAACTTACAGGACTGTTCCATCTGTTCTATTATTTGCCTTTACCCACTTGGTCATTATATCCACATTACTTAGCAAAAATCTCATTGTGTAAATATTTTGTGACAGCACCAATTGTCATCCCTACAATATTGTCACAATATCAATAGAGGTATTTGGTCAAAAATATCATATAATCTGATTTGTCCATATTGCCTAGCCCTAGTG
This sequence comes from Thunnus maccoyii, assembly GCF_910596095.1. Lineage (NCBI taxonomy): Eukaryota > Metazoa > Chordata > Actinopteri > Scombriformes > Scombridae > Thunnus > Thunnus maccoyii. The sequence continues at coordinate 22,216,476 of NC_056547.1, forward strand.
TGAGGTCACTCTGCGTTTGAGTGAAGCTGTTCAGAACAATAAAGAGATTTGATTTCTGACTTGGTCAGACAGCACATTGTAAGACCAAGTTCTGAGAGAGAAAAATGTAGTTAAAAAGTATGAAAGTAAAAGTAATGGTTTGGTTCCTCTGACTGCTAGATTATTAAACATGATCTCATTAAATTAATAGTAAAGCATCAGTGTTAGAGCAGCATGTTACTGTTGTAGCTGCTGGAGGTGGAGCTGGTTTCAAGTGCTTATACACAGTCGGACCATAAATCAGCATAAAACAGCTGTCAGCAGGTGTCCTGACTCCTTGCAAGAAACAGAAAAGTTGTTTTCCTTTTCCACTGCAGCACAACTAAACTGTTTCAGTAATAGTTTCCACTGCAGCACAACTAAACTGTTTCAGTAATAGTTTCCACTGCAGCACAACTAAACTGTTTCAGTACGTTTGGCCATTGAGCCATTGTTGGATGTTTACATTGAGAATTGCAGTCTACCCGTGCCTCATGGTTGTCATTATGTATCCATCCCTGTTTAACCTCCATGTGACATAAAAGTTGAAGAGGTGAACAGAAGAAGAAGAATAGTTTAGCCAGTTGAAAGTAAAGTGCAATAAAAGTGCTTTATAGCATGGTTTTGGGACTATAAATCATCAAGCTGCAACTAACGATTATTTTCAGTATCAATTAATCTGTTAAAACAAAAATTAATTTCTCGATTAATCAATCAGCAGTTTGGTCTATAAAATGTTAGAAAACAGTGAAACATGTCAAACACTGTTTCCCAAGTGACGTCTGCAAATATCTTGTTTTGTCCTGATCAACAGTCCACAACCCAAAGATATTCAGTTTACTGTTATCCACCATCCACCTTAGATTTTTATAGGCAGGGAAAACCCCTTATGAAAGTTGCTGAGTGTAATCATATTAGTGTGTGTTTCTATGTGCATGTAGAGGTACCTGTCTGTGGGTGACAGTAATAGTTAATGTTACACTGTTGAGTGTCGCTGCCTAAATGGTTTGGGGTTAGGGATCCAGCTATGAAAATCCCTGTCTGATTTTGAGCTTAGCTGCACATAAAGCTTCTCTAACTTGACAACAAGCACAATTCTGTGAGTGAGAATGAGGGTGCAGACCTCTGTACACACACACAAAAAAATGCATACAAATACAGACTGGAATGAACTCTAGATATCCTCATTTCCCACGCACACAACAGCAGGTGCAGTAAAAGGGCCAGTTGCTGTGTGGGAGGCGCTGAGCTGTGAAGGAGAGCTCATACAGAATTGATGGCTACCGACAATGTCTGCAAAACGGAATAATGTGCCATTCAGTGGCCATTCACTATATATGAGACTAAACAAAGAGGGATAGGGGAGAATGAGAGACCTCAGGGAAAGCCAGAAGACAGTTGAGAGACAGAGTTGGGGGCGCGGGGAGGAGAGATCAACACATCTGTGTAAAACCTTGACTCTGTCTGTCTTGAAGCATGTAAATCCCCCTGGCTTTTCAGGCTTATCTCCCCACCAACATTATACTACAACAGAAAAAATCACAGAAATCCTGCAGTCACATCAGAAAGCACAAATGTACAGGTACACACAGACACACTTATCCAAAATCAAGAATAACATCTGCTATGCACACATGCTAACTACACTGGTGTAATTACTATCTGTCAATTTAATACTGATGGCTAGTAACTGATACTGTACTACTGCAGTGTGTTATCCATAATTATGAAGCACAGATACAGTAGATTTTGCCTTATGCTGTACACTGCAATCATCTACAGTACAATAACAGATATATTATTATGTATTTAAGATGACACACTTTCATAGAACAAGGTAGCAAGTTAATTGAAATTTGCTAAGAAATGTTGGTGTAGCAAAGATCCCACTTATAGTGAAGTGCATTCCTAGTTCATTCTCTAACCATCAAGAATGTGCTTGAAGAATAAGACAGCTCGGAGTTTATAATTCGGAAGTGAACATTTTTGGCTTGATGGTGACACTAATGGAAGGCTCGGGGCCACCAAAACATGAGCATTCATCCTCAGGGGACAATAAATACCCATATCAAATTTCATGGCAATCTGGCCAGCAGTTGTCAACACATCCTGTTTGATACCACACTTGGTTGGGCTTACATTTCCATCCTTAGGTCCTGCTGTTGGGGCAAAAACTTGAAGCCTTTCACCCTCCTATCTTGTTTTCGTGCTTTTTGTCTTACTTTCCCCTCTCCTCAGCCCGTCCTCTCTCCCCTGCTCTGCAGGTTGCCTTGGAAACAGTAAAGGCCCACCAGAGAGGAGTTTGTGGAAGGGGAAGTGTCGATGCGTAAACGTGCAGGTTTGTGGGGAATATGAGACAAAGATATTTCCTTAGAATACAGTAAATCTGGAAGTCCTCCAACATGTGCAACAGTCTTGACCTTCTACTCACTAATCACAATGATTTTCCCAGCTTTGCCAGCATGTTTATACTATAAGTAACATAACAAAAATATGGACTTAAAGCTTTTATCACATATATATGAGAAGAATAAGCATCCTTCTAATGGTTTCATTGAAGCATTCCTCTCCTTGTCAGGTTAACAGGTCAAATGTCTATTCAGACCAACATGCCATTAACTATGTCTCCTTCAATACTCTTAACTTTAGTTATCTGACTTGTGCAAGGAACAGAGCAACAATGGCTTGATGAAGCAAGGGTGCATTTGAAAGATTGATCAATACCTTAACCTTGGCTTTCTCCCCGAATCTCACACTTTCTCACCCACTCCTTTCTGTCTTCTGCTATTGTGAGAGTTGGGAGCCCCAGATCAAGGATACTTCAAACTTTGTGAGTGAAAAATATCTCTTTGATCCATAACCACTAGCCTTGCCATCAAAAGCATATCTGTCAGTTATTTACTGATATGTCTTCTGAGGTTGATATTGACATGTGATAATTTCAAGGTCCCGTTATGTAAGAATCATAGTTCAAACCATCCAGACACAAAACAGAATAGATTTTCAGACATGAATATCGCAATTCAGCTAACAGCAAGACTATGTTGCTAACAGATGACAGAAATAAGTGACACACTTGATCATAAAAAAGCTAAATCGAGGGGCAGAGTGAACTCAGCAGCCACACATTTATCTGTTCTCTATTTCTCTGTTTAGCATCTTCAGGTTAGGCCATCCCATTGTTGCTAGCTTTGGAGCTAACCCCCCTCACTTTTCCAGCACTTGGGGAAATAACACATGTGACATTTCTTGGTCTTGACAAGCTGCAGCATTTATTCACTGTTACACTGTAGTCTGTACTGTACATTTACTGCCAGACTGACAACTTACTGCTAACCTTTTCCTCTGCTCCGCTCGCATTCACCATCACTTTTCTGCCGCTCTCTCTTTCCCCACCCGCTACAAAAACATATTACGCAGTGCCCTATTCCTTAACGGAGCTACGCTAGCAATAGTTTCCCAGGTAACGACACAGAGGTTGACTCATGTATCAGAACAGCGCTGCTCAGAGGCTCCCAAACACTATTGATTTCCGAATTAATGGATATTTGGTGGGGGTTCTCGTTGTTATAATTATAGGAGAAACACTGATTCAGTAGACGTTCATTATGTTCAGTAAACGTTGAGTACAGATAGACCTAGCAGTTTCTATTAGGTTGGGCAAGTTGTGAAAACAACAGCGGTATTTTGAATACACCCCCGTTTTCACAGGTAATTTGTTGGTCTGTCCCTCTTGCCCCAGGAAATATTGGATTAATCCTGGAAGACTATTGATGTAGCACTTTTCTCCTTATGAAAGTAACACAGCGATTATTCGACCAATGAGAATTCGGTCAGACAAAAGTATATCGGCCAAGTAATTGACCAGTCGACCAGGAGACTAGAGCCCTAGATTGTAGTAAGCTGAAAATGCAGCTAAAAGTGCAGATTGACTGAAAACTCTTCCAGAATGAAGTGTTAATATGCAGCCATTATTTCGCTTTTGAATTCTAAACTATTTTGCTGAAAAATGGCACTGAGACTCAAGGCGTAATGTACTTTGCTGCCCTTATAAAACCAACCAAGCTTCCACCCCCACAAAACAATTCTAAGCATGTAGGAAATACAGGCCTGTGCTATGTCTGAATAGAACACAAGGAAATTCAGAACAGCAACGTGTGTGCTACTGAATCATGTTGACAAGCACATCACTGTCACTGACTGCAGAGACACTCGTCTCCAATGGTTTAGGACATTTGTAATGGATTACCATTTGGTCACTTAAATCTGCAATGACAGATTTTTGGCCACTTAGGAGCAGCAGAAACCAGTGGTGAACACAACACCGACATTTCATCACCTTTTGAATTGATATGGTGAATTTAGCACAACACTTGCTTGTTTACACATCCAGCTGTTACCGAGCAACCTTATCATTAATTTAGAGTTGTGTGTCTAGTGAATATCTTCACTCTCTAGCTCTATTTTTGTCTCTAGCAATTCCTGAGTGAACTATCTGGCTCTTTAGCTGATAAATGCTCCACTGTGTTCCCTATCTAGCCTCTGACTGTGCCTGTTTGCTATTTGGTGCTGAGCAGGTAATGTACAGTGGGGTTTTAGAGCTTCTTTGCTGAAAACTGCTGCATTCAAGAGCGATGCCATGAGCGTAGTGCTGGGCATTACGACCAAAAATTTGTATCACAGTATTTTTTTCAAGATTCGAGCGGTTTCACAGTGTATCACTATTTTTTTGCATGACTGGGCCTTTATATAGATTTTTAGTGGCTTATTCTACTGTCAGCTGTACATAGAGTTTATATGAAACGCTTCAAAAGTCCATCCACATATTCACGGAGACAGAAGGGCAACAGTACAGCCAGGAAAGTCAAAGCACAGTAATGGTTACCTCAGAGAAACTGCTGGTGTTCCTACGGTCATTGCTCTCCTGAAGAGGAAAACTTTTTCTGCAGTCAGACCTGTTGGTGTCTCGGAAAATCTAGAAGTATCCACGGATGAGTGTGATTTCAGCTGTTTAACTACTACACATGTATTTACAGCGTTTATCAGCACTGTCGTCCTGGAGACTGTTTCGTCTCAACAAAAGCAACTGGAAGAAAAAAAGCCAAGCCAGCTGAATCAAACATTCAGCTCCACACGGTACAAAAAATGTGATTACAACATGTAACTGAGTGTGGAATTATTATATGCAAGTCTTGTATTTCATCTACTAAGTTACTACTTTTCTAGCATGAACAGACGCTGAGCTATCCACAGTGTCAAACAAACAAACCGACGTGAAAACAGCCCCTGATGTAGTTCTCTATGCAGCTAGCCATAATGCTGCTACAGGCAACTAGTTTCTGTGCTTTACTTTCATTCAGATTCACAAACTTTTAAAGCAATTCATGTAAAAATCATGTTTATTTCTAAAGCAGTAGGAGGCTGAAAGAGGTTGCCTCGATAACCGTCATTGTACAAGAGGCCTCGTTCGCCCGAATCTCAATCTGAGTGTCTGGAATCTCAATAACAGAGCTACCTGGCTAGCTAGCGAGCTGTACCCAGCATGCCGTGTAATTTCGTAAATGTACAATTGTTAGTGTTACAAATTGTTTATTTGTCACAAATGGTTGTGTGCCATGGTGTTTTGCCCTGTTAAAGAGAGTTAGTTGTTGGTTATTAATTGCTGTGTTATAAAGTTATATAAAGTTACGCAGTTACACAGCTTGCCCCGACCACAGCGCTCAGCAATTATATATTTTGCCGCCTATTGAAGAGTTACAGAAATGATTTCAGCTATGCACCAGTAAAGCAGTATATGAAAAATCAGTAAAGAATACAATGACTCACAATATGATGAAGGCCTTCATGGAAAAAAGGTCAGTGAAAGTATTTTGTATCTATGGAGTGAGCATCTATTGCCCAAGTGAAGCCTTTTTACTCTTTGCAGCTCTGTTTTCAGCTCATCTCTAACTCATAGCGCTGCCTTTAGTCTGCACGCTCTGCTTCACCAGTTAAATCATTCTGTCATCCCTATTTCTTACAGTCGCAATTTTTTTAGACCAAGTGCCTGATCTGCCTGTATAACAGCTGGCGATGCATTATAGTTTATTTTTAATAGAGTAGGAGCTTCGGTTGCCTTCTCTACTGTATGAGACAATACCAGGAGATATAAAGTAAATTAACAAAGAATCAAGAGCTGTGAAAGACCACTAAGAAACAACTTGTTCATACTCTAATAGTTTCAGAGAGCACCACTTTGAGTAAACCGTTCTATCTGCAATGTAAGTGGTTTGACTGGTCCCATTTAGATCATCTGTTGAATGTCTGAAGCGGCCTCTCTCATCGACCCTGCAATCATCATCAAGCAAACTGCATTTAGGCAATTTATAATACAATAATAAGGTACATTTGGCCAATTATTGAACTGTAGTTATATGGGATGAGTCATGCAATTATAAAATCCATTAAATTGCTGTGTTCCAGTACATAGTCAGGGTTTTCGTGACCTGTCTAACTCAAAGGCCACCGCCGTTTGCTGAAAATTCCAGCATGTGATATTGATGGAACAAAAACGGCGGAACTCAACTGCGAGGGTAGTGCAGCACCCAGACAGTCTACAGCATGCACACGCTAGCGTTAGCTTCTTTGTAATTCATCTTCAAAAAAGGCAGCGGTTGCAAGCATGTTTTGAGGAACAGTAATCAACAGTCACAAACAAGACCAGCCGACTAACACACAATGGAGCATTTAACAACTTAAACCGACTCTGAGGTGAAGAAAATAACTTGGTGCTCAGTCTGTTTCACTTCAAAAACCCTGCACTCATTCAGCGTCTTGTACAACGATGTCTTTCCCCAAAGCTAACGGTGCAGTAGAGAAGCTGCTGTTCACTGATGGAGACATGACGTTAATAAAAAAACACAGCAGAGCACACCTCCCCCTCATTTTGTTATTCTCATACAGGCTGAAGACTGTAGGATGCTTTCAAATGAATTAATTAATTAATGCAGTTAACGTTTTTAAAATAAAAAGGCTGCAGATCATTTATCTTACCTGCCAGTTATGTTTTATATTGTATTTCAATGGACTAAGGACACAAGTGAATGGTTTGGCACACAGTATACTGGAGCAACAGACTCAACATTGTGCCCCCTTTTCTGTTCATTCAATCATGAATCGGTTTTGATACGAATCGACATCCAAGTATAGTGATAATATCGAATCGTGAGATAAGCATATCGTCACAGGCCTACAAAATAATCTTCTTTTTGTTCCATCTTGGTATAAAATTTAAATCCCTATGGACACTTTTGTCTGTCAAATTGTGATTTTTTTTTCACTTAAGCACACGACACTCTAAAGGTGTGTGCACCACGCACATTCTCCAGCCTTTGCCACCTTTGTCTCAAAAAAATCCTGGGAAAACCCTGATAGTGCTCTGTTGCATTATAGATTTCTTCATTTCTGACTCACTATTACAATAACTAGGCTATATGTTAATCCATCAGAACAGACCTTCCTCTCCTCCTCCTCCTCACATTATTTTATATGGTACTTTACTTCAGGCGTTTTCTATATGCATATTGAATCATCTTAATAGTCAGTACTGCTCCTCTTCTTCAACCCCCTCAAGCCCCAAAAGAAATCAGGGTGACTTTATGTGAAAGGAGGAGATTTCCTTCAAATCCCACCCAGTATTCTCCAAGCTAGTCTCCTCTTTTGATTCCAGACCTACTGTAGGGATATAGTTCCCTGGAGATCTACCATTCTACAGTCAATGTTTGCTTCATCTTCTATGTTTCCTTTCAACTTAGAGATCACAATGACAGATAGTTTGTAACAGACGTTTGGTCTAGAGGGAAAGCTCATGATCAGATCAGACCCACCGATATCCAATGGAAATGAACAGTGCTGAAAATCCATATATACCATTGTGGGAATATGTGAAGAAAGCTCAGTGTTCAGTGCTGCAGCTAAATCAAGTGGTGTTTGGAGGTGATCTAAGTAAAGCCCATAAATAAAAGAGGTGATGATCTCATTGTCACTCAAAACACCTTGTTCAGGAGCTTCACACCCATGCATAAGGAGAATGAGGGCAACGAAGCAGAAGTCTACTCTTAACTCACACAAAAGATCGTGCCAATTATGCTTCTCATCCACTCTTATAAAGATGGCTGCCCCGAAAATATCCAGCGGCTCCTCCCTCTGACACAACACCTCGGCTTGTTCCTAGTCTTTGCCTCATTACACTGAATAGCAACTGTGAATTAAGGCCTCAAATAGAGCACGTAGCGATGCCAAATGATGGGTAAGAGACAAACACAAAACAAACAGGTGTGCCTTCACTTTACGCTTCGGTGACGGCGCGTTTGCACCGTGAGCTTGAGCGAGAGCTTGTCAGGCATACACAGAGGCAGACAGTGAGACACACTCGGGGAGGGACACGAATCAATACAAAAAAAATAAACACAAATCAGTTAAATGCCCGGGTTTCTGTGTGACTCGTGAAGATATTTGTCTACTTCCAAGCGGTCTGAGGAGGAAGGTTTATTTCTCCATGACACATCCCTGTTGTCTGTCTTCCTTCCAGTAAATCAACCTGAAACAGCCTGGACTTTTTCCCTCCACTGTCGACGTCAAAACCGTGGAAATGCAAACATTGATTTTCTATACGTGAAGAAGCACTAGGACAAACACGGATGACCCGTGTGATCGTGTGAGGGGATGATATAATTATGCAGTGCTTGTGTCTGTGTACTTCAGTGTGCATTAGTCTGTATGTTTGTCCGCATTTTTTTTCCCTGTTTTATGTATCTGTGTGGGCTACTTGTAAAGATTCAGGAAACCGATTTATCACAGTATAGACTGAATTATTCACAATCCAATACGCAACAATCAGCAATCCTATAACTAGTCTGTAACCATGACTTTAAATGTATAAACAACCATGCTTATTCAATTAAATGTGCAAGCCGACAGATTAAAAAAAAATGTGGAAAAAATCATACACAGACTCAGTTGCAACTTCCCTGATCAAATGTCCTAGACCTTAAATTTGACCTTTGACATTTAGGTGGATAACAAGTGAATACTCAGTCGATAAGGTCTGAAAGGGATGAGAGGAGGAATTGGCAATGGCTGATCAATAAGTCCGGCCTGATGAATGGCTGCACATTAGAGCAGTCTAGTAAACGGAGAAATGATTAAACACAGCAGCCAAGTAGGAGCCGGTTGGTTGATATCAATTAAAGCAATGAGAGAGAATGCACTGGTTACTGTTCATAACCGTCACTGGGTATTTCATCATGGATGATAACATGCATGCGAGGCAATCTTAATGATGTATTAGATTACACAGCTGCTTGATGATAAATGTGGGTTTATTGAAGTCGCCTATACTGGAGTCTTCGGTAAATATACTTCATGCTGTTAAAAGTTTAATTCCAATCAAACTAATTGAGGAGAGCAATTGAGGGGAACCGAAAGACTGCACCAGATAGCAGACCGAAAAAAAATAGGATGATTATATGTCTTTCTGAACAACCTTTTAACTCCGACGGCAACATTTTTTTGGATCGATAAACTATCACACCAATTTACCTGGGAGAAAGAGTAAATAAGCCAGTAAATATCATACGGTCGCAAACAACCAGATGAGAAGTCTGATATGGTGTTGCCTGGAATTTTTTGTGTATCTTGATAGTCACAGCCTTGCCCGCAGACCTCCCGTGCCTCCCACCTGCTAAGTGTGTCTGTCACACTGAGCTAACGCAGTACTCCTGCTATGCAATCAATACACATACCTCCTTTTAACAGTTTTATACTCTCTCTCCCTCTGTATCTCTCTATCTGTGATGAGTGTCTGAACATGACATGAAAATATGACGATCCCAGCACATCTCCCCTTCCTCACACATGACAGACTCCCTTTCCTGCCAGTGTGGCCTTTCAATTACCCTAAGCATTTGTGAACACTAATTCACTCCAAGGTTAGCTTTTTCAATCTTAGAACATACTCTTGCATTGACACTTGGCAGTGAGGAAGACAAATGCCAATTAAACAAGAAAAGAGCGCATAAGTCACAGGGCTTTGTCAGGCACTTTAAAGCTTTCTACTTTGTGCTACTTGCATGTTATAAAAAAAAAAAAGCTCTGTATACAAAAGGAGATTCATCACCTCGGTCTCAAATGGATACACACTTGAACATACTGTACACGCATGCACTCACACACATATTCAGAAGCACGTTACTACCTCATCTCCGCTCAGAAACAATGACACCCTAATCCGAGGACAATACGGGCACTAATCCACACAAAACAGGGATTGTATGGAGAGACAAATGTGGGAGCGAGGGAGAAAAAGCGCTAGCATGCTAACAAGCAAAGGCAGCTAATCCTGATGAGAGATAGAGGCTGGGAGAGAAGGATAATAATTACTGTTAGGGAGGGCAAGACAGATGGAGCATGACAGAAAGCGGGAGAATGGAACTAGGCCTGTCACGATAACTACTTTTATTGGACGATATATTTGTCCCAGAAATAATTGCGATAAACGATATTACTGTCATTTTAAGACCATTTTATGCCACGGTTGCAGTTAACATGGTAACACTGGTTCGAATAAAGTACTGCTGTCATAAATTTAAATAAAGTACTGTTATAATGAAATGAATGAAAGCGGAACCACTGGTGCTTTTATTCTGAAGCACCTAGCTCGTCTCGGGCTGGAAATGTTGATGTAGTTGCTGAAACTTGAAGCTTTTGGTCAACAGACGGTCAGTTAGGGGAAAGTTAAACCTTTACCAGTCAGAGGCGCCGTTAAACATGAGGATTTATTCACTGTGAGTGGGAAACCAGCAACTTCTGGCCAACTTTTGAACAAACAAACAGCTCCCTGATTCACGCAACAATGCTAACCGGCTAGCTCCCGGGCTAACTGTTAGCTGCTCGCTATGTTTTATAGCGCAGTGTAAATAATAAATTAAATATTGATTCAGGAATCAGCGTGGTGATTAAAAACAGACAAATTATTTGCTTCAAATAGACAAACCGCACACAATAAGTTATGCTGTTTATTTTGGCATCACGTTGGTTAAACTGTTGGTGACATTCTTATGTAAACAAACACACGTATAAATACCATGGGCAATATTAAGTTCAGCAAAAATGATCAAGGTCATGTCCATATGTCGTTTGATTAGTCAATAACATAATTATTGTGACAGGCCTAAATGGAAGTACGAAAAAGAGAGAGAAGAGGTAAGGTGCACACATAAATGGTCCAGATACCAGCAGTATATTTACCAGACAACGACTAAGATTTTCATTTTGTAATTTGGCATACTCAGAGAGTAACGTTAACTAACTACAGCAGATGAAATCCACCCATGCCAGCAAAATCAGTGGTTGCAGACTCAAAATGAGAAGCCTGTGGATTGCTGATTGCCAATAAGTAACTGGAAAGTCAAGAACAGTGAGAATCCTGCCTTTCCAGTCTATATATTTACAGTGGAAAGAGATTCATTTTATTCCTTCCTTTTTTTGTTCCTGTTATTGTAGTTATTTGCGGTACCATTAGCATTTTTTCCCCAGCACCTTCTAAACTTAAATTTTAAACCATCAAAAAAAATAGAAGTATCAAAAGGCTCTGCAAGTTAAAAAAAAAAAAAAAAAACATGTTGATTGGATGACTAACTCACTTCCTATTATTAGAGTTACTCTGCAAAACAAACAGAACATTATTTATCCTAACACCCTTCACTGAAAAGGGGGCACAGTTTCAAAAGGTGAACTATCACCCCTACTTACAGCAAGTTGGCTGATGGGGGTTATCTCAGGCTGGAATTAATTACATCAAAGTCTATGATCCAGAGGGCTGAGCGGATGACATTTACAAGAGGCCAACCAAGGCACTTAATTACACACTTTCATAAAGTGGCAGAATTAGTGCACCAGACTGGTACCACATATAAACAGCGGATGAGTAACAACACTAGCAACCTTTTGGAGAAGTCAAACAAGTCGGGTAAAGGGGATGAAGTGTTTTGGGTGACATTTTATGTGGTCAAAACCCAATAATGAAGTGCGATGTCAGAGGAGAAGTGAGAGCAATTTGGTTTCCAGATGCTTTTTTGGGGGAGAGGAGCTCACTGACTAACAAACACATGGCTGAGGAAAAGGGTTTGCACTGTGCAGGTGTAACAGTGCAGCAAACATGCCATGTGGCGTTCCTTGAGTTCCTCTGACCTGCTTTTCACAATGATGTGACTCCAATAGGGTGAAGCAAGAAGATTCCCTCATAGCTTCATGCATTACCTCACAGCTGTAAGTCATCCTTGCCTTTCTCTCTCTTACACTTCAATCATCCTATCTCTTCCTCTTTCTACTTTTCTATTCCCATTTTTCTTCTCCTCTCTTCCTTCACTCTATACTTTTCCGTCTCCCTCTCAGCTCTTTCTGTGGCTACCCCCCCTCTCCACCAGCTGATGTCTCTTTTCCTGTGTCTCCCCCCCTTGTCTTCCTCACCATCTCCCTCTCTCTTTGTTAGGATGCAGTGAGGGTAGGCCCTGTCAGTGTGGAAACAGCAGGGAGCACAGAGGGCCTTTCACAGAAGCCAAATAAAGACAGGCATGCGAGAAACACCTCAATGTTCACTCTTCCTCACTGCATACAGACAACCTTGTATGTATGTGTAGTATAGAAATGCACATGCGCACACAAACAGATACACACATACGAACAGATACACAACACTGCCTACACATCCCGCCCACTGCCCTAGTATTTGATCGCCTCGGACTGTCACGTGTGCCATTGTCACACTGCTCACACCTCAGTCACTTCCCCAAAGTGGCACAGCCTTCCTCTGCTGCGATCCACCGACATGTGTTCAGCTCGTTACAAAGTCGCACACATGTACGCTATCGTACAGGAACGACACACGCACACACAAACACGCATCCTGCTTGCTTCAGGCGCTCGGTCAAACATCCCCTCTGCACAGGGTGACGGTTCCAGAGGGACTGCATGTTTTTCACACTCCGACTGTGTGAAAAACACGGGTTGACATGTTTATAGGTTTCTGTAAACATGAGCTCACTTATTCATTGATTGATTGATTTTCTGTTTGAGGTGTTTAAAGTGTTAACATTGACCAGGGACCTATTTTTTTCTGATTATGTCATACGTGTCTTTTCTATTCAGGTTTGATTTTTTTTTTTTTATATAGAGCTGAAAACACAATGACAATGCTGAATAAAACTGCAGCAAATACTACAGTGATGGGCTATGATACACATCTCTATAACTTATGATATATTGTGTTTATATCATATATTCCATTAATTCCATCCAAACATTTTGCAATGTATCACTTAAAATTAAAAGCATCCTCTATCATTTATTTGTACAGTATGGAGTCATGGATCTTTTTGAGTACCATGCTGCCAACTTCACAGTCTATTATCCTCTTGTAATCACAGCTCAAGATACAATAAGACATTGAAACAAACAAAAAAAAGGTTGATGGCTATTATTCTTAGCCTTCAAAATGGAAAAATAACTATAATGAACTCGCAGTGGTGCATATCTGACTTAACTTTCTGAGAAGTGCAGTATATTATCTGTGCTTATAGCAAAATACATGCCTAAGAGGGTCCACGTGCTATAAAGTAGACTACACTTTATACACAAAATAAGAGGTGATGACTGAGCTCTTTCAACATTAGATCAAGCATTTATGTACAAAGTTGTATTCAATAATATTATTGAGCTTTACCTGATTGACTAAAACTGTTTAACAGAGTGGGTTGGATTTCCTTTTTCTAAACGATTATAATATTGCTGGTGAGTTGGGGCTGCCCCCTAAAAGTTGCTGAGTCGATGCATCAGTCAATAAACCCCTGAGTCGACTCGTATTTTGTCAGTCGAATCGCTGCCTTTTTCTTTTTAGCCGCATCATTATACACAGCTGTAAATTTATAGATTCTTGTCTCTAAATGACCTAAATACATAACTGCGATGGAAACAGAGAGGGATGAGGGAAACGGAAGACAGTGCACATCGTCCAGTGTGATCGACTCTTCGGCTCACAGCGCTATCAGCAGCCAGCGGGAGAGACACTTTGTGCTGTGCTTGAATTCTATAACTGAACTAATACCAGGACGCACATCTTTTATTTCTCTCACTGTGTGGAAATCTGACATTTTCACATCACAAACGATGAACAGCATGCTGTTCGATGAGGGGGGCGGCTGAGCAAAACTCGGAAGAGGCTCAGCAACCAGACATTTCTCCATTCTCTGTTTAAGAGCAGCTGAGACTGACACTAAAATGTGAATAGCTGGTCCACCTTAAAAGGTCAGTCCACCTTTAGTGAGCCTGCTCAGGTTAGGCTACCGTTGTCGCTAACTTTGGGGCTAACCCCCTTCACCTTTTCCAGCAGTTGGGGAAACAACAGACACTGCAGTATTTATTAAATAACACACTGTAGCCTGTACTGTACATTTACTGCCAGATCGACAACTTACTACTAACCTTTTCCTCTGCTCCGCTCGCATTCACTCTCACTTTTCTGTCGCTCGCTCAACCACACACTCGCTACGCACACACATCACGCACTGCCTTATTCCTTAAAGGAGCTACGCTACTCTTGTAACAGTACTTTTCACGTAGATGTCCTTTGAAGAATGAAGAGAGGGAAGATGACTCACAACAGTTCCATGGTAACTAGGGTGTTATCATGCTCACACACTGTGCAAGTGAAAATCATTAATAGCCCATTGATATTAATGATCATGTGAAATTTTAGCAACAGCGCTCATAATTTTGCAGCAGCAGTGTGCCGCTGCAGAATGAATATAGTAGAAACATTGTATGTAATGAGATAAATACAGATGAGAATATGAGAATAAACGTCACGTCAAGTCACCCTCGCCCTGACCCTCCCTTCCAAGTCGATGCATCGCTCTGAAGTACCAACTCTGAGTCAGGGACAGCCGTACAGTGAGTTCATGTTTAATTTGCACATGGTCTCATCCCTAGTGAGAAATACATAGTATAAAGTCGCCCATGCAAGCAGTTATAGAGGACTGGTATTATAGATAGACATATTTACACACTTCTTGGGCTGCTCTAAGGCACTGCAAAGAAACTTATCCAAAGCCACAGGTTCACAAGGAAAAAATGACCTTTCTGTGCATGCTCCACTGTGCAGCAAAGGCATCATGCTATGTTTGAGCGTGCACTCCTGTGTCCACTTGTGTAAATGGGTGCGCTTGAATGTCTACTGTGTGCAGATGTGTCCGTGTGTCTGCGTGGAACTATGGTGTGGGAGTGTTGTTTTCCACCCTTTATCTGGAGAGCAAAACAACAACAACTTGTCCTGACCGTAGACCAGACCCTGTCTTCCTGCCCATTCACCCAGAAAACAAATAGAGGGCAAGAAGGAATGAGGGTAGAGACCCAAAAAATGAGTGTCTTGCAGTGCTGTGCAGAGCACACATGCCTGGCAATGACTTGCGAGGCAATGGGAACTGTCAAGAGTTCTCTTAGCTCATGTCAGTTCTATAAAAAGAGAGAAAAGAATAAAGAAAATATGAAAAATAATCCATAAAAGGCTCAGATGTGGGATTCAGTATCAAATATTAACATAATGTGAGGCAAGTAAAGAGACAGCTGGAAGAATTTCAACAAATACATCACTTTTTTTTAACCCAAACTCACCAGCCATTTTAAGTTAAGAACAATATAATGCATGATTACACTTGAACTAAGTCTGAACTTCACTTACTCTTCTGACGAGTTCACAGATAATTTGGATTGTTCAGATCAAAAGCACTGAATTGTGTCTGTCGAGAATACCAGATACATTATGAGAAATAGAGCCAGATTATTTCTCTGATAAGTATATTAATAATATTATTAAAATTATTTTAAAATTTTAATATTATACTGATTTAATATGATTTTAAAAAGCAATCCACTGATATAGTGGTAGAGAAGAAAAACAGACTACAAGTGCATTATTGCTAAACTGCACAAAATTATTCAACATTTCTTGAGTTGTTTGAATGTTTCTTGTACACTGAAATATAGATGTAGAGTGTGTGTTTGTGAAAGTCACTGTGCATGCAAGAGTAGTGTGTGTTTATGTAAGTGTGTGTGTGTGAGCCGAAACAGTCTTCATTAGGCTGACAGAGAATCGCCGCACAACAATCAGCCATTAATTAAGTGTCAGAAGCATTTAACGGTCAGACATGCTGGCGGCCGATTCCCATGCCAAACACTAATAACAGCTACAGTCTGCCAGAGCGGAAGCTCTGCTTACACAGATGTGCCAGATAGCCCACATTTTCCAAAAAAATGTGTAAATACATTCAGTAAAATTACAGCCATAATAGCTGAGCTTCCATTTAACATTAGGTAAGTTCAGGCTCCTGAGCCCCGTTCTAATAGTAAGCACTTGTTCCTGGCCTTCTTTCTCTTACAGTATATCTGCTTGTCACTGAAGCTTCAAGATACATAAGGAATCAGCTTTTGCTAGGATTAGTTTTTGATTTGTGTGGAAACTACATTGAATGTGCTGTCTCTTTGACAAAATTAGAAAGGCATGCTGGTGTTGTGAGGGCAAGTTTGTAATTACCAGTCCAAACCGGAATCACCAGGGTCTTTTGTGAATGTATCCAAAATGTCTCAATTTGCTTTGCCTGTTTCTGAAAAAAATGCGAGGCACTTTAATTTTTTTCTATTCTATAATTATGGCAACTGCATTAACGTTTCAAAGTTGAAATGTTTTAGTGAAGCTGGTGTTTTATAGATAACTGTAACAACATGCGGCAAAGGCTCAGGAAAATAAAGAATACTGGCATCAGGTTTAAATATAAATATATCTGTTTAAGAACATGCAGAAATTGCAACTAAATAGTGTTTTTGTTAGAAGGCTTAATAAAGGGTTGGCAAGGCTACACTGTTGAATTTGTTTTCCAAAGACCTTCTATAGGGAATTAAGGATATTTCACAAGGCCTGAGTTTTGCATTGTATAAAGCAGCGAAATAAAGGATCAAGATGTTCTGTACCTGGTTGGTCACAGAGGACACATGAATGCACACAAGAAAACGCACATACACTGTGTTTTGTTTGCAAAAAAGTCCAGGTAAGGATGTCACCCATACGGTTTCATTGAAATAACAGCAGTGAGTCACCACTTGTGGGAGAGCAGACATCGGTAAACAAAACTGACTCTTAATACGCCTGCGAGCGCACAAGAACTGGGCTGTGGCCAAGTCTTGAGGCATCTACATGGCCCTAATCTCTTACAGTAGGTTTCTGTTCATGGCTCTGTTGAACTCATACGTGGTTGACATTTAAAATCTAAATTTTGAAAGGCTCCGTTGCTACTATGGCAACTGCACAACACCAGTGACAGACTGGTGGTGCCTGAAAAGAATACAATATTTTCACAAGATACATATGGACAAACGCAAAGGAGCAAGAAAATATAATCTAAATAAATATAATAGCAACCTAGCTAGCAAGCGAAACAACACTTAGTCAATGTAAGAGACCCTTCTCACAGCAGATATTTGTCTAGTTTAAAACAGATGTAACTGACAACATCAATAATTGCTGAATTATATTTAGGTGTTCCAGTGCCAGGGTCTTAATGTAAGTAGTAGCCTATATGCTACTGGCACACCTACAGTAAATGGAACAGAGCCACCATTAATGTTATTTGTTACACCTGTGCCTTCCCTGTTATGACAAGTCAAAATATATTTACCCTCAGACATTTTATTCAACTGTCCTAAGTCTGAGTGTGTTATTTTATGTTATACAAAGTGCCCCCAAAAATTCCACAATAGAAGAAAAAAAAGTAGTGTAAATGCATGGGGCACTACTTTATGCTAACAATTCCACAATGTAGTGCGCCGCATTTTACCGTTAATGACACAAAATGACAATGATTAGTGAGTGTCCACGATCTCAATTCCCTGCTCACTACTGACTGAACTATTCTGTGTCTTTTGTCAAGCTAATTAAAGTTAACACTGCGTCCCTGTGGCTAGCATTTCCACATAATTTATTTTTACCTGTCTTCTTGAGGCTCCATGTAGAAATAGGCTAACATGAACTTTCTGATTAAATGAGCCAATTAATGGATATTTAATCTACAATGCCTGTACATTGAGTTAATTAAAAATGCAAAACAACGTGCAATTATTTAGAAAATTACTAGCATGAAAACGTACAGCTCTCCCATAGAGCATGAACACAGAACACTGAGGAACCGCTCGTATACAAATACCTGTTGTTGACTAAAAGAAAGGGACATTTGATTTGTTTGTGTCCCTCAGCAGTTGGAACAACTGTTGTGTTAAAAACGACAGTATTAGATGTGCTCTAGATGTGTTTAGCTTTGTCCTGTTCAACTGTATTGGACAGCAGTGTTTCCTGACAGATACACCTTCTCATTGAAGGGAATAGGAAGGAGAGTCTTTTGACTGGTACTGTATGTAGAGCTCTTAAATAATCAGCCTTGAAGCAGTGACATTGAGAATAAACACGTTTTTTGGGGGATTCATTTTATGAAAATACCGATTTGAAAAATACACAGTTCCTGCCCCTTTAATGTATCACTTTCAGACTGTCAGTGTAATTAGAGTAGAGGTTGCGTTGACATAACAACACAAATTGCCAAAACGCCAAGCCTACCTATTAATTATAATAATAATTATATCACTGTTATTTCTCTATCCCAACATCATTAGGACTCAATGGAAGCATTCAGGCAAACATCAATTTGAGAATCTTGCTATAATGTGTGAAAAACAGACAGAAAGAGGAAGAGAGAGATAAACTGATTAGCATGCAAACACAGTGGCATCAGCCTCCTTGTTTTCACAGCTGAGGAAAGACTGCTGTGAATATGTGCATGGATACACAAGCGCACGCACACACGCACACACACACACACACACACATACGCACACATACACACACGGTGCATTCATAACCTGCCTGGCCCGGAGAGCAGTCAAGTCAGACCGGAGAGAACTAAAGTGAGCAGACAGCAGTGTTTGGGCTGTAAAAGATATCAAAGCTTGTCAGAGATGCATTCTGAACATATTTACTCAATAATAAACACTACTGCGCCATGACGTCTTCATGTTGTGCTATTTGTAGTGCGTTTTAACAGTTTTAACCAATGCCATGCTTAATGTGGCTGCCAGCAGCTTAAAATAATGTTTACGTTTTTAACGGATAAGGTTGGTGATTTTCTATATTTTTCTTGTTGTCAAATCTCATGTGCACAGCCAAACCAACAATGAACTTGTGTATCCAAAGTCTGATATAACATATTCCTCTGTGCTGTAGAGCTACACCAATGCACTGGGTGACATGTTTCTCCACCTCTGAAGAGATTGATTTAAAACCGCTCCAAAGAGTAATAACAATGATAAGATTGTAACTCCCAGGAGAGTGCTTCCTTGTACGACATACACCACCGCGCGTGCTCTGAAACGTGGTTCTGTTTACAGAGCTTTGCTAGCTTGTTGTGCTACACAGTAAAGCCTCTTCATTATGTACTGAAGTTCTTTGAGAAATTTATAATGTAGCTCTGTAAACGGAACCGAGTTCCCGCACATATGCAGTGGCTTCTGCCATTCAAGGAATCTCTAATTTAATTCATCTTAAAGGTAAATGTTAAAAGATTAAACATAGTTTAGCTGAGCTCCAATGAGAGTGTACTAGTCTGAATAAGGTGAATTAGTGCTTTCAAAGTACCATTTATTTAAACAACTTTTCCTGACCCTGCCTATTGGTCCCAATCTCTCAGAAGTCCAGCAAGAAGAGGTTTTAATAGTTAACATTTTAGCTTCCCTGAAAAAGTGAAAAACTGAGACCCATTTTTATTTTACTTTACTGCTTTTTTTCATTTTTCATTTACTTTGATCAAGAGCTCTGTAATTGCTACAGAGACATGCATGGAATGATGGAGCGAGTAATCTGCAGCTGGGCTGATAACCTTTTTGACATATTATAGTAATTTGTTTACATGTGTAACAGGCATGTGCTTTATGTTTGTTTTTGTCATTTGGTGATTATTTTATGCTGGAGGCTACTACTATTTAATCAGAAAGTGGACAGATTCTTTTCAGAATCTCTTAAGAGCAGACTGCAAAGTGGGAAACATCAACAGAGAAAACAAGGGGATTATGGCTTCTGAACGATGCGGAATATGTAATCAAAATCATTCAAACAATCAATGTAAATTGCTCTTTGGCAAACAATTACTTTTGTTCGTCTTTCCTAATCAAAGCCAATTTTACTGAAGCGAGCACCAACAACATCCGAGAGAGTATCTCTCAGGTGCTCAGCAGGTTATAAAACCCCTTCAACCCCTCCCTTTAAATTACAAACATAAACACATAAACACAGCCATAACATACCCCCGGAGTGAAACGTGTATGAGTCCCTGTAGAGGGAAAATAGGACATTAGGATTGCGGGATTTGATCGAGGTTTATACTCTTCTTTCGTCTGTGTCATCACACTTTCATTTGGCCGACTCCCTGACTAAAGGGGACGAGCCTCATTTTTCAATTAGGCACTAGACTCACTCATGCTTCACTGCTCTCTCATCACCCCCCCATCTACTCAGCCCCCACCTCTCCCTCTCTCTCTCTCTCATGCAAATGCAAAGGAGGGAGAGAGAGAGAGGGGGACGCAGCGGTCGAGGTGAAGTAGATAGAGACGCTATTGTAGATCGGCTCCAATGGAGGCATAAGGAGGCTGTGCTGCTGGAAGGACTCCCTCTGCTGCTCCTTTATTCACTTTCAGAAAATATGACTGTCCATTGTGACTTATTGTTTCAGCAAACCCCTCATATACCCACTGACTGATTCTCATTTTATTTTCTTTTTCTTTTTTAAGCTCCGTCTTCATAATACAGCACTACTTGTTGAAAAATGCATACTAAAATACTTAATGAAATATTGTGTGCATGTCTTTTTTTTTTTTACCTATTTCAGACACCTGCAGTGACTTAATACTGAGGAGGCATACTGCTGGAGTCGTGCAGCAGAGCTGGCTGTGTTTTTTTTGTTTTTTTTCATCTGACCCAGTTGGGAAACACATTTACTATGCAACTAAGACACAGACGGAGGAGAAACTTGGCAACACATGACTAGATAATCATCACAGTACTTTAATATTCAAGAGAAGAGGGAGAACTAGCGATAACGTTAGGAAAGTGGCAACAAAATACTGGATGGAAGGCATGGAAGTTGAGATTTGAGGTAGAGGCAGAGGAAAGGGGAGAAGAGGAATAAGGAAGGAGAGCAAGGAATGCGGTAAGACATGAAGAGATAAGAGTTCTCTTCTATTCCCAGTGGATATTTTCAGAAGCTCAGCAAATGTTTCTAATTCCCTTTGCCCCGTTAGCCTCCTTCTCAATAGCTACAGATTAAACATGAATAAAGAGTTTGCAAAGAGATGGAGAAGAGAAAGAGAAGAATGAGACGAGGAAGAAAAAAAAAAAAAAAAAAAAAAGAGTCTGGTGGTTGCCATGGTGATGAGAGTGGAGAGATTCCAGAGTGGTCTCGGCCATTACGCAGTGTGTTGGGGAGATGGACTGTGCAGCACTTAGGCTTATTGCAGTGTGGGCTGAAACAGAACAGATATCTAATATAGACGAGATGGGCTCGCACCAAAATGGTGGATGGTAAGCACAGTCCTAATAAAAAGAGGCTGTAGGATACTGAGGTTTTACTGCCAAAAGCTGTGCTGAGAAAAGCCAATCAGACCAAGGAAAAAAAAAAAAAACACGTTTATCCCATTTGAGAAAATGGAAGGACATCCAGT
The DNA here is from genome assembly GCF_910596095.1 of Thunnus maccoyii. Lineage (NCBI taxonomy): Eukaryota > Metazoa > Chordata > Actinopteri > Scombriformes > Scombridae > Thunnus > Thunnus maccoyii. The sequence continues at coordinate 22,238,340 of NC_056547.1, forward strand.
GAGCAAAACAAGCACAGACACACTCTTAGTCACATCTACACAGACACACACACAGAGGCCCCACAGACAACGTATACACATATGTGCACAAAAACATAATCAGACATATATCGATCACCTCCCACAATAGCAAAATACAACCGCTCTATAAGCCAAGAACAACATGCGGCGGGTCATATGTAATGAGAAGGCACAACGACGGCTAAAGATAGGACAGTGGGTTTTTCTGTCCAATCAGAGACATTAAGCGTTGGCATAAAACCAAGGGAACTCTGAATAGCATGCAGAGAATGGAGAGTGAGATCGATTGCATTGCAAATCACTTGCGTCTGATTGTTAAAAATGTTTTGTCTTAACTACGGTAAAATAGCCCAAATTTCAAAATTGTCTTTGCAACAGACAATCACCACAGACACACTGCAGCAAGAGATATACATGTATTCAGTGGGAAAGGCCTGTGTAAAAAAAAAAAAATCTGGCTCCTACAACACTTACCACACACTTTCAATGAAAGCATGGCAGAGACATGACCGAGCTGTATCACAGTAGTGACGCAAGCGAGCTGTATTCTGGGTAATGCCCACCTACACATAACTGGCTTTCTATACTCTGAAGTACATTATGCGCAAGTGTACTTTCCCTGAGGTAAACATTACACATTCCACTTAGACTGGCACTGTTTTGTGAGGGAAAAAAGAAAGGGAAAACCTGACAGCCTACAGTGCAACCATCTAGCGTTAAATGGAAAATTATGGAAATAAAGTCGCACACAAATAAACCGTCATTTGACAGGCTGGTTATGGTATAACTTGGTCCATAAGGGCTGTAGCTATGCTAAGGATGAGCTATCGACACACAGTAATAAACGGTATTTTCTCTCAGCCAATAAAATGAGATTATATAGAGTTCCATTATGCATACGGTCTTGTGGGTGCCCATCACATTTTACTGCTATAAAATAAGTCGACTTGTGCAGTTAGAGGGGAGGAAAAAGATTGGTCATGTGCTATTTGTTTACGCGTATCTTTGGCTCAAATGGAGTGTGACAAACTGATTAAATAAACAACAATTGTGGAGACAGAGAAAACCAAATGAGAATGGGCTGTTATGACAAATAGAGCTTAAGCTACATGGAATAGTATCTGTGAGAAATTACTGAGGGGATAAACATCAGATGATGAATCTGAGATTCTACACGAGCGTGATCTAAAATTACCACCCGACACAAAGTACTGGCAACTTCCTGAGATGATACACACTGAGATCTTTGATTATGTACAATTTTTGGTTGTTGCCTGTTCTCAAACTTGTTCCCTGCTGACCGCTGTACACTATTTCTAACTGTGAACTAATCAGATCAAAAGCAGAACGGTGGCTCTATGCCAGTGGCTTCTGGTCAAGCTGGCTTCATACAAAGAGGCACAAAGCAGTAATTCAACTTCTGTGACATCTTCCTGGTGTTTCTCTGCTTCCCAGGTAGTTCAATAGCAGAAAAGTTATTTGAAACTTCACATTACTCCTGCTGACTGCAGGTATGAGGCTGCCAAAGCATTAAAAAAAAAAAAAGAGGAAGAAAAGATCTATTGTGGAAATTAACTGGGCAAGTTTTAAATTAAAGCTTTAAATCTTCTATCTCTACACATTAGCTAATGCTATACAGATAAAAGTTAGAGTGGCATATTTCTTTAAAACACTATTTAGTATTTAGTTTGGCCAGCATGAAATAAACTCAGAATGAATTCTTTTTGTTTGTTCATCTCTTACTAGCCTGCTGATTTTAAGCCTTGTGTTAATTTCAATCAGTAATGAGATAAAACAGACATGCCATGGGGTGGAGGTTCATTATCTCTGGCCTTTGTGCCGGCGAGCCCTGGTGGGATTTCAGCAGCACAGAGAAGTCAAAGAGAATGCATGTGTGCCATGAGGAAATTGTCAAAGAAGTTCAAAGGAAGAACAGAACGGAATAAAATGAAGGAAAGCAGAAAAGGGTTGAGGTTTCACTTCATCTGAGAAATAAGGAATAGAGAGGTAAGATGTGTTTACATCGTGTGTAAAGGCAAACTGTAGGTGGTCGCCCGTCCGTTCTGTTACAACGGACTGATTCTGTGCTTCCTTGCATATGCCCTGTAGTTATCGCTCTCAAATCAACGTTCGACTGAATCTACAGGGCAACACCACATGTCAGCACAGTGCGGTGGGGCCTACCTCTTTCCCCATGTGACATGGGTCAATGCAGTTGGTGTCACCAGTGTCATGTAAGGTGGGGGACAGGTAATTATGGCATTGCACTTGTCTCCCCTGGTGCTCAACAGGCTTGATATCCCACCGAGTCACCACAAGGCTTAAGATTTACATTATTCATTAGACACATGTTGATGTGTGTGTATGTCGCAGACTGTACAGTGTGGGACAAAAAATGAAAGAGAGAAAGAGAGAGAGAGAGAGAGCATTAACTGCACAAGCTCAACGAAAAAAACAGTGTTAAAATCATGCAGTAAACTTCCTGCAGACATATGTGTAGCAAGAGACAATTACATCATCCAAGGTCAGAAGCTAGACAAGTCTGACAATTTTGTTTCCACTAGTGAGAAAGGCGCGACGCCCCAATTGCCTCCCAGTGGAGTTAACAAACATTCTCTTTGCTCTTTGTCTTTGGTTTTATCTAGTCACGCAACGTGGTCTTAGGCCTCCCAAGTCGCTTGATGTTGCTCCATCGAGCCATATCCCCACGTTCACAATATCTCAAAAAGACTGACAAACTCCTGTCAGGTAATTAGCCTAATTAGTCACTGGCTTGTATTTCCTTCCCCTCCCTAGGCTCGCTTTTCCTCCTGCGTGGGTTTGAAGAGTGCCATCATTAATATCATCCCGCCATGGGTCATAAAGCATTCCGTGTCACCATGATAAAGGTCCCAGTCCTGGCCTGGGAAGGGAGACATGATAACCTAGCCGGATAGAATGGCTTTAAATTAAAACATCCGATAATGCGCTTAGTTCAGTGCACACTGCTAATTTTGCTCCGGAACAACAGTCATGGTACACATCGTATTCTCTGTTTTCTCCCTTTGCTTTTTTCCTTTTCTTTAGAAGGATTTTAATAGATTTTGCTCAGAATTTAACATATACAAACAGGAGAGGCTGTAAGCTCTGGGACAGATAGTTCATTATTCAAAACCATTGGACTAAATTACCTGAGAGCAATGATGTCAAAGTAAATTAGGGATGATTAAACTTGAATATGAGTCAAACAGTCACAAATCTCTGTTTCTCTTGTTGCGCAAACGCTTTAAGATTGAGCTCAAATTAATCCCATCCATATGTGTGCTGTTGAATAAAAATGTAACATGATTGTCTTTACTTATGGATCAAAAATGAACAACATGGAAGTCATGTTACCTTCATAGACAGCTTTAAATCCCTGCCCGCTGACCGCGTAGTCTGACAGCAGCCACAAAGTGAGCCTGGAGCCTGTACTCACAATGGGTGAAGGCAGCTGGAACCCCGTTAACCTGAGAACAAATGGACAGAAGGACAATAACGGTCAGACAAAAAAAAAAAAAAAAGATCCAATCAACAACACAGTTGGTTGCAAGGTCAGGTATGAAGCCCGCTTCCATCAAGCCAGCTGTTCCCTCAGGCATTCAAGGGTAACTTTTTGTATAACGAGGCTCTGAATCACCCACAAATTATTAAAATGCCAAGACGTCAACAGGACAGAAAACCTCAACAGATTTCTCTCCGTCAGTGAAGACGGAGTAACCGCAATCATGTATCTGCAGTGAATTAGAAACACAGCAGCCCATGTGAAAATGAACAAACAGTCAAGCAGACAAACAAACATAAAACTGTCATGCCCTGAGTCAACAAGCATTCCTAATAACCAACCAGTACTTCTTAGATATGGAATTCATCTGGAACAGAAAATATGTTTGCTATTTATAACTGTGGTGTACATCTCTCCATGTCTCAGTCTGAAGTGTTGTTTCTCCACCAGGGGATATTTTACTTACTCTTTAGTGTGTTGCAACTTTCCACTTGGACCCATATTTGCCAAAAATCTCAGAGTATGAAATTCATTTTAACTTCTCAAAGTGTCATACGTTTGATCCTACTTTTGGGTATACAAGGAGAATTTTATGAACTTTCTTAACATTGGAAATTACTCCTATTGTGTCTCTTCCGGCATTCAGGAGAGCGGCATAATTAAAATTATACATGTATGCATGTAAAAAAAAAAAACAACAAAAAAAAAACATTCCATGTGAGGTGGCGAGTTTGTCAGTGCAATTAATCAGGACAACTTGCATCACATCACATGTTATTGCTTCTAGCGCAGACGAGGGCATGTGCTAAATCAATCCATACCGCAGTATCAACACATATTGGTTATGCTATGCATGCATGATCTTTGATGCTGTAGCCAAGTGGCCCAGGTGCTTATGACGCACAGACACCTCGGAACATTACAGCAGACCAAAGGCAGTTCCAAAATAGAGCTTACATCATTATAGCCAAGGAACATACATATTTCAAAGAACTTCCTACACAGTAAACACAAAACAGTGCACTGGGTGGATATAATGCTAGATTTAACTTGAGACATTTTAAACACAAATATTTGTGTCATTTTTCCATTTTAGTCTTATCTTTTTTTAGCCTTTACTAGCTTGTTAGTCCCTTGACATACAGGTTAATATTTTCTGTATTCAATTTAGTTTTTCTGCAACAATTAGTAAGATCATTAATTTAATTTCATGGTATAGAGTGTTGTAAAGGTTTGATGCCATTTACCCACAAGGAAAACTTCTATTCCTTGCAGAGTTGGAAGTCTCATATATAACTTAAACGAGTTACTTTCATGTGGAACTATTCTTAATCAAACTTTTATCATGACACCTATGAGTGATTCAAAGGCATTAAATAAATATGGGCTTATGATTCTTGTGTCACTGGGAATTTGTGTAATAATGCTCTAACCGGGGACTGATAATCTCTACTGTGTATACTATGGTAAAGTGATTTTATTGCTTTCTCCTAATGAGAAAGTACAAAGCCAATCTTTAGTCAAACAAACAATTTCAAGTTGAATTGCCCAAAGATAACACATAGCTACTCTTCTAGGATCAGTGTTGATAACTCTGCAATATCAATTATTATAAGCCATTATTTAACTTAAATGTTGCATGAAGCTTACCTTTATATTAATTCCATGATGACCTTTACTGTTGTTTTCATTAGGATAAATGTTTGTTCAAACAGCATTTTAACACAGAGCTTGTTTTTGTTGCATTAAGAATAATTCACTCCGTTAACAGGCTTCACATATTAAGCTGCTGTCAGTTATGTTGACGCACATTTTTACCAGCTGTAGCCAATTGACATTAATAATTTTGCAAGCTAGCCATGTTACAAAGTTAGCTCTGTTAGCAGTGTGTGTAGCATTACACTCAGCCAAACGGTTTCACAGTTAAAAATACCGCCTTGCTCTGTATCTCGCTGTGCAAATTTCAACTTTAAATTAAATGTTTGCAAGCGGCTAGCTCACATGTTTGCCCAACAAATCATAACTATGGACTGTAAGGAAGTATGGTTGTAGTCACCGTGACCTCACCCATTGGTTTGCGAACTGTTTGGAAGCCTCGAGTGTAGCGATTTGGCCATCGCCATCTTGGATTTAGCCGTCGCCATGTTGGATTTTTAGAGCCAGAAGTAACCATATTTGGACGAGAGGGTGGAGCTGACCATAACGCTAGCTGCTAGATTGGTTAGCACGATGCATTTACAGCATGGATGTATTATAAAAGCTGGATGGCGCCCATTCAGTCCTATAGGAATTGCTCGCCGGCGCATACGCCAAAAAAAGTTTCTAGCTTCCGGGTTTGCTTCCGCGTTGTGCGGCCCGCTGAATATGCGCAGTAGTGTTTCCTCCGCTGGCCCTGCCCGCGAGCTCACGCTCGGCCCATAGACTTTACATTGTGATGACGTCACGGATTTTTAAATCGCTTTTCTCGGCTCGCGGAAAGTTTTACAAATATAAAACGTATATGGATGTTTGATTTACAGTCTATGGTTAACAGTGGTAGTGCTAATGCTAATTGTCGCTAGCAAAAAACAGGCCTAAAACCGTTAAAACAAAATGTACTAACCGGAAAAACTGATCATCCGACTCATTGATGAGTCTTTTACTACAACCAAACGCTGAACAAGATTTTATTTAGGCGATCACAGTGTTACAATTAACTTTAGTGAACTGAAAACACACTATGAAAGCAGCAGCTACGCCCATACGCAATGGTTACGTTACGTAAGCAACGTTGGGGCCGTGGTAGCGACTTGTCAATCACAACGTTGCCACACCCTAAAGCATACGCTGCTTTATCGTCTATTTTTCTCTAAATGGCTTGACCATAACGTTATCTTACACTCTACAACTGGGCTAACATTACACTAGGTAGCTAGCAGTAGCCGAAATTTCCGAATTTGAAATGTACGTCACACCAACATTTTAAGAGTGTCACCTTTATAAACTGGACCACCTGAGCTTCCACACCCGAACAGTAACATTTTTCTTGTCCTTTTAGTCTCTGAAACTATCACTAGTTCAGCAGCTGACGTCAAAAGCTGTCAACCGTATCATTTAGCGACCGTGCGTCACATACCTGTAGTTAAACAGGTGCGGTAGTTGGTCATTTATGAGAATAATTACTGAAGAGCAACTCCTACTTAACTGGGGATGGTCACGCATCATGATTTGGTGCTCTCTTGTGGCGCAAAGGTAAACTGTATGATCTGATCGAATACAGTATGTGTTGCTTTCAATTTAAACGTGGTAATAAATAAATATAGGTCTAATTATCTTTAGGCCAGTTGTGTTCCAATATATATATATATATTTTTAAAATATAATATCACAGGTTATCCTGATTTTCAGAGGTAAGATCTGAAGTTGGTGGTGGTAATGAGGGAGGGGCACCCAGATTTATCCTGCCAGTCTAGGGGATTGAACCAGCAACCCTCCAATCACAAGTTCACTTCTCTAATCTTTAGGCCACCACCAACCACCGAATAATACCAATACTAAATAAAACCTCTGAGGGACCAGTAACCAAATTAATAAAATTATGTTGGAAACAAGTAATATAGTTTGAATTAATGAGCCTTGTCTTATTAGGACCATATTTCAGCGGCAGCTTTACAAGGTTCAGCTATTAAACCCATTTAACATGTTTGCCACCTGCATACTGGCAGTAGTCACAACTCATGCACATACTAATTAAAAAACAAGTGTCCACTGTTTATTTGCTTCCAGTGACCACAAGTTGATTCATATCTGCGTAGACATGAATGTATGTTTTTGCCATTAGATCTGTGATCTACAGGCCCTAATAAAGGACAATGTTGCTCACCTTACTTTTAGCTCATCCTTGAAATTTCCCTCCCCAAGTGCCACTTTCATTTTCATTTTATGTCCCCACATGCACTCTCTCACTGCATGTGTATCCCCACTCTTTACAATCTATTACATTCCTCTGTTTTATCTCCTGGTGTTAAGAGAGGCCTCAGTGTTTCACTTAATCCTTGAGTACCACATTGGAGGTGAGGAAAAATTGCAAAACACCAGTAAGGGAAAGATGAATTGGACCAAAAAGGGAAGAAGACTTTAATATATGCATGATTTCACTCCTCTCTGTGAGATTGTCACGGTGGGATATCAGCTAAACGATGGGACACATGTTCATGCAAATAGCCCCTTCGCTGACCGCAAATTGAGTTGGAAGGCAGCCATCTTGGTTCAGCAGCGCACTGCGGGGAAGAGGGGGTTGATAGAGGGTATGATGGAAGGGCTGAAGAGAGAGGGGGGGGGGTCTAAAAACTGGGAGGGATTCTTGCCGCATCCAAATCGTGATCATCTGGCATAAGCCAGATATGGCCCTGAATCATTTTTCCAAGCTCAGAGAAAACAAAATGGATACTGTCAGAAAACACACAGAAACTGGCTTGACATGAGAAGGGAGATTAAATATTGCAATGTGATATGGGCTGTGGCAAATCTGAGGCGTGCAGCCGGCACTGTGAAAAAGCCAGCTGGGGGATTGCCTGTTATCAAGGAAGAGATGCGAGATATGATTGCGACTGAGCAATACAAAAGAATGGATTTGCAGCACAGGTGTCTCAAGTGAGTGGTAAATTGATGGAGGGAGGACGAAAGAGAGTGAGGGACAGAGGAAGACAGAAAGAGATAAACAGAGAAGTTAAGCAGAGTTATGGGAAATCATTGGCTGTTTTTACTGTATGGAGAGCTGAGTAATCCTTCCTCCGAGGAGAAAAATAGGTGCATGTGTGCATATAGTAGGTGCATGCACAATGACCAGTATGTGCGTATAAGCGCATATGTGTGTGTGCATGGAGAGAGCAGAGGTCTATTAAGAGGGCTTTCCACCTGACTGGCCTCAGCATCTTCTCAATGGAGAGCCTCTGCTTCCAATTATCCCACCACTACCCATGGGAAGGAGAGAGGGAGAGACAGACAGACAGAGTATGTGTGCAGAAAGATGGCTGTATAGGAGGAGAGAGAAGAGAGAAGAGATTGTAATGAGGAGATGGGAGTGTAGAAGGGCAGGTTGTGGGAGGGCACAATATGAATAGTAGGGGGGGTGAGAGAAACACATCAATACGTGGGAATGTAAAAACTCAAAACCAGGAGCCTGAGCTCCGTGAGGGATGAGTCATGGTGAGAAACTCCTTCATTAGGCTCCACAGCTCTACAGGGATTCGTGCTCACACACTCACACGAATGCACACATGCAGTTTTATGCATTTGAAATTTTTCATGCATGTGTGTGTTTGCGGTCGAACCCCCCCGCCCCCAAAATATATGCGTGTTTACAGCTGTAAACAGACAGAGACTAAATCAGGTCATTCGTCCTTTAATCTTATTCACGCAGTCAGTGTGTGTGTGTGCGTGCACGCGCGTGTGTGTTCTCGGGTTGGAAGCTAAGCACAGTGCTGATACAGCTGATTTTCTCCCAGAAGGAGGGAAGAGGGAGAAAAAAAAAAAGAAAAATAGATACAGCAGCAAGATTTTGATGGCTGAGTAGAGGGAAGACATTAGCCAATAAATGATGGGTGGTAAGAGAGAGACACGGAGAGAGAGAGTTGAAGTGCAGAGTGAATAACCATGTGTGTATTTTTATGTGTATTTGTGCAAGTGTGTGTGTGTGTGTGTGTGTGTGTGCACTCCTTCTATCTGAGACCCCGTGCAGTTATAACTTGTCAGTGGTCAAGGCCAGAGGCTGATACTCTGGTGTGCTCTGTAAGCTCCACCTCTCCACTGACTGCCTATCACACTAATAGCAATAGTGAGGACTAGTGCCCAGCCACTGAAAACACACACACATGCCCACACACATTAATGGTTCCAGTCCAAGCTCTCCCGTATGTTTATGGCAAAAGAAAAAAAAAAAACTTCAAATGCCAAATTAGACTGATCCTTTTTTGTTTTTAAAGGGATGACAAACAAAAAATTGCACCCTTGTTTACTAACCGCTGCCGTTCAATATGACTGTACTTGTACATGACTCATCCCTGGTTCTACCTAGAGTGAAAAAGGCTGACCGTGTAGCCTAGTGGAGGTTAATATGGCACTCCATTCCCACACACATGATTTGATTCCTCCAGCTAATAGGAAGACTATCGCAAGCAATTAGACTGTCTTTCTATCAGCCTGCTTATCCTCTCACGCCGGAAAAGCTGTAATGTACCGCGTCACTTTGCCCAAGGGCATGATCTAGCCTTGATAGAGTTTTATGGTTAGCCTTCAGGCTCTTAATTTCAGTTAAAATTCCTCATATTTAATCTAAAAGTCTCCCTGCAAACGTGTTACCAGTAATCAGTGGGGGGGTTTTTTTGCAGGGGGAGAAGGATTGCAACCTTAGTGGACTATACTGTATGTAAGCCACTTTTTAGTTTCTCTGAACAGTTTTGTCTGTTCATCATCACCTCATGTTATCCAGAAAGCATGCAGTTCAACAAAGGTGAACCCAGCAAGAGGCAGCAACAATTTGTAAATCTCATACACAGCTTCCCACAGATCCCACAAGCCATCAATGTTTTAAACAAGGCTGACATCTTTCTGAGCAGAATAGGCTAATTCTTTCCGTCTTTCTTGTGAAGCTGTAGCATGCAGTTGCTCGTTAATATTCATGTGTGGGTGACATCACAAGGTATTTGCGCAACATGGCTGAGCGGCGAGGGTGGGAGAGTCTCTCAGATGTCTCTGACGCTGAATGCTGATGGTGAGATAATCAACCGCAGTCAGCGCCAACTGAGAGACAAACCGCAGTGAAGTCATTAACAAGCCAGTGTCTCTAGAGGAAGCGAGGGAGAGAGAGAGAGAGATGGAGAGGGAGAGGGAGAGAGGCTGATACAAGGAGAAAAAAAAAAAGCAGAGTGGGAGGGAAGGTGGGAGAAGGAGAAATATATGAGTGGGAGGAGAAAATATTAGCAGTGACTTGAGGAGATTTGAACAGATGAAGTACTCATTTGAAAACAGCAAACAGCAAAATAATGGAACATGAAGTTCAGAGGAAAGACAAAAATAAGGGCGCGAGAGAAAACCAATGATGAAAACAAGTGAATAATTTACAGTGTCAGAACAGTGATAGAAAACCTTACTCATCAGCTGTGTTCATTTTTGTGCCATAAAAAGACACGGGTGGCAACACAGGACTGATTAGTTGTCATTTGCTGTGCAGAATTGCTAAAGTCATCAGCAGCTAAATTAATGGATGTGTGTATGCGTATGAGTGAGTGGAGGAGTTATGGAAGACCGTACCAATGGCACAGCCTTAACAGAGACAAGTGCCCCATAGTCTTAAATTATATCTATTTCTTAAATCTAATTCTACCTAAGGGTTGGAGATGGCTTACACACACACACACACACATCCACAAAGCTTTACCTCCCCTAGATTGTCTGCTGGTCAGTGATTGAGTCATGTGACTGGTTTATCTTTAGGCTATCTGCACTGCACTAACAGTGTATTACATTGTCTTGATGCTATCTGTATCTGCTCAACACCATAGATACCTGTGAGGCAACACAGTGGGATGCACATTCCCATTTATTTAAGATCATATACAAAATAATCAGCAGATACTGCAGTCCATGCACAGTGCTTCAGTAACTATTCAAATGCTGTAATCCTTCATAGCGTTGCTCGTTTTGCATTTGCTGAATTAAAATATACATACGCATATTGATTACAAATATTCATTATGGGACACAATTTATTACATGAAAAGTTTAGTAAGTGGAAAACTGCAGCACAGAATCCTTAAATGAATAAGGCTCTGACAGTAGAGGTAAGGAAGTGAAAAGAATTGCATTCTTTGTTCATTTGTTCCCCCTTTGTGGAGACATAAGTCAATTACTCTTACAGCAAACAAATCAAGGCCGACAAATGAAACAAGGTGACGTTCACACGTCCACTGTGTTTTCTCCTGCTCTGCACAAATCACTTTGCAATAATCCTCAGGCAGAAAACAATTAGGGATAAAATAAAACTAATTCAATGTCGTGCCACTCTCACCCCTAGGAAAGTGACAAAGCTAAGTGGTAGCCAGGAGATATGCTGTTGTTTACTCGCCGGTGTGAATGCGCAGGTCTGTGCATGTGCATGTGCATGTGCATGTGTGTGTGTGTGTATGCATATGTGTGAGTGAATTGAGCAATTATGACACACAAGGATGTAGTAGATGATCAAGGAGAGAAAAAGGACAGACCCAATTGAAAGTAAACAAGGAACAAGGTGAAAAAAATCCTGCAAGAATGAAGTCAAGCATTACAGCTAAGAAAATGTAGTTATGTATATGTGGTGTATAGTGTCCATTACTGATTATACACTAAATGCTTATACTAATGTGTATTATCTATATCTGCTTACTTAGAAATATTTATCAAGGTTAGAGGGTGTTTTTTAAGTGTGCTACAATTGGCAATTATAGATGTTATGTAAAGACGCATTTATGCAGCAACAGTGGTGTGAATGTCCAGTTATAACACATAGCGCAAAAAAGGTTGTTGATGAGTCAGCCTTAGCATCAAGCATCAAGATCTGAATGAGTAACACAGTTGACTAAGTGCAGTGGTGCGAGGGACGTGGCAAAAAAAGACAACAATTAAAGCACACTCTGGTTATGGATAAGTGCAGTGTTGCTTTTCCCAGAATCGTACTGTACTCAGATTAAAAGGACATGCCGTTTAATCAAATGCAGCCACTTAGTTCACACACACACACCCAATCCCTCTTTCACCAGTTAAATCATTCTCTTATATACTACATCTCTCTCTTCTCTCCCCCCTGCTGTCTTCTATCCTACACTATGGGCCAAATCCAAGGATTGTGTGGCTTTTGCAGCCACTAAACATGTGCAAATGAGACAAAAAGATAATTCACAAAGCACCTGCGAATGGTGAAATGCACCAGAAACTGTGCTGCAAAACAAATAGCGTCATGGTGAGCCTGTTCCATTTGCATGTATGTAAATTAGGTAATATTCATACATTTGGCGCAAAATTGGCCCCTTTCTATGCAAATAAGCCTTGTTTTTGCAACGAAGTTACCACTGCTGTGACGCGTGCATAAATGCACACTGCCTCTTTCGCAGTTTGGAGACTCACTTACCATTTCAGCTGCTGTGTGATGCTGCAGCCAGCTGTGACACACAGCCAGCTGTGGGCACCAAACAGAACATCAGTACTGATGTTTCTACGAAATCCCAGATACATTCAGTGACACCTGAACAACATTGTTATAAGATTCAGACATTAATCTAACACATTTCAGACCTGCCTGAGTCACAGTATTAATAGCTGTATTTTGACATTTGACATTTCAGTAGATCATGTTATAGATGCGAAGTACTGGAGAAGTAAAAGAAGCAAAATACATGACAGTTAGTTTGTGATTGTGGAGATCTCTGTGTGTGTGCACCTCTGTTAATTAGAGACACGCAATTTGAGGCTTTTGAGGCTCTCTGAAGTTTTCATCATGGACCAATCTGTGTGCTGAAATATGGAGAAAAGCCTGAAACACTGGAAATAGCTCTGCATACTCAACCAATGACGCAAAACAAAGGCAAATTGCACTCAGCTGCAAAACTTTATGGGCATGTATGTGCCGGCATATCATTAGTGCAGATTGCGGGATCACAGGGCTATTTGCAGGTGCAATCCATTCTTTGTGGATTTGGCATTATGTTTACAATTACGGCCAAAAGTATGCAGACACCTGTGACACTTATTTGTTGTTTTAACATTTCAATTTGTGTCAAACTATTCCTTTACTGCTACAGCACAATGATATTTTGGACAATAGCATGACTCTAACTTTGCAGAAAAATGTTATAAGACCCTTTCCTGTTTCAACATGACAATCCCCTTGTGCACAAAGCCAGATCCATAAAGAAATGGCTTTTTCCAGTTTGGTGTGGATAAACCTGACATGCCTGCACAGAGCCCTGACCTCCATCTAACACCTTCTGGATGAACTGGAATGCAAGCCAGCCCCTGTCATCCAACCTCACTAATGTTCCTGCTGAATGAATGCAAATATCTTCAACCAGGTTCCAAAATATGGAAAGTCTTCGGAGTGTAATATGTCCGTGTCAACATACTTTGTTCACGTGTCTGCATGTTTTTGGCCATGTAGTGTGTGAGGCATTAATTGTTTATATAATGATTAGGGATAAGGTGGATGTTTGCATGTACATCAACACTCAAAGGCTTTCAGTCTGAGCCTTTGAGGTTTCTTCCAAAGGTTTCTGCATGAAGCTCAGATTCTATATTCAAAATTTCATTATTTGTACCTCTCTCCTCTCCCCTCTCGCTGTGATCTTCAGTTTCTCCCTCGCTCCACAGAGGGATGCCACTAATAAACTCCAAAACAAGGTTGGGCAGAAGATCTGATTAGCCAGCGGGGCTAACAGGGACACAGTGACCGATGGAGCGCCCAACCAATGCTATTTACTTTCTACCCGTCGCTCCTCTTTCGTTCTTGTGGCAAGAATGATCAAAGAGCAGCAGAAGGACAGTGAGAGAAAAGAGAGAGGAGGAGGAGGAGGAGGAGGAGGAGGAGGGAGGGGGATGGCGGTGGCATGTGTGTGTGTGTGTGTGTTACTGAAGAAAAGCGCTGGTACTGATCTAGAATTAGCTGCAGGCTCTCACAAACACAGATCGTGTTTCTGTATGCTGTCAACAGTCTCTCTTTCAGTCCCTCCCTGCCTGTAGAACTCAACATTAATGCCCTCTATCTGTTAATTATGTGTCTTTTTTGGGTTGTCTCTGATATGGCAACTGGAATAATCTGTTCTATTTTTGTCCTCAACATCTCTGCACTGTACTGTATGTAACTTCTACAGACTGATTCACATCCTTTGTGTTACAATCAATGACAATATCTTTACAGCAGAATATGCAGCGTTAACCTTTGGCTTTCAAACAACTAAATTAGCACAAGTGCAACTGGTCACATGCAACAAGTGTCTAATTACATGCCCGGCAAATCCTTTTGACACAGCACGGCTAGTGTGTGCATGTGTGCATGGGACAATATGTTTGCTTTATCCATTATCACGTTTCACAAGGTGTTTGGATAACTAATTAGACTGCTATGCTCTGTGTCTCCCAGGGATGAACAAGAGAATACAAAAGGAAAGGGTGAAATCATGGAAGAAAAACGTGACTGCAGCAGCACTGTGGAAAAATGGAAAAATCAACACAGGCTGAAAAATATGCCAGGGATTTGCCTAAGCTGGGAAACAAATGGTGCACAAGGAGAACGTCTGTGCTTCACAGTCCCATAGATTACAGCTAAAGGGAATGTTCTGTTTTTGGGCGTGTGGTTAGGGGGCCAAACACCAAAGGTTCTGTGCCACCATATTGTTTTTGTTTTTTATGTTTCTGGTTTCTCCTTTCTTTCTTTTTCTGCACTCAGAGTCTTTGGCAGCATGGCAGTTTATATGAATTGAGGTCAGTCAAAGGAATTATTTTACACAATATTGTACAACAATCATAGTAGTGCCAACATTAGTCCAAATGTCAACTCATATTTTGGCTAGAAACCTTTTGGCATCAAACTTCATTTTCCTTTCAGCAAATACATTTGACCATCATTTTGACAGTGTGTGTGAGAGCTTTGCCTCTTGTATCAAGTCTATACAGTCTATATGTGAAAGGAAACACATCTAGAATGCTTTTATTATGGCTGTTCTAGATGCGTTTCATAGTCCAAACCATTTGACTGTGACTTGTTGAAGCCAATTTCTTTTGCCAATTCGTATGAAGATGCTAACACATATCCCAAATTATGCACTGTTCCACTGTGCAAAGAGTCATGTCAGTTGGTTAAAAAGCAAAGAAATGGTACACATAATTGACATCTGTCCAATTTATACACATTTTACCAAGCACATAACATTCAAATATCATATATGATCATTATGGGATCACTGTTTAAAACCAAAGGATGAACAGGGGATTTGGATGATTGCATTGTGTCGCAGACAAGCTGAATATATTGATTGGTTTCTGACAGTGGTGAGTGAAAAGTTTTTAGCATTCCTGCAGTTCTGTCAGGAGGAACTTATGTAATTCGTGGCACTCTCTTTGGCTGTGAGAAATTTGGCAGTGAAGACACAAACAGAAGGTGTTCTGCGGGTCTGCAATGCTTCCTGCAATCATGACTGAAATTGCTCAGCAGGTTGAAGAGTTATCATTGTACCTGTGTGCTGTGTGCTCTGCTTGCTTTGCTATGCTCCTGGAATTGCTGTTTGCAGCCGTTCCAGCCATGTCACAATGGTGCATGGCATTGGGTTGTATGCTAGAGTTCATGTAAAGCAACAAATATGTTGTACCTTTTTCATTATCACACAACTAGATATTTGAGTTAGTTTTCAAACATATATTATTTTGAAAAAGTAATATCAAAATAGGGCAAAGTAAGCAATGCCTGTTTGCAGGGAGAACTGAATGTTGGAGAGCTCTTATCACTGTCATTTTTCATATGCTTAAAGCAGCAGAGATGAGTGTTTGAGAGAAACAAGTGCTTGAGGGAGTGCTTGAGAGAAAGTGCATTCATATGAGATGTGTGCATCATTACTCATAGATGCGTGAGAGACATATAAACAGCACAGCATATTGTCTCTGACTTTAGTTTAAAGCTCTGAAAATCAAATCCGGAACTATAAATCACTGCAAAAAAGAAAGAAGCAGAGAAGTAGCTTTTTCATCAGATAAAGTGATCACACTGATGAACTGTTGATTACATAGAGCTGAGTGTTCCAGTCTGGAGTAATGGTTAAAGGACTTTTTGGCCTTATTATCTGCGAAGAGAACAGCCTCAGTTCTAGAAGAACATGATGAAGAGCCTGTTAGACCAAGGAGTAAATAAAAGCCTCTTGACTAAGGACCCTGATATGTATTTTTGTGAACTCTTTTGCTAAGTGGTTCTTCCCTGTGCTTGTTTTTTGCATGAACCGTATTGCATATAAAATAAAATGTGCAAGGAAAAACTGAGCACACAGCTTACAGAAAGGCCTGTTATGGCTTCTGATTTTTACAGTGATTAGGTTTTTTCTAAATTTCTAAAAAATTTCTAAAAACTAGTGTATTGACCTAATCATGTAATCAATACTGACATGCAGTAAGGTGATGCAGGCTTAAATCAGACTGTCCATGACCAGTTGACCAGTGGTTTAATTAGAAACCCATTGTGTAGCATTATGATAATGGTACACCACAATAATAGAAGATAAGATTTCTGAACTGGAAAACCTCCACTGACTTCAAGGGGTGACATATTGCAAATGGTGTTCGATCAACATCAGGTTTCACCATGATAAAGCTGTGTCTGACGTCCTTTTTACTCACAGTTGCGATTTGAGAATTGCTCCCTTTTAGAGAAATTACACATTGTCAAATCATGTTTATTATCAGTATTGAAAATTATAAGTGCCAGTTTATTACAGCTTGATCCGTCTAAAATTAACTGGAAACAAAGAGCCTTCATGTGATGCACAACAGTGACAAAAAGTTGTAGAAGCCTTGTTTAAATCCAGACATGCTGTACATGTTAAACCGGCCACACATGCACACACATGACAGGTACTATGCTTCAGGTATTGTAATTGGTAGATTGTGACTGACGTGATTTGCATAAGTTGTCATGCAAATCAACAAAATGAATTCCCTGCAGTGAGAGAAGCATATAATCGACCTCCCACCATCCCTTTGTAAGTTAGTGTTTATCAATTTATATCATGAAATTCTTGGCTTTGTCTTCCTTCCTGTCATATTATGCAAAGTTGCTCTGTACATTGGAGGTTCTATGTAACTGTCAAGTGTATTGTGGTTATTAAAAGAAATTACAACATACATTTAAATAGACATAATGGGCTATCAACCTGTGTTCATTAGGTTCTTGTGCACAGGATTAATTGGCAAATAGGACACTGTGTTGACTGATACAAACATTATCTAAAGTCAATGGTCAAATTTTAATAGTTGCTTCAATTTTTATTATACTGTATGACCTGTGGATGTCTAAATATATCTGATTTACTGAGCCTCTGCTGCTGTGCTACCCACTAGCTGATGTTGTTTAAAATCGGTCCATGCCAACTTCCCACACAAAACTGCAGATATATGACTTAAGATTATATTACTTAATAATAAGATGATGCTCTACATAAAATCACGGTCAAAAAAGGTTAATGTTTATATTTTATTAACTGAGGCTGTACGGGGCAAAAGGTACAATTATGTTCTTTATTTTCAGAGATGGCATATTGGCAAATGTGAGCAGGCAGCAGTACATTGGCCTAATTACACCTCTATTTTCATCCCTGAAGGCTTAAATGGCTCCACAGGCAGGCCTCCAAAAAAATGTGGTGTATTCCTTCGACTCAAACGAGAGTGACCCCAAACACAGAAGTGATGAAAATGACACATCTCTCTGAAGGGTGTACTGCATATTTAATCTTTTATCTCTGCAGGAAAACATTTCATTTCATGCCGCTGCTGAAGTGTATCCTGTTAAGAACATTGATAGGCCTGGGGATGGGAGGATGTCAATAGCAATACACAATGAGTGATACGCAGGATGTAGGATATAAATTCACAGCCATCTAGTTGATTATTTCTCTAATCTGGGGTTACAGGGCCTAATAATTCTGCCTCACAGGTGAGCCGGTGCCATAAATCTCAACATCGTTTCACTTTTTCCCTGCACGAGATGATGAAAAACAAACTATCACTCTTCCTCCTGTTTTTAGCAGTCTGTCGTTAAAGCTGGCGTTGATAAGTGGCAGTCTCTCCATTAACAGCCCAGACTCAAAGGAACCATAAATCCACTTGTGTGTGTATCAGTGTGTATACTTGCACATGTGTGAGTGTGTATATGAAAAAAATCTATCTACATATCTACATATTGTGCATGTATGTAGACAGGACTGTGTGTGTGGATGCTGTTGCTTGCTGATGATGCTTAATCATGACTGCCACAAACAAACATACAGCCAGCCATATTTCTCTCTCAAACATCATCACACACCCCTCCTCCTAATTTACATATGTAGCCTACTCTTTCCCTGGATGTGATACAACGTGTTCACATTGAAGCACGTGTAGCGCAGGACAAACAGACAAAGAAGGAACACGCGTATATTCAAACACACATTGAGCACGTGTGCACCACAGCGTTGACGTACTGAAGTCATTTTCCAAAGTATGTGTTGTGAGAGATTGATGCCCAAGGCCTTCACTGACAGAGACTTATTGCTATGGCAAGCATTCAGGCAGGAAGTGCCATTGTACGTCATCTTCTCTCACCCTGACCTGCAGACATTGGCTCTTTACAAGCTTGACTCATTGACTAACACTGAACATGTTCACACATACAGTATGATGAGACAGGGATGCAAACTAAAGCGCCAAATGCTGGAAGAGAGAGGAGACTGGATTCTCCTAGCTTTGGATGCTCCATGCTATCAGTAACTACTGCACTGTACAGTATAATAATCTCTTGTAGGTAACTCCAAATTCCAAAGACAGGGAAGACATTTTAGTCATTTTAAATTGAGAGGAACAAAGTACAAAGGACAATTTAAAGACAAAGAGGACAACTTAAAGACAAGATCAAGGACAACAGGAAAGTCAAATTGGACAAGAGGAAAAACAAGAAAACAAGAAAATTCCCCAAAGAAAGTGTGACAAGAGCTTGGTGCTAGGAGAGAGGAAACAGGAGGAAAATCAACAAACAACAGATACTCAAAAGGGAATTAGTAGGCCTTCATATAACTAATTGAAGAAACAACACCCCTGGACTGTTGAAATTTGAGCTGAGGTCAAACAGTGACATTTGGAGCCCCAAAGTGGCAGTTGGTATCAGTGGCAGCTAACTGTGGCAGTTGGAAGCTAGCAGTGGATGATAACAGCAGGAATTGGAAAAACTTTAATTCAAAGAAACCTGACCAATGAGCCATTCAAAACAGCAGCCAACCCTCCCTCACTGCCCAGAGCAGACATCATCAATTTACACTACCCACCAGATATTGAAAATGACACAGGAAGAAGAACATTCGAACAGGAGCTTCTTAAGGGACAGCCAGAAACCCTTTTTTGCTGATCTTTTTAAAAGTGGAGAAATTAGAAATCTCATCTTCTACACCGACAGACCTGAAACCTGGCGCAGAGCCATTATCGACCATCACCCTTCAGTGGCAAAAAAAGGGCAACAAGGAGTACTGGCAGTTAAAGATCAGGGACCCAGAGGACTTTAACAGCATAATGACAACTGTCAGTGTTTATGGAAGTGGTAGGGTCATGGTACAGGAGTATCTCAAGCCTCTCTAGGACAGTTTCCAGGCACTTAAATCTCTGGTAGAGAGAACAAAACACCTCTCCTATGGAATTCCAGCCTCATGACACAGACCCTCCAACTGTCTCTAGCATCCCAACTGAGGAGGAGCACCATGATGACAAAGAGCAGACCCTGACCCCTCCACATCAGACCTCCTTTACAGACCTGAAGGAACACTTCACCCAGTTGGAAGTAGAGCTGGTGCAGCTCAGGGAAATGGACTTGAATCAGACAGACAAAAGCTCTAACAACAACAACAAATGGAACAGAAGGGAAAAGAGCAAGAAAGCATACAGACAATCCATCAAAAACAATACTCAAAGAAAGAGAAAGCCACAAGAAAGACCTATTCACTCTGACAGAACAAGTGAGAGAGCTACAGCAAGAGAAAGAGACCCAGAGGAGAGAGCTTGTTGCACTTGTCAGAACAGGTGAAAGAGCTAAACCACGAGAGAGAGAGTCACAGGAGAGAGCTTGCCACTGTAAAAGAACTTCTGGGAAATGCAGCTGGAGAGAGAGAGAAAGATTCAACTTGTTGCTCTGACAGAGGAACTCAAGGAGAGGAACAGAGCACTGGATGGTTTGAAGGAACAGGTGACCTCCCTCACTGAGTTTGAGCCACTGAGGACTGACCACTGTCAACACACAGCAGTGAGCCCCTCCCAGAACACCCAGCAGGATGATCCCCTCTCTCAACCAGAGCAGCCTGAGTCCAGCAGCCACACAGATGGACCAGATAGTCCCACTGCAAAAGCACATATTGTGTTGCTGATCGACTCAAATGGAAAATTCATTGTCGAGAAAAGGCTTTTCCCCGGGCACAAGGTAGCAAAACTTTGGAGTCCAAACACAGTGGCAGCCATGGGTATTCTCTGTGAGTCTCACCTCGGCTCCGCAAGCCACATCCTAATCCACACAGGTACAAATGACCTGAGGACATACAGGAGAGAGTGGCCCTGTTTCTTAAAGCAGTCACTGAGAAGGCATGTTGCATCTTCCTGAACTCTATAGTGATGTCCACTCTGTTACCCAGAAAGGATTTCCACCCACAAACAATACAGAAAGAGAATGTCAGCATCTCCAGAGACTGTGAACAATAGCAAAATGTTCATGTTCCCCACTACCCCTCTCTTACTGTACAAGATCTTTATGATCATGTACACCTCTTCAAGGAAGCAGTTCCATTCTTCACAAAGACATATCCAGTCTGCACAAATCAGCCCCAGGCCCAGGACCTCGCCACCTCCCAGATCTTTCGCACTACCACCTCCACAGCAGCAGCAGGAACAGACCCAGCCCGGCAGACCATCCTATTCTAAGGTTGTCAGAGGAGCAGCAGGCTCCACCGACAGTGAACTGAGAGTCATCCTGGACATGCTGAGTACATTATGCTCTCATCTCGGGGCCACAGTCACAGTCAGTGGTAATGAGCAGGTAGTGGTTCTTTAACAAAAGGTCCACAAAATAAAATAAACACTGTATGTACACACTATGTCTATGTAATCATCACACTGTAAATTTATTTTATGTTCAAGACAGTTATTTCTTCTCTTTTTAAAATGACAATCAGTTACAGTTGTAATGAAATCATTTAGCCAGTCTGTTTGGAAAATGCAGAGTTTAAACTCCCATTTATTTGGTTTAAAAAGTAGAAACCATGACTTCTTATACAAAGTTATGGATGTTGATTTTGTTATTTTGTAGAAGACTTGGTGGAAAATAGATGCCCTCACTGGTTGTCCCCCTAACTATAGAGAGTTTATAGTCCCATCAACAAAACTAGAGACTAGGGAATATTGATATGGTATAACTCAGAACTAAAGAAGACTCAATAGAAATAATGAAATAAGGGAAATATCACATTTGGTTAAAAATTAAAAAAAGATTAAATTTCCACTGAGAAAACTATTCTTTTATGTGTTATTTATATTCCCCTAATAGAATCTCCATATTTCAATTGGGAGATTTTCTCCACCATAGAAGAAGAGTTCTGTCATTTCCAGGCCCAGGGATCTGTGCTGATCACTGGAGATATAAATGCTAGAACTGTGACAGTTACATCACCTCCCTATTCTTCCCAACAGGAAACATTATGACAAAAACACAAACAAGAGTGGAAAACAAGTCTTGCAGCTTTGCAGAGTGCTGGGTCTGTATATTGTAAATGGAAGGCTGCGAGGGGACTCCTTTGGACGTTATACATATTGTTCAAACTTTGGCAGCAGCACTGTTGATTATGCTATAACAGATTTAGACCAAACCTCTTTGAGCGCCTTCACGGTGAAAGAACAAACACCTCTATCAGATCACTTTGTATCTGAAAAGAGCAGACACAGGTAACATATGTTCTCAGCCCTGTAAGCTGAACAAAATAAAGAAGCAATACAGATGGGCACAGAACAGTCTGGAACAGTACCAGGCAATGGTCGGTGAAGGAATCCAGTCTCTTTTAGACTCCTTGCTGGTCCAGATCTACCCTCAGAATACAGAAGGTGAAGAGTGTTGTCTGGTAAACATTAAGCACATATTTGATCATTTGGCCTCATTATCAAACCTGAAATGCAAAACAAAACAACCAAGAAAATGAACAGGGAAAGGAAGTTTGATTCAGACTGTAAAACCATTAGGAAGACATTAAGAAAAGTCTCAAACCAAAAACATTGGAATCCAGACAGCCAGGAACTCCGCCTTAGTTACTGTGAGACTCTAAAACAATGTAAAATCATACAAGAGCAAAAACAAAACCAACTACAATTAATTGAAGAGTCTCTGGGGTTCTAGGAAAATAGGAACTTATTTATCAAAAAATGTTACAACAAACAGTCCATTCAAAATGGAGATATATGGAGAAATCATTTTTTTTTCTCTATAGAAAATCTCCAAAGAATTATGCTCAAGAGCAGATTTTAGAAAAGGAAGATCTTGAAAAAGCTATTAACAATTATCAGACCCAATTGGGTTACCCTATCACAGAATTAGAACTGGAAGACAAACTGAAGGTTCTGCAGCCCAAAAAGCATGCGGGCCGGGTGCATCTTAAATGAGATGGTAAAATGTACAAAAAAAATGCAAATTGGCCGTCCTAAAGATACTCAACTTGGTACTAAGTGTGGGTCATTTCCCTGAAAGCTGGAATGAAGAGCTGATCACACTCATCTTCAAGAATGGAGGCAAATGAAATCCAAACTACAGATGCATCGGTGTAAGTAGTAATCCAGGGAAGTTATTTGGCAGTATTCTAAATTCAAGAATTAAAGCATCCTCATTGAGCACAGTGTCTTAAGCAAAAGTGGGATTGGCTTCCTTCCAAATTATAGAGAGGTTGACCACATTTTCACCCTACACACACTAATTGATAAATATGCAAATCAAAATAAAGACACAATTCATGCATGCTTTGTTGATTTCCACAAAGCTTTTGATTCAGTCAGGCATGAGGGATTCCTTTTTAAATAATAGAAAGTGGTATTGGGGGAAAGTCTTTTGATGTAGTTAACCAATATATGAAAATAACAAATTGGCTGTCAAAGTTGGAGATAAACACAGACTTCTTTCCACAGGGTAGAGGAGTGAAGCAAGGCTGCAACCTCAGCCTCACCCTCTTCAATATTTAGAACAATCACCAGCACCTGGTCTCACTCTTCAAGACAGAGAAATCAAGTGTCTGTTTATGCAGATGACCTGGTCATACTGTCTCCTATGAAAGTAGGTCTTCAGCAATGCCTGGATCTTCCATATCAGTACTGTCACACCTGAGCCCTGACAGTTAACGTGAAGAAGACCAAAATTATCACTTTCTAAAAAAGATCAAGGTTACAGAGAAATGACCCAACAGGCAAAAAAGGCTTTCTATGCCATCAAGTGTTCAGTTCAAATCCAAATTCCAATTAGGACATGGTTCAAAACATTTAAATCAGTTATAGAATTGATTGCATTGTATGGCAATGACGTATAGGGCCCCTTACTACAAAATGATTGGGAAAAATGGGACAAAAATCCATTTGAAATCCTGCATGCAGAGCTCTGCAAAAGTATTCTTTGGATACAAAGAAAAACCTCAAACTCTGCATGCAGGGCTGAAATAGGCCAATATCATTTACTTCTAAGTATTCAAAAAGATCTATGAAATTCTGGAGCCATATTAAAAAGAGTGACCCTGCCTATTACCATTATAAAGCCTTTGCCTGCCAAGAGTTGAACAGAGTTGAAAGCAGTCCCCTCAGCCAACTGCTCCTGAGGCTGGCTGACCTTTCACCTTCTGACATCACAAAGCTCAGCCAGTTACACTATCACTCAGATGATTGGACCTAACCAAATTATAACTAAAGAAAAAGAAAAAAATACACTACTTATTGGAATGATATTAGACACTCACAACACAAACTAGAAACATAATTGGCCCTTAACAGACAGTATACTGTGTCAGACTACCTAACCACAGTAACTGATAAGAACCTGAGAAAGACATTGACAGTGTGCTGACTGAGTGATGATAGTCTGGCAATAGAGAAGGGCAGAAACAGGCAGACCTGGCTGCCCAGAGAGGGCAGGTTGTGCTGTTATTGTGATGAGGGAGCTGTAGAGATAGACTTACACTTTCTAACAGAATGTCAAAACTACAGAAACATTAGGGAGGAATTCTTTCCAAAATTTGAAAAAATTGCCCCTAATTCGGAAGTCTGACAGAAAGGGAGAAATGACTCCTCATTCTGGGGGGAGAAAAAGAATGTGCAGTGTTGGATGCTAAATATGTCACTTCCTGCCACAACAAAAGAGACAACCAGCAGGATGCAGACAGATAGACATTTATAAATAAACTTATACTTACCATATTCTACTTACCGCCTCCATCTCCTTTTGTTTTTTCTTTTGTTTGTTTTTTATGTTGTTATTTATAGACTAAAGGCTGTCTTGAATTATCCCCACCATAAACATCTCTTTATTTTATGTTATTATTAGTAGATTTTCTTTTGTTATCCGTAGAATAATGGATATCTTGTTCTATCCCAACTAACATCTCTTTAGTTTATTATCAGTAGATTAACATTTGCATTGTTTTTGTTTGTCTTGCATTGTTAAATTCACATTGAAATTGTACCAAACACTAACTTGATTACTTATATCTTATCACTCATGCCAATAAAGCCTATTGAATTGAATTGACTGGCATCAACTTAGGAGATAAAATCAGAAATTATAGCTGTTCTAAACCTAAATGCTACTATATAATAATAAAGTATACTCAACTATCTCTTTTTATGTGAGCAGCTGGTATAATTTAAAAGAAATATGATATATAAATAATGGATCCACACTATAATAAAAACATGTTACAGCCTTTTGTTACAAAAAAAGCTAAAAAGTGTAGTGTGAGCACGTTTTATCGAGGAATCCTGCAGTTTGTCAAGGATACATACAGTATGTGATTTTGGTGTAGAGCCGCAACTACTGTATATGTTTCATTATTTTTTAATCTGATGATTGTATTTAATCATTTACTTTTTATTTTTATTATTTATTTTTTTAAATCAACAATTTAGTCTTTGAAATGTGTCAAAATGGTGAAATAGTATATAGTGAATACCTATCACAATTTCTCCAGAGCAAATCAGCAAATCCTCCCATTTCAGAGGCAGAAACAGAAAATGTTTGCCATTTTTTCTTGATAAATGAAAAATGATCATCAGAATTGTTGTCGTCTAATTTTCTGACAATCAACCAAGTGATTAATCAACTAATCATTTAAACACTATTATTGGATTTTATGTTCATGTTGTTTAAAGGATTGATTGATTAATCCATTTTCCACAAAATCAAGAGTATTCCTTTACAGTCTGCTTTCATGGTCTGTTTTTAGACAGGAGATTTATTTAGCTCAAATCAAACTTTGAACTACAGGCAGAAGCAATATGAAAGCATGTACATAATAATTTTTCCTTCACACGCATACACTGTACAAGCACTTGCGCTCTTAAGTGCTTGCCAAAAAGCAGAGACATCTTTGAAACCATATGTATCTGAAAATTACAGGGCCAACAGTTTTCCAGCCCACTGCCGTTTACTCTGTGCTTAAAGTGTGTGTGTGTGTGTGTGCGTGTTTGTGTGTGTGCGTGTTTGTGTGTGTGGTGTTCATTTTATCTGTATTCCAATAAACCTTGATTTTGTTGACACTGAATCAGCTCCCTGGGATGGGCTGTACACTAGCCTAGATCCCCCTTTGTAAGCACAGTCTGAGCACACACACACACACACACACACACACACACACACACACACACACACACACACACACACACACACACACACACACACACACACACACACACACAGGCTCTCTCTTTCTCTCTCACACACAAACACAAACACACACAAACCCATATTGTGACACCCTGTCCTCACAGCACTGAGGGCTGACTGTAGTGTTAATGCCACTCCCAGCACCATGCACTAGTGCTCCTTATTTAGGTCCTATCTAGCCCGCAGGCTGAAAATCTGTCCCTTCCACGCCTCCTCCTCTCTCCCACTTCCTCACCCCTGCCAGTCTGCCAGGCCTTAAGTCCCTCCGTTCCATCACTCCATCACAGAGAGGAAGGCATGTGGAGAGAGATGCCTTCACACACCCCAATAGCTTTTCCCCTCTGCTGAAATGTACTCAGTCTTCCCCCGTTTGGCAGTTACAAGGTGAAATGTGACACAAAAGTAGAAAAAAGATTGCTTTTTACGAGTAAGAATCGTGCACTCTCGTACAGAGTCAAAGAAAGTGAGCTAGTAGAGGTTCAGTGTCTTGCTTAAGGTCAATCTTGTGCTTGCTTTAGTTATTGGAAGGTCTCTCTGACTACTGTGCCAGAATACCACAGGCTCTATTTACTCCAGGACACCAAATCTACTGATGTTAAGGTTCATACTAATAACTTAACTGCAGATAAATGACCAGATGATCGTTAAAGGATGGGTTCACAATTTTTCAAGTCTGTTCAGTCAGTACAAATATGTACAGTAGGCAATCTATCTTAATATCCATTTCAATATCCAAGGTTACACTATTGTTATTTATTAATGCAGTTGGACCATTTTGAAAACTGTCCATTCGACTGGTAATTTCAAATATTCTCCTTCATTACAAAATTGAGGGTCAGATGCCACAAAAAGCATTGCAGTCATAAGCTATATTATTGAAAAACCAGTCCCCGTGGGCGAGTAACACACAATAACATGGATATTTTGAAAAGGAGAATGGGGACCTGAAGGTCTCTTATATTAATTAACAAGGTTGCAAGAAAGTACATTCAATATGAAATGTTAACATAACAGGTTCTGTTTATAACAGTATTACCACGTGACAGTAAGGTGACCAACGAAGGTGACAGAACATTCATATCTCAAACTAATGTTGATGCTTATGTTGTTTATTATGCTGATGTTAATGCTGCATGTTGATTTTAATACAGTGGTGAAAAAAAGCTTCTTGAATGGTGGGAAATCTATCTAAAAAGGTTGTGCTATGCAAAGAAAAATGGTCAGCAGCTATGTTAAAGGAATAGTTTGACACTTGGGGAAATACGCATATTTCTTGTCAAGAGTTAGACAAGAGGATCAATACCACTCTCGTATGCGCACTAGAGCCTGCAAGCAATTGACTTAGTTTACCATAAAAACCACAACTTGTTTTTACATTTAGTTTTTTGTAAGCATTAAACAAATGAGATATACAGTATTAGCTTGTTAACGTATGAGCTTGAATGGTGCTGGTAGGCTGATTTCTTTTTTGTTTTTTTAACATTTGCACAGAGCCAACTGTTTCCCCCGTAACCCATATTTGTGCTAAGCTAAACCAATCACATTATTTCTCTCTCTATTTTTTTCTTAGTTTTAATTGTTAATGAGCTATAATATGCAAAAGAAATGGTATAGTCATTTATAATGTGCAGCACACCTTTCTCAGATGCATTCAGTTTATTTTTGTTTAGGTTTACTTCCGGCCAGATGTGTCCTCAGCTGTTGTGTGTTAAAGTGTGGCCATTATAAACTTATTTTAAGCATTATTCAAAAACAAATGAAAAACAAAAAACCCTCCTTTTATGATATTATGAATGGATGGATCATTTTTTACACTGAGTGTTTTTATCTTGAGGTTAGTTTTGCTGCAGTTTCACTTCCCCCCGTGTAAAGTGCTTCCACAGCACTGAGGGCACAAGTTGCACTTAACCACTTGAACACTACACTATCTCTGGAAATTAATGCTTAATTAAAAGCAATCAAATACAGATAGCAGCTTGTGCTTGCAATCAACAACATATATCAGTACTTTTCTGTTTTCCCATTTCAAACAATCTAAATTCCCATCAAATTTCCTTCCTGCTTCTCTTTGGTGTCAGTTGGGATCTGCAGTTTAATACAGCGCTGCAGCAACAGACTGACTTATATATATATATACACATATATATGCATTTCCTTAGGAGTGACTATGACTCATAAAGCAACTGCTGCAGGAGTAGGCACACACAAACACACACTGGGGTGCAAATGGGAACACAAACACACACACATTACACACATATTCTGTAGCTGAACTGATCTGGAAGCCAACATTTTCCTGATAACAAATTCTTTCTCTACACAGTGTGACAGCAATGAATGAATTAATGGATAAATTAAAAAAAAATCTAAAGAAAAGCGACTGCTTTGAAAATGAAATCAAAGGGGATCACTTGAACATAAAGTGAGGCAAAACATTCATTTTTGATGACTACTTGAGATTAATGGGAAAAAAAAATTCTAAGATCTACAACCTATAGCATGGGACACATGAAAGGCTGATCAAATTCAGCAAACACAGCATGGAGGACACAAAGTGGAGAACAGGCAGAAGAGATAAGATATTTAAAAAAAAATAGGTGAGGAGGAAACGAGTGGAGTGAGAGAGAAATTGGAGGAGGAAGAGCGAGAGAGATGGAAAGAAAATTACATTTGACACAAGTGAGAGATGAGAACAAAGGGAGGGCTGAATTATCAGACGTGTATGTTTATGTTTGCATGAAAATGTGCCTGTGTGTGTGTGTGTGTGTGTGTGTGTGGTGTAAGTGGGGGTGTTTGTGGGTGTGTAAGTGTAAATATGCATGCATGTTCTGACAGACTGCTGTTGACTGGTGAGAGATGCTTCTAGCTTATTGCCAACCACCTCAAGATCACTCACAGATATAGCTTGAAGTCTCACTTTTACAAAATGCCGCCTCTGAAAATCAAGAAATTCTGGTCAAACGCAACCAAAGCAGAATCAAAAGGAGATCGGTGTGCCCTGCACAATCTTGAACACTGCCACTGCTTCTCCATCTCTCTCATTTCTTTCTGTATTTTTCTCTCTTTTCCCACTTTTTCCTCTCTCTGTCTCTCTTTTTCATTTTCTTCACTTTCTTACCCCTCACTTATTTTCAAAGCTCTTATACAGAAAGAGTGGAACGCTACCCCCCCTGCCCCCCCCCACCTCCCCGTCCCGCTGGAGCATCAATATACAACACAGCCCAGAGGTCCAAACAGGAGAAAGGCTGAGGAGAACAGCGCAACACCAATCCATAATGGATTTTCTTCTCTCTTTCATTTGCTTTCTGCGGGGAGATGCAGTGGAGGCACCACTGGCACAGAATGAGAAACGCGGGGAGGGGGCAGAGAAGAGGTGAAAGAGAGGGAGAGCGATATCGACAGGGAGAAACAGAGAGGCCGACAGAGACTCAAAACAGTGTCAATAACAAAAGCCCTTTAGAATATTTCTCTCATGTGTCTCTAGAGGGCTTGCATAACATATGCTTTAAACTATTTGCAAGGCCAAGCTCATAGCAGAAGGTGACAGGAATTAAAAGCTTAGGTGAAGCTTCAGCTGATCAGAAGCAGAAACTGACACTAATTAAGTTACGTCCTGTACGTGATGGACTGCCAAGAGGTCTGCGAGCAATAATATCCGAATATGTATAAACACGTCGGTGAGTAGCAGCTCTGTGGTTGTATTTTAAAATCGCTGCTAATATAAATAGAAGACTGGCAATTCAGCTTCACATTATTTACTCGTAAAATCCTGAATGCTTCGAAATGTGTAAACTTAGTGGGCATGAAAAACAGCAAACCAGAGAGGCAATATTTCAGTTTGCAATGTTAGCACAAGGCAGCACTTTCTGGGGCTGTTAAATTGACGGTTGCACGGTAGGATGAGACTGTTGATTCAGAATTTGTTTGTTTGAGTCTTCACACCCAAGTGACCATCATTTCATTTCGCTAGTAGCTCTAAAGCACAGAATGTACCCAGGAAACAAGTGAATAACCTTGGATGCTGTCACAGTGTCCACAGAGTCAAACCTCGTATTAATCATCAAAGGATCTGTTCAGTCTGCCTCTGAATGCATCACTGATTATAGTCTGAATTATAGCTTTTCCTCTTTTCAAGGCTCCAGTCGACCGCCTTCATCAATACCTTTAAGTTCAAATGATTCTATCATGGTTCATGGTTTCATTTTCAGTTTTGGCCATCATTTATACTGGTTATTATGACATTTTTCATTTCACCATTTTACATTTCACATCATCTCGTTAACAAAGTTTGATGGTGCAAGAGAGTCAGATGACCAAACATGAGTTTACCAGATTACCTACCACTTTAATTGGAGATAAAACCAATATTGAGCACACCTGAAATGTCACTAATAATCACTCATTGCAAAGGAAAACTGTAAACTGAAAACAGTCTCTCTTCCAAATAAATCTGACTAATCTCGTGGATTGTTTGAAACCTGTCTGATTGTCTGAATGTTTTTGTTACTTGCTCCCTCAGACTACTTTTTGGCAGTGTCACATTATACCCACTATTCCCCCTGCGGGACACTAGATTAGCTACCAGATTACCAGATTAGCTACCACTTTATTTATTTATTATCAGGTCTTTGTGGTCATTATCAAAAAGAACTCCTTGTCAGAAAAAAATAATCCATGTAGAAT
This sequence comes from Thunnus maccoyii, assembly GCF_910596095.1. NCBI lineage: Eukaryota > Metazoa > Chordata > Actinopteri > Scombriformes > Scombridae > Thunnus > Thunnus maccoyii. Next base: position 22,269,239 of record NC_056547.1, read on the forward strand.
CCATGGCAGAAACCTTAAAAATATGGTGTCTCCCTAACTTCAAAGCAGTCTGGCTGGCTATTATACTGCCAACAGTGTAATAAACTCTTGAAAACATTATGTAAAAAGTTATTGAAAAGATCTAACATCAAAAGTAGTTCATTTGGTTTAATTTGGGTTGGGTTCACTTGGGTTAACTTGTTGAATATATTTTTTATTATGACAAATGATGTCCAAAAATCTGAAAAGACCAAAATAATGTAGTAAACCTAAATTGCCTCTTTAATTAGAAACAACCTTCAAATCCCAAACTGTTGACTGCAGTTTTTAGAAAATTTGGTTTTCAGTGGGTTTCATTTCTAAAGAATCTACTGTGTGTCAACATTCAAGTCAAACACAACCATCATAAAAACACACACATACAACTCACAACAAACTTTAATATATAGGCCGTCTTTACCGTGTCCGCAGGTTCCCAGGGCTGGGTGGCCCGTCATATACAGACAAGATGTCAAAGTCCTCCTCTAGGGCGAAGCCTTGAAACACCAGCTGTATCCGGTTGTGCTCCGCCGCCACAATCACCCATGTACAGTTGGCATAGTTAGGATAACCATAAGGGTAGCCGGGGCTCTCTATCGTCCCATTGGGACTGTGTAGTGTGTAACTGCAGTTCTGAGCTGTGAAGAGAAAAAGAAACAGGCAGGCAGTTATTAAAAGAGTGTAAAAGGTGTTAGAATGGCCAGCAGGTTGTTGAAATATGTAAGTGTTATAGAGCATTAAACCAAATAAGACACTCCTCTACATCCTAGTATGCAAATTCTACAAATCCACACACGTGGACACATGCACAAAGGCACAGTCGAACAGTTTGCGCCAAGTGCTGCAACATCCATTACCACTTCCAGCATGCAGCCTAAGCCATTAATATAGCAGTACTAAATGGCTCATCCGCTCCTAGCTTTCCCCATCTCTACCACCTCCATCATCACACACTTGCTCACTCACTGGCCCTTTCACCACATTGCTAATAGGTTCCCACGTTAATACATGACATAGCTGGAGGAGAGAAGATGAGGGGGCAGAGGAGAGGAGAAGAGAGGACACACACACACACACACGAAGAGAGACACACTCTTGAGTGCTACATTAATTGTACTCATCTTTTACATTTTTGACAGTAGCCACTCACACTGGCTTCAATCTGAAATTTTAATTGTGTGTTGCCATCTATCTGCAGGAGTGTGGGTTGGATGTGTGGAGTGTGATCTCGGTGTGTGTGAGTGTTTTTGAATCCCCGAGCCACATGACTTGTCTTGGACTCATCTGAGCACAGTCGAGACTTCTGATCAATGTTGGGGATTAAGTTGTAATTAATCACTAACGTGGGCTGATGTGTGATGCACTTTTATTTTGTGTGTCTCTGCATGTGTTTTCAGTATTAATGGACAAATTAGTGTCTAAATTTGCATGTATGGAGAGCACAATGCTGCTAATAAGATGCTCATTTGATCTTTCTATGGTGACGCATATCCCCTGCTATCAAAGAGGGCTACTGTCTAAGTTCATTTTCATTGTCCAGCTAAATGCTTACAGCTAAATCAGAGCAGTCAGCTGTCAGTCTGCCGCTGACAGCTGACAAGAAGATATATTATGTCGGACAATCACACACCATAAGTAGCCCTATGATGTATGTTGTAGCTTTTAAACTAAGACAGCAGGAATGCGACATGTTCTGATTTGATTTTCGTTTGTGAGAGAAACACTTAAAGTGGAGTTATGGCCACACAAAAGGAACCTGCATAAATAAATATTCTCATAGAGGGACTAAATTAGAATGTCATGCAAGAATACACGCTATACAAATGATCTGTATTTTCCCTTTGTTTGCTTCAGCCAAAAACCTGAATCATAATACAGCCTGATTAAAATGTAATTAGGAGAGTATAATTGGAGGACATCTGTTATCTGCATAACCCACATTATTCAATAACACAAACAATGCAACACACAAAGTAGATATGATTTTTTTTTCAGTAGGTTTATATCCATACTTAATCCATACATATATAAATGGATGTGATAAATCAATGAATGGAAATGAGCTATACTACCTGAGGGCAATAAAACGGGGCATTAAGAAACAAGAATCTTGAGCAAACACATTGTAGCTTTTAAAAACATGTAAAAGTGTAGACTGCTTTGTTCAGTTCCTCCAGGGGAAATGTGTATCCCTTATTAATTGATTGTGAAACATACAGATTCTGTGCTACTTTGTGCACGCTTTCTGATGGCTATAACAATCCCAAAGCTTAAAAATTCATCCAAGTTTTCAGTCTGAAAAGTGCCGCATGTCTGAAAAACCAGCAGGGATTTACAGGTAATAAGGCACCAAGCCGAAAGACAAGACAACAGGAAAGAAAAAAAAAACAGAGGCAATTTTATTGCTCTCATTCTTACTCATTACCAACATAATATAAAACCTGATTTTTTTCAAGAGAGTACAGGGAGAATAAGAGAAGAAATGACAGAGAAATTAAGCACAGACATAAATAATCCCTGGTCAGCCAGACAAGCAAGTGCTGCATTCCTTTTCACAGCAATAACCAAGCCCGATATTTAAGATTTCAGGGGCTACGTGCCACACCAAGGTGTTAATGAATTCCAAAATGCTGCTGGAAAAAAACATGAGCTGACACACACACACACAAAAACAAACAAACAAATATTAGCTTTTTGTCCGAGGTGGTGCAGCAAAATGGTATCACACAAACAATTTTTGGGGAGGGGAAGAGATAGGCATAGTGTCGGGACGTAAAGATCCAGACTGGCTGGATGGCATCGGCAGCAGGAGGAGGATAATAGCATCTCCAGTCACAGTGTATCCATCATGCAACAGCTGACTCCCCGGGGCCTGTCTCGTGAAAAAACAAGCACGGCCCTCTCAGCCGTCACTTTTCAGAGCTTCATATGCGCTTGACCTCTTCCAAAAGATGCTAATGTGTGTGCACTTGAACCCTACCCACTTGAATATACTTTAGTTTGCTGAATAATGCTGCATTCAGAGAGTTTAGCTCTTTGTTTGCTGTGTAGATATGCAAATGTTACAATAAATTCTTAAAAAAGCCTGTGGCATTAGTGTAAAATGAGATTAACAATAACTAAATATGACCTATATGCTGTATAGGGTGCTTAAAATAACTGCACATTACAGCGTGTTCTCTTATTTCTCTTCATCTTGTCTATTCTCAGTCCTCATCTTTAACCAGAGACAAGAGAGGAGAACAAAAAAGATCAAAGCGAGAGCTATCTCCATCAGATTTTTCATTAAAGCCTTTAAATAGGCCCAGCAAGTGAGCATCCACCCTCCCCATTATCATCAGGTCAATACTAATATCCAGGTAAAACCTCCACATCCACCTCTGCTACCTGATTTTCATATACCCAACCTGGTCAATAATCTCCTCATCATCTCCTTCATTAAGGGCCTCTATCAGACAAATGCCAATCAATGGCTCATACAACCAGCCTGATGGCAGAGCTTGATGGGGGTCAGAGTGGACTGTGAACCTCTTGTACATAGGCAATGAGCTAGGATGTGTGGGCTGGGATGAATTGCAAAACAATACCAGGGAGGTTAATGCAAGTGAATTGTCATTAATCAGTTTTAGGGTTGAATTTAAATGCTAGAAGAAAGAAATGATTACATGACTGTTATGTGACTGGTGCAGCAGACAAATCAGTCATGATAGAAATCACTGTAAACGAAAAACACTACAAAGCTTAAGAAAGGACATCTAAGGAGTATTTTATGCGATGGATAAAGGCGTTTCGTATATAGCAATCAGAGAGCATGTGTTATTAGGAGATGGAACACGGTGTACGTATTGATATATGACAGGCAGGAACACAGACTTTGTGTTTTATGGGCACAATTAAGTAAAGCAAAAAAAAAAAAAAAAAAAAAAATCATGACAGAGAATAAGTCCACTTGAGTCTGCCAGAGCCTTGGCCGGATGCTATTTTGAAGTACGAGCACCTGTGCCAAGTGACCGACTTTTAAATCAATAATGACGTACACAATCTGGGATAAAAGACTAAGATGGTGCTTTTAGAGAGGTTGCTTTTTTGGCTGCGGCCAGAAACATTTTATCCTTGCTGAAACATACGCGGTCAAAATTAACAAAAACAGACACATCAAAAGTTCACTTGAGGAAGTCGTTTTGTGGGTGTTAAGGACTGATTTACAACATTATCACATTTGATTTTCACATTAGGTAGTAATAACAGGGATGTTTGCCAGATATTTTTGCTGCACTGTGTAGGCATACTGATACATACAGTGTATGGCCGTATATTACCACCACACAGTATGATACAAATGCGGTTGAGGTAAACTGAGGAACTGTAAGTCTACTCTCTCTGTTCTTTGAAAACCCAGAGCCTTTGATTAAGTAGATCCTGCACTCGGGGCTTGGTTGAATAATTTAAGCCTCGCCCAGGGTGCATTATGAAATTAGCTGCTGGGAGCTGGCGACCTACTCTGAAGACCCTCAGTGTAAATCTGCAACGAGGAACCCATCCAGCAGTTGACCCCACTGACACACCATAAAGACCCCATAAACAGACTGCTGCTTGTGCTGTTTTAGCTCGACTAAACCGTCGGCAAAGTAGAAGGTCATGTTTTCTCAAGTTGTGTAGGTTCAGGTGAATCAAGGAAATTATGAATATGGAATACTAGCAAATGCGCTGTTTCAGCAATTATGAAAATTGCTAACTTGTCCTAGTGGTTACTGCACTCAGTGTGTTTTATCCCTCAGCATGTGTATAGGGACAATTTGCATTGGCTTGTATTGGAATGTTAACTATGCTTGATATCTGTGAATGTTCAACAGATATGTTGTCCACTGCTTAGCCCACTGTGCCACTGGCAGCATCAGCTTGGCACGAACTATCGCCGATGTACGTGCTGCCAAATGGGTATACAGGGAGAGGTGCGACCTTGCTGGGACGGTACTCCAGGTTCTACCTCTGTGTGTGTGTTTGTCAGTGTGTGTTTGTGTGTAGGAGCTATTGTTTGCTTTGCCAGGGCACTTGTTTAGTTGCGGGCATACAGAGCTGCGGCAGTGCGCTGTGACACTTTGATGAATCGATGGTCACTGTTCTGTACTCCGACAGGACAGCAACCCCTCAGAGCGGAGGAAGGAGACAGGAGAGACCAAAGGAGAAACAGAAAGAGAGAGAGAGAGAGGCGGGGGTTGGAGGGGGGAGCGTTGCAGACAGACACAAGGTGGACTGACTGTCTGACTGAACGTATGGACGGATGAGAAAATAGATTTGGAAGATGTGACGGGAAGAACAATAGAAGCAAAGGTGAGATGAGGGACAAACTGGGGGGAATAAAAAATAGTAGCGGAAAGGGAACAAGGGAGAACTTGTCAGAGGGTCAACGGAAGGAAGAGCACCAGCCAATGGGAGTAAATGACTTGGAAAGAGGAAAAATAATATATAAGGGGAGAGATTTTTTTACCTATTTTTTGCATCTCGTTGCCCTTCGCTGTTGAGGTCACACGCGGCCAGCATGACATTCACAGCAAGATAGCGCTTAATTTGCACTGTTAGCGAATCTTCGAGGTCTATTTGGAGGGATGCTTCAGCAGTGTGTGTGTGTGTGTGTGTGTATTTGAGTGTGAAGTGAGACAACTGTGCACACACGCCTGTTGTGTGGATATATCAGTTGTCTGCACATGTATGAGCGTAATCCCTATACCCTGGTTGGGTATAGTGTCACATATCTGCATGTAACTCCACTGCTGAGATTAACAATTACCCTGGCTACAGTGACTCTAAATAGGAGGGAATTTCATCTTGGTGAACATAATCCCAACATCACATTCACATAATACCATAAAGACACAAACAATACTTGCAATACAGAGCTGCAAATCTCCTCTCTGGACTCCCATCCCTTTTTCTTTTTTTTTTTTTTTATCCTTTCCCAATTCTCTCTCGTCTCCTCATCTGCAATTCAGGTTTGCCTTTCGATAAAAGACAAAGACACAGAGACCATCCTGTTCTCCCAGTCAATAATAAAAATACCTTACTTCTTATGTTTTACACAATGACTACAACTGAAGAGAATGAAACTTGTTTGATGTTTGAGAAAGATCTTTTGGAATTCCAGCATTTCTCAGCACAGTGTGTCTCTGACATTTTGAATAAATGTACAGCTGCATCTTGGAAAAACTAAACAAAACATTGAAATGATTGATATCAGTGCAACAAAGAATTACATTGCAATTGTTCAGAAATGCAATAATCATCTCTGTAAAGCCAGAGCATGTACAGTATATCTACGAAAACCTCAGACGCAAGAGCCACGCGCTCATCCATTAAATTGAGATAGAACCTTAAACTATCTGTACTAAATCTCCCCCATCACATAGCTATAACACAGAATTCAGCTCTTTCCTTATTCTCAAGAGAAACGATAAAGCCTTCATATATGTGGTCTATCAGGGGATATATCCATACAAAATGAGCATCCCATTGGAGCAAACATGCAATCATTTCCAACCAAATAAGTGTATCCCTAAGGGTTTATTGAGTAACAAAGATATCCACCATCACATATAACCTACCCCTGGAGTAAACTTCAAACAACCAACCAAATGTTTTGTATGTGTGTGTGTGCCAGTAACTGCCTCCCTGGTGGGAAGATAAACCCTTCCGCCCCATAGATCCTCTCAGCACCACTATTTGTCTCTTGACGTGTCAGCGCATATGCACGCCTTGACCGCATCATATCCGAATTAACCTCTAGATGGCCGCCATTAAAATGGAAATGGGTGAGCTCAGCGATCCCGCTTGCCTCCATACATTAGGCTAATGTCCGGGCCAGGATGACACCGTCTGCCATTACAGACAAGCCAAATGCAGTGGAAGGCGCTAGCGATAGGCTTTTTCCCACTTAGCCTCCCACCACCCCCCCCTTCCACAGGTTATTTCCATTGCTCTGAATAGTAAATGTTGTTTCCATAAAAGGTCGGGAAAACGGAGCTTGCACATTCAAAGCTTGGAACGGCCTCCTGCTGGTTGAATGTGTGAAGCAACACAGTGACAGGACACTTAGCCAGACACATACGTGAATGTGCCATCATATTCTCTCAATTGTAATTCAATGAACACACATAACAACAACAAACAGTGCCACTGCTTTCGAAGCAATATTGTCCCAGTTGCGGCATTCACATCTCAAGCGCTGGCATTGTCATTGTCACAGCGACAGAGCTGGACGGTGAAATGTGTGCGGTAAGAAAAACAACACCTACGTCCAAAGATGTAGCCAAAGATGAAAGCATTGAGCGGCTACATGTAAACATGTAGAAGAGGCGTGCATGCAGAAATACACACTTGCACACGTTCTTGCCTGTTATCGGGGCTGGCAAAGGAGGCACAATAGAGCGTGTGTTCTCTCAGACAGAGAGGAAGAGAAGGGGGGGAGGCAGGCAGTTCCTTCCAGCTGGGTCATATTTAACCAGCAGTACTATCATGCCAGCCAAAAGGTCCAGCAAAACCCAGCCACCCACCTAAAAAAAGCCACCCACACACTTTTGCACAATTTCATCCCATCCCTCAATTTACCCAGGCATTTTACACTCAACAGTGATATTGTTTGTGTATTCTTCATCGCATTATTTTCCTCAATCCCTCCTTCTCATCAGCCCTTTTAAATAGCCCCGTGGTAAGTTGGTATTGCTATGAACAACACTGCTCTTTTGCAACCCACACATCAAGGTTTCAAGCTGATCAATAGAAAATAGCCCATTCAGAGTCAAAGGCATGTTACGGTTGATGTTCTTCCCTTTCAGAAAGACCCCTGTCTTTGTGGGGGAGTTTATGCAGCACTGATACAAATGGGCCTCCCACACAAAACACAGTGAGGTTGGATGCCTGGAGAAACGTATATGTGTGTTTGTCGGCGTGTTTTTATGTTCGTGCATGCAGGCCCATTTGTATTGATGAGTAAAAGATGAGTAAAAAAAAAAAAAAAAAAAAAAAAAAAAGAAACGAGAGCGAGAAGTGCAGTTCAAAGAGCCTCATTCACGGCTTCTGTCGCAGAAGCTGTATGTTGTTCCCATGACAACAGGAAAACAGGAGAACATATGAAGACAAATCCCTTTCCTCAATTATTTATTATTGCTCGAGTCCGCCTTAACACTTAATGTCGCACAGACATACAGTATGCACCCACGCAGGCCTACACATACAGGAAAGTCCATTCAAATGTACACAGTCATTCAGACACGCTCATACACTACATTTGTGCCTCAAATAATTTCCATTTTTCTTCCTAGTACTTATGGGAAAAAGCACAATTATATGACACTAATGTCCGAAAGTCAATTATCACCTCTTTTTCACTCTCTTCAAATCTGACAGCCAGGCTCTCTAAGTAACATAAGAGTCCACCTACACTGAAGAGCCAATCTTATTTACATCCTGCTGTACTTTTGTACTTCAATTACACCAGAAATCAGTGAAGATCCAGTAATTCTGGATGTGTTAAATGCATGAGATAATCACCCTGGACAACAAATGTGTGTGTTGGTTAGTGAGTGGGTATTCATGAACATTTGATCCTTTCTGACCAGCGTGTATTAAGCCTGAGAGGGAGCAGTGATCTAAAGGTCAGGTCGTGACCGTCCCAACAGGACTATTCCATCTATCACTTAGAGATGGATGAGCAGCAGATGATGAATCATCTCCGCTTCAACTAACTGTGGTACACTTTAACCTTTCAACTCAGATCCTACCTACCCCCCCAAAAAGGCTAAAGTGTCATCAGTAGACCATAATCATAATTAATCAGCTGTATGCATCTACCCACATAGCTGTGTATTAATTTCAAATTGAAGACTGTGTCTCTGCTGCTCAAAATGTTACACATTTCATTGGCACGCTGCTGACTGCAATGGATTGCATTTACAATGTATGTGTGTATTAAATCCAATTTTGTGTTTTTCTGCTTTTGATTAAGATTCTGAAAAAGGACCCATTTTGGCTGTGCTTCAGATTGGCAACCAAGTCTATGATAATTTGTTAGGATGATATCCACTTTTGATCATTTTCCCCAATGTATTTGAGGCACAAGGTTGTACTTAATTTGCACAGCATTAGACAAAGATGATAAATATTTGTCTCTTTGTTCCTGAATATCATGAATAGATTAGTTGGATTTTATGAAATTGCCCCAAATACAAAATGAATGGTTGTTTTATGACAGTTTTTTAGAAAGTCTTCTTAGGTTTTCCATTCCTGTTTGACAGATAATTCTGTCTGGTCCGTTTCTGTGGGAAAGACACCAGGAGACACTAATTTACAATTAAATTTCCCTGAAAAAAACTCTTATTTTTGAGTCATTACGACAGTAATTAATTCCAGGCCAGTAGTGTCCTTTCTGCTCAGGCTACAAATTGAAAGCAAATGCTTGTCAATATACAAGCTTGCACACATACCCAAACACATTCACTTAGAAATATTCTTTGACTAAATGTTTTATGTTTGAATCCTTACATAAACTCTGTTACTTTAACAATAGTGACTCAAATATACCAGCGCAACAAGTTAATCCCAATTATTAGAAATCTAAACTCATAAAATATATTAATGAAAGTACCTTTGCTTTAAATGCAGACCTCGCAAGTGTAGGAATACAACACACACACACACACACACACACACACACACACAAACTCACTCTGCACGATGACTCTGCCTCTTTCTCAGAAAAAGAACACTGACAGATTGCCTTACTTTGGATATAGAGAGAAGCTGTACAGGAAAGGAAAAAGACAAGGACAAGGACAAGATATCTCTTCCCCAGGATCTAATCTTCAATCTCTGGGATCACTGATATCCGATAAGAACAGTGTAAGTCAGGAAGCTAAAGAAACCCCTGTCTGAGCTTTGTGTCTATACAAGACAGACAGGGCATCTACATCTGTCTCTCACTTTGTGGGGATTTACAGTAGCTGGAGCAAATTCCCATGTCTGATAATAACAGGAAGAAGAGAATCAGAAACAAGATTGAGACTTTTCTGTTACAGTGCAGCTCCCATATGTGGCTGGCGCAGATGTAAGCTCTGGATTATTTATTTATTTACTTATTTTTACCTTTAGTTATCCAGGGAAGATTGACGGCGCCTGTATGTGGGTAGGAAAGGTGAAATTATTACCATTCCAGAGGAAGGCAGTTACTTTGCGGATCATAGGAGTGATTGTGCTGCAGTGTGTGAATGTGAGGCATTAGTAATGCTGGAACTGAGTAATGAAGCTTGATTTATATTTCCTGGATAAGTGAAGTGGTCAAAATATACATTTATTAATTTAACGCCTTGCTAAAATGAGATGTTTAGAGTCATATTGGTGGGAAGAAAGAGCATTTTTCATTTGTGAGAGCCTTCAGATATATAAATGCCTCTATTCAAATGTGTATTGGGTGATATTTAATGAAAGCAAACTATTTTACTATGGCAATACCATCAAACTCAAATACTATTGTTAAGAGTTTAATAGATGAAATAGCAGTGGAAGCAATTGAATTTTATTGAAAATAAATTGGATGTTCCTCATCATCTCTCTGAGTGCCACTTTAATCAAGAAATTCTGCAAATGTGCATCTGGTTATAGGTTCATAAGGTCTAATGGTCTAGTTTTGTGTTGTGAGTATGCGTGTGTGTGTGTGTGTGTGCATGCATGCCTGTGTGTAAAAGTCAATGAAGCTGTGCACACTAGCGAAAGGCTGCATGAATGCATTTCTGAATATTTTTTGGGGAGTCTGTAAGTGTGCATGAATTAATGGGTGAATGTGTCTGTGCGTGTGAGTCACTGTGCGGCTGTGATTAGTGTGACGAAGCACAGTGACAGAGCTCTGGCCATCTGGAGACAGATGACAGTGTGAATCACAAGAGAGGAGGATGGAAGAAGAGGGGAGGTGGCGGAGGATGGATGGAAGGAGGGAGGATAGAAGGAGAAGGTACAACGGGAAGACAGAGAGAGGGGGAGTGAGACAGGGTGACATATCAGCAGGTGGGTGGGGAAATAACAGTGCACACGAGGATGAAACCTTTGCATCATCTGAAAGCTGCGTACGTGCTTGCGTGCGTACATGTGCACACGCGCACAGACGCACACATACACATTATGTTTTCAGTGGCTCCTTTTGAGCAAGCTAATGACCTGCTTGTCAACACTTTAGTCTAATCATCCTAGAGTGAATGGGGGTGGCAACTCACAGACTAACACAGACACACACACATACACGCACGCACGCACAAACACGTTCCCACAAGCTTACTTACACGCTGTTAGTTGTTGAAATAAGAGTCTGCTTGATGCCTGATAAGAAAATGAGTCCTCCAAATAGATCATTTACTGTAGAGAGGAAAATCACCCAGCACTCAAAAGACACAGAAACATTGGGCCCAGATTATCTCTCAGCTGGTGTAGGCTTATCACCCCTCTACTCCAACAGTTGTCTCCCCTCTCTGCCTCTTATTTCCCCTGAACAGTCAGTTCTTTCCTGTTGATTTGGTGTTCTTTCCTCCCTGCACATCTCTTTACAAATCTCTATCACCATCTTGAACACCACTCCACTGAACAGCTCCTTCTTCTCTTGAGTAGGAAAAACGAAGACATGGCAATACACGTCTACTTTGCATTTCCAGACATTTCTCAGTTTTGAGTAAATAGATAATGTCATCTGTTTCTCGGCTCCCATTCCCTCATTTATTGCCCAACGGTGAATGTAGAGAGCAGATGGGAGATAGGAAGCAACAGAGCGTGCAGGTAGTGGAGGATTTGAGATTCAGAGTAACAGGCAGACAGGTGGGAGAGAGGTGAGGAAAAAAAAACAACACATGGTATACATAGGACATATGGGACTGTTTGTCGGAATCTCTGTTTTATCCATGTGATCAAATATGTTCACAAGACCACTGTCAATCTTAGAGTATATGTGTAACCGCCACGTACCTTAGACAACATGTATTAAATAGGCAACACCTCTGTGAAGGTGATTTAGAGAGTGGGATTTGGAATCAACATGAATCTTTGAGTGAGAATCCTAAGCAGTTCCTAGCTAAAATGAGGACTAGTTTACTGTCTCTCTGATACAGTACTTACTAGGGCTGCAATTAACAGCTGTTTTCTTTATTGATTATTCTGCTGATTATGTTATTTATTAATTATTTGGACTATAAAATGTCTGAAAATTGTGAAAAATGGCCATCACCATTTCCTGCAGCACAAGGTGATATCTTCGTATTGCTTATTTGGTCAAACCAAGAGTCCAAAATCAAAAAATATTTAATCTAATATCACATAAGGCTACAAAAAGACACAAATCCTAACATCTGAGATGGTGGAACAGGGTAACAATTCATCAATTATGAAAACAGTTGGTGATGAATTTCCTGTAGATTGATAAATCGACTAATCATTTCAGCTTTACTACACACTATGTCAATGAGTATGGATGTGTGACTGTCAAAAGTTCTCTTTCATTACACCTATGCTTCCTATAAAAAGTAGAACAGTTACTTAATTTAGTATGAAATCAGAAGCAGAAACCTTATCATATGATCTTGTCAGATGTCGGTCTGAAGTGTGTCTGTGTCTAATTGAGGGTTCAAAGCCATGAAAACATTGGAGAAACCCCAACTTACAAAGCCAGCTTCCCCTCCACTGAGGAGCAGCTGTTGCTGAGCCTGTTGGCTGGGGGAGCTGTCCGTGGTCCTGAAAAGGACTTCAGCTGAGCGGCAAATTCAGCTGCGCCTGTCGCTGTCCGGGGTGCTGGAAATGTCACCTCAAAGTGAGTTTTGGGGGTCCCCACGGGTCACTGGAGGCACAATTGATAACTATTTTATTTCAATAACTTAGTAGAAACCTTCCCTGCAATAAAATGTGTGAGAAAGTCTATTCAAATGAACGAAGTCCACCCGGATTTCTCATTTTATTCTACTGGACAGCGAAGGTGAGACAATTCATTACTAAATCATAAACATTAGTGTTTCTAAATAGGTGTTGCCAATCGAAATCTCAATTAGAGGTCAGCGGCCCTCTTGTGTGTCGAGTGGTCTGTAAAATGAAAGCGTTCTAGTTTGAGTTCGGCATTTTTTGATTTGTGAAACTTAAAAAACAACTTCCTACCATGGCTTCTGCTTGCCGCATACACACGCCTTACCCCCCCTCCCCCTTCTTTTTTTTGGAAGATTTTTAGAAAGACCATTTTTTTGAAAGCCTCATGACTGTGCGAATATAAGCAGTAGTAAAAAAAAAAAAGATAAAAGGGAAAGGGGCATCAAGCCCTCCACTCCTCATAACATTACTGCAGGTTGCATCATGAGCACAGCGCAGTGCCTTTATATAAAGGAAAGCGTGGCTGAGAGCAGAGGAGGACGAAGCGTGATCTTGCGTGTAAATGGACATGCTGAGCGACTGTCTCATGCGCCGCTGACGAATGATCTAATACCGGACGAGCTGAAGTGGAGAGCCGAAACACGCACCAGATAGGCAAGAAACGTCATCCTCAATCTGCCAGCTCTACCCTTCCCTTCCTTCCCTTGCTTCCCTTTCTTTCCCTTGCCGGCCTTTGCGTCCTTTCCTCTCTACCTTTAAATGAATAGAGGTTGATTACAGCTTATTGAGCAACGAGTCCACTGGGACAACTGATTCTGATCCCATGGAGACAACGCACTGCTCTCTTCAATATCTCTTTGTAAGAAACCTTTCACACATCTCTATCTTTTCCTGTGCGCCTCTTGGGAACTATAATAAGGTTACACTGGAGGCTGAGAATTGTTTAAAGTAAGACATGGGTGACAAATGAACACAGTATAAAAGAACTCATCATACTTCCGAGGCACTCATGATGCTTATCAAACATAGCCTGTTAAGAAACAGCATTTTGAGGCCAACATACGACGGCACGCATGTAGCAGCCATTCCTGACCATTAACGGGCAAAGTCTTGCTTTGGTTGAATAAAGTATGTGAGTAGAGACATGCCACGAACCCCAGGTCTCCTTTCCTCTCTCCGCCTCTCAGCATAGTGTGAGGCTCTGGTGCCGCTCAATGGGAGGATGGGGCAACTGCTGGTGGCTGCAGCACCCGGGGACGCGCCAGACCACCTCAAAGCCGACGTGTGATATTCGCATATATTTATTGACACCGTTTAAGGTAAACGTTGTTACAAGGGTTAGATGGATAGCCTAGCCTTCCCTATTCTTCATTAATATGTGCAATAAGTTAGAGTCGCTTTACTGGCTCCAAAAGTAGACTCAAACGGCAAGAGAGTAGGCAATAAAAAGCTCCCCGGACGCAAATAAAACAAGCAGCCTCCTACGAATATAGCTCCAATGAGATTCACTTTACAGGAAAGTCAAGAGAGATTTGTCAGCATCATTGGCACTGAAGCTGACTGTGTGATAAACCTACATCTCACCAGTACAGAAGAATCCAACTGGGTGGTTGATGACACAAGTTTGGTCAAAAGTGGGTGACAAGTAGGAGTTATATAGCGGGAGACATGAGGGGTGACGTTTCTGTAAAAGAGTAATGCTCAAAGTCACAGTTTATACAGTATATGATAAGGCCTACTGTGTCGTGGTGATGCTGAAAAAGTGCCCCTTTTTCCACTCACTAGTGGATTATGTGCTGTCCAGCCAAAGGTATGAATGGGCGAACACAGAGCCATGACACATTGTCAAATTCATATTGTGGCTGTGGCAGTATTCTTGGCTTTCGCTAAAAATAGTGCCAATTCTGTGGTGTGCTGCCAAGACAGTGATAAAACGGTTGGGCTTTCTTTGCCAGAAGACCTGCTCAGGATTGCAAAAAAAAAAAAAAAAAAAAAAAATGTGGCTCTTCCCCGAAAAGCCTGGGCTCTAAATAACGCCACTAGCTTTTCGTAATGAATGTCCACTGTTACGGGAACAAAAATCATGGATCAGTAACTGAGTCTCTCCTTTCAGAAACACATTAAGTTGCGAAGACGCGAAAGTAAATTAATAGTAATGATAATCTGTTGAATGCCCTGCTTCGATTGCAAGATTTCCATTTGCAATTAATCAAGGACAGAAAACCCAGAGTTGGTTAATTAGGCCTAACCCGCTCCCCTTCTCCCCGCCACACACACACACACACACACACACACACATACACACACACTTAAGTAGCCTCCACACACACACGCACAGAAGGAGAGAGAGGGACACACACACACACACACACACACACACACACACACACACACACACACACACACACACACACACACCCTTTTGGACTCTGAACGGCATAATAATCAGTCGCCTGCTTGACCACCTCAACTGATTTCTTCATGCGAGCAACACATAACGCCTTCTCTTTACCTGAGAAACCTCCTTTATAGGAAGCAAGATTCACACTGTATATTTATTCAAACATCCCCGCAGCTCATTTCTCCCACCCATCCTCTTCAAAAACACCTTCCACGTAGTCTTTTAATGAAACGCATTAACAGCGTCAAGGATAGACAGAAGCTCTTGTGCAATTCCTGAGGAACCGCTGTTACCAAAATAGCCACCCAACCAGCCACCTCTTCTCTATTAATAACTTTAGGTGCTAGAACAGCGACATCACAGCAAGGTTGATCCTAAATGCGCCTTTAGGATGAGTGTGTGTGTGTGCGTGTGTTGCTGATGCTGATTTGCATTCAGTCTGGGATCGGGAAGGGTGGGCGGTGGAGTGGGGTAAGCCTGCTGCATTTTGCATGTCTTCAGCCGTACAGATGGGGACTTACCCTTTACTGAGGCAGCCAGTAGCCCCATATATAAGAACAGCACCCGGCTCCAACGATGCGCCTGCACTCCCGCCTTCATTAGAGCAAAAATCCGTATTCCGTCCCCTTTCCTGCATGCGCATTCCGGTCTCCTCGCAAGTCCCGTTGCTCCGTCCCGGTTTGAAGCGGTGGTCATGGCAGGGCTTTTTTTTCTCTGATCTGACAGGCACGATAGTTCTCAGATGGTCAGAATAGGGAGATTCACTCGGTGTCGGCGCTGAGAAAAATCCCAATGCATGGAGAAGGCTCGGATCTCGCAGCTGGACTGAACCATGTCATGCGGGGACCGAGGGGTTCAGAGTCTCTGTCTGAGAAGATATATTTCACACCTTAAGGGGGGGAAAAAGGAGGGAAGGCAAACCGAGGAGGGGGGGAGAGATGTGATTCAAGTGGTCACTGATCTACCCCGCACGCGTAAAAAACCACGAAAATCCCTCGTCCGCTCCACATATGTAATTGATATTACCAGACACACGTCAAACCAGGAGATCCCTCCTTCAGTTTGTCCCGCAGCACTTATTAGTCCGTCTCTTTATCTCCAGTTAACAACAGCGTTTGAGGAGCCGATAATCCACGTCTAAACTCGTCATTAGACGATTCAAATGGACGAACGGTGAATGGAGAGCCACAGAGGTTATCCGGATCCAAGAAAAATCGCCTCGTTTTAGAAGTTCTCGACCAACGTCCGCGTGTAGTCAGGGATCGTATCGTATTGAGAGAAGTATGCGGTAGGCTATGTATGTATTCCCAGTATCGCAGCGCGTGGCTACAGCGTCGTCTCGGGTCTGTGCGACGCCAAGATTCAGACTGCAGACCTGCTCCTTCTCTGCGCGTCTCTCTCTCTACCCCCCCTCCCTCCCCCCTCTCTCTGCGTGCCTCTCTCTCTCCTTCTCTCCCACTCTCTTCCTCTCTCAGTCCCACTCTCCGCTCTCTGTGCCCTCTCTAGTCACATCACATGCCCACGTTTTTAAGCATTTTGAGAAATGTCCAATTTACTCCATTTGCAAGTTATTACAAACGAACTCATAAAGTGCTTGTGTGAGTTCTGATGTCAATAAACATTTGAGCTCTAAACGATTATTTCTCTTCTTAATCAGTATCGATATTTCAATATTAATAATACCACAATAACAACAACAACAATAATAATAATAATATATAAAGCGTTCAATTCAACATGTCCCAATTTGTTACACTGTAAAAAAAAAACTGTTGTTTTTACAGGAAAACGCTGGCAGCTGTGGTTACCAGAGAATTCCTGTAAAAAATACAGCAGCACAGTAGACAACTTTACAGACGAAATATGTAAATTGATTTACAGTGAATGAAATCACGGCTGAATCACATTAAAAAACTGTTAAGTCTACAATTTTTTTTTTGTTAATTTCACATAACGGTGTTGTATATAAATAGACCATTTCCTGTATTTTTTACATGTAATAACTGCTAATTGTGCATCAATAAATGATAAAATTAACAGGGAAATATCAAACAAAAACTAATTTAAACCGGTAGAACAACAGTAAAACTCTGCATTTTAAATGGAATGGTTCTGTATATTATATATAAAATCTCTTCAAAATATGCTGTGTTTTTATGTTTTAATAATCAAGTTATAATGTAAAATTTACGTATAAACCTGCAAAAATACATCTTGAGAAAAGACGAGAGAAAAATATCACTTTTGGGAAATTTATTTAACAGCAATAATAGTTGTAAACAACTGGATGCATTTTTTTCAACAGATACAACATGCAAAGAAGCTACATATAATGGTTCTTGAACTATGACTGAATCCAAGTTGAGATACTCCAGAAGATTAGCCTCTTTAAATCTGGACATTTTTAACAAACTTTAACAAACAAAGTTTAAGTGTCAGGCACACAACAACAACCCAATTCAATCAAAATTTTGTTTACATTCTGAATGTTCCACAGTATGGCATAAAACTTATCTATCTCCATGGAGACAATCACGTGATGCCAACAGGCCAAGTTACAGGTCAGATCTGTGGAGAGGCGTACCCCCTCAAAATAAGAATGCACGTTTGTTAAGGTATTTTTGCAAAATAACAAAAATTACGTTGTGCCTTAATTACCATAATACACATTGTGGATTGAACAAAGCGAAAAGTAACAGTACCTCTTCTCAAACAAACAGTCAGAGTGCACAGAAGGAGTCCATATTTAGGCTTAACGCCACTCGTGATCGGAGAGGTCCTGGATCAGGGTGAGGACTCGAGGGTTCAGATTGAGACGACGCTTCGAGTTTTTATTCTCCACCTTAGTTCCTTTTTCTGGGTTTATCGAGAAAAAACACCTGTAGAATAAAAGCATATTAAGCATTTTAATTGATCAGTTAAAAAAAAAAACTTCATGTGTTCTTAACTTATTTACTTCGTGGATGTTTTTAAAGCCAAAACGTGGCTTGTTCCCATGAACTGCTATAAAAATAGTATATTTTGATATTTTTTTCTACTTTAAACATGTCACTCTTTTAGAGTCTGAAATATACATATCAAATATTAATTATATTTTTAGCTTTTTAACCCTTTCAATGCCAGTATGTTTACATAACTCTACATAATGCTGTTTTTATACAAAAAAAACTAAATAATTTCCATTAAATGCATTTAGTGAGTACACATACACAACATTATCCGACATCAATAGCACACACACTTTTCTTCCAGAAAACAATAAAAAGTGTGAAACTTTGCGGCATGCTTTGAATGGGTAAAAGTGGTGCCACCTGATGGACAAATATAAAAACTACAAATTGAAAGCCTGTGGTCCAAACCGAAATCTTAACATAAAGGAATGCATTAGTTTTTGTCAAGATAAACGTGGGATCAAAAATAGTGGTTTTAATGGGTTTCAATGGGGCAGTTTTTGGCCCTAGGAACTATTAAGGCAGTTTTTGTGTAGCTTAGCCATTTTAGGCTTAATTAAAGTACAGGTCTGAGAAATGCCATGCCATGTTTACTCACCTTTGAAGAAACTCCAGAGTTGAAGCCAGCTCAGATGGATAATGGATGTTGAAACAGAAGTAGCTCCCGAACATGAGGCACAATGCAGAAATGAAGGAGGAGATGTTTGTGTTGATGAGGTTCCGATCCAGACTCAGCATGTACCTTGTTGAGGAATAGCAGGACTGTCCTATGAACAAATTATTTAACAGGTTATATTAATAAGCGCTGCACTCACATGACAGATTCTATAAACAGTGCAATTAAAAAAAAGAGATATGAAACAGACTTACCACAGACAATAACAGCAGGTGTCAGAGGCACTTGCTCCAGTTGGACCTCTTCTGCCAGACAGGTATCTTCTACATGGAAGAACATGGACTCCTCCTTCTCATCAAAGTAGCTGAGCAGAAGCAGGACCATCTCTTTCACATCATCTGAGCAGCCACTCTGCTGTCCCCGCATCCTCTGAAGCCTTGCATAAGTCTGAAGGAACTTATTACTCTTGGTGACATAAACTGTGGTCATGTAGTTGAGAAGCCTTTTTCCCTTCAAATCCAAATTTCGCGTGAATGTCTCTTTGAGGTCAATCCCAGTGAGTTCCTTGAAGTGGACCGACATGCCAAGTTCGTCAAACCAAAATGGCCACTCCTCTCGAAGGCTTTTGATACTTTTTCCCTGGTTGACATGTTGACGCTGTGTGTAAAAAGTGGACTTCATTAGACATTTTACCTCCTCTGGATTGGCATCAGATTGTTGGAACATCTCCTTGAGTTTTTCCTTCTTTTGGTGCTGGCTCTCTTGAGTTTCTTCACGGGGCAGAAATTTCACATTCCATTTAATGCATCCGTAAGTGTCCTGCATTGCTGCTCTCTCTTCTAATGGGATCTCATCTGTGTGGTCTGAGTCATCAGCCTGATGTTTTCTTTTTCTTATTTTGGGTGTTGAAGTGCGCCTCACATTTTCGATTCTGTTTTGCAGCTGTTTTACAAGGGAATGGTAGCCTGTTCCAACAATATCGCCCTCTATTACATCTTGCAGAGAATTGGGATATTTTGCCACCATTTGCTTTGCAACATCAGTTGAATGCTTTTTACCTACATGGGGGCATTTTTCCATCATCTCAGTCACAACAATCCGGACCATTTGCCTCCTCAGTTTTGGGCCTGGCCTTTTTCCCCTCTCCAAAGAATCCATCACTTCCTCAGGAAATTTACTCCATGGAATTTCAAAGTTGTCTTCCCACTGTGTGTCAAGTCCTAGGCTGCTGGAGGAGGTTGACGATGAACTTTGGGGTGAAACAGAGAGCGATGACAGCAGTTGGGTAGGTGAGGCTTCCACAGATGATAGTGAGCTGTTCTCGGGAGTTTGGTCTTTAAATGACAAAAAAATAAGATTATGATTCACATTGTACAATATTACACAATGTCCATGTCTGCTTTTGCTGTTGAATAGCTGTGTGTTGTGGTGTTTTTACTTACATTTCTGTTTCCAAACAGAAAGAAGCTTTCTGGCTTGTACAGGTCTTAATACTGTCATCAAATCAGCCTCCGTTACGAAGCGTAGATCATCATACGTCTCGACTCCAATGGACTGCAAGTGCTCTTCCAGGATGTTTTTGTTTACTACTTGAAGTTCTGGTAGGGCTTCCATGATGGCGACATCTAGGAAGGTTCGCCCTGAGTCACTCATATTTACACTGAAGAAGAAATGCAGAACAGAAAAAATATACAGTACATACACTTAACAGAACAGGGACATGCATCAGGTAACACTTATATTAATGTCAAACTAACAGTCCAATTAACAGCTTTAATTGGACTTTATTTTGCCACAATACTGTGTTTTAGTGGAATGACTTGGAATCCATTAAGAATATATGATACCAAAGGATAGAAATCAGGCAGGTCATTAATGTTGATACATTGTAACCCAAGACTGTCCTTTGTCACAGAATACAGATGGTATTCTGAGAGGAAGATGCCTTTGTGGATATCCATCAAAACATACACAGATGTGTCATTTTGAATCAAGATGAGTAGAAGTTCACCAAACTCCATATACTCATCATTTCTGTACACAAGAAACTGTCCTTTTTTATATGCAGTGCCCTTGTACTGAATATCTGTGGCAACTGTGGTATTGCTTTCTGAAAAGGCTAACTCCCTGACTGCATGTTTAATAGCGTCACTGTAGAGGTTGGGATAAAACGCACAGCTGTCCTTCACTTGCAGTAGTTTACTGCATTCTTGCCCAGCTAAAAGATATGCCTGATACATCTGATGACGCTCTGACAATGTTTGACAAATATTTTTGAAGTTTTTCAAGTGTCTGGCACATCTTTTAAAATAACTGTGTTTACTTTCAAACCTAAGCGTCCATAATCTCCTCAATGGACCAAATTTCAACGACAGTGCTGAATAATGGCGCAAATAGTGGTGCTTGGGTTTGAGTTGAATTTCAGGAAACATCATCTTTCTCAACTCCAAATATTCTTGGATCAAAATGTCAAGATATGCTATCTGGGACAAGGAAATGTTCTGAGCACAAATAAGATCCACAATGTCTTTTAGCTGGAGAGCTAACTGCCATACTTCATCCTCATGATTTTGCACTTTGTCACCAATCAAAACTGGTAGCAATCTCAGAAGGTTCCAGTTTTGAATGGCTTGCCCTGATAACTTGGCTCCGTCAGGTTTGACAGCACATGGCTTTGTGAGTGCTTCAGATCCTTTGTACTTAAACTGTTTGATGCGCCTGTTTAAGAGTGAGTATGTGAACCATTTTTTCATTTTTATAATGTTCTTCAAGTACAGTGCTAGATCATATGACAAGACTCCTTCAAAGAGGTCATGACCTAAACAAGGCGGGAGACCAGGTTGGGATACGTGAAAAGACTCAAGGGTATTAAAGATAGAGTTTACCTTTATTCCTCTGACGTCTTGGATGTTTTCAGCCTGGAGATCAGCAACAGCTGTGTCATACGTCTCTGGGGTGCGTGGAGGACCACAGGCATTTGGATCAGCCTCAAACTCACTTCTCGTGATGTCACAGTACCTGCAAAAATATTGAGAGCGGCTGAAGTTCTCTGTAAACCCACCTATGCAATGAGAACCAAGGTTATCCCCAGCAATGCAGTAGAGACCCCCTTTTACTGTTTTTCCATCTACATTTATTCCATCTGTCTCCAAGGATTTCAGATCTGCCAACAACTCTGAGAAAACTTTGGCTATTCCAAAACGCTTTAAGTCATTCTCAACACACAACAAGACTAAAAACATATTATCAGTATTTGAACGCAAATGAATGGGTAAATTTGCTAATGAAAGATAAACTGCAAGAACTTTGTGTGTCTTTTTAGCAGAACCCAGGGGATTCACAATTTCAAATGAATCTTGATACAAAATCAGTTTGAGGCTTTCAGGGTTTTCATTAAAGAACTGGTGACATTTGAAAATTTTTCCATCATATAAATCCGTAAAAACCTCTACATCAGGATCTCCAAACTGTTGTGGCTGTGCATTCCTCCATAACTGGGAGTGCAAAAAGCTCTTCAGAGTTTCTGCCACTGGTATGTAGTACGCAAATTTTTGTGTCATGTTTTCATCCATTCCCAATAGCACTTTTTGGGGTTCCGTGTACTTAAACATTTTTGTGAATGTCTGATTTCTGGTGTATGTTGTTCTTAATTGTCCCTGATGACAGGCAGAGAACAAATCTGACTCTTTAATGCAGTCACATATTTTAGTGACTGCTTCATCTGATAGGCTCATATCATTTTTTAATAAAGAACTTACTTTAGTTATTGTGTAGGCTTGACCTAACTCGTGCACATTTTGCATCTCCTCAACAATAGTCTGTATAGTAGAGGCAGGAATAAGCAGCTGTCCTTGCAGTTTAAGGTAAAAGAGACACATGTTTCTGAGATAAGACTGACTATCATTCTCTGGCATATCACTGGCTGCACTAGCTGTTGGCATGGCTTCATGTGTGCTTTCTGAATCATCTGTACTGGCAATGACATTTGGGGGCTGAAGGCGAGTTTCCTTGTACATGTCATCAATACCATCAGGGGAGCATGCTTTATGCTTCCTACACATGTGAGAAGTAAATGATGACTTTTTTGTAAACACATGCTTACAACCACTTACTGGACATGACACAGACCTGCCCTCTCCAAAATGATCATTTAAGTGAGACACTAGCTCTTTCACCGTGTGTAAATTGCGGGCACATAATGAAACTGCGCATTTTAAATCCGCAACAACAGCTTTAGGAGCAGCTTGCGGTGCAGGTGCATTGTGCACACGATAAAAATGGCCCTTGAAAGCTGAGTAAGTGGTAAATGTTTGACTACAGTTGGCGCCAGCACATTTGAAAAGACAATGAGGCTCATTCCTATGTACTCTGCAATGCAGTACATAGCCTCTTAATGTAACAAATTTGCTTTTACAAAAGACGCAGGTGATCATTTTTAGGATTTCAAATGTTTGCCTGTGCTTTTCAGCTGAATTAAGTTATCACACATTGAGCTAACGTTACTGGTCTTAAATATGGACTGGTGCTAGCTAGCTAGCTTTCAGCACACATTTTCGTCTGGTCTCGAAAAAAGAGTAGCCTAAATATGAAGCTTACCTTCCAATTGAACAGCCACAGACCCTCCAAAAAACTTGTAGATTTGTCCTAAAATCTTTTAAAATGAAGTGGTCCGAAGATTTCTGCTCCGTTCTCTGCTCTGCAGACTGCACACTGGCTCCTTAGTGACGCTAACGGCTAATGGTTCGCGCTTCTCCCGCCCTCACGTCATTATCCAATCAGAGACGAACTTCAGCTGCGCACTTTTAAATTTCAAAATTAGGAGGACTCAGTGCACAATGAGAGAGTAAAAGTACAAGTGGTTAGAGGTGGCACTGTTAGGTTGTTTAGCCTGTGAAAATGATAATGATAAAGACTAAAAGAAACATAAAGCATACAAGGATTAGGACTGAACAGTGTTACTTTGCATATATCAATAATTTGAATGTCTTATACACACACTCTACAATATGCTACAAATAGCCTAAATTATAAATGCAATGTTATTAAAATTGTATATTTTTTATATTTAAATAGATAGGTAACCTCTCAGGTTCACAATAAAACTTTTTTGTGAAAACATTTTAAATAGGCCTACGTCAATTTGCATCATTTTATCAATCATGTTAAAATTACAGCATAAACTTGTAAAGTGACTTACATATATTTGTATTTTTTAAAACAACTGACTAAAACTATAGTTTTTACAATATTTGCATGTGAAATTAACTAAATTGTTTTGTTATGAGTATTACAGTATTTCTCTGTTTTTGTTACCAATATTTGTAGTTTTAACAAATAAATTTGATTGTAATCACATATTGTTGTTGTAAATATAACAAAAACATTCTGTTTAATAGTTTCCAAAAAATCACTGTACTTTAAACAAAAAATATATGTTTTTGAGTTTACAATACTTTTCTGTAGGGATTTTACATAGTTTTTATGTAAATTTCACAGTCATTTTTTACAGTGTATGGTAAGATTTATAGGTCCACAACTAGGCCATTGTCTCCATCCATTAAGACCAATCATCGGGTTGCCCGGCAGTTTAACATAGATGTCCACTTCCTGCTCACTAAACGTGAAATTGATGCTTAACAGGCTGGAACCCTCGCCAGTAAATGTGAATGTCATTTCCACTTTTGCATATGACCGGTATAATTAGTTTCCCGCAATGCGCCCTGCGTGGAAACAGTCGGGATAATGGAATGTGCGTTGGCCTTCGACCCTTGGCCACATGTATGGCAGTAATCATAAATAGACTTCCCGCAACATTAAACTTTGCCAACATTGGACAGCTCCTGTCCCTCCTGATCAGATATTCTTAGGATATAATAGGCCTATTGCATCTTCTTCAGAGAAACAGATTCAACTTCGCGGTATTTTGTGTTAGGCCTCTGGAATGATTCATAGCCTAGACCATTCTGGGAAAGTTGTTGTGTACATAACTGTAGAGTTGCCCACAGGATATTTGCATTTGCGTTGCTACAAGTCACGTCCAACTTTTTCATTCTTCTTCTGACATTAGCAAACACCGCAACAGGAAATACACGGAGAGATAAACTCACATTTGTAGCGTCTGAAACTGTGAAATTGTCTAATCTACCGTTGAATTAACATCTCCGAATTTCAAGTGGTTGCTATGGCAGCCTGTGAAGTTCATTGTTTCCTTTCAAAAAAAAAGCCTGTTCAAAAGAAACGATTGAATGTTGTAACAAGACATTGACAAGCCAATCAGTATGAACAAGAGAGGGAAAACGATGCTGCAGCAGGATCATTGGATGCCACCGACTCCAAAACCGTTCGTGAGCGCTCTGGCGCCGTTTCCGCGCTCCACCTGGATTCATCCACATGTGCCCAACGACCAGTTTGACCGCGTTTGCAAAGAAATCTGGAGAAGAACAATGAAGGTCAAAGAGAAGCTTGACATATGTCAAAGATCGCCTGAGAGACAGCAGAACAAAGACTGCAAAACTCCACATGACAAAATAAGTCATCGGTAAGGCCGAGTTTACTAGAATGACACATAAACTGTCCATAACTAGTGTTATCTATACGCACAATAAAACACAAAATACACATAACGTTAGCTTAAAATATTTGATTACGTTGTCCAGCTACTGTAATACATCATGATATGCTTATGAATGTGTTTGAAAATGTGTGAAAGTGATGGTTTCTTACCTTTTATTACTTAGCTATGATATTATATGCAGTGGTGGATAGTAACAAAATACATTTACTCAAGTACTGTTCTTAAGTACTTTATTTGAGTATTTCCATTTGATGCTACTCTAAACTTCCACTCCACTACATTTCAGAGGGAAATATTGTACTTTCTTCTCCACAACATTTATTTAACAGCTTCAGTTACTTTTCAGATGAAGATTTGACACAATGGATAATATAACAAGCTTTTAAAATACAGCGCATTGTTAAAGATCAGACCAGAGGTTTCCAACCTTTTTGGCTTTTGATGTCTTACAAAAAGCAGTGTGTAGTTGGGATCACATTTCAGATGTCTATGAGTTGTTAACAGCTCCACCAAATAGTGATTTTTTCCATCTAAACTTCTCACATGGTTTCATTTTAATAAATGTTCAAATGATCCAATATTTCACCAAAAATCAAAGATTAGAGAAGAAGTCCAAAATCTGAAAACAGATTTGTGTATCAGAACTTTGTTTTTTCTTCTTTCCTCTCTCATTTATCATCTCACGACCCCTCACATTTATCTGGTGACCCTTTAGAGGGGCCCGACCCCTAGGTTAGGAACCACTAGATTAAATTATCTAACTGTAGGCTATATAAAGTGGTTCAAACTAGCTCCACCTCCAGCAGCTACAACAGTAACATGCTGCTTTCACAATGATGCTTCAGTATTAATAATCTAATGATGTCATCTATAATAATATATCAGTTAGAGGGACCAAACCACTACTTTTACTACAATGTTGATAATACTTATGTACTTTTACTGTAGTAGGATTTGTCATGCAGGACTTTTATTTGCAATGGAGTATTTTTACGTTGCTGTATTGGTACTTTTACTTAAGCAAAGGATCTGAATACTTCTTTGACCACTGATTATATGATATATCACCTTTGATGAGCTATCCCTGAGATGTAGCTTTATCATTTTGTTCTCAAGCGTGGTATCATCTCATATGACTCTCCAGGAATAGGCTGCTCAATAGCTCTAACTAAGCATGGAAGTTAATACTGTAATATCATAAAGCAGAATACACTGACACTTTCTAACGAGGCACTCTTTATAAAGGGTTCATCACCTTTATTGGAGCTTAATAATTATCCACTAATGCTTGATAGATCAGTTATAAGCCCCTGATAAAAACACATTTTGGATTATCAAGTCTCTTTGGCTGGTGTTTTTCTTTTTTATTAGGTAATAATGAAGTCGTAAATGTTAGTAATCCATTATTAAATACTCATGGGCTTTACTTTCCAATAAGCCATCCTCTCTGCAGTTATAAATGGTAAAGTCATGAATCAAGGGTTTTTACAATACATACATTGTGTTCCATACACTCTGCAGCCCTTTTTCAGAAGGGAAGAGGTCTAACAGTCTATTAGTTGGGTCTTCCTGAAGTGCTATACAAGCTGTTTTGTTATCAGCTACAGTGACATTTTAAAATTCATTACATTTGCCCAAAGCAGGTAGGCCTATAGAAAATTGATAGTTTGGGCCTATTTCTAATCTAGATTTCAACATTACAGTGCAGATCAGGTGAGCTGCCATGAAGTCATAGACTCACTGGATAATGTTAATGTACGGCATCTGCTCACCGGCTGCCAGGAGCTTCCATGACGTCTCCGTTATCATAAGCATCCCTGGTCTCACTGGACTGTCTGTTCCGCATCGTGGCTCGACAGTCGACAGGCTGGTGACTAAAGAGTAACCTCATTAAAAAGTCATGGTTTGAAGCGGGTGCTGCACCTCACTTGCAGGATGGAGCCATGGACTCAGTGATTCATGCTCTCAGGCCAAATGTGAGGTTCAACTAAAAGTACAGTCAAATATGGCAATGTTAAAGTAAAATCATGGTGGTGCACAGACAGCACTTAACACGCCTCCAGGTCAACCATGTTGTGTCCTACCAAAAAAAATCTTAAAATATGATTTAAAAAACAGAAAACTCTGCCAGTGACTCCAATTAAACCTGTTTCCAGCATCACTTCACTTTCTTCATTGAAAAAGGCTGAATACAAGACTGCATGAGCAAGTTAACCTTATAGTGGTAGCGATTACGGCGTGATGGCCTTTTACATATAAAAGATGTTAACCCCACCGCACTCCCACACATGTTTGTGTTTCTCTCCCTGTTTAGGGCTGAGGAGCAGCAGAAAGAGACAGATGCTTTGAGTCTGAGCACACAGTGTGAGGAGAACAAGCAGAAATACCACACTGACTTCACCCTTCCTTGCCCTTATCTCTCGGGCCGCAGACATCCCCATGTTGCAGAGCCTGTGCGGGTACTGAGCCCTGTGATGGAAGAAAAGATTAAACCAAATAAGGAAGCGACAGAGGGGAAAAGAAATTTGGTGAGCTTGATGACTTTGGAGGCTTTAGTTGTTTTCAGGGTTTTTTTTCTTTTTGGTCTTGGTAATCCTATGCTTTTCAATCCAAAAAATATCCAAACCTTACAATTATCTTAATTCTATTCTATTAAAAACTTTTTAATTAAAAGATTAAGGTAATTTATGTTTATGTTAACAATTCACTGTCATATGTCATGTCAGGAGAAAGATGCGGAGGAGGTCCCACAGTCAGGCAGCAGAAGTGACAAACAAAGTGCTTCACCAGTGCTTCCCTTTACTGCAGGGACAAAACTTGAACCTCAACCTCCAGCAACGATTCCTCCCTGCCCTGCCACTGAGGACCCTACCTCACACCTGCCAAATGAGGAAGATCCTCCTGCACTTCCTTCTGAACAACGTACTGATACATGCGCAAGTGAGGATGAGCAGGATACTAGAAGCAGCTCAGACAGCAGTTCCAGTGATGATGAAGATTTTGTCACGCTACCTGGTTTGCGTAGTTGTGCCACTAATAGCAGTGGTGATGATCCAGTGAGTGACGTCAGTGACTCCGACATGGAGGAAAATGAAATTCTGCACTCACCCGATGAATCAAGCTCTGACAGCAGGCAGGATTCCCCATCTTCTAGCAGTGAGGAGGACTTTCCTGCACTATCTTCCGTCAAGGTTGGCACTCTACCACAACCCACAGCGGCTCCAGCCTCAGGGAAGGTGCAAGGCCAATGGGAGATTTCCTTTTCATTCAACCCTCGTGTCATCCCCACTGACACTTTGGCAAGTGGCATGACTGTGCCAGGGCAAGCTCCTGTCCAAGGCAAAGCAGAAGCACATCAGGCAAAGCTGAAAACCAATGCAACACCAGCAGCCCCAACGCAGCAGGAAGCTTATGACCTACTGGCTGACTTCCCAGCTCTCCAGCCCCCGAAGAAACCTTTAGCATTGTGTGTCTTGCGCAATGGGAATCCAAATACCAAAGAGGGGAAAAGAGGGCTTACTCACTCGCAAAACCACCGCCAGGATACTGGAGCTTCCCATCAGAGGAAGATGGAAAATGTGCCCCATGAGGTGTCCTCCATCTGCGCAGGAGACCAGAAATCTGTGCTGGACCTTCAAACATTTGGCTCGGCCAGCCAACACAACTCTCCAACCATCAGCTGTGAGGTACTGAAGGCCAACAACCTGCCGCCTCCTAGAGGTAATAAATCTGCCATGTGTCTCTGTCTAGCTGTGTCTAGCTCTGTCTCTTTATGCCTCTCCCTCTATCAGTTTGTATAAATATTCCGGTTATCATTCTTAATAATCTCTGGAGGAACAAATGCTCAAACTCACACAAACATCCCTGTCCTACAATGTATTATTGATATTAATGACACCGTCATACTCAGCTAATTAAAGGCAGGAGAGAGGCAGCAGCACCTGTCCCAGGCAGAAACACTGGCTTTCAGAACTTGCTGAGTGCAAATTTTGTAACAATCCAGCTCACTGAGTTTTGCCCTTTTCCCTCAGCCATTTTAAAAACTCATTTAATGAAGCTCATTTGTTTCTGCAATAAAGCAGGCGGCCTATAAGCTTCGCTATTTTGTTTACTTTCACAAACTTGGGACCTACTTCTTGATCCTTGGTTGTGTCGATAGCAAAACAGCCTAATCAAAACAACCTTATCGATGGGTATCATAATCCCCTACAAGTCCACCACCCACCCGCCTACATGCGCACCCACAAACATACATGCAAACACTGTGTCTCTCTGTGTAGGTGTTAACACACTGTGAAGTACTTCCTCAGTTGGATGACTCAGTGGGAAAATGTTTTCATAATGAGGGGATTATTGTGCAGTGGCAAAGTGAATTACACGGTGAGCCTTCCATACTGGCTGTTAGTGTAGAACAGAACAGTGGACAGAGATATGAATTAAGTCAACAACAACTCAAGTACACTGTTAATTTTTGTGGGGAGAATGGCCTGTACAGTACATACATTGCCTTCTACAGTGGGATCATGGCGACACTATAGGTGTATTCTGCTTAGCAATGTTTTATTTTTATGTGGGATAATAAAATAGATACAAAAATGATATAATTCAGTTATTTTCAGGTCTGCTTGAATTCCCCTCTACTTCTTAGCAGATGCACAACTAGCTAAAGGCAGCTCTGCCCTGCTCAATAAATGTGCATATGTGATACATAGTGCTGGCACTCCTCCAGCAGTTTACAGCCAGTGCTGATATGATAGAATTCACTCTGATAGCATACCCCTGTTGATTCAATAGCACTTTGTTGATCCCCTGAGGGGAGGGGGACTGCTGAAAATGTCTTTGCAGTGTAAAAGAACACACTTCTGTTAAGCTTACCCTCTGCATTACACTTTACATGACACAGGCCAGACAATACAGTGCGCATGTGAAATGCTAATCCTTGCTTCCTTGCTGTGCATATTGCAGTTGCAGGTACAGATGGCGTGGGTGTAAATGCCAGGTCCTGGGCTAGTGCTGCCAAGGCAGGCATGAAGCAAGCAGCTGCCCCTCAGGAGAAAGCCAGACCTTGCACCTTTCAGCAGATAGTTACCATTAACAGAGCCAAAGGTAAGCTTATACCTTGGCATCTTTGTCAAATGTGTGTGCGTGTTGGGAGATATGTGTGCAGAGGCATGGGTATTATGTTTCACGGTGGGTCACATGAAGAATTTATCATGATCATCGCTGGTTGAGCGCATTTATTTTGCGAGGATAACTTAGCTGAATGCTACAGCAACCTTCATGCCTTGTGCTTCAAAGGCTCTGTTTGTAGCATTTTTAAAACATCAATATATCATTTGCAAATTATTTCGGTATGTTTAGCAGATGCAAATGAGGCCGTGGAAGAGACAATTGGTGGTCTCTATCTCACACCAGTGGTATTGTTACTGTTTGTGACATCAATTAATTTGTGCCTTTTATCGAGCTCAACACGGAACACGGACAGATCTCTGGCACAGTTTGAGGTGGTCTAATATTAACATAAATAATAAAGTGACATTTTAACAACATGGACAAGTAATCAAACCAGTTTTAAAGCCTAGATCCAACAGAAATGTGTAGGAATGGGCTATACTCTATAATATACTGCAAAAAAGCTATGACTTTTACATCATATTTTCAATGAATCCTCCTGTTTTCTGTTTCAAATAAGATGTTGCAAGTCAAAGTCAAATTTGGCTTGACATCATAGATGTCAGTCTGTTAAGTTTGCTAAATCCAATTTGCAATTTTTTCGAGTATACAATCACCTAAATTTAATGATACAGTCAGTTGCCTCTCTGAAGATGTTGCTTCTTTGATACTGATACTGTTTGTAGTAATAGTTTAAATTGGGAAGGCGATCATGTAGACATTTTGTTTTCTGTGTTAATTCTGATTCACAGCATGTGTGTTTGAGTGTGTTGAAGTAGAAGACAAGATAACAAGGTGTTTAGAAGCTGCAGTGACTCAACCACTGTGGAAACTTTACAAGTTAGTGCATTTGACAAATAAACACTTATTTACTCTCTGGTTGAATTTTATTAAATCCTTAGGAGTGCAGAAGTGAAAATGTGAATTAGCTACTTAAGATCCTTCATCACAAACCATAAGACTTTATATCTCATTGTGAATTATCAAAATATCAGCCGCATGTGTATCATATACGTTTTTAAAATGACTGTTTATATTTAAAAATCATCCGGGACTGCAATGGGACTCAGCAGGTCTGATCAACCAACTACTGTAAAAGACAGAAGAAGATAAATGCTTCCAACATTCTTTCACATAACTTTTTCCGTCTTTAATTCCTAACTCTTTTGTTCTTTCACAGCTGTGCATTCAGTCGCTCAGAACATTCCCTACAGGGCGACTCCTTCCCATCAGGCAGCCCCTCCGTTGGTGAATGCTTGGTGTCGAGGTCCTCGACCCCACAACCCAAATCGGTTTGTTAGACCTGGTTATCCTCCCACCCATCAGGTGAATATATTGTTGAGATTCAAATTTTAGCATTAACAAATATACACTGTAGGTGGTAAGCCAGTATTTTCAATATGACATTGCCATTTTCCACAATTTTCCATGTCACAAAATTTTGTATTAGCCTTATACAGTTATACTAGTTTGATTCATATATTATTAAACATGACGCAGTGATATACTGTGTGATGTGTCATAGATGTGTAGTTTTATTTGATACAGCCTACAGCTGAACAGCTATATTAGCTACATCTCTCTGATTATATTTCCTTGATATAATGGTTTACTGATTATATGAATTTTAACAGCACCCAGAGTTCAGATCTTAAAACAGGAATCAAGGGGGAGATTTGCTATGAAGTGAATATAACTTTGCAGTGACCCACAGCATCACAGCACTAATTATCTTATATTATTGCTTAGTTAAACACCATTCACAGCTTATCAGAGGCTCACTCAAATATCTGTTAATTCCTGCTCTCACAAATATATACAGTATATTATGCTGTTGTTGTAATACCAGCTAGCACATACAGTATGTAATGACCTTTGCCAAACTACAGTATATTACTTCTATTATATTACCTTCATAATCCCATCATTACCTCCTTGAACATCTCTTGGCCAGCTGTGTAAAACTATTCTGTCATCTACTCAATGCAATATTGAATGAGAAAGTAACAACAAACTCTAATATATTCTGTTGTCGTGTGAAGTAAAGTGAAGTGAAGTAAACCTTTCATTTGGAACATTATCATCAAATAACAAAAGGTTTGACAAAATTGATTCCGCTCACTTGTGCTCAGTAGTAAACTGCTAATTTTGGTTACTGTGTTACAGATAGCTGGCAGCTCTAGTGGTTGCTAAGATACAAGGGGCGAAAAGTTACACAAAGAAAAGTGGTACTTACAGTGATGCATTCAGGGTGCATGGATCAAGGAGATACTGACATAACTGTCAGCCAATCACAATGAGCAGTCAGAACAGTGATATAATTGTTTTTCTCTAACATGTACTGTAATTTAATTTTCAGATTTGCTGGGGAAACATCTTAAAATTGAATGTTAGTAGCTCAACCCATGTAGAAATGGGGCTCAGTTACCTCATTAAAAATGGAGCACATATCCAAGTTGCGTATTTACCATACAGAAACCATTTACATGAGATATCTTGCAAGAGAACAGACAGCTGTTTGGTAAATGTAACAAAGTTTGCAGTGGAAGTTTGGAAAAGAAAGTTCAGTTTTTGAAACTTTATTCACCACTTTTCTTCTCTCTCTGGTTTTCTACCATTACATCTGTGAACACACAGTGAATATGCTTAATGAATATGTTTACTCACATGACAAATACACAAAAGGATTAAAAACTGCTTCTTCAGTGCATTTTCCTGCTTTATTTTGGCTTTTGTCTTGATTCTGTGGGGAGTTTACAGTGTCAGGTAAGCAGAAAGAAAAGAAAACCCCCAGAACATCTCTATTTTCTCTATTTTTCTATCTCTGCTCACTCTGCCCTTTCTGTTGATGACCTATTTAAATTTGGGTTGCACTTTCTTTTACCATGTGTGGTGGTGACACTGACAGCAAGGTTTACTGCACTCTGAGGTTTCCCCTTTTGGCCTCAGCACTTCCAATCCAGCAGGATAATTACTGAAGCTGCAACACACATTCCCCCTGGGTGGAAGTGGCAATATGGGGGTTTCTTGGTGTCAGCAGAGAAATGAGATGCACGGAGCAAAGCCTGAGTAAGAGAAAGAGAGAGAGATAGAGAGAGATTGTAAAATGTGTGAGATGGTGATGGAGGGAGACATTATAAAAGTTTTATTTTTGGCAGCAAAACAGCTGATGCAGAGATGCGAGTAAATGTTTATAGAGAGTGTGAAAAAGTTATGAGAACTATTTCAGACACTGACATATTTTAAAATCTTTCCCTCTTTGTTTCTCTCTCTCTCTCTCTCTCTTTCTCCCTCACACACACACACACACACACACACACACACACACACACACACGCCTCATATGCCTACCTGTTCTTGTTCTGGTGCTGACCATAACCTAAATATTCTGCTATTAAAGTTTTATAGGAAAGAGAGAAAGGATAGAGTCTGCAGGAAAAATCTGATAAGGAGAAGCTAAAGAGCTTTTTTTTATCAACCACAGGAGTATAGATGAGAATGTGCTGTGAATGGGTGATAGTTACTATTTGGATTTCTCTTTGAAAACACCAAGGCCACTCAGTTAAAACCAAGGTCCTATATATATGCTTACGTTCTGAATTCGGAGTGTTTTACTCTCCTAGCTTTTACTCAGCCACCCTAACCATATTTTTTTTTAGCATTGATTTAAACCTCTTCTGTCTCAGTAATCAAATCTGAGATATTAGATACTGCCACTAAGAGAGAGCAATTAAGTGAAGCTCCTTTTATTGTGTCGTGGAGTTGGCATACCTAGGCTGGCAGTTGGGTGCCACAGCATTCAAACTAAAAAAAAAAAAAAGACACAACAGAACAACAAATTGACAATTAAAAATGTTCCACTCTTGGCAAACAGAGAAAAAGAAGTGAGTGGCCAAATAGTTTGTTTTAGCAGCCTGATCGATGGGCTGTTGCAAATGTTGGATTGTCAGAAACAAGACACGTTTGTGGGTATGTGAGAGGAGGAGGTTGGCAGGTATAAAGCTTGTGCATTTGAACCTGTTGTGCCCTTCAACTTGGGTAAGTGTGTGAGCGGCAGAGACACAGGTCAAAGTTTTCCCTCTTGCATTCGTCTCTCTTCTTCCAGCTAATAAAACCACTGACAGGTAAAGTGAATAATATTGATTATCTTGTTACAATGGCACCTGTCAAGGGGTGGGATATATTAGGCAGCAAGTGAACAGTCAGTTCTTGAAGTTGATGTGTTGGAAGCAGGAAAAATGGGCAAGTGGATGGATCTGAGTCACTTAGACAAGGGCCAAATTGTGATTGCTAGACGACTGGGTCAGACCATCTCTAAAAAGGCAGGATTGTGTCGTGTTCCTGGTATGCAGTGGTCAGTACCTACCAATAGTGGTCCAAAGAGGGACAACCGGTGAACCAGCGACAGGGTCATGAGCACCCAAGGCTCATTGATGCATGTGGGGAACGAAGGCTAGCCCATCTGGTCTGATCCTACAGAAGAGCTACTGTAAAACAAAATGCTGAAAAAGTTAATGCTGGCTATGATAGACAGGTGTACTACCTACCTAAACACTGTTGCAGACCAAGCAGAGAACAACGGTATTCGGTACGGTATGGCAACGGTATTCCATGATGGCAGTGGCATCTTTCAGCAGGATAACACACCCTGCCACACTGAACAAATTGTTCAGGAATGGTTTGAGGAACATGACAAAGAGTTCAAGATGTTGCCTTGACCTCCAAATTCCCTAGATCTCAATCCGATCTAGCATCTGTGGGATGTGCGGGAAAAACAAGGCTGATCCACGGAAGCCCCACCTTGCATCCTTACAGGATTGAAATGATCTGCTGCTAACGTCTTGGTGCCAGATACCACAGGAGACCTTCAGAGGTCTTGTGGAGTCCATGCCTTGACAGGTTAGAGCTGTTTTGGCAGCACGAAGGGGACAAACACAATATTAGGCAGGTGGTTTTAATGTTGTTGCTGATTAGTGTAGGTCTGTTGTTATTCTCTGGCAGGTGGCCTTTTCCGTCTTCAAGTCTGCGTGTGTGCATGAACTCGTGTGCATGTGTGTATATTTTATATCAGTGTATGATTGAGCAAATCAGAGAAAAGTAGAAAGCGACAGAATGGCAATGTGTGAAACAGAGATCAAAAAAAAATATGATCAGAGCTTGACCCTGAAGATCCATAAACTGCATCAGTGCTACTTTCATTGTTTAGCACCTCTTCACCATGTTGTCTTGCATTTTTTGCTTATGACCACTTTACAGATCCTTGTTCTTTTTTATGTGTGTGTTAGCATATCTAACCTGTTCATGTAGGAGATGCACTCGTTAGCTCCAGTGCTCAGCAGCATGTTCATTTGATTTGTGGATTCTGCTTATGAGAATTCAGTCGGCTGAAGCAATCTTTTAAGTAAGGAGGCTGAGAAATCTTGTAACTAGGCAACAAAAAAAGAGGTTCTATGTGTCATGATATACGCTCTTAAGGAAAATACTTCAAAGTCCCTAGAGAAGGCAGTTGCACCTCCCGTGACAGTTTGCCTGGGGGTGGAAAGGGAGCTACCACAAAATGAGTCTAATAGTCTATGAGAGAGATCCATAGATTGGTTTTGAGGTGGGCATGCGAGACACAGACTTGGTTATAGGTCCAATCAATGTGTTTGTTCACAATCAGGAAATCTGCTCTCTCATTCTCTCTCTTCTCCAGCCCCCATGTTAACCCTTCAGTCCCTGGGAGAAGACGCCCGAGACCTCTTTCAGCTCCTCATAAAATATTTAGAGGGGGAAAAAAAACAAAAAAGAACTTAGAAAGCAAAGTAGAAACCGTCACAACAGTTAAGGATACAATAAGTGAGATTTTCACTGCATCAGAACACAAAATGACCATGATATGCTTGTGGGAATGTGATAGAGTTGTTGAGCATTACTTATGACTCAAAGATAACTTGCCAAGCGTTGAGGTTTTTGGCTTTCAGAACTCACTCCTCAGTCCGTGCTCTGTTTTTGGATCAAACCCACCGCCCACATTCTGGCATTTTCAAATGCTCAAAGACGGAGGATGGTGCTATGAGTGAGCGCATTGTATCACAAGATATTTTACTCTCCAGCCGAAATGCAAATGACAAAGCATTATTACTATTATTATAACTGCAGTGCTTTGCATCATGATAAATAACCTCCTCTTTGCAACTGTCAATTCTCTCTCTCTCTCTCGCTCTCTCCTCTATCTCTCTAATTAGATAATTTGCTAATCTTTGCTGTGGTAACGTGACTTTATTGTTAATTGTTTGTTGTAAATATTTAATAAAACTTGATTAATGACAATTATTTTTTAATAAGATTCATTTAACTGTGCACCCCTTTTCTTATTACAGTGGTGTTTTTTTTATTATTATTATATCTGTAAAAGTACCACTGATTTACCATTACATTTCTATAACATTATTGGACTTGCAATAGACAGTTCAAAACAGATGCAACAGAACCAACGATAGCATCTGTTTTTACTCCACACATTCTTCTTTCTTGTCAAAACCCAGTGCCTACGTTACCCACAATGCAACTTGAATGCCGACAGTTCAGTTAGAGATTCGGGTGTGCTATGGTAGTGGCAGCCAATGTAGCCTAGAGCAATTAGAGATGAGGAGTTGGCTACAGATATAGACTACTCTAACTCCACATTCCCAGATTATTTTCATTTTCAAACTTGGAGTCTTCAGACCCAACCAACATTTCCTAGAGTCTCGTCACTTGAGGCAATTTATAAGACTTCATGCAACTCTGTCTTTAAACAGACTTTAATGTGTCAATTTGGCACACGTCCCCTTTTAGGTTTATAAAATTGTTGTCAACACAGCATAAAACAATGTTGTTTTGGCAGACACAAAAGCAAACTTTGCATGAAGCAGTGTAATGAGTCTGAGGGAAATGATGTTTCCAGCTACTCAAACCACTGGTTCATTCTTAATCTTTTGAATAAACATAAGAATTTCCACTTATTACCAGAAGTTCTGGCACACAGGTATGAATGAGACTTATACCAGTTTCTTATGGTTCTAGTAATGAACCAAATCATCCCTGTAGAGACATAAAACCTGCTCTTTGCTACGATTGGTATAGAAGTGGTAATGGATCCTCTTGGTTTTCATTATGGTTCTTCAAGTAAAGGTCATGACACACAGATTATATTTAATAATTCCATGGAGAACAACACTGAAAAAAGCAGCTCCCTTGATCATTTGAATGGGACCACTGCATTGACACAAGGTTGTTTGGCAAAAAAGAAAAAAAAAAAAAGAAAAATAAAAATGGCTCAACTTTTGCATCATTGCAAGGCAACATTAATGGACAAGTCTCTGCATTGCCCAATCAAATTTATTTGTTAGTGAATATTCATTGTAGATTGCTTTTTAACTTGAATGCTGCATTTTTACTGTTTCCCTTTACTGTTTTGTGTTGTGACGAGAGATTAAATGTTCGCTGCCATAATAACTTTACATATTATGAACTACTGTGCAGTGTTTTGGCATCTAATTAGCTTTTAAACTCGTATATATTACTCCATCTAGACATCTTGGATGGTATTTGATCATCTCACTGGTGCCTGAAGCAACACAGCCCACCAAAGCAGCCCTTTGGATTTTTTTAACATAGGAATTGCTTGACCATTTCACACTCCAAACTGTCACTGTACCCAAAAGACAAGTCGAATATTCAGAGTTGCTATGTGGTGAACTTTTATATGATTCAAGCATTGTTAAAATCACAGTATTTTGCTGGTGTGAAACGTTTGTCAGTAGAAGAATGGAAATTGGTGCACTCTACATGTTGCTTTGGCCCCTTCATTCTCAAGGTACAGATTTGGATCTGAGGGACTTTGCAACACATTCTGATCAAAAAACTCTCTCAAAACAACGGTATACAGTAGGTCTAAAATTCAGGCAGACAAAAACAACCTATCGTTGACGCCATTTAGTGGCTGTAGTAATGCACTCCAGAGTTCCAAAACTGTTACAAATCACTGTTAAAAAATAATTATGTTTTATTGTGTGACAACGCTGTGATTAAGGCAGGGGCGGACTGGCAACAAAAAGCAGCCCAGGAATTTGCTGTCAAGCAGCCCCGATTTGATACAACAAATCTGACACAACATGTTTGTATCAAACCTCTCCCTTTCTGACTCTGCAACTGAATTTTCCAGATAACCTGTAATTAGTTGTATTCAATCAGTAAGAGCACAAAACATATCTGTGCTTCAATTACTTACTAAACTCCATTGCTCAGTGGCATTGGCTGGTTGTCACACATACCTGTCTCCACAGAGGTGCCTGAAAAGACTTCCTCAAAACATTCTCTCTCAGGTTCATCTGTTTGTTAAAAATGCATAAAACAGACATCATTTGGACTGTCTGACATGAGCATCAAATATTGTTGTACTCATTAAATTCATGATAAATAGTCCAACCTTGACATAGGTAAATACATATGTGGTGTATTATGCAGCAAAATTACCATTTATCTTGTAATTTAATAAAGAAGTAGTCCACCCTGATCATATGAATGATATATTGTGCTCTAATTTACTTCATAGTCACATAGTCACATAATAACATTCAATAGTGCACACACCTCTAATTGGATCTGTGCTGGTTCCTGCTCCCTCCACCTCCATCCTTTCCCTTTCTTGTTTGGAGCCATGTTCACCTGTTTGTTTAGACTGTAGAGTAAGTGTTTCACAAATAATTTTTAATGCTGGGCTGGCTATCAAATATTATATGTCTTATAGGCTATAATGAAGAAGAATTGATGAGTAGTCCAGAAGAAAATTATCAAATTTACATGTTGATTTTACCCATTTACAGTTGAAGTTGATGACCTTGTTTTGAACACTTCAGTGACATTCAGCATAATCCTCTCTGAGTCTGACTAGTTAAACCTTAGAAATGGTCAAACCTGCAGAGGGACTCTAGCATTGAAAGACATATTTATTGAAATGTTTATTGAAAGACAAAACATTTCATTCTTTAGTTAGTTCATTTAGTTATTTCACAGCACATAGCATGTAAGCATGACAAAGCACCTGCTCCTTGCTCACTCCCCTTTGATGTTTCTGCCTCTTCGCCAATGTCCTCATCATCACCTGCAGACTGCTTGAATAAATCTGTTATCTTAGCACACTTTTCAGCGTCAGCCAGCAAAGTGCACCATCTCTGCACCACCAGCTGTGGGTTTTCTCTTTTTATCCATTGCTGCAGCTAAGATGACCTATTGGATATCTGTATATAGGCTATATAATGCTGGGGCTGGGAAAAAAAGTTTCTCAAACATCAATTTCTCTAACATCTCAATGGCCGGTCCACGCCTGGGTTAAGGTTTGGTTAGGTTTAGGCTCAAAAACCACTTGGTCAGAGTTAGGGAATGATCATGGTTGGGGTTAAAATGTTCTCTTGAAACATGGGTATGCTTCATTAAAGTTATGCAACCTTCATCGTCATAGCAACAGTAAACACCACAATGTTATAGTTTTCAAAATAATGTCCCGACTCACGGTTTGAAACATAATACTCACAGTTGCAAACCGGAAGTGAACAGTGGTCTTCTGCAGCAAAGTGTCCACTATTTATCTAGCCATCCACCCAACCTGCCTCCACCTAACAAGGCAAAAATTACCTTATCAAGTCATCTTATATTGACGCCATCTGAACTGCACCACTTCCCTGGGTCAAAATTACTATGGCTGCTAGATGGCATAAAACGTAACTATATGACGTTTTTGCTGGCCTGAATTTTAGACCTGTTTTTTTGTGAGGACGGGTTGGGGGGTTTGGTGGGGGGTTGCTACTAGGACTCTCAAAACAACGAAATGTCCAAATCCTGCACATAGTGGCTTCAGTGAGAGATATTTGTTTGATGTTAATATGACTCCATATTAGAAATGGCACCTTTTAATAGCAGCAAGAGATTCTATGCAGGA
Organism: Thunnus maccoyii; assembly: GCF_910596095.1. Lineage (NCBI taxonomy): Eukaryota > Metazoa > Chordata > Actinopteri > Scombriformes > Scombridae > Thunnus > Thunnus maccoyii. The sequence continues at coordinate 22,309,811 of NC_056547.1, forward strand.
ACAAAGCAGTTCCTCAAACTGTCGTGACATGATCAAGATCAGTTGAAAATCAAAAATACATTTCAACACCATTATCATTTCTGTGATATTGCAGTGTAGGTGTTTTGTTACCTTTTCTTTATAGAAACTCTCCAAAGCAATTTGACCAAATTGTTCTCCTGAAAATATTGTGGCATTTTTACCCCGGTTCCATTGTATTTCTGAAATATTACACACAGACAGTTCACTGAACTCATCTCTTTACTTATTCATTGGGTTTGCCAAGGCAAAGCTGCCCAACATGGTGAGACTGTTTATCTGCAAAGGAATACCTCAAGACATGCTCCTCATTGACACTTTCTTGGCTTTCAAACTAGTTAAACATTGATTACCTCCTTCTCATCCCCAAGCATATTCTTTATCTGTCTTTTTCTCCACCTTTCTCTCTCTCTCTTACTATCCTTCAATCACTAGTTTATATTCTTCTAATCACTTGTTTTATCTTCTCTCTTCCACCAGCATTTTGGAGCCCAGGTACATCGCGCCAACTGTCCGCCAGGACTCAGATGTCCCCGTTTTCCTTTCCAACAGGTGAGGCTGCTAAAATCTCATTTTCTCCTGTCTCTGATATTTTTGAGCCAGTTCTAATGTGTGTTGCTGAATTTACGTCCAACTGTAATTTACGTGGGAGTCTGTACATGCACGGTGTAGCTGCGACTCAACTCTCCATTCATTCTTATTTTATCTCATGAAACTGTCAACTTGTATTACATATAAAAGTGCTGCCTTTGTGCAATACATCTTCCTCAGTAGAGATTAAACAATCTTCTGCAAGAATTATGCTAAATATAAGTGCAATATGCTGCACACATGTTAATCAGAAGTGACTATTGTGCAAGTGTCTGTATAAATGTGCGGGTTTGTGCATGTGCGCTTCAGTTTGCGTCTATGTATGGGCGTGTGCATGTGTATGCATCTGTGTGTAAAAACTTGCATGACGCTATATAATTGAATATGGGTTAAAAAAAAAAGGGGGGGGGGGGGGTTATTTGTCGGGGTGTCACTCCTGATGGATGCCCCTCATAAGACAAGCACAATCAGGGATCATTCCTCATCTTTCCTCCCACTCCTCACCCTTCCTCTCCATCATATTTTATTCCCTTAGCCCCACACTTACTGTTTTTTTCCCCTTTCTCTTTGTTGGCACTGCTCGCTAGTGGTGTCACAGTGAATTTCATGCTGCCACATGTTGTGTCTGTTCTGTCCTAATTGAGAAGGAGGCAGGCTGTCTTTAATAATAAGTCCTATGACCATCACAAGGCGATGCAAAAATGGCAGAGCTTTAGAACAGATGGGTTTTCATTTTCCTTCACCATCATATATACACCATTTTCCACTTTTGAGACTATACATTCTGCATGGGAGGATGAGTGAAGAGGTTCTTTAAGGCTGCATTACTGTTTTATCATTTTTTTCAGTGGTTTGGTTATAGTTGGTACACATTTCTTCCATCCCATGAGTGTCACATTTTGGATGCAAACAGGCTTTTGATGATGCCACGAGCTCTCCAAGTAGAACATGTCTCAGCCGTAGCTTTACGTTCTGAATGAAAGATATTTAGAGGCAATATTTCTCTGTGAGTAAGATTTATTTAGAGCAAGAGGTGTGCTGGCTCAGTTTTCAGTGTTATCCACATTTGACTGACATCAGGTCAGCTGCCTTAGGCTGGAATTATAGTTGTACAAAGATACATGTAAATGTTTTTGGGGGTCTATGCAGAAAGGGGTGTTTTGGACCACCAAAGGTCACAGAGGCTTGCAGAGGAGCTGATTTTTACACCTCCTAAATCTAAACAATGCATGGAGTAGTTCTGCATGCTAAACAAGCTGATTGGTAGATCCAACTTCCTGCCAGAAGGTAAGTTTTAATATGGAAAAGAAAAAATAAGTCATATGGCACCTTGTCTACACTGGCCATGGATTGTGAGAGCAGCACTACAGCAGGCCAGTAGTGGCGTTCAACTACAGTACACAAAATCCATGTAATTATGGGATGTCCCCGTGGCTTTGGGGTTAAGACACTGCCCATGACCCGCAACGTGCCTGGTTTGAGTCAGGCTGGTGATTCTTAACTGAAATAAAGGTACACAAATACACCAAAATACTTACAAAATTAGAGTCCAAAGAAAATAGATGTCAGAATATGCTTTGGTGCAGTTACACACATAAAGTGTGAAGTACAAGCCTGTTACATGTCAACAGCTGTATTGCAGACAGCTGTATTGATGAAAAGCGTGTAGCGTGTGTGCTCCGTCTGGCATGTGTGAGACTCATTATTGAGAAAACGTCTGGTGTAGACAGCCTGTTAAAAAACAGAGCCATGCAGACCTTTCACAGCGTGTTTGCTTATGTGCAACCCATGTTCCGTGTTCAAGCCTTAACACCAATTAAATAGTTGCATCGCAGCAAAAATGGCTTATCAACATGTAAGAGGAAGCAATCCCACCCTAAAGATGTCTGCGAAGCAAAAAAGTTGAATCTACGTCTAAATATCAGTGGATCTCCCAGTGGGTGCAGTACAGCATGGACCTCATGGTGAGCTGCTGAATTTACAAAGCTTTGAATTTGGATATTGAATGGGATTTTATGTGGTGCTCATGGCCTGCTGAATTTTTGTAAATGGGATTTTTCAATGCTGCAAGGCTGACAAACTAAATTCCATTCACTTCCATTGTATTGGGTTGGCGACAGAAGTTTCAGAAAGGTAGTAGTAACAGTAGTATAGATCAATTTCTGAGCAAAGAAAACCAGCAGTACAGCAATAAGTGATAAGTGATAAGTGAGAATGCTGTGAAAGAAAAAAATAAGACACACCAAGGAGAAACACAGTAGTGTTGAATTGGGTGCTTACCACCCATCTATAGCATGCTATATCTATAGATGTAACATTTTACACTTTCTTGTTAGTTGTGACAGTCACAGAGGAGGTGAAAAATGCATCCTGTGTGAACGCAGCCATCACTGAATTTGCCACTACTTGCACTGTGCAACTGTCAGCTTATCGTCTAGCAACAGGACAAAGATGACACTCATTTTGTGACTTTATTGATTCATCTCTGTCACGTAAAATAAAGCCATTTATTCACAGCAGTAAAAACTTCACAGTTTTCATTGTTATTAATGTGTCTGAGTACAAATATTGAGTGCATATCTTTGAATCTGCTTATTTTCCACTGAGCACAGCGTGTCTGTGAGTATATCTGCGTGTAACTCCAACCTTCAAAGCTGCTGCATGCTGATTGTTCTCAAAATGATGACTCTATCCAAAAATGTGCCCAGGCTGGGGTCATTTATATTCATAATTTGTAATTACTGGAAGTTAAAAGCTGATTCGCAGTGGGTTGTGTCTTTATTCGCACTGAGTGTTGTTTGTGCTTGTAAGTGTGTCTGGATGCGCCTGCTTGTGACACATCATACATCTGAAAGGTGGGTATAAAACTTAGGAAGAACTCTTAATGCTGGCCTCATTCACCTTTTGCAGTGAACAGCAGTCGCTGTAGGGGCCCATTTCTCAGTTAGTTTCAAACAGATAGTCTAATAGCTGCTCAAAGGACACACACGCTTTCACACGCTGTTTGCTTTTTTTCCTCTCTGCTATTTTTATTGCAGGAGAAATACGCCAAGTTGTGGTGAAATGAGTAAAGATGTGACTGAGTCAATGAAACCCATTATCAATATTTAACAAAGCTCTTTAAACTTACATGGCACTGTTGCCAAGTTGAACCAGGGGAGAGGGAGCGGAACAACAGAGAAGTAAATGAGTGGTTGGAGTCCTAAAACTCAACAGTTGAATTTTGGGCTTCTAAAAGACTCGTCTACACCTGGAATAATGATGCTATAAATAAAGCCAATGTAGGCAGCACACAGGTCCTCCTCAGATTATATGTCATTACTTAGCTGGAGAGAAGGTGACAATTTCCCTCCTCATGTCTTGACATGCTAAATGAGTAAACATGCACCCTGTAGTGCATGGAGGTGCGCAGAGCACAGCTAAACTCTGCATATAGCTCGCAGTAATGTGGAACACCTCCACCCATCTCTTCACACAAAAGACAGAGGGGGAGGAGATGAAGGAACAGAAGAGAGAGTGATGAGGTGAATGAGAAAAAAAGTGTGGGAGAAGAGGAAGAGAAGGGGGTGCACTACTTAATAGATTATACTAAAACATTCTCTGTCTTTTATCTGATGCTCTGATTTGGTTTATCTTAAACAGAGTGTTGCTGCAGTCGGCATTTTAAAAAGTTGGGTTCAAGCACTAAGGCGTTGCTTGTTTAGATCATATTATCAACCGTCTGATTTGCTTCATTCTTTTTTTCTCTCATGTCTGTTCCCCTTGATGATCAGATGGGACCTCATGGCCCCAGCAGAGGCCTTTGACTATAACAGCTTGAATGCCAATGACTCCTATTAGCCTTACCTCACTGTGTCTGCCTATTTAGGCCAGTTCTAGCAACTTAAAGGCCCAGAACTTTATACCCACTGCATATCATGACCAAAAATATATGTGAAGCCCTTGATTTTATTGATGTGGCTCTAGGTATGGCAATGGGGGTCAGTTGGTTCATCACTTTGGCCCATACTAAAGTATCTTCAACTACCGGAGAGCTGCTAGCTGAAAGGGAAACTTTGCCGATTTTCAACCAGCATTGTATCAATACAGTGTGGGTAGTATATGCAAATGACCAATATCTAACTTCCCTCCATATTGCCTTCACCCAGAGCTCCCCGCTCATTTGCCAGCAAAAGTCTGCTGGGTGACACAAAATGCGTCATCCGGCATAACTTAACTGACTCCAGCACGCTGGTTTGTTTTATGATCCTTTGAAAACGGCTGCAATGTATCCAGAGTCGGTGAGGAAAAACGTTTTGTAAATGAAAATAAGCCTCAGTGAAGAGATATTATGCTGCTGCTCACTAACTTTGTCTCTGCTAACTTTGTCTTTGGTGCTCTGTTGGATGTGAACACACTGTTAGTAGAGTGAGTCGGTCTAATTGGATGGGATGTGTTCAGTGCATTCTGGTTGTTGTAGGATTCCCCCTTAAGAGCGGTATAGGGAATCTACAAACCTTTTCTTAGTTTTCTATAGTCATAGGTCACAAAATTAAAAAATAACTGCGCATTCCTACTACATAGGTGACCTAGTTTAAAGAAATCATCATATTCACAACAGTGAATTTTTCCTTGAAGTTGGTGACATTATATAAACTAAGTAGTAATTTTTTTCCCACCTCTCAGAGTTCACCTGTGTGCCAAATTAAAATGTCCCTCACATGAAAATCATGCCTACACTAATCTCTCTTTTTCTATTTTTAGTCAAAACTGTGCAGCACAGCCTCCATATGATAAGAAGAGTGACTGCCATAGACACATACTTCCTCTGTATTATCACTTAAATTGTTTTTCAGCATAGCTGAACACACAATTGAGTTGTTTTTATTGACATTTTTCTGTCTCTGTTGTCAGACAATTGAAAGAGTATAAAGTAGTGATTAGATGGCTCTTAGAAGCAGGCAGTAATTCCTTCACTAATCCCTTCAAATCGTGAAGTCTTCTAAAAACTTAAACATAAGTATGGGTGAATGACAACACATGTAGCGTGTGATTGACACTGTTGGCATCCATGTGTTATTACAGAGAGAGTAGAAGGTGACAGAACCATGTGTGTAGAAGCATGTATAATTGTTCCGTTTTATTTCCGTTCCGTTTGCAGAGTTATCCATGCATCTTTGTAAAACCCCTTCATTTGGGTGTAAAAAGCATCAGCTTGGCTTGGATGGAAGACTGAAATATAGAGGAAAAGTCCAGATTTGACCTGTGACATAAACAAACTGGAAATGTAAAATGCATCACTTCCTTTGTGCCAGAGGAATTGTCTTGACTTCTATAAACTGGGTCTATAGGTATTTGCTTCAAGTACACAGATCAATCGGCTAAAAAGAATAGCTAAAGTACTTTTTTTTATATGAAATAGATTGCCACTTAAAGATGAATGAGAAAGAAGGAAGCCACAAGGCAAATTTCTGATTGATTGTGTTTTTATAGAAGGTTAATTTTGTAGCAGTATTATTTGCAGCAGTAGGATGTTCCATGAAAAAGGGGCCCGATGAATCTATTCTGTTTTCCATCATCAAGTGAAGCTCTTTTCAGTTGCATCAAAGGCAGAGAACAAAAACCCTCTTTGAAATGAAATAGTGCAACCTTTTTCAATCCCTCTTAAATTCCGCAATGCTTTTCATCAACGTTCTCTTTGTGCCACTCTATTTTCACTGAATTTCAAATGCCATTTTCTCTCTGCCTCCTTTTGTGTGCCTCTGGTGAGCACGTGGGAACGAGGATGACGGCGGCAAGCGGTGATAACCGGAACTCTACAACAAACGGTGAGGGCGGCTATCGGTGTCAAACTGTTGCGACCCGATCTGTGTCAGACACAAGGCAGGGTGAGAGGTGAGCACTGCAGCATTTTATGGTTCAGCAGTGCCATTTTGGGAACACAGAGGAAGAAAGAAAATGAAAAAAGGGACATGGTTTTGTACAGCCATTAGACCCTCCTCCTCTTTTCATTCTCACCCTCTTCTCTCTTTTCCGCCACCTTTTCTTTGGGCTTGTCACCTCATCTAACCCACTTTTTTTTTAATCTCCGTCACACCTTTCTCACATCACCTTCCTCCTGTCCTGTATTTCAGCAGCATGTACACTTTTGTGTCTATGCATCTGTGCTTTTGTGCATTGTGTAGTTATTAGCCTCAGATATCCTAGTCATTTTGGATGTTATCACTCTATTGAATGGGCATTATCAATGGTTGTCAGCCTCATAGATATGTGTTAGAAGGGGCCTGCTACACCTGCTAGTAGGTGCATATCAACCCATTGGAATAGGACAGTGGCACCTACCAGTAGGCGATATGCTACTATGTTACATTATGCTACATGTTTTATGATGTGACAATGCTGTGGTTAAGGTCTGGTTAGGTTTAGACACAAAAACCACATGGTTAGGGCTAGGAAAATGGTTTGGGTTAAAATGATCACTTGAAATGTAGTTAAATGTGGCAACCGTCGGTTATGAATGCAGTAATTGTCAGGTTAAACGGCAGTAAAATACAGTGAAAATGTCCCTACGGAGGTGAACAGTGGTCTTGAACTGTCATCTCTTGCTTGCAAATTGCAGGTTGCTAGCTAACAATGTAGCCATGCACCCAACCCACCTCCTCATAACAAGTGAAAAACCATCTTATCAAGTCATCTTATATTGACGTCATCGGAACTATTCCTCAGGTCACAATTACTACGGCCGCTATATAGTGTCTGTAACTCAAAGGTGACCTCCATCTTACCAATGGATAATAACACCCTTCTGAACCTACTAGCAGGCATAGCAGGCTCCTTCTAACTCATATCCATGAGGCTGATAACCACTGATGACGCCCATTTAGTCGAGCGATAACATTCGAAGCGAGTGGATAACCTTGAAAGAGAGCATGTGTGTTGAATATTATTCCAACATATTTAATTTTCCTTTTGAAAAAATATACATACAGGAAGATAGCTTTAGTCTGACAGAGAATTCCATAATAGAAAGCGCCTGAATTTGTTAGAAAAAGTTGGGTTTTGGCAAGACAGCTTGTGAAAAATAGTGTGGGACTTTTGTCTGTGAGGAAGTGGGAACAAGAAAGAGAGGGATTTTTTTTTTTTTTATTGACCATCAAAGTGACGACATGAAAGGCATATCACTGCCAGGCCAGTATTTTCCTGTCATCCAAACAGCATCCAAATGTTATCCTTGCCTTGATATTTTTTATTTGAATTTCATCGTTTGGACGTGAGCGAAGACACAAAGACGCACACAGCAACGCACAGCGATGTGGGTACGCAGAGTGAAGTGAGCGCACACACACACACACACGCCACACACACACACAGATGTAGATATTTATGAGCTCTCTCTCTCACTCCATGTCACATGCACATACCAGTCATCCACTAATAACCATGTACATGACGCTAATCACTCCTACAGATGTGTGCATAAGTGCATACACCGCAGTACATACTGGCATCAATGAGGACAATCAATCAGTAATCCTGCATCTTCTCACTGCTCCCAGATTTCTTCCCTTTGCCCTCTAGTGTCTTAAATATTTAGACTGTTTGACATCAAATGCATATATGAATGTCAATGAGGCAGATCTCAGTCCCCCTAATCGCACACACATATGCACAAAAAAGACCAGACATGAAAAGCCAGCAGGATGCAGTCAGAGGCAACTCATCTCAGAAACCAAAGACAGGAACAGAGCCCTTTGTAGTTTATGGCTCGGTTATTGTACAGTCAAGCTCCATTTTTGGACAGTTTGATTTGAGATAGGTAGAAGATTGCTTGTGGACACTGTGCAGGCTGAGAGTGATCTCCTGATTGTTACTTCAGGAAAATTGTCTCTTTAGTCTTTGACACACAGAGGAGAAAAAGACAGTTTGAAGCATCCTTTTTATGGTGGTGCCTTATTCTCCTTGAAAGTGAAACCAGTAATAAGGCAGACCTCTAAAGCGCCTGTCTATCAAGGATCTCATCTGAGACGAAGCTACACAGTCAATTCTTTTACACTCCGGAATGTAAAATCTCCATTTATTGTGTAGCAGCCATGTCTGAAAGCACTAAATCAAATACTGCCCTTCATCAGAAGATTTTCCTCTTTATCGGCATGTGCCTCTAAAGTTCATTCCTTGTAGCATCTTGATTATGCCAAAACTCACAATTGGATAATTTCGAAACGGCAGAATGTCCACATATTCTGACCCCATCCTTCCAAAGACCAGACTTCCAGACCTAGGAGGCACCAAAATATTTCCAACAAAACAGTCATGATAAATGAGCAAATACAAATGAGCCTAAACTGGGAAATAACAAATGTAAATGCTGGCACTCTGGAGGGCTGGGATCAGGCTTGGAAGAAGCTGCCTCTGAATGATATTTAGGGAGGTGGCTGAAAGCCAGACATTTTTGTGTTGTGTTTAAGTTTCTGGTGGAAAATCAATTTGCTATTTGCAAAAAGCATTTATGAACTCAGTAACCATAAGAGCTCATTAAATGTGTCTGTTATTTGCAGTGAAATATTTTTTAATTTCTCAAATCATTCAGGTCGAATACACATTCTACGAATCATGAAGTCACTGATGCCTTTCAAGAGGCAATGTGAATAGTTCTGGGATGTGCTGCCTTTTTACCCTCTATTTTTATGCAACTACTGGGTTTGAGAGTGGCTTTCGTATCTCAAATCACTTATTTTCTCTCAAGTGTGTTTGTAAACTGTGTGCATTCAGCGCGTGACACACCATGTATTGAAACCTGTAGAAAATAGCACTTTGATAAGTAAAGATTTAATTAAAACACACAGAAAATATCACCTTACCAGCCGTCTTGAAAGTTGGCTTGGAGGCTCCAGACATCTCCAGGAACCCCAGACAGTGAGTTCTTTTATCTTGGTCTGTGGGAGATGCAGAGTTTAAATCAGGCAGCGAGGAGTCACCCTTGTAAAACATTGAATAGTGCACTTTAAGAAGCGGGTCCCTTTAATGAGACTTGCCCAGGATAGACATGCTACATCAAATTATACTCCTCCCTGCACACTGCCTTGATAAAAGTGTTTGTTTGAGCCTAGAGCTTTTCATTGTTTGTTCTACTCTGAGTTAAGCACTGAGCTGAGTATACAAGTCCATAGCAAACAGTGGAGCCTGTGCCTATCAAAGCTTGCCTCCTGGTTTTGATGTACTTTTCTAAATTCCTGTCCAAAAGATTTGCATGCAAATATCAACACGTTGGAAGTGACATAGAGCACCATGTAAGTTGTCAACACCTATTTGCTATAATGTCATTGCATCTATTTATGTAGTTGGTGATTTAAAAGCCTAATGAAATGGAGAATGAAAAAAAAAAACAATCTGTTTTACTTCCTGACAAACATATTATCTGTAATAATTATATTATGCTGCACTAGTAGGTGTAAATAAAATGTCCAACCTCTGAGCTCTGATATTTAGCACTCTGTGGGTTGAGGTATACCAAACCAATTATTACGTATTAATCAACCATTACTCAGTGCAGGTCAGAGGAAATAATCAGAGTGTCTAAGTTGTTCAAAACAAGACTCTGAAACAAGCCCATTCTATGACTGAATTTAGTCCTGATAAATTAACTGACCTTTTTAAATGTTTGATGCTCATCTTTTTTATTTCTAGAAAATCAAAACATAACTGTTAACTGTGTTGTTTCTGTGACTTGTGATACAGTCTGTAAAGCTTTTATGTTCCCAGTTTGTCTTCTGGCTTTTATTGTGTTGTGGCTGTTTGCCACTGATGTCTCAGGGTTGTCAACTCGGGAGCCTGCTGGTGATGAAGCCAGCTCTGTACTGAGTATAAACTCTGCTCAGTTACTAGAACAACAGGGACCCCATAAACAAACCTTTCGGATTTCTCTAAATGATTTCTCTTTGATTGACAATTTTAAGCAATTATTCAGTGAGTTGTGTCAATATCATTTCATATTCAGTTGCTTGGTTTCAACTGGTATAAATAAAATCTAATGGTCTTTAAGGAATAGTTTGACTATTTTGATATTGATTAATTAATTCATTTATGTTTATTATAAATATTATTAGAAAAACATTAATGTGATAATGGTTTATGTCAATACTTTCATGTTTGTACAGTACATATGAAGCTGGAGCAAGGGGACGTTTAGCTTAGCTTAGCATAAAGACTGGTAGTACAGGGAAAGAGCTAGCCACCTAGCAGAAGCTCTAAAGCTTATGAGTAAAAAATAGTCGGGCACAAAACCACAACTCGTCATTTTAACACTTCTTTTTTTTTGCACAGATTAAACAAACGAGATACATTGCATTAATTAGTGAGCTTTAGAGGTGGCAGTGTATTTTATTACCTTTGCCTAGAGCCAGACTTGCTGTTCCCCCCTGTTTCCAGTCTTTATTCGAAGCTAAGCTAATTATCTCCCAGCTAGGTACATATTTAGCATACAGACACTACATCGATATCAAACTTCAAGTCAAAGCAAATATTTATAAAGACAAAAGTAGAGGAGCTATTTACTTATAAAGATCACACTCAACATTTGTGTGTAAAACTCTTGTCAGTTCAAAGTGAATTTCGTGTGTACTTAAATCTCTTTCTGTCTCTGTTTTTCAGGCCAGAGGGAACCATTCTAAATGTGGCTACATGCGACATCAGCCATTGTGACGTAAAGTGATTTGTGCTTCCACTGAAGACATTGCTGGATGTTATAACAACCCTTTAGCCTCTGTTTCTTTTTCCTTGGTAGTAGCCCAATAAATATTTGCTTCACACAACTATAGTTAATTTTTATGGGTAACTCACTGTTCTTTTGGGACTGAACCAGAGTGAGATTCATCAAGTTAAGCAGAGGCAAGGGACACATCCCAGTCAGTGCAAACTGTATGCACTTTCCAAATGAAATGAGTGATGCGTAGTAATAAGAAAATCTTATTGTGCTGTGTTGATAGTGAAATGGCGATTATTCAACAGTGCAGTGTCATTTTCGCCAGTGGACTTTCTCATACATAATGCATCCAAATCATTGCATTTTTCCTCCATTCTGGGCTACAATGCATATTTCATCAAGTCAGTGAAATATTAAGCACTCTTATGATTTGATATTCTCTTCCAAGGGGGATTTTAGTTTATATATTTTCTTCACATCACTCGTGTCTCCTCTGGGACCAAACTTCCGGGTATGTGTGTATTTGGTGTTTACTGTTTGTTTACTGGAGAGATGTTTGATTGGTCAACGTTGGAGTAATGATCAATGGGGCAACCAATCAATTCAAGAGATTACCAAGGCTCAGAGGCCATTGATTCATAAGAGGGCTCAGCACTGAACGGCCGGTTGGGCTCATTCCAACTCATTTGATTGAAATTAGAGGAGCTCAAACTGTGTGGCTTCCCTTCCTCCCTCTGCCCTCAAATTTCAAATGTCAATTGTTATTCAGGTGAAGTAGATTGATGAGAAATTGTAGGAGGAGGAGATGTGTGGGGGCATCAAGTCAAACGACAGAAACAAAGGTCTGCCATTTAAATCCTCAGTCTTATAATAGAATGAAAGGATATGACTACTAAGTGTTTAACAACAGGTAGCCTATTTGTATAAAACCATTATACTGTATTTTTTTTTGGTTTCAGCCTGATTCTGAAACCTTTTTAATTACAGATATCCGTTTCTGCATTGTTACAAACATGTTGTATTGTATTATTTATGGAGCCCCCTCATCATAAAATAATCTTTAATGTAAAATGATCACTTTTCAACCAAATATCAGAAGTTATTCTTGCTGAATATGAAAAGTTTGCTGGGTATAAAAGTTTCAGTAGATGCGGTGCAAGTCTGACATTTGTCTTGAACATTTTTGTCATTTAAAAAGAGATCACTCTCTGACAGATGAGCTAGTGATGTTACTTTTAGCACATATAAGATATGCAGGTGAGAGAAGTGATTTCAGAAAAACTTGAGGGATGATTCAAGATATGCATTATTGACAGTGTATGCTTGCAAATAATTGCCACCACAGTTTATAGAAGATATTGCTATATCTGTAATTAAAGGAATAATTTTACATTGTGGTAAATCACTTTCATGTCAAGAGTTGGAGAAGACTGATGCTGCTCACATGTGTGTATTTACTGTGTCAGCACAGTAAATAAAGTATGAACCAGGAGATGCTTAGCTTTGCATAAAGACAGGGAGCAGGGAGAGACAGCTAGTCTCTATGTCACTGTGAAGTTGCCAGGCAACCAGAGGAGACACAAGGCAATCACTGCACCTGGATAAATCCATAAAACTTGTCATTTTCAATGCTTCAGTTATTAAGAGTGATTAAGTAAACAAAATCATATGTGTTAATTTTAGCTTTTATATTAAGGAGTAGTTTCCACCTGTTTCCAGTCTTAATGCTAAGCTAACTGTCTTCTGGCTGTAGCCTAATATTGAATAGACAGATATATTGAGAGTGGTGTCAGTCTCAGCAAGAAAGTTGATAAGTGTATTTCCCAAAAGGTCAAACTGTTCCTTTAAGACTAGAATCTGATTTTATCACAAAAACACTTATCAGTTATTCATCCCTGTCTCATTTTTCACATGTGTATCAGCTTAAACAGTTCAGCTTAAAAGTAATCTATTACTTCCTCACCTTATTGTCTTTAATGTGGTTTAGACCCCAAACTTTCACACAATTTGCACAACTAAAAGTGATAACTGATATCCGAGATGATATCTGAGAAGAGTCGAGCAATAACCTGCAGAACAAATATCTGACACTCTCTGATTCACCTCATTGTGCCAATTAGGTTGTGGACCAATCACCATAATAAAATCTGTACTTTCTGAGTAAGCGCTTGACAAATTGTGTCCTGTCTTGGCAATATCCATTTCATTACAGTGACACTCATATTTGAATACCAACAAGGCTGCTGTTGTTTCACAACTTGAGGTGCCAGCGTGGCAGGTGTTCACATTTATAATATTGGCTCAGGTGCAGCTGATTTGGATAACAACAAGAAATGGCGTGACTAAAGCAGTTTCATGCTCTTCTTAAGCCTGACCGCTTTTTAGTGACAGGAATAAAAAGGAATTGGCACAAATAGTGGTAATCTAATCATCCCCTACAAGAATTTGTGATCTTGTGATTGCAGAGGACAATTAAAGTAATCCGTGTGTTATTTGGAAAAACTTGAAAATTGTGCCAATCCTCAAAGTAATTTTGAAAAAGGAAATTAAAATTTGAACAGTCCTTGTAAATTGCATGATTAACAAAATATTTTGTGTGTCAAACAATCAAAATCAGAAATACTGTTATAGACCCACCAATTCACCAAAGCCTGAACAAATCCATTTCCTTGCAACCTTGTAAATAAGTATCATTCCATAAAAAGATTGCCCACACACTGACAAAAAATAAATAGTAGAAGAGGCTCTTAAAAAGCAAAATATTCCATTTATTTCATATTTACGAGTTTGAGATGAAGGACTTTAAAAAGTCCTTCATCTCAAGTGCCATCAGTATTCTTAACTCTGCAAATTAACTGATGAGATTTAAGCCACATAGATGGATAGATAGAAACTTTATTGATCCCGAGGGAAATTTAGGCATCCAGTAGCTTATACTACACATACAAAACACCAGTACACACAAGAATAAAAGAATAAAAACATAGCAGGGAAGTGATAGTCTAGCCACTAGTGAGAGCTGTCAGCATCATAGAGTATGTGCAAATGCAAGGTGATTAACAGTGCAAGAATAATAATTGTTGTAAATGATATAAAATTCAAATAGGAGATAAATATATAAACAAATACAAATTGTGCATAAGCTTCACATAGCCAGTAACTGACAGTCCAGCTGCCTAATTACAGAATGCAGGTGAGCATGGGTAGTAACAGAGAGGCAGCATCATGTCTAATAGTCCCAGGGAGGAGTTGAATAGCTGTGTGGCCTGGGGGACAAGAGACTTCCTCAGTCTGTCTTTTGAGCAGGACTGAGACAGCAGTCTGCCACTGAACATACTCCTTTGTCTAGTGAATGTGCTGTGCAGAGGGTGGCGGGCGTCGTCTATGATGGACAACAGTTTATTCAGGGTCCTTCTCTCTGCCACTGACATAAGGGAATCCAGACAGCCAGCTCTCTCACATACATGACATTAAACTGTTTTGAATGTGTACTGTGACCTTGTCTCTATGTTTGTTATAATGACTGCTTCACTGTCTCTTTCTTGTGAGAATCATGTGTAGTGTATTTTCATGTTCTGGTAAGCTGAAGACAATTTTCCACCCTGGTGGACAATAAAGATGCAGTAGTTCTATTCTATTCTAAAAAATCACACAGTGAAAAAAGGGAATGTTTGGACAAAAAAACATCATCAGAACAACTTTCTTACTTATTCTTAAACCTGTAAATAAACCTTGAAGGACTTTCTGTTGGCTGCACAGGCAACCTTTTACAACTTTACAAGCTGTATTGAGCTCCTCACGTGGTCCAACATTAAAAATATCTCTAACCTTATGCTGTAACTAAGAAAAAAAATAGTAACAATAACGCATTTATGGAGCTTTTTAGGTTGTAAGCACCTCCTGATCTGACCTTTCTGCAGCGAAAAAGATTAACAGCATAATTTTGATTGAAATCTTTTCCTTCTGACTAGTATTTTTTTAAAATATCACTACAGTTTACTACTAAGAAACACAAAAGTGTAGGTATGTATTATCAGGAGCTACAGTAAGTGTATTACTTTTTAAAATATTAGACACAGCAGATACACAATAGCAACTTTAACATGATTCAGTTTAAAAGCCAGAAAATTGATGTCAATGGCAGAGTCAACTGGCCTTGAGCTAGAAATGTTGCATTTCTAACATAATTTTGCCCAATTTACTGTCTGAAAAGACTACAAGACTCTGAATTAGTGTCCTCGGGTCTGAAACACCTAGTAATTTTTCTAGGTGTCATTTGTTAACAAGTAAAAGATTAATGTGAAGTTGGTTTCCTAATAAACTGCATTAGTTTGTAACATTGGACTATTTCATTTTCTGAAATTGTTGTTTCTTCAGTTCTTGGTTTTCCTATTTGAGGCTGTAAGAAGAAGGCTGATGAAGTCCCTGACCTGAAATCTGTTGCTTGAATAAAATGCTGGATATCCTTCACTTGAGCACCAGTTGACTGTTGATGTACAGTACACTCTCTTGCGAGAGTAATTTGCCAAGGCAGTCACAGCTGGTAAGCATGTAAAAAGCTCTTAGCTAATTTTCGCTTTTGTCTCTGAATACATATTGCTTAATAATCACTTCAATTACGCGTTAATGTATGTTAAATGACAAGTTGAGCATCAAATACATGGATTAACAGTCCCTTTTTAAAATGATTACTGCTAATGCCTTTGATCAGTGATGTGGTTGAGTAGTGACAAATTGACTGATTTGTATGATGGAGACACTGAGCTGGAGAAGTTGCTGATGAGAAGCTGGCAGGAATGATTTAAAGCCTCGAAAGCATGGCAGCGATTAACAGTGTTTTTTGGGGACTTTGTATTTATCATCTCATATATTTGCTTCACAGACAGTGCCTTGCTCAGCTTTAGTGTTGTGCACACAAAAGTGTCCTCAAATCTTCTGGCAAAAGAAAGAAGCTAATAGCTGAATATATTTTTTTTTTCTATCCACAATGCCCCCCCTAATGGATGCAAGTGCAGTGACCATCAGACCTCTTTGAAATACACAAGCAAGCAGTGAAAATTGGTTTCAGCTGAACTGATTTGCAACAAGTGCTTTTGGGAGCACTTAAACATTAACACGAAGACTAACATTAGTCCTCATGGTCAAAGAACTAATAAATAAAAGCTGAGCTGAATCACTGAGTTCAACATCTCAATATAGCAAGGACACAGCTTCTGATTTTGAATGTCCATGTACATTCACACAACAGATTCACAGCCTTGTTTGACATGGTGCAAGTAGGATGACTCATTGGGAGAGAACGCAACATAGACTAAAAAAAAAAAAAGAAAAAGAACACAGAAGAGAAATAAAAAGAGCAAAATGAAGATAGAAAGCAGTGCAGCAATATCACTTCAGTGAAGCGCTCAGGCTTCGCTGCTAGCTGGAAATATGTGTGTGTTGAAATCAAGTGCAACACTGTATACTATAGATTACCTAATGAGGGCTGCGCCTTAAAAAGGTTGGCATTTCCAGCACCAGCTCCCCACCATGCGTATGCACTTGCTGATGGATTTTCAAGGGCTTTCCACAGAAAAGGATGCATCCAAACAAGATGAAAGAGAAGTCAGCAAGTTAGTTGCAAAGTGACTCTGCTGGCCTTTCTGTTTTCCATCTCCCCTCAGTGTGTGTATGTGTATGTGTGCACGTGAGCGGGCATTTATTTCGTTGCGTTTCGCTTTTTGTTTGTCTGCCCCTGAGTCCTCTTAAGAAGCGCGAGACGCGAGAGAACCTTTATTCATTAGCCATCAGCGTCCCACCTCGCAAACAAGAGAGGGGAGGAGGGGCCGTGGAGAAGGGAACGATGGGACTTGAAGGGGGAGGAGGGGAGCGCAGAACATGAGAGCATAAAAAGCATTCAATTAAGACATGAACTGCAGGGTTCATTAAGCATGAGCAAGCCGATGAAAATGACCATCCATCAAGAGAGAGTGCTGTGGCAGCGCTGAAAAGCTCGTGCAGGCATGCGCTCATGCAACGTACCCAGAAAATACATGGAAAAAAAAATACTCATCCATGCCTGTTTAAAAAAGAAAGTAAATTGTTATTGCACATTATATCTTTGGTCTAACTTTTTTTGAGTCACATATTAATTCTAGTATATGATTATTGGTGGAGCTTCTCCATTTAGTGTTATGTTAATTCTGAGAAAACCCTTTTTTAAAATGAACAAACAGTTAAAAAGAATTCTCCCAGTAGGGCACCTGTTTGCTATTTTATTTCACATGCTCCAAGCCAGTGCTGTGAGACAAGGTGAATTTAAAAAAGGTATTCACAACGATGACAGCGAAACGGCTCTTTGATACTAGCCAAAATTGCCTTTTTAAGTTTTGAAGAGGGTATAAAACAGGCTGTTAGCAGGAAAAAAAAAAAAGCACAAGAGATGAATTACAAATCTGTCTATCCATCTCCAATCACTTCATTGTGTGTACAGTGCCCAGGCATGTGGGCCCGAGGACATGGAATATGAAGCACAATGTGAAATGGAACATGAAATACAATGCCAAAGACACTATATTCTGTCAGATTAAAAATGATGTTCCCGCAGGTGTAATTCAGAGAACGTGTAATATGAAATGATTAAATGTATGTGTGTTCTTAGGCGAGTAGGTGGTTGATGCCTTTGGTGAGACTTAACCAACTCATGTCAACACTTGTGTCTTGTTGACTTCCAAGAGACTACAGCGCTGTGACAAGCTGTCTGCCCTTTTAGAATCTTTTCAAGCATTCATCTTGTTGCTTCGCTTTTGGTGGAAAGCAGAACATATGGGCACATATGGTGTTGGCAGGTAGGTTCAGCAGAGATATAAATCAAAGAAGACAGTGAGCATTAATAGCTGAATGCATGCGCTGCTCTCTTTTTAAAGGGATAATAAATTCAACTAACAAACTCTGAGGAAATCAGTCTGACTATAATATGTATTTCACTTTTTTGAAAGGGCCGCGGGCTCTTTCTTCACAGTAAGCAATCAAAACAGCTGTTTGTAAGTGGCCTTGCCCTCAAAAAACTCACTGTTCTCACTCTTTTCAATGTGCTCTGCTGTGTATTTGAATGTACTCAGTGTTCCTAATCCTGCAGCACACACCAAATACTTTCAAATGAACAGTGGGAATTCGGCTTACAAAGAGGATACAGCACCTACATTTCCTTGTTTATGCTTTTGAATTTGTGCTTTGAGAGTGTGTTATGGGTTTTTTAAAAGTTTTTTTTTCTCCTTTTATTCTTCATGAGCTATAGTTCAGGAAACTGTAAAGCATACTGCGACACCACATGTGATACTGAGCCTGAGTACGGTGGTGATTATGTCTCTATGGTCTAAATTGGTATATATGCATCCAACGGTACTTTGCATTTATACGTGTTAGTGTGTGCTTGTGTGTGTTTTTCTATGTGAGTGTGTCTGTGTGTGTCTGTGTCACACCACTGGATACTCGGTGGTACAAAAATGCCTGTTTTTTTTTTTTTTTAAAAGCTCAAACTCTGAGTGCTCTGAAAATAATTAAAATGAATTTGCTGTAGACGGAACCTTTATTTTCCATTACTTCCCTCAGCCCAAGTCAGGGATCATGTGGCTTTTAACAAATACAAAAATCCTGCACTCCTGCTTAGTAAAATCCTCCTTAAGAGGCATTGTACTGCAAAAGAAAAAAAAGATCTGGAGCCAAACAAGTTTGAATCTGTTTGAATGTAGATGAATAATAACAGTTTTTGGATGGCAACGGTGCTCTATGGCACGAAGGCAGACGCTTTATAGACAATACTTGTTAGTAGAATAACTTTATTTTCATTTTTGGTCTTTCCATGGGATGAGCTGATAAAAAAGAAACAAACATATAAAAAGCAAAAAGACAAAAGAACGCCAGACTTTAAACCACTGCTGGTAATCCCCTTTCTCTGGTGTTAGGAAGATAATCTGACAAAGCATGATGGAGCTCAGCAGAGTGCAGCACAGAGACAGGGTTTTGGTAGATACTGGTTGCAGCTGGTGCTCAAATACTACCAGTCAGCTCTATTGGCTCCCAATTGGTTTTGTCTTCATTGTCCCATGTAGCTGAGTTATTCTAGCCTGGCTGCTACTTGGCTGGACTGGACAGCAGCCTATACCCAGGAGTTCCTGTCCCAGACCTGCAACTAATGCAACCTTAAAGCTACAACAGCCGATTCTCACTCCCAACTTGTCACATATCGAAGCTTGATCAGGACCCTGTGGTGTCACTGGATATCCCTGGATACCCCTTTAGCATCATTTTTCAACGTGCAGGGTAGTCCGATTGACTTCTGTAGAACTCCCACAACGTCTGAAATAGATGCCACAAGAACGATGACGTCTATATAAAGGTGACAAATTTCCATATTTGGAGGTCACGAATTGGGACAGCTTTTAACCACGAGTCAGGACAGTTTTTAACCCATACCATGATCTTTAGCTTTAACTTAGTTTAACAAATGCCTTAATCATAATCTTTCATTAACCTTAACCATCCTGCAGTTCCCATGCACAGATTTTGTAGAGAACAATAACTTCAAACATTGGCACTGATTGTTACAAAATGTTGCCACTGAACATAATTAAGGGTTTTACACAATCATCCAATATCAACATTCCCTCTGGCAATAGGTTTGTGTCACATGTGTATTCTATATCTGCTTGTTGCAGTGATTCATCAAAGCTATATCATGTCTATACTGTCCAAACCTGCTCTATGGCTGCACCACATCAAAACGAGAGAGTCCAAATATCTGACACATCATTTTATTGGCAAGTAATGTTGACGCTATAGACATGCTATCCTTATAATACATAAACATAAGATTGGAGATTGGTGAAGTGTTTCTTTGGTGGAACTACCTCTTTAATAAATAATACAGGTTTTCATATCTAACACTGCTTCAGATGATTTCACTGATTGACACAGCTTTAGCCTGTTGACAGTTTTTGATTGGAATGACAACTTGCACACTTTCTGCTCTCATTGGCACATGGTGGCTAATTCCTCCTTTTTACATTATTATTGATTTAAACATGCCCCCGTGTGTCAGCTGCAATAAAAATCTATTCACACAGCTAATTCCTTCTGTCATCTTTGCACTTTTAACACAATGAAAAGATGCGATCAATGGATAAATTACTGCTGCTACAGTTTTGAACTCCTGGTTAATAGGTTAGATTATTGATACATGCCCTCAGTTGAAAAAAATTAATAAATAAACACCAAATCAGTGGCTACCCAGCCTTTTGCATGAAGTCTGTGGTATTTGCATTTTAATTGGGCTGACAGAGCTAATGATAAAAGGCTGTAATTTAACAGCTAAATATGACTGGGAACCCAGGCAAAGCAATTAGTATTCTCTAAATGTCACGTCTTTGTATCTGGATGCATAATACACAAAATGTATTAGTCACTCTGTGGTCTCACTGGGGGGACTGTTACACAATGTAGGCACACCTTGGGTACCTGTGCTCTACCACAGCATCCTCAATTGTTGAGATATATCACTTCAAGCGAAAACCAACAATCCCAAATGTGTCTGTCTCCACAGACTAAATATTCCCATGGGGAGTGTGAAGAGTGCATCAGTGCTGTCTTTTCTTTTCTTACCTAACAAGTTCTAATGCACATTCACCTTAAACAGAAATATGTCTATGGACAGGCTGGAAATACAGCGGTGACAGCATTTTGCTAAAAGACTGAAGATTATTATCTGAAATATAAAAGATGTCCAAATATCTGATTTATACATTATCGATTTGCAAAAACATCATTATTAATGGAGGAGTAAACAAGTTTCGAAACTATGAAGGCTCTACTTGCATTTACTCAGGATTTACTCCTTAAGATGTTGATGCGAGATTAGGTTTGATGGCACATTTTAACGCTGTGGGAAAAGGAATTAATAATTCAAACTGTAACTGTCATAATTACAAACAGCGGTTCAGATGATTGGCTTCAAGCTTACGTTTGATCAAACTTGCGAGTCCTTGGCCCTCAGCAAATGCCTTGTTGATAAATGGGAAGTTATACATCAAAGTGGACAGAGAGAGAAAATATGAAAGATACAGATGCCTCAAAGGGGCCATACAATGTACAGGTGGTTCCAGTTCATTTGACAATGACATATTGAGAGATGTGTTACCTTCTAATTGCGTTTAGGGTCTATTATTAACTCATTTATTGCAATTCTAACACTCGAAGCGGAGGTAAACAAGATCAGAGTGTCACGAGTTTAAATAACACTCCCAGTCATCCCAAAGGTAATTACACAGAGGTCAATGAGCAGAGGATGACCCAAAAGAAAAAAAAAAATTGGGCATCAGCAATCAATATTTCACGCTTACACACAGACACTGACACACATTCACATGCACAGACTTGCACACTTGTACGTGTCTCCTCTGCCAGGGAATGAGTGGCTAATCTGTACACTCCTCTGCTCTGCTCAAACAGAACATGAGGCCCAAATTACATTTTAATGGCCTTTTCTCTCTTATTAGCACCACAGCATCTTTGAGTGCACGCGAACAAAATGAAGCTTTCAACCTTTCCCATTCTTGTGTCATTTTGCCTGATGTGTTCAAGGTTTCCCGTAGACACACCCGCAGCCTTACGCTCATACACACACAATTATTGAATACATTGTGCCAAAGAGCAATCTATGTCTAATGGCTGACCACATTAAACCTATTGTACGTGTCAAATATTTACCTCAGTGCATGATTCTTAACATTCATTTTTAAATTGTGGTGTAATGATTGTATATTTAGAAAATAGCAGTGGCTTAAATGTTTAGTTTTTACTGTGTTTTTTCTCTGTTTTACAAGATTTGGCAATAAGACTGCCTCAGTCTACTTGCTGGTAGCATCAATCGGTTTCAAATTCATTTAACAAACATGCAAAATACTACTCTGTTATGTCAAAGTCATTAGCAAAAAAAGCAAGAAAAATCTAAAAACACATATTGTCGTAGGGTGAGTTACACAGTGAAGGGATAGATTTAGGCGATCCAGGCGATTTGAGTTTGTTACATAAGAAAACCGTTCGCTTGGCTTCTTCTAGTTGTCACTGAAATGCTTGCAGACATTTTCCTTTCATTCGTTTAAACTCTGTTGCTGCAAAGTTATACTTAACACCAGATGAGCAACCATCACTTAAAAGGATGATTTGAGTTTTCTGCACGTTTTCCACACATACATTATTATTGAGATTCATTCATTATTTGCCACAGTTTTTACATCTGTATTGCAAATGCAACTCCAGACACACTCTACATTTTTGACATTTTGAGGGAAGCTCTGTTCACCATTTTATATTAATTCACATGCAGTCTCAGCTGGAGAGCATCAGCCTCTAGTGGGGAAAGCTTTGGACCAGACAAGCATAAGACATAAGACGCTACTGAATACAACTCCTCTTCCATTTCCAGCATGTGCTGCTGTATGTGTTGCTTTTCTTACAGTCCAGCTACAAAAACAGATTTAATGTAAGTAGAGAAAACACAGTTGGAAGACTCTATATTGGTTTAAAAAAAAAAAAAAGCTCCTGTACACTGAATAAAAACATCTTTTAGGGAGCATCTATTCAGTGTGCTGAATAGATGTTTGGCTGTTGAAAAAAATGTTTTGCTTAATTTAATTGTTGAGAGAGATTGATGCATAATGCATAATAATTGATTTTCTAGGACTTCTCCATTGTTTTCTTCTGTTGCTACACCTGGTTGTGCTTCATTACTTGGTTGGAACTATCAGTTGTTGAAACAGCGGTTAGTAAATGAATAAAGAAAGATGCCTACTGGAAAATCTAATTATACCTGTGATTGTACTTCAATTTGAAGAGTAGTGGTTTGGTTTAAATGACTGACCTGAATAAGGCTCCCATTGAGTGCACCTTGTGGAGAAAATGGAAAAATAACCATTTCTTAATTCAAGGCTTTTACAATTCCATAATTTAATTTTCATTCCTCTTTTGCATGCATGTTAAAAACTGTAAAATATTGAAACTCAGAGCTCACCAAAACCATCAAGTTTCAGATTCTACTGTGGGGAGCTTGACCAAGAGTGTTTTTCACATGGGAACAGTTTGCCTTGGAGGCTTTGGCTCACTCTCCAGCTATGATACCAAACAGTCCTTCACACCTGACTGCTTTTGATATTCCGTGACATTTTTACTGTGTAGTGGAAAGAGGTGAAATCTGAAATGAGCCAAAAAAATTTTTTTTTCAAACTCTCACTCTCCCATCTTTGAATATTATTATCTTCTTTTTCTTTTAGTTTTCAGAATTTTCATCTTGTCTCAACACATCAGATCCTTACAGAGTTAATACGCCGTGCAACATTAGGAGGGCTTTGCAAAGTCACACACACACACACTCAAGCGCTCTCGCCACTTCTTGTTCCAACACCTTGCTAAGCCCTTTGGTTCCCACTGTGCTTGATATTAACTCAGTGAGAGTGTGTCTGATAAACGTGATCAGAGATTTCTAGTCAACCATAAAATTGAAAACAGTGCACTGTTTTATATGCTAGTCAAAGCCCCAATTCTTAAACCTTTGGATTAAAAACATTCATCAAAACCAACTGAATTTATGTGTAACTGAAAATATAACTGCAATTAAGACTATTTTTGAAACTTTTCAAAACTTTTTTAATTATGCAGTTATAAGTGTCATCAACTAAGACACTGGGTTGTTTCATCCCAGCTGAATGTAGGCGGGTAAGTGACAAAACGAGATGATAAATGAGTAATGTGCTGAGTGCAAATTATCAATGATCCACCCTATATGTTCTGCTTAATTGGAACCAATGAATTCAAAGACATTGATTTGTCAACCCTCTCACCTTTGACCTCTGTGTGGGCTGCAGACTAAACAATTATTTATTCTATTTGCACAGACCATTCCTTTCCTGCCTCCATTTTAAAATCCTCATTGATGCAATGCTATTTCAGCCAAAAAAGTAAAAAAGAATACAACTAGAATTCTTGCTGGTGCGTCTTACTTGACTCCATCTTTCTCTCACTTTTTAAAATCCCTCTACTGTGCTGTTTTCACCTTACAATTTGTGTTGTTTTGTGTATCAAAATTATACCTTCTGCACTCCTTTGACAGCCAGCATCATCTGTAGCCTTCCACTGGCAATGACGATTCTGAACCATCACAAAGAAGAGTGAAGAGAGTGACGTTAGAGAAGAGAAAAAAAGAGAGGACAAACACAAAGAAGAAAAGCACTCAGGATTACGAATCTACCCTCTTGTGTACCTTTTTTTCAGTGCTCATGCGCTGCTCCGATGTCACCTCCATGCCTAGTGTTGAGGACAGGGAGTAACACTTATTATGACAGGAGGAATATTTTCACCCTCTCTGTCACTAGCAATCAGTGGAGAGGAGATGGCCCTAATCACAGAGCTGCTTGACTGCAGAGAGCCTCTCCTCTAATGAGTCAAACTGTTTCTGATGCTGAGATGGGTAGATAGGCTTGGCATTTCAATTGGGAACTTTACCTCACCGAGCCGGAATGAATGTAATGGACTCTAAGCGTTTTAAAGTTTTATTTCTTACATTCTTCAACCACAGTTTGGGAACAGGGAGATTTAAAAAAACATGAAGGACACAAGTTCACTCTCCTAATATCATCAGTGTAGGATAAATGAATCTGTAATGATATGCCTGATAAAATTGTGCTAAATTTGTATTTTGTATTTGTTGATTATATTTTATATACATATACATATACATTTTTATAGTTTAATTTGACTTCATATTTCAGTATTATCAGTCCTCGAAAGAGATTTATGCTTTGGGAATATATTTGAATATTTGATTCCAAATGTTACTAACTGTACTTTTTACTTGTTGACACTTGTCCACCCAAAATAACTAAATTATTGTTGTCCAAAATTTGCAGTGGATCACCCTCAGGGCAAGGATCAGCTCAGCCAAATCAACTAAACCACTCCATAAAGATCTCTGATAAACACTCACTCTTAAGCTTGATTTATCCTCCCTGGTTCTCTTCTCTGTAGTAGTAATAAAGCAGACATAAGAAAAAAAAAGTCTGCTAATCTGTGTCAATTGAAACCGCTGTCACTGCCACACAGCTGTCAGGTACAGTACTTTGCCTACAGGGACATTAGAGGAGTTTGTTGTTTCTGGATATTTAATGCTTTAATCAGGGAAGGTTGATGGCAGGAGCTGACACATGAACATTTCCTCAGATGTCAGAGGAGCAGATGGGAAATGTTGCCTCATTTAGATAATTTCTTCATTTCATGGCCATCCATCCCAAACTACAGACTGATAGAAATCTACTTCCAAAGTGATACAGATCCAATTTGTGAGTGTGTGTCTGTGTGGCAAAAAAACCCCTCAAACATATTTCACAGTTCAAAATTATCTATGAAATATAGAGAGGTCTTCTATAATGTACAAAAAAAGAGGGTAAGTATGGAATCAAGGTACCTGTATGCTTTCGCACAGTGTGTACCATAAAAGAAATGAGTTACATTGAAATTTGGAACTTTTCAAACAGTTATGAAATAAGTTGAATGGCAGTGGTTTGTAAAATGATATGAATGGGTATATATTAAATTGGTGCAGCTTTGCTGTGGCTGCATAGAAAGTGCCTCCATCTCAGGCAAAGAAAAAGTTACAGTGTGTCCCAAACCCATATACTAACACTATTAGGTGTACTGAATTGAAGTGCCACCACCTCATAAAAAGGGTAGAAGATGTTGCTTGGGACTGGAAAACTTTAAGGGGGATGTTGAGGATGCAGGTTCTGGGCAAGAGTATGTGCAAAAAGGTGGAATTTATTAGCACCCTCCTCCAGTCAAAAATGTGTTTTTGTTATTGTAACCTGACTATGATGTTTGAGCTTCACTGCAAAGAATGATATATGTGCAGAGTTTGAAACAAGATTCACATTAATCTGCTGAAGGAGGAACATTTTTCTGTGCTCACCGAAAGTCTGAGGTCAAGGCGTGTACCTGTGAGCAAAACCCATAACAGACACAAATTATTATTCAAAGCAAAGTATTTTTATAAATCTTAAAACATGTCTAGAGGGGATATTTAATGAAACAGAGGCAAAAAATAGTTTCAAATTTAATAAAAGGGGAAAAAAAGCTCCTGAAACCTGCAGCCTGTCCCTCCCATTAGACCAGAGACTGGCCTTTCACCTTGACTGTCTGACCTGACTGGAACCTACCATCTGCTCAGGTTACCATAGGGTGAGCTAAACCGATACAAAGCTTACAAAGAATACAGAATAACAAATAAAAACAATATAAGATTACAGTTACCAGTGACAATCACAATTCAAATGTAAAGGCAAAACAGTTTTACCTTTCCTCCCTCAACTTAACAGTGACTAGTCACTCACTGCTTCGAGCACCTAATGATGCACACCTGTTTTTACTATCACTGATTAATCACACAATCCGCCCTAACATCACACAACAAACACATAAAAAAAACATACATTATCACAGCAATAAAACATAACCTTGTGAAACACAAACTACTCAGCGGAAACTTGTATTCTATTATTTGTGTAATATGACACGAATGATAAATTCACAGATGAACTGAAACTTTGGACCGAGATTAATGATTTATCACACAAACAAACACTGTTACCTTTTCACATCGGCATAGTAATACAACAACTGATTTTGGCGGTAAGCTCTCAAGAAAAACGGTTTACAGGGCATACAGCAGCAGGTACCAAACTACTGCCGATTAAAACATTTTAAACTACATAAATAACTGCATAAATACTGAGCAAAAATGCTTTCCTAAGGATTTATCACTAAATAGCAGAGTTTCCTGAGCTGTTGCCAGAGCCATTGTACTAGTGAGAATCCACATGACAAAAGGGAAAATCAGTTCAATGATTGGTTCCTCCTCCATTATCAACCCAAACCGGAGTATGACATAGTCTATTATATTGATCAATACGCCTTTGAAATCCTAACTAGTCTCTCTTGATTGACTAAACAACCAAACAGCAATTAGCACCAGTGGACAAAATAACACATTACAGATACACAAAAAAAATGTGGTGTTTGGTGTCCTGTTCCTAAGTCAATGCAATACAATTCTCCTCATCAATATAGTAATAAAACCATTCCATGCCTTTATTATTGGAATAATCCAGTGAGCATGGTTAGGGGGTTGATCCCACTCCCATTCCCCAGCAAATCAGTCTTCCATTCCACTGATTGCACATATGTATTCACATTTTGACCCCGAAGCACTACTCCTCCTTCCTCCCACCCCGTCTTCCCCCCTGTTAATCAATGAGGGACGGCTCTGCAGTTGTTTAACCTGCCTGGCTCTCCCTCTTGAGCGTGGAGCAGGTGACACATCACATTAATAAATAAATAAGCAGGGGGGAGTGGAGCGCACATCCAAGCGCCAATGATGGGACAATTATCTCATGGCAAACAACGCTCTGCCATCACCTGCCACAATCGAAGGAATCAATAGGGCTCACAGGGGAGGTGGAAAAGGGAGGGGGGGAATGTCAGTGGGTGGATGGAGGAAGATAGAGGTGAGGTAGAAGGAAGACTCTAAGAGGGAATGATGAACACAGATGTAGAGCACTTTCAGGTCATATAACAGACCCTCTGGTAGCCTTATTGACTCCAAGCAGCCAATTGCATCTCTAAAATTCTGAATTTTTCCACAAAATTAAGAAAAAAGGTTCATTTGTGTACTGGTTTTCGCTACTGACACATTTGATTCATTTTACATTTATAAACAGTCCCTATTTAAGGACCACTTACTAGATTTTACCAGAGCATTTATAGCATAAATGAAAGCATGGACAAGTCTGGAAAAAGCCTGCAAGCGGACACTGGGTTAGGATTGTTTTGTCACACTTCTATTTTCCAGTTTTCATGCTTACATTTATATAATATCAGTTCATTAGCTAGGTAAACACAGCACACTAATCTTGAGCATGCAGGTCCATGTAATATTTATCAGTTCAATTTTCTATATAAAACATGAAAAAATTGGAAAATTTAATTCAGTTTTCTAAAACTGTATTTTTCATTCATCCGATCAATGTATAATTAGTAATTAGTAGTGGTTAGGGCTTAGATTTGTAGTTTTTCTAATTTTCTATTTGTGCAATATTGGATAGAAAAATGGAAAATTGAAAAATAGAAAATTGGAGAGGTTTATTACTATTGGTGTCTTGGGCTGCCTGAGAGGGCGGGGTCTAAGTGCTTGACTCGACTTATTTCTGATTGGCTGGCAGGGTCTTCTTGCCTCACCTACTGTCATGTCTGCAATCCAGGATTACATCCAGTCAAGTCTGTGCACAGATCCCGCTGTTATAGGTGGGTCTCATCGGGTTTTTCCTCTAAATGCACATTTGACAGAGGTGCCAACTCATGAGGAAAACTCTGTGTTTATGTAAATATACAGCATATAGCTTGAGAGCCATATATAGTGATTTTCCCACATTACGCTAGCCTATGTAGCTAATGTTAGCCTTGTTAAGCTTTGTGTCCATGCTTGCAGATGCAGCCGCTGCACAGATTGAAATTAAAAACAGTCAGATTGTAGAAGTTAGACTATCACTGTGAAGTTGATTAGCAGAGAAGCCCCCTCCCTGGCCCAGGTAAATCCATACTGTGAGTCAGGAGGATTTGGTGCTCTACATGTCTAAATGTTTCTATGTAGATGCTCCAGCAGCTTAGTGATGTGTGATCTGAGCTGTTGAATTAAAATCCCTCTTTTCCCTCACATGTATCCTGTAGTGATGAGGTGGTCATCCTGCTCTCTGGCTGTGCAGCTGCTCCCTGCAGATCCTCTCATCTCCACTCAGAATATTTCTTCAGTACTCCTCTGCAACAAACTCTCAGCATTTACAACTGTCTTTATAAACATGTTTCAGTACAAGTTCGTCCATCGTTTATCTGGTAACCAATGTATTGTAGTTACACATAGCTGCAAAGGTGACCCATCCTTAATGTCCTTAATGCTTCTTTTAATGAGACATTTACCGCAAACAGTTGCTGCAACCTCTGTAAGACACTTCAGTCCAAATGTTAGATTTGTCTGAGTTTTTGCTCAGGTGAAACTACAGTGTTAGGCAGACACAGCCTTTGCATACGCTCCAACACAATATGTTCAACAGCATATTCTACTAATTAACAACTGCAACAGCTTGCAGTAAGGGTTATCAGTGTCATCTTAACAAAAAACAGTGAACACAATGATTCAAAGAAAATTCAACAAAAAAGAGCGTAACATTTTATGTGATTAGATTTGTTTCATAATAATTGAACAAAATCTTTCAAGAATCAAACAAAAACATTTATTGAATGTGAATAAAAATAATGTTAAACCAAGAAATGACCTCAAAGGCAAAATTGACACTAAAACTATACAATTCTACACTTTTTGTTTCACTGCTCAGTATCTCTCATTTTTCAGTTTCACTGCTGAATTTTTCAGTTCGGTGGTCTGAATGGGCAACAAGTGGTATGAAACCAACAACAAAAAACTGGACACTAAAAGATCAATCATGATAAGGGAGAGAAAAATTGAGTATTTTGTAATCAAATGTGCTTTTATTGTAAGTTTTGCCCTTGGACTCTTTTTTTTGGTTTTAAACTATTTTCATTCACTTCCAATTCAATGTATTTTAACAAATTACTGAAATAATACCTCTCTGATTTCCTATTTTTCTAAATTGAATCCAATTTTCTATTTTCTATTTTTTATATGGAAAATTGAATTTATAAGCATTACGCAGGCCAGGTAGTATATATTAAACCAGCATTACTGCCTAATTAGCTTGATAGGACAGTTTCAACTGATTCTTTTCAAAGTCGAACATGTAGTGTTTTAAAGAGATGGCAATGGCTAAAAACAAGACATTTTTCTGTGTCTTATTTTGAAACAAATCTTCAGACTAATATATAACATTACTCAGCTGACCTACACCCACTGCAACAAGACTTTTCTTAGGTATCTATTTTTCTGTCTGCTTGTTAGAAATATAACCATTATTTTCTCACAGCAAGTAGAACTTCATGATACCGCCTACTGCGGTTTCTATGTGACACAACTGTTAAGCCTCTATACACATACACATAACTGTGCACTGCATAGAGTATAGGCAGAAAAATTTACAAAGAGCAGAGGCGTGACAGGGAGAAATGGATCAGACAGGAGAAAAGAAAAGAGGCTGAAAGATTGAAGTACAAAGATAAAGATGGACTCTGTGATGAAGGCAGAGAGTCAGACTGTCTAACAAAGCAGAAAAGAGAATATCTTCTTAACATTGTGCGAGCCACAAACCATAATCTTCTCCATAGGTGTTCAGCGCCTATAGCCACAGACAGATGTTTAATCCAGTTTTGATGAAAGTGGAGGGACAGTTTTACAGGTTTCTGTTTGTTATAAATGGCTTCAAGTTGAGAGCAGTGCACTGTAACAGTCCATTTTATGCATTGGGGCCATTGGGTGAATTTCTCTCTTATTCTTTGAGCCTGGGAACTTGGCTGTGATGAAGGGAAACAGCGCAGTGGTTATAATGTCCCCTTTCACTTTTCCTCCCAATATATTTTCATGAATTCATAATATGTGCCTTGTTTCCAGCAAGCTGTTAGGAGGCATTTAATAGTCATTAGGCAAAGTGTTCAACACATTAGAGTTCATATTTCAGTACAGTCGGTACTATGGGTGTTACAGTACATGTGTACGCTCCCTTAGCATTTTCAGAGAATGCTATTACTTATTTCCTTGCAATATTACATGATGAAGATGATATTTGGGTATATCAAGCATCTTAACTAAATTTTGCACTGACATACTGTGTACTCAAGTCAAGTATGAGGATTGTTGTCACAGCTTTACACAACATATTATGTTATCGGGGTGTTACTGTTTCTTCTACGCTAATCATTGTGAAATAATACAAGTTCTAAATCAAAACCGATATTCAGTGAATTACTTACAATAGCAGAATATTAATATGTGTCACCCCGACTAAGAGATTAAACTTCTAAGACCTAAGACTTGTCAGTATGCTTTTATTGTTAATTTGATATTGATAAAAGCTTGAATTAAGGCTGCAGACTCGGCACTTGAGTTTGCCTTCTCAAAGTCAGGCTGATGAGCCGTGAGGACTTGTCATTGTAATGAGCGAGCCTCATTATGAACCAAATCACCCTGTTCTCTTAGGAATTCAGCATGAAGAGCACTCTTTTAGGTAATTAATCCAGTACAGTGGTTTATAAATGCTGCTACTGCTATCAGTACACACACATTACTGTACAGGGCTTCATTTGCTCGTTACCACAGTAAAGGGTCAAGAGTATGTTAAATGAGACCACCGTGGTTTCTATAGGTATTATCACTCCAACACTGAAGTCTTTTCTACTGGAATTCCACATCAATTGTTATATATTATGTTCTGTAGATTAAAAGGAATGAAGGAAGGACAGAAATGCATGAATAGATATGCTGAAGAAACTTTCCTTGTGGAAGAGGACATTCTTGACAAAAAGAAACACATGGAACATCATTCATTGTAGAAAAAACATATGTTCTCCAAGAAGAATGCAAAATATCTTAGTGTCAAGCAGGAGAACTGTCACTTTCCAAGCACCCATTTTAACTTCTCCCATGCGGCACCAGTTCAGGGTATCATTCAAGCTGTCTTGTTTTGTTTACTCCTCCATGCTTGCCAGTTCGAATGACAAACCAGTGATATGCTGGAAAAGGAAATCTTGAGAAAATCTCAGCTCTGAGAAAGCTGTCATCCAGAGTGCTGATGTGAAAGCAAAGCAGGAAAGAGGGGATTGTTACATGTTACGATAAAAGACGCAGTTACTCCCAACATCAATGTTTAATGCGTCAGGGCTATGGCCACTCTGACTCCACTTTAGGTTTAATTATTAACAGAACAGCGCTGCTGACAGCTCAGCTTCCTGTCAGATGGGAAGTAAAGAAAGTGAAGTCAGAAGGACAGAAGAGACAGACGCTGAAAGAAAGGATTTTATCGACATAGCTCACAAGTCGTCTGATCTGATGCAAAATGTGTTTCAGAGTGTGTGTGGAAAATGGACGCACACCAGAGTGTGTTTAGATGGGGCTGATGACTGTGCTTGATGTGGTGGCATCTCCACACCTGCGCTGCCATCTGTGCCCCTGCACCCCCTGTGACCGCTGTGCTTCCTGGCACACAAGTGTCGCACAGAAACCTTGATGAACACATCTCACTCTCCTGTCCTCTGGAAGGAAGAGACAAAGACTTTGGCTTTTGATGTGGTTTAATAGATAAAACAGATGCAGAAACAACTTACAGAAATAGTTCAATATTTGGGCAGATATGCTTATTTGCTTAGTTTAGCATTAAGACTGGAAACAACTTGCCTGGCTCTTTTAAAAGCTAACAAAATCCACCTATCAGAAACTCTGAAGCTGTTCTATTGAGGTTTATGTGCTGGAATATTTCTTTACCCTTATAGCAAAGTATGTTTAAAGCTCAACAACACATGCACATACAAACAGTACAGTACCTCTTGTATTCATAAAATACACTGAGCAGTCTTGCCTACTCACACAGATACTTCTGGGATATACATAGATAAACAAAGACCAAGAGAAAGGAAAAAAAAAAAAAAAATAAGAAAGAAAAAGGAAAAACCTATCATGTGGGTATAGTTCATTTGCAGATATTTTCTCTGAAAGTGGTAAAAAAAAATCCTTAGGCCCAAAAACAACAAAACATAATTAATTAGACAAACACACAGCACTCCCACTCATATATACACACACAAATGCACACTTACCATGGCCGTGCAAGCATCTCCCACTGTGCCACCTTTGCTGCCTAATTCTGTCTCTACAAGCAGCACCGTTTCATCGGCGCGGCATGGTGTCCACCATGCATGCCTTGAGGAACGTGGAGGGACATGGCTGAAGCATTTAGTGCACTGCTCACATCTATAATAGCGAGAGCCACCAGAGAGGGCTGCCACCCCCCGAGGGGCACTATGCACCTCCTAAGTGGATCACTCTGCGTTGTCACAACGTTTTCATAAAGCTCAGTGGGACGGGGCTGTGTACTCCTTTCATCACCAGCAAACCCAAATGAGCTTTGTCAGGCTCGCTAATGCACGCTGTTGGCTGTGCAACTTTCGCTGAGCGTCTGCACACGTTTGTGTATGTGTGTCCATTTCCTATAGTGCAAGAGGGGAAGGGGGGTCTTTAAACAATCGCCTTCATAAACAGTACCTACATGTGAGGCTGTCGTTAGCACCCGTTCTATTCCCCCCGCTGTTTGTTTGCAGCGCGGTTCACAGTGTGGTCAGAGTTGGTCAAGGGCAGAGTTAGACACTAACTCAGCGGGTCAGTGGCTCTAATTGCTGCCGGTCATTGGGTAAATGTTCCCCCTGTTTCCCTCTCACGCCAAGCGGGGACATTATAATGATGAGGGTGAAAGACAGAGGGGAGGGGGTGGAATCTGGGAGAAAAAAAGAGGAGATGAAGCAGCGAGGAGGTTAAAGTGCCACGGAGGAGCAGGAGGCAAGGGGAGGAGGTTAATCACAGAATCACTGAACGCTTGAAGATGTCGCATCAGAGAGAAAACAGAGGCTGATGATGAGTTAATCATGAGAGGGATGACTGTGGTTTACTAACTGGATAGGCGACGCTCTAGCCAGAAGGCCACAGGTTCTGCAAAATGATCTTTTTGCAAAGCATCCTCTCTCCCTCCAAAAGCATCCTCTGAATGTAAAATCACTGTGAGAGGACCCGCGATGAAGACGACAGAGGAAGGAAAAGGGTTGGGATGATGAAGGCTGATAACGAGGGATATGACAGGTTGACTAAAAAATACCGAGAGTAGTTATAACGATATAGCTCAGACGCTTTCACTTTCATCCGCTCAGTGTTTTGTGCACTTCAGTCTTCCAGGTTTCCTGAGGTTAACACAAATCTTTCTGATTGAGTGCGTTACTCTGCGGCAGCTTCGCATTAAAGCACCTTTTCCTATTCTAATCTGTAGCCTCATTACAATATGAATGTGTTAAAAGAAGCCCATGTGGATCTTTTCTGTGATGTCAGTTTCAACAACAGCGGTTAAAGTAGCAGAGGTGTGGAGGGGGGAGAGAGGGAACAGGGGAGGGGAGAAGTTACAACAACAACCCCGGGATAATTAGGGGATAATGTTGTGGCTTTGATGTCTTGTACCTGTGCCTGAGATGGCCCATATAAAATCCCCATACAACATGTTTATACATATTGTCCCTTGATTATGTGTAATTGCATAATCAGCTATGCAAAACACATGTAGACTTTGTCTTTTACTTTTAGTGTGATCTTTTCTAAATCCAACTTCATCTTGGCTTTTACTACCTCTTCTCCTTTAAAAAAAAAAAAAAAAAAAATCACTCCTCCTAGTGTTGTTTGCCTCTCTCCTGTTAGGTGGTGAGACGTTAATCCCCCTGGTGTCTGGGTCTGATTGCTCCCACCGCTCTGCACCCACGACCCCTTGGTGTAGACTTGCATCCTTCACATGAACTTACACACATACTGTATACGCACATGCACACACATACACACACACACATCTCTCTCTCTTCCTTTCAACTCTTTTTTTCACTTACAAACTTCTTACTCATCTCTCTTTCCCATCATCCAAATCCTCTCATTTCTACTCTTTTCCCCCTTTCCGTCCGATTATGGTTTATGTCCCTCCCTCCCTCTTGCGGTCTCTTTGCCCTGATCTGACCTTAAAATCACAGCTGAAATTACAATTTAAGACCTTCAAAATGTATTAGAATGTCTAGAATGTAGTTATTAGAGATCTCATTTCTCCCCACTCATTGACAGGATTCATTGTGCTGCATGCCCACACTTATTCACTTAGATTAATATAGAACAGGGTTAGTCCTGTAGCGTAACGTGGATTTTATCTGCTTTATTAGTGCTGTAGCACATTGTGAGTTTTATCTGCTTTATTAAACACACTTGGACTTAACAATTCATTTCCTGTTGTCATTTTTCTAACTGTAAACTGTCCATTGGATTAAGACAGCAAAGCATTGTCTTACTTCTTTATTGTGTCATCATTCTTTATTATATGCTTCTTTGTTATGGTTGTGGATCATAAATCTCACATCTGGTGGCGACACAGCCGGTGTACCACTATAACTGTACACTCTGTTTTCACACACTTGCCAGCCCTGTTCAGTTATATTTTCAAACCTTTTTCAACTAAATTTCCACATCGTGTACACAGTTTTTGAAGGCTGCCTAAATTTATCCTCCTTTACTTTTTATCATTACACCTCTGTCAATGGATATTACTACTATAAGCAGATCTTCCTTATGAATTAAGTAGACCATCGTAGAGGGGTATCATGATCATGATGATCATCATCATTATTATGTCTGTCACTCTCCAGACATATCTGCCCCCCCCCCCCCATCCCACAGCTCTCAGCTAATGACGGTCAACCTCAGGCAGAGAGCAACAGCAGAAGGACGAGCGTAAGAACAAAACAGGTCTAAATCTAAATATAGACCAGACATCTTTGTTTACAATGAGTTTAACTTTCACGAACAGGACGTCTGCCACTTTGCGTGATTGCATGTTATAGAAACAGAGGCGCAGGTATGTATTTTCTGTTTGCATGCCTGCTGACAAAGAAATGTATCTATTTACTTACATACTAATAGGAGAGTTACTGAGTCTGTGAGTACATTTGTGTCCCTGCCTGTGCATGATAATGTTGCTTTTGCTTGCACACGTAGCAGGTGAATGTGTTTGTGTGGCAAGACAAGAGACAGACAGAGAGGATATGATTGCAAATATCCCTGGGATGTCATTCAAAAGGAAACACTGCATGCCAAGGATGATTTATGACGCTTCATGTAAGCATACATATGTATTGAAGGAAAAATGATAGGCAACCGCATACATTTACAATGCCAATTTCTCATAGCATGTCCCAGACTTGTCTTCAGATATACATAAATTCCCTAAATAACAATCTCCTCCATGGGTTATATGTTTAATACATGACATTAAATAGCTAAAGCTTTTCAGCTTTACATTAGAAGATTGTGGCCAATTCTTTTTTGACAAGACACACACGCACAGTGACATGCATACATAAATACACCAGAAGATGAAAAGCAGCGGGTATAAAACAGTAATAGGCAGGTACAGTACTGTCACATAGCTTCTGTTAGTCTATAAGTAGGTCGTGGTGGGCCTGCCTCATCTGCGCACACACACACACACACACACACATACACACATACAGCTGGTGGGTAATTTTAGCAGACAAAAGAACCAAGCTGTGCGCTGACTACCATCTTAATGCACCCTGACACAAATGAGCGGTCTTGACACAATACCTTTCGATCACAATGTGTTTGTATTTGCGTTAGCTCCGCTACTTCAATCAAGGCCTCTTTGTCTGTCTCTTGCCACTTTTTCAGCTCTCAGGGAGACTTCAGCACAGAACAATCTGTGGACATTCAGTGTAATCCCTTGAGACCATTTCAGAGATGGGCTTGGTACCACACTACTGACTTTTCTATGAAGTTAAACTTCTTAAATACACAGTAAGTGGGGCAGCTAAAGATCAGAAAATGAAAGGAGAAAAAATTTCTCTTTCTCACTTTAGTTTAACTTGCTGCATTGTGTCTTGCCTGTGTGGACTATCTTTTCAGCATTTTGCCTTTATTTGATAGAGATAGTAGAAAAACAGGAAACGTGTCATAACGGGTGATGTAGTCATAGGGTATGAATCCTAATAATTGGGCTACTGCATGCTCCATTTTTTCCCCCTCATTTGAATATATATATGCATGCATAAAGAAAACTATACATATACACGCACGCACACACACATACACATGAACACACACAAATGCTTTGCAGATACTTGGCAACTGACAAACTGCTTACACACCTCTCTGGGTGCCAATGCCTTGAGTCAAATTATCCACCACTTTTCACACAGGGAGCACTTACACAACTTTCTCCCAGCAGGGTCTACATTGAAGGTGTCCTTTTGCTAACAACACTATCATGGACACCCACCTACACGTGCATGCACACGCACGCAGACACGCGACTGTGTGCACACCTTTGGAGTAA
Source organism: Thunnus maccoyii (assembly GCF_910596095.1). Classification (NCBI taxonomy): domain Eukaryota; kingdom Metazoa; phylum Chordata; class Actinopteri; order Scombriformes; family Scombridae; genus Thunnus; species Thunnus maccoyii. The sequence goes on from NC_056547.1 coordinate 22,347,275, forward strand.
TTACAGACATTTTAATCACTGAACTCTAGTCCTGTGGGGCACAGCAGACATAGCAGCGAGTGGGCAGAAGTAGAGGCCCTTGACTGATTTCAACCTTGGCTTAATGATCGTTGTTTGAGCCTGAATGCTTTGCCACTATGGCAGATGCCACTTCTTTTCAGAGAGCTTGTAAGAATCAAGGATACTCCGTGATGTGCAAGGATACTCTTTTGATGAGCAAAAAGGGTTTTAAATGAATGGAGTGCAGCATTTCTCTATCCCAGTGACTATATTAAGACATTCAGGGGTGTAATATTGGCTAGGGTATTTGTTCAGGCATTTGATTCAGAGCATAATAATCATTACTAATATTTGAGAAGCCGGAATGTTAGTATTGAGCCTTGTGCATTATACCAAGATTGAATTTAAAAAGGAACAAATGGTACATTTCATTTGTCTAATCAGTGCCACATTTTATTAAAAGCAATTGTAGGGCTTGTATTGTTTACCACCTAATCACATGGGATTTGCCAGCGAAACAGCTTAATCCAACTAAAACCAAACCTCCAGCTTTAACTTTTCTTCTTTCGGATACCATTGCACAAACACAAATCAAGAGATTTATGGCAGGGAAAATAAAACCTTTAATCACTTTGTTTAACAATATTAAAATATCTAATAAAGAGACTCATACTGCACCACTTTCCTTCACACTGCATACAGCTCTAACTTTTTCCTAACTCCATTATGAAAGGTAGCATACTGGTAGTATGACAAAACAACAGAGCTGGCTTCCTGGGATCATATCATCTGCGTTTTGTTTCACATTGGTGGATGAAGAGGAAGAGGAGTACACAAAGCTAGGGAGTGTGTTTTAGATTGCTGGGCCGAGCTCCCTGAGAGGACGAAGCCTCTCCTTGACCCCCCCAGTGCCTTGCAGTTCAGTAGATTAGCTGGAGCACAACAGAGGCCAGTGCTATCGCCGGCTTGCAGCCTCCTCAGCCCCACTGGCCACACAAGATATCACTCACACACACAAATAAACACACACACACGTACACACACACACACACACTAATCTGTGCGGTACTTGCAGCCACGCATGAGCCACCAACCAACACACACACACAATGTCTTTGGCCCTCATTCCTGTCACTGTGCCTGAAGGTTCATTAGTGACACTGAGGCCACTTCAATAGGAGCAGCACTTTCAGAGAAGCTTGCGCGCACACACACACACACATTAACACGCTTTGCTGATTCTATATATAAGTACACACATTTTCATGTCTATACTGTATGTATATGCCTTTGAGTTAACATGTGTACAGAGATAAAAGAGTATTTGTCTCTCTAACCCTTCATCACAAAGTCCATGTGACTGCAGTCGTGCTGCACAACTCTGAACTCGCATTAACCAGCAGGGCTTCATACTGTAAAAACTGATGTCGGGATCAACAATTCAGTACCTAATTACTTCAAGGTCAATTACAGCAGCACTCCGCTTTGAAGTTTTGCAATGGAACATCAAAGGTGTTTTTTTTCCACCTCAGGATTTCAAAGCAGCAAGATGCCATGGAGTAATGTAACAAAAAAGGAAGGATGTGAAAATGAGGGTAGACATTCTGGCAACATGATTTCAACGCGAGGTAGAGGAGCATAAGAGAGAAAGAGCAAACATTTGTCATATTTCTTTTATAAGATATTGCACGGGACTTGTCGTACATGATGAATGAGGTAGATGTCATGTTCCTGCACCGGTCTCTGACATCATCCCCTGGAGAACAGGATGATGTGAGGCAAATGGAAAAATTCTGGCAAACATTTAAAATAAAGATGAAAATTCCGGCTAAAGTTACAGTTGTGAAGGATCATTAAATAATCCTGCTGTGATGAAATATAATACGTGCTTTAAAATGATCATTTGCTCTGCTGCTTTTAGACTTTTGGCTCTTGTCATTTTCTAATGATGTCATGCCATTCACTTTGAAAAGTACATGCTGAATCTCACAATTAAGAATAATTTTGAATAAAACCTCATTACTGAACCGTGTAAATGACTATAATTTGGAATAAGAAATCATTACTGAAGCATTATTAGGGCTCTGGATTTGTTCAAGTGTTTGACTTTGGACATTTCTTCTATTGTTAAGATTGTAATATAATTTGTCAAATTATTTGTTAAAGTGGCCGTGCTGAGAGTCTTCTGGAGGTCTAAAATACTGTCAGAGTTTCTGGATGAACTTCTTCTGGGGTAATACCATTCACTGTAGGAAGACTTCACAGTGCTGTGAGTGTTGATAAAGACTGGGAAATTAGACAAATCACACAGCATCTGATGACAGAAGCCTTCGTCCTTGCAAGCTGAATTTCAATGTGCAATATCCAATTCTCCCGTGTGCAGAGGACCTGAAAGTAATTGCACATCCCTGACATCTGTGTCATTTCACCTCGTGTCTCGAAGGGGCTCATCTGCCAAGCTCCATGAAAAATGCTCACTTAATGTGAACTAAATTACTGGTGGTGTCTTACAATATAACATTCAAAAATGAAGAGAGATAATCAACTTTTCCCAGTAGGCACACAATGTGCTGCACAACCCATAGAAATAAAAGAAACAAAAACCACAGCACAAATATTGGGTTTTTTCATACAAATAAACAAACAAACAAAAACATGTCATATAGCCGGTTTTCCTCATGTGAGCACGGTGGGTATTTGTGCTCCACCTGTGTGTGTGTTGTGTGTGTGTGTTGCACCTAATCTGTATATAATAAGCAAAAAACATAGACAATATAGGATATTTTCAGAAAACAAGGCAGTCTTGAACTTGGAAGTATACCTCGAGTCGACCCTCAGTTAAATCTTCCAGCAAAATTGCAAAGGTGTATGTGTTAGAAAGTAGTGATGCCGGCTTCGTTAAATGAAATCTATGTGTGCATTTCCCCTGACTGAGTGGCTGTTCAGAACTAATAGGGGCTAACATTAAGTTTAGTTTGCTGCTGACTGAGCAGTTTGTCTTGACGTGTAGGCGCCAGCAATATTTTAGTTTTTCCATCACAAGCTTCGTGTGACACGTTTCCTGGTATGAGCTAACGTTATTTTCTCTGTTGTGAAAATGGGAGGGCAGAGCAAATTATGCTTTATTCTGCTATTTTGCTAATTGTAGCTCATGGCAAAGTGGTTTAGCCTGCATCTGTTTTTAAGCTTTAACGAGTGTATCTTTATAGCTGTCAAAACAGTAATGTTATGTATGTGTGTGTGTGTGTGTGCAGTAACTTTAAATGTTAGCCTATGCAATGCATAAATTCACAATGTTCACATAGGAAGTTATTAGTTTGGAGTTTAGTTTATTGGTTTGAGTCTGGATTAGGAACTGAATGTTAGTTTTAAAATAATTTTCATTCCAATGATGTTTATGGTTATACGTGTTTATTGCTGGGTTTATGAAAACCATAAACCAATATTACATATAAGTGTTCATAATTATTAAAATAGTTTATTGAAGAACGCTTATTTAAACACTCAAATATCCTAAAATTGCAAGTGTAATAAAAACAAAAACAGGATTTTTACACCAATTTCCCCAGAAAATACAGCTGCAAATACAAATACTGGCCTCTCTGCACATCCCTATTGGGTACACAGAACAGTAGTCATGCAAGGTGTTTTATGGACATGAAAATTGATTTGCTGTCTAACATGAGTCTGTGATAGGAGCAAACAGTTGTTTATTCACATGGAAATGTGGAATGTGTATATCCAAGAAAAGGGGAGTAAAGATTAACCAGTGCACACTGAGAAATACAAACAAGAGTGAGATATTATATATGGCTACATTTTTACACAACTATTGAGTTGAACAAAATTCTGTGTGAAATTCATCAAATATTAAATCAACTGTCAAAAAACGACCAAGTAATTCTGTCCTGTTGTGTGATCCATCCGTCTCCTGCTTGCTAGTTTATGTTTCCCCGTCATACTGCAAGCCATCCACTTTGTTAAAAAGTTTCCACACTGTGAGAAATTTAAGACTTTATAGTGTACAGTGCTGCCTAAAGTCTTTACATAGCATTTACGGTCTGCAAAACAGGCAACGGTATAATAATATATACCAGAGGCACCACAATCCAAGCTAACTCTAACAAGTGACATTAGTATTAGCAGCTATCGCTCTAGCCCTGAACTCCTGGTTGAATAAGTTGTACACTGTTTTATTTGCTTATTTACAAGGACATGCACCTTTGGCGTTGTTGAAAATATCAGAATTTTAATGGATGACACGGACCTGAGAAATGAGGTAGACAATGCCCTGTTGGCCACATAACAAGTTCATGCTCCTGACCAAAAAATGATCCAGTGTATCACTGTTCAAGTAATAATTTTCTGATATTTCTGATTCAGCACTTGAAATGAAAGCTTCATTTTGTAATTAGTTACAGAAAAACTTTATCAAATCTAAGCTGAAGTATCAATAAACAGTATTGAATCGGATTTGAATTTCAGTATATTATTAGACATGTACAGTATTTGTACTGTTTTTGTATTTGAGGTGGGCCATACATCTAGATATGTATCAAATTGTCTTAGATGGTTACATACACACTAGTATCTGCAGAAGATGTATGGCAGAACAAACGCTGTGTACCACATTTGTCATTGGGAGTTCATTGTAGTAACAATGAACAGCCCTTCTTTCATTCCTTTCCTGTCTCCACCTTTTAACTTCCCAAGGTCTAGAATCCACTAATCACATAGTTGTTTACGTCCTCATTGGACTGATGACAGTGCCACTACTTGGTGTGTGTGTGTGTGTGTGTGTGTGTGTGTGTGCGCGTGTGTATGTGTTTATGTGGGAGATAAAACTCAAGAGAGGGGGGAATTGGTGGGGTGTATGATGAATCCATCTCCCCACACCTTCCTGCATTAGCATTGCTAATGTGAGTAAGTGGTTTAGGAGTGGTGCCATGAGGAATACCAAGTCAATCTGGCCACCAGTGAATGTGTAGGGGTTGTCTGTATTTAGATGGCTTCACGCTCACCCACACACACACTATCCTGAATGTCAATGAAGAACTGCCAACAACTCTGGTACTTCTTCATCACGGGTCACGCAGAGAGAGGGAGAGAACTAACTGCAGGCTGTGTGTGTGTGTGAGAGAGTGTCTGTGTTTCTATGCTGTCCATGTGTGTGTATCTTGCAAATGTTTGTTCATGTAGGTAGGCTACATGTTTGTGTATGTCTGCATCTGTGTGTGTGTGTGTGTGTGTGTACACAGGAAAGCAATGTGTTCCAGTGCTTGGAATGCGGCTGCTAAATAGACTTGGTGGGGTGTTGCATCCTTTATAGGGAAGGGTACAGAGGAGACTTGAGGGGTGCCAGCAGTGCTGCGCCGACATCCCCCTCTCGCCCTTGAGCAGGAAGCCTTCGCGCACCATCACAACACGTTTCCCTAGCTCTTGCCATCATACCTGGAGGTGCATTGTGACACAGTCCCAGAAAACGCAGATTGTCGCTTCTCTTTTCTGACAGTGCACACGTTTTTCAGCATCTATCACCCCTGACCCCCCAACCGGCACCGCAAAGCATCTTCCCACAATGCAGCATTGCAAGATGAATGAGCCTGTGTCGTAACACTCCATAGGGTGGCTGACAGTCCCATGAGCCGCCATACTCAGGCTAAGCAACTTCTGGACTGCCATGGCATGAAACTTCTAAAGTGATATCTAAATACTGCATGTTCTGCATATTGCCACGCAGGAACAAACTTTGCATCGATTTTCATGCTGGGTGAGTTTCATAACCCAAATTAAAAAAAAAAAAAAGTATGGACATTTTCAAATTATGTTTTCCATTTTAAAGAAGATTTCATTGGGTACGCAGTCTGCAGTGTAATATTAAAGCTTACTGATAGGTAGAAAATGTGAAAGAAGCCTTTTGTACAAAGGTTTCCTACAGGGGATCCACTCCCATCATCATCATCATCATCAGTCCACTCATTAGTCGGTGTGCTCTACATATATAAACACTGTATGAATTGAATCCAAGGAGGGTTGACTCGAGGGCTACTGGACTTGCTTGAAGATACTTGAAAACTTTTCGCCTATCATCCAAGCGGCTTTTTCAACTGACTGGTGGAGAGTCGCAGGTATTAAACCTCTGTGGAGTCGTTATCAAGGTCATTGATACCACTTAGTTCGTTAGTGCTTCTGGCTGTCGTAACGACAGTCGTTAAGAATCGTTTGAGTCACCTGAGGCCAAGTGGAGAGGATGTCAGGGACAACAGCCTTTTTGGACTGTGCCGTACATATTGAAGAGGACAGGAGCCTCCACATTGGAATATATAGAAAACCCACACACACAGACCAATACTTACTCTTTGACTCTCACCACCCACTGGAGCATAAGCTGAGAGTTATCAGAACCCTGCACCACTGCACTGATAATGTGCCAACAAGTGCCCCGGCCCAAGAGAAGGAGTACAAACACCTGAAGGAAGAACAACAACCCTGTGGGTGGTGAAGAAAAGAAGAATAAATGCAACAACATTGTCATTCCTTATGTGCCTTGAGTATCTGAGAAACTCAGGAGGATTTTCAACAAACACTGCATCCCTGTGTTTTTCAAACGCAGCAATACACTAAGACAGAAACTGGTCCACCCGAAAGACTGCATACCCCAAAACAAGAAGCAATCTAGTGTATGCAGTCCAATGCAGTGAGGAATGCACAGACTTGAATATCAGGGAAACTAAACAACCACTACACAAACGCATGACTCAACACAGGAAGGCCGGCCCCTCAAGACTCAGCAGTTAACCAATACCTAACAGATAAGGGACACTCTTTTGAGGACCACCTACATATTTTGGATAGGGAGGACAGATGGTTTGAAAGAGAAGTGAAGGACCATCTATGTCAAAGTAGAGAAACAATTTCTCAACAGAGGAGGAGGTCTACGACACCACTTATCCCCCTCCTACAATGCTGTCCTTTCATCCCTTCCCAGGAGACTTAACAGCCATTCACATTTGGCCTCGTGACAAGTCCAACGACTGTCATTTACACTTGGCCTGTCGTTACAACAGCCAGGGGCACTAACAAACCAAGTGGTATCAATGACCTTCATAACGACCCAACAGAGGTTTAATATCTGGGGCTCCTCACCAGCCAGTTAGAACTTAAGAAGCCCCTTGGATGAGAGGTGAAACATCTTCAAGTATCTTCAGCCAAGTCCAGTTGCCCTCGAGTTAACCCTTCTTGGATAACCATGACCTGGATGACTGGGAATCATGTAACAGCGGTAGTAGTGTTTTGTAATCACCTCGATTCCCTCCATTCCCCAAGGAGAGAGAGGTGTGTAGGTAGTAGGTAGAGGTAGTGTGTAGTTTGTGAGTGAGACACAGTGAAGAAGAGGCTGTCTGAACCATAACGTCTTCTGTCAGCTAACAGCTAATGTTTAAAATGGTGCTCTGTCTGAAACTTCTATGTTTGATATTGCAATACAGTCACATGTGAAGAAGGCTAAGCTAAGACACTAGACTACACACCTATACTGTATATGCAGCACTTTGTCTTTGTATCTGTCTGCATCAGTCCTTTTCAGCACAAGACCTGTATCTCTTACATAATATCCTCAGCGACAGCGCATATCTACACATTTACATGTCTGCTGCTATATACACTGACCTTCTCTCACCATGTAGAGTGTAAGTACAAGTGATTTCTAGATATAGCTGCATGGCTGTCTGGAGGAGTCAGGGAGGTCACCAGTCTGCATGCATTAATTAACAGAGAGGGGTAGAGAGGTGGACAGCAGGTCAGAACCTGGTGGAGGAAGACCTGACACTCTGTGAGCCTTGGCTCGGTGCCAGCAGTCGCCCTCCTCTGGCCAGAATCTGAAATGTGGGAGGTATGCCCCAAATTGTACTCATTACAGTCGCTCAGTTATGTGAACAAAAAAGGCTTCTTTTCCAAAAGTCTAAAATAAAACTTTTTATTTGCATCTAAAACTTTTGTATGTAGCATTTCAGTATTCAGAAGCCATATTAAGCCAGAATGTGACATTATATTAGAAAATACTCTGCACTGAAAATGATTAAAAAAAATGTATTAAGTAAAAACATGAATCTTCAATTTTTTTTCAGTGCTCTTCATACTCAAATCATTTGATTTGATTGTGCTATTTAATTAATAAATTACATTATTGTGTGATCAGTGCTTATACAGTATGTGTGCACATAATATCCTGTGTTTGTTTTGATGTTTTCCGTAGAAGAGAAGATGCAGAAGAGATGAGAAGCTGATCAACAAAAGAAGCAGGGATTTGAAATCACATTCATATAAACTGATTAAATTACATGCATAAGTCTTCACTGTGAATATGATGTGGGACTTTACAGCATCTGCACTTGTTGAAATTACTGAATGTGGTTTGGTTATTGGGTCCACATAAAACGACCTGTGTATCAAGCGAGGAAATGAGCAATATGCTGAAATGGGAGTTCTGTAGTTTCCAGCACAACTATATTATCCAAATGAGAGGGCATGCAAAATCTGTCTGCCCATAAATGATAGATTGCCATGTTACAATAAAGACAGAAGATGAGAATGCAAAGCATGGCTAGCACTCTTGTGTCAGGGATGGACTGCAAATGAAAGAAGAAAGAGATGAAGGATAAGAAAGAGAGAGGGAAGAATCATAAATGAGGAGGAAAACGAAGAGCAAGGGTGCGCAGAGGCAGGAGGGCAAGGGGGGATGAGTTGGGGGATGAGTTGAGAGAAAGTATTTAAGAGAGGAAAAGTAACGGGTGAGACAAAAAGGGTGGGTCCGAGAGGGAGGGTTGGAGGGCCACGGGGGTTGTTAGTTTTAATTGGGCCTCAGGCTCCAGGACACGCAGTGACAACATCAAAGGTCAGATATACATCAAGCACTGCTGGGAAATGTCGACCCACGTGGGAAAGGGCCGCAGGGCAGAGAGAGGAAGAGAGACACAGAGAGAGAGAAAGGCCATTGGTAGCAGATACATTTTAGAATAAACATAAGGAACTATTCTAGACTTTATAAAATATGATCCACAGAAGCTTAGATGTGGGTAATAAGAATGAATTTGAAGGATAAAGCTGACAATATTTTTTTTATTGTTCTTATGAACAAATTTCATATGCAGAGCCAAAGTAATAATGAATTGATTGCCTCTTATTCCTCTGTCTTCCACAAAACTCTATTGTTAATTTCTAAACTATAAAACTATTCAAACACAGTTGCATTGGTGTTTTTTCATTACGATAAACATGGACACTGTAAGTTATTTAGAATCAATCCCATATAAATGCCCTGATACCGTAAATACTCAGTAGTGCACAAAATGTGTATGATTTCGCAGCTGAAAATAGTCAAAAACACACTATTTATTCCTGTTTGAGTAGCATTCACTAAAACCTACAGCGCCCAGCTGTTGTAGGAAATGACTCAGCCTTTTTTTGAAAATGTGAAACTTTATATTTGTGACTAGATTTTAAAGATTTATCAGTGGCAACTGGGAGACAGACTAACACCGGGCTGGTTTTCGTCTTTGGGCTGGCTTTTCATTGGATTTGTTGATAAGAAGAAAAATATAGAATAATGCCAGCTATAAGGCATTAGTGTACTTCGCCAGAATAAAGGATGGTCGAACAGATTCGGAAAACCCTTTCGTCCACACATTTCTGATAATGGAATTCGGTTTTTGGGGTATTTCAGAGATCTTTTGACAGTAAAAACAATATAACACAATGCCAACTTTATCCTTTAAAACCAGGGAATTATATTTAGGATATCTGAAGACAAAAAAAACCGTCAACACAAACCTTTAGGATCACATGCTACATGCCACTAAAAGGACACATTACCAGTGTAATTAACTATTTTACCAGGTTTTTCTCAGAGTAATGTGTTAGTCTCTCAGTTGGTGCTGATAAATCTTTAAAATCTGGTCACAAATATACATTTTCACATTTTTAAAAAGGGCTTAGTAATTTTCTACTACAACTGGGCACTGTAGGTTTTTATATATTTCCAAATCTGCTGACACAGGGAGCACATTTTATTTAAGACCATTACAATGCTAGTTATTACTGAGAGCCACTTTAAGACCTTAGGTTCTCATTTCCTGAAAGAGCAAAATAAACTTAGCACGGCACTGAAATGGTGATTAACTCTAGTAGTTGTAATGATGGAAGCAGTGACAGGTTAGCGGCTCTCAGGGAGATAGTGAAATAGTGTTAATTGACAACGGCCTGCTCAATTACTCTCATGTCAAATTTATGAGGTGTAAGAGCGTGTGTGTAGGTGGAACAGGTGTGTGTGCTTGTACTCACAAGCTTGATGCATTCATATCTTTAGTGTGTACGTGCGTGTGATGCATGGTGTTCAGGATAACATCAGGATTAACCCAAACTGACACCTTCTGATAGACTTCATGTCAGCCTCATCCTCTGCTTCATTACTCCCACTGACGTACACACAGAAATGCACAAATCCAAACACACACACACACACACACACCCTGTTGCTGTCTACTATGTAGCTTCATAGGATTGGCAGAGCGAGCACAGCAGGAAGAGGTGCAGGGGTTGTGAGAAATAGAGAGACGAGGCTGATTCTGCCTTTTATTCACTGCGATGAAATCAATCATTGCTCCCAGATGGGCCTATGATTTATGATTAGTGGATGTTTGGGATCGTGTATAGGAAAGAAGTGCATGTTCTACACAATCCCATGGTACATTTGTGACAATGACATATTATTGGTTGTGTAACATGACATTGATGGGCTCCAGTAAAAAAATTTTTTTTTGTCCCTCACCACATTATATGAATACTTGCATGTTTTTTTGTTAAATATAAATTCGCAGGCATGTCTGTCACATAGTAGATAACTGCAAAAACACTGCCACGACGTCCACAGAGGTGTTATCTTTTCATACAGAAAAGAATAAACAGAAAATTAGGAATGTGAACGTTCAAAGAAAATTCAAAGATGAGGTTTCAAGAGCAATAGAGGTTTTCTGAATTAATTTATCATATTTTGATATAAATTTTGTATAAAAGAGCTTTTTTTTCTGTCTGTTTCATGAAATAAAATGCAAACAGTAAAGGAACTCATAGCTAGTTGAAGAAAGTTTCACTTTGATTCACAGGAAGTGCTAATCTTTACAATTTATACAGCACTATGGTTAAACAGAAAAGGGTGCCAGACAAGGAAAGCTGGTATTAAGATAAAACACAGCGATGAGCACCAAACATACTGCACAAATAAATAGATTAAAGGGAATAAATTTTACTTGTTAAAAATTGTATGTTCTCTTATCAACAGTATACTGCTCAGTAAAGAATAGACACAGTTTTCTTAAGTAATGTAAACTCTGGCAAAGTTTAATATCCCTAAGGTATAAAGGAGCAAAATGTCTCACAGTGAGTGAATGACCTAAATTTTGTCTTAACACATCCCAGCACTGTGATTGTACACGTAACACCAGGGGGAAAAAACAACCTGTTTTTTTTTTAGGGTTTCAGGGTTTTATTTTCCTCTGTATTGAAGAAACCAAATACTGCAGTACCATAACTGCTTCATTTGTCAAGGCATGTACTATACTGTACATTTTTCAATACTATATTCTTAAATCGCTCTGATTAGGCTAGTATCTTAGTATGTTGTGACTCATGAGCATTGCATTTCATATGCTGATAATTAGGCACTCAACTACATAGCACATGTGAAGACGTGAAAAGGTAAAGACACTGAGAGGGCTATAAATACACAAAAAAATGTGGGATGTGACAAATGAGTTGACAGAATATTTGGCAGTGTTAACTCCTGAGCTGACTGTGCATCACGTGCATCACCCCTATGTAAAAAGAGCAACAGCAGCACTGGCTTGTGTAAATGTGTGCAGGGATTATGTATATAGGTGCCCTAGGATACCTTCTTGACGATGAGATGTCTTAATGAGGTGCAGAATGTAGCTTATTATGCACATTTGCCATTAAAACAACATAAACAAACAGACTATGGACACAGGGAAGATTGACTTAACCATTAACAGGTGGGGTCAATAGTGTAAATGCTGATGCAGCAGTTGCACTATTTATCCAGCGGTGTACTATTTAATACTATTTAAACTGTACTTTTTAATAGCCTGCAAATAATTAACATTAATGTTCCTTATCACATAAAGCAGTTTGTAGGACATACATGTTTTAGGTGAAGGCAGTGTTCATGACTTCTTTGACTTCTGTCTGTATGACAAGGAAATGACATGACTGCAGGCAGAGTGCACGATGGAAGGCATGAAGACATCCATTTATATTTGAGTATGTTTGTTGAGTCTGGTTCTGCTTCACATGTCGATCTCCTCAGGCTATGATTGAATACTGGAGCTATCTATCAAGTCAGTTTGGTGGGGAAGAAATCAAATTAAAAGTTTCTTTTCACTGTAAAAAGTCTGTTTCCTCTCTGTGATCAGTAGTGGCCAGTCAATAGAAGTCACCAGAGAAATGTCGTACCGACGGTAAATCTTTACTTTATTAAAAACACAATTACAATGGGATGTTTTATGGTTAGTTGGAGTGTTATTTCTACTATACTATAAGTGTTTTCATAACTCACGGCATGTAATAGTAATAAAAAAGAAAAATCCACTGGGGATGATCTGTCCTTGGAACATATAACCACTTTACAACTAAACTCTGAAAACAGCAGACTGCTGAATGGAAGCACTGAAAGATGATCTCCTAGCTTTACTCTGTCTCAGTAAAGCCAACTGTAGCTCGCACGGCAAACAATAAAGACAAGTTAAACAAGTGAGCCATTAGCTACAGTTATGTGTAGTGTTTGCTGACATTCATATGAGCATTTGTGAAATGTGAAAGTGCTGATAGCCTATGTATTTCAGCGAAATGTGGGCATTTATAGATTCCTTGCATTGATGGAGTGCACTGTGAAAGCAACACTAACCGGTCCGTTATAAAATTTTAAAAGAGCTTTTGATGGAGGGCAGATCGACACTATCCATTGATGGACTTCATCGTCCAATAAAATTTGCACCGGCTGCTTCAAATGATTTGGAAACACACCAACAACTGTTTACAGTACAGTATACACTGTGAATGTGACAGAAACCAAATGTCCCATGTGATTGCTGTCTTTGTGTATTACATTGTCTTGTGGCATAGCTAAACACTGCTCACCAGAAGTCAGCTCATTAGCGAATGATAATTTAGTGCTAGCGCCAATAATTAATGTGCTAATTCATTGTAGAAGCATTGAGGGTACAGACCAGCAGTGAGGCACAAATTAGATTTTGATATCAGTTTCACTTAAGCAATTAAATTCTTTTTTTTCCAAGATGATACCAGGATTGGTGAGATTTCTTTGGCTGGATGAAATTCTTGTGTTGAGAACAGCTTCATCCAACCATTGAGTCTTTTTTCTTTGGGAACTGAACAGACCAGATCATTTGTGACAAGGACATCATTTGAGAAGATATGCGCCTGTAACAATGAAAAATCATAAAATGTGACTCATTTATAAAGAAATATGGATTTATAAAAATCGTATTAAAGAGATAATGGTGAAGAAATGCTTAATTTTTAAAACACTAATTTTGATATTTTTAAGATTTATATACAGTCGGTCCTCTGGATTTAATTATAATTTCACTTAATTTTTACAACAGAAACAGTCTTTTATGGACTCATGAGTTTAGTGTTTCATTTCTTAATTTTCATAGATGAGTCATTTTGGCCTTCAGACAGTCAGTTGCCCGATGACCTCAATCCCCATACCTGTCATAAAAGCCAATGGATGTAAAAAGGGGTGAACAGGTAAATCTAAAGAGGTGTTGGATATATTAAAGAGATTAATTATTTAAAATCTTTTTTTACTACTTAAGTGTAACACTTGTGTCTCTTACTGTTATGACCTCAGCAGCCAGCAGCCATGATGACACAGGTCTGTTAGACTGCCTGTCTTCCTCTTTTTATCCAGGCACCCTGCTGGGTGGCAGCAGCTACTGTTCAGCTGGAGACCTGAGTCAGTGCCTTGAGTACCAGCTGGTTTATGACACTCTTGATGCTTTCCAGAGGTACCTGTTGATCATCTGGTGGCATTATAACCAGTGCTTTACAAACAGAGACTGCTGAAGCAACAAACAGAATATTAGCTGTGTTCTGGTACTTAGTCAAGCTGCAGTGATCAGCAGGGGAAAAAGAAGAGACAATGTGTTTTTGGAACAAAGCTCCACAACCACATCTGAGGATGAGTACACCTTTGAGCCAATTGGTGAGCATTAATGTTAGCATATAGTGACAACTTTACAAATAAAGCTGCACAAATGACACGCCTTTAAAACCCCTAACAGTCACTCCATTCTTAGTTGTTCATGATGTCAGCCACCATACCCATTCAGGGTTACCCTTTATTTCAATATCAATAGTCTCCCACTGCATGGACACTTTATCTCTATTTATTACTCCCTTAAGTTCTTAGTATGGCAGAGATCTGCTGTGTGCTGCAGCAGCCAGTCCTCTGTTTGGTATGTGTGCATAGAAACACTGAACGTTGTGAGCTAATAATCTCTGGTTCTTCCCAGCGATATTACCTCAACTGAATAGCTATAAAAACTCAACCAAAATATCACAAAGAAATGACTTCAACATTTGTCTGACTATCTGGCTTAACAGATGGACTGATGGATGAACCTGGGGCTACAGCCAATAATACATGTCCAGGACTGGGTTTTTCACAAGTCAGTTTCTCCTCTTCTTTTACTGCTTGTTTTTAAAACTGCATAACTGTGGATTGAACAGATTCTTGCAGGGACATAACAGTGGAGAGTCAATTTTATTTATGGACCTGTTAGATATTTTTTGATTAACTGAACACTAGGAGTTGTTTTATTAGTTTTTAAAAGTTAAGTAAATGTGAGCTCATGAAGATAAATGAAGAGTTGTTTTTTGGTGCCCAATTTTATTATCAAAAGAACAGAGTTCAGGGATTTTTGTGAGTTGTGGAGCAAATTACTGGGCTTGTTGCGTATTTACAAATCCATTTAAACTGCATCTTTATTATATTAAACTCAAATGCTCTTGCTGATATAAGCAGTCTGAGATTTTTAGATTTCTGTGATGAAAAAATGTTATTATAAAAATGTTTGATTTTCTGACATTGCCGAGAATTCATTACTTTATTTTTGTAAGTTTAACTTATGTAAGGAGAGATGTGACTGACACCTCAAAAACCTTAAAAATCTGTCCAACAAGCTGCAGCAGAGAATAAGTCCAGCACTGACCAGGATACAAAAGTAAAACACATTTACTGTACTTAATTTAAATTTGAAGTCAGGGATTTTACATAAGACTGATGTGACTCCATTCAGAAGGACAAGGCTGTAGGTAATCTAAGGTAACAGTATATAGAGTAGTTAGACCACCTACAGCATTAAACTGCATTAATGAATCATTAATCTAACAGTGAATTCTGCAATTCTTTTGAATGAGTAAGTTTGCTTTCAAACATCTTACCACTATTTACTGTACTTTTTAAAAAAAATATTTAAGTGCACCGCTATGTGGTATTGAGTATAAGATGATGAAGGCCTGTGCATCAGCAGACCCATAGGACCTAAAAGGCAGAGAAAACCAAACACCTGAGTCTGGACTCATCCAACTGTAAAAACACACAAACTTTTTACTTGGAATTTGAGAGGAAAGTAAAGTGACAGAAGAAAAAAAAAAAAAAAAAAAAAATATATATATATATAGATGAGAAGAAGCTGTCCTTGGTGCTTGCAGTGCAGTTTGACAACTAGACACACTAGAGTCACTAAACTTGCAACATTTCAATATTTGAAATATTTCATATTTGACATAAAAGTCCTAAAGTGAAAGTGAAAAGTGGAATATGTTTTCCTTCAACCAGTTTCTTCTTTTTTTCTTAGAAGGATGTTTGTATGGGAGTATGTAATTTAAAAAGGGCCAGATTTTCTTATGTAATGTGACACTGGCATATATATATATAGACTTTATTTAATATGAATTCTTGAACTCGAAGATCTTTGCATTCATCTGACATATCACACTGGTACGTAAAGTCTGATGACATAATAAACTGTTTGCTTACACGTGCCCCCGACACTGACACTTCAACCCTAGACACAACCTTGGCTTTGTTGACCGTTTAGAGGAAACACACTCAGTCAGCAGCTCCCAGAGTACACGGCCTGTGTACTGCAGGGATAGAGTGGTAGCGGGCAAAATAAGATAGCCACAGCTCATACTCGCCCCTCTCTTCCTCACAGTTTCTTTTAAGGTCGGATTTGTAGAAGATTTAGAGGGATTTCAGAGAGGGCACTAAGAAATCTGACTGTCCACAAGATTTGTTTGAAAAATGCTTTTTTTCTGGGGGATGGCACTAGTTTGTTTTGGTTCATACTGCCCTTCCCCCTTTCTAATCTCCCATGCTTTCTTCACTGGTTTGGTTTCTTACTGCTCTCTCTGCTGTAACCGACTTTCTCTCTTTTTTAAGAATGATTTCACTCTGTCCTTTTTCTTAGGCTATCCACTTGTGATCACTGAGTTGCTTTGCATTGGTTTGAGCCATCGGTAGACACGCTAGTGCTGTGGCTCTTGGGATGGTCAACACAGAAAACATTATACCTTCTAAAGGTCAGCATTTCAGCCATGTTACGGTGAGCATGTTAGCATTTAGCTCAAAACACTGCTCTGACTAGTGTGGCTGTGGACACTTAATCTTGTCCTTATCAGCTCGGTAATGTCAAGCTTCATGTCAGTGCTACTTTGTGAGTTGGGAGTATTTTACACCTTGAATTTCAAGCTATTTAACTTAGACCCTACAGCTACTGTATGCACATAAATTGCCTCTGAGTTTCCAGAGAATATTAGTTGTCTAATTTAAAAATAAGTGTGTATTGGTGTTTCTTCAGCATGAATTTAATTTTTAAAATGGTTATAAATTATATGATGACGCATTGGTGCAGAGCTGAGCTCTCGTCACAGACTCTAACCCAGCAGCGAGTGCAGCTCAGACTGCTTATCATTTGTAGACAGCCTTACCTGTCATCTTTCTCGCTTCATGATCCCCCTCCCGTTCTTCTACTTTCTGCATATTATCTCGCTTTCCTCCCTTTTCCTGTTGTCTCTTCTACGGTTCCACGGTACTGATCTTTCCCATTTCGCCCATCACTCTTCATTGTTCACATGCCTGTGGAAGGTCAATTGATCTGGTTTGGGACTATGGGAAATGTTTCAACTGATTGTTCATGACACACACGCACACAACACATGCACATACACACAGACAATGGGCCCTTCACTTTATCAAGGGCGGAAGATAAACAACTCTGGATAGGGTGAGAGACAAGGTGGGGATGTTAAATGTGCTGCTCTAAATGTCTTCACACATCGCCTGTTAACTGATGCTGAATAAGGGCATCTGTCCTTCTCAGGAAGATCCTGGAGTGTAGTGTATGTGTGTGAGTTGGTGTGTTGGCATGTGCGGGTGCACATATGACCTTTGGAAACTTGCTGTGTTTGCAGTCCTTTTCTTTGTGAGACAATCGGCCAATTAATCAAGAGGTCAATTACACAAATTATTGCAGTAATAGAGTATGTTTGATCTGACTTAGAACAATAGTGGAGCAATTTGGGAAAAAATAACGTACAAAGAATGAATAGCAGCAACAACAAGCATCCTATAATTTCATGTACTGAACAACTATATTGCTATATACTTTGCTTATTATATACAAAGAGGACTGATATTATAGCTGTAAAAGATAGAGAATGACACCATAGAGCGTCTGGAGAACAGCAGCTGTCAGTCATTAAGTGTCCTCTGGTAAGTCATTCTAGCTAAAATGAATTCAGACATAGCATTTCTTCTTCAGCCAAGAGGAAGACAGGCGAACTGAGAGAAAAATGTGTTATTTGGAAGGGCACTTTCCCACTTTAAGAACAAAAGGTGTCCCACCCCCATCCACACATCTAGTGATGGTAGCAGTAATTGTATGAAATGCTGGCAAAACAAGGAGAATAATGGCCTTTTAAATAGAAATCCTAGTTACAACGGGTATGTTGGATATACGGTACCTTGCAGAAAGTGGAGTTTAGGGCTGCAACTACCCATTATTTTCATTATCGATCATGTTGATTATCTTTCGATTAATCATTTTCATTCATCATTAATCAAATTACTTAAACGATAAATCAATTATCAAAATTGTTGCCGATCGAGTAATCGATTAATCATTGCAGCTCTAGTATGTGAAAGCATATTGGTGCAACTTGAGTTATTTACCTGAACTGGCTCATAGGTTTTGCTCTAATAACACCTACAATAGCTTTAGTTGTAGCCTCAGCTGTAGTAGCCATTGAGGCACCAATAGCAGTTGCTGTGGCAGTAATAGAAATGGTGCAACTAGTAGTAGTAATCCAAGTAGCACCATTAATAGTAGTTGTAGTTGCTGCTCTGAGGAGAATTCTCAATGCTCTCTGGCTTGAAAGAGGCAGATACGAGAGAAGAGCAAGGAGGATACACAGGAGGTTAAAGTGGAAAAAAGTGACAGAGGGGGTCAGAGACAGGAGGGGAGGGAAGGATATCTGAAGATACAGAGAGGTAGGGCTTGGGATGGACAAGGACAGATGTGTGTGTGTATGTGTGTGTGTGTGTGCGTCTACCTCTTCTGCTGTACATTTAAAATGTGTCTGGCTTCAAGGTGACCTCTGTCACACATTTAGGGAGAGAGAGAGAGAGAGAGAGAGAGAATGGATATAGATGGATGGTTTCATGGCCCTTGCTGTACACTTGCCTGCAGGTCGGGCCAAGTTTTTTTTCCCGGTGCTACGGAAAGAAGGGAGCGAGGACAGGAACAATGCCCTGTTTCTGGGGAAAACAGGGTCATGTAAAGAGAACAAAATCTAATCCACTCTGCATCATTGGCTCGCCAAGTGATACTTTGGTACCTTAAGTGCACACATTCATCTACCCACATTATAGACTAATCCACTAGCTGATTAGTGTGTGACAGTTCTACTGAGTGTTTCACTAACTGCAAAAAGACAATATGTATGGATTGATCATGGTTTCCAAACTCCTCTGATGGCTCACTGACACTGATATAGTGATCCATGCGAATGATTCTGAATGTCTATAATCACTAGTCTGACATTGTTCATGATGTACTGTAAGTTTGGGAGAAAATTCAACATTAATGCACCATTTGGCTTTAGCTCAACAGGACAAATGTGAAAGTGTAGTCACATTAAGCCCTAGCTAGCTCATGATTATAAACAAAAGCACATTTGCAATGCATGCTACGCTAGAAATGTGGCTCTAGGGATAGCAGCTAGAGTGGCAAAAGAAATGACTTTATGGAGCTGAGACTATGGATCTTCCCTTTCCACTTTTTGTCTAGAGTTGAAGGTTATTGTTGGAACTGACAACAGCACAGCCAAGAAAGTCTGGTTTTGGTCATTTGCAGGAGAAAAGACATCTAGCTGCATATTGCAGTAAACTGGGCAAATTTTCACTAAAAAGTTACAATTAGAATTTTGTTTTACATAAAACCATTGTTTTAACAGCACATTCATGTCTATATTTCAAGGTGTAGCAGGTTCTACAGGCTCTCCCGGACACCTTTTTGGCAAAAGCTGTACAAAAGTACAGTACACTAGTCCTTTACATACAATTGCCTACACTTCAGTGTTATTCCGGAGGTGAAATTCCACCACAGCAATGGTGGCTTACTTCTGTTTCCACCTTGACTTAGTCTTTTAACATTGCTGATGTTGAAATCTAAAGTTTCTTTAAGCAATATTTTTACATTAACTCTGAATGTAATAACCTGTTATCATCCAAATCTGCAGTTCCAAATCACTTTCAACTCGTTTTATAATTTATTCATTGTTGCTAGGGGTTTGTTTTTTTGTAGTTATGTACTTTCCGCTATACAATGCAACCTTAGCTTTAAAAACAAAACAAAACAAAAAAAACACAAGTTCTGCATTGCTCTGGAGTTGCCAAGGCCAGGTATTCTCCTGAGAGCTGACATTTCTCACACTTGCATTTCTCTCTCTCCGTCTCTTTATCTTTCTGGCTTGTCCTCATATCATTCTTTTGCTCCCTCCAAACCAACAATGGGTGTTCAAAGCTTCATCATGGAGAAAGTCTCCCCTCCTGTCTCCCCCTCCATCCTTCAACAGTCTGCAGATAACAATCCAGAGGTTCAGCGCTCTCAAGATTTCAATTCTCCACCCTTTTCCTTTTCACCACTATTCTTTCTTTTTATTCCGCTGCATTTCTTGCTCCCTGTTTTCTTGAATTGTACATTTATACTTGGGTGTGATTAAAGGAAGTCATAGTGTTTTCATTAGTAATATTTAGCTCATCATTAGCTTGTACATGGTCTGTTTGATTAGCCACTGAATATATGACTTGCAAAATATGGCTAAGAGGCAAAAAGGCCCATGACGACCAAAATGGAGGGAACAGGCCGATGCTGTTCCCTTTCCTTCCTCTCTTTCTGATAGCTCAGGCTTTTGTGCTATGCATAATTCAACCAACCCCAAAACTTCCTCTGAAGACCAAAAGAGAGGAAAAGAGGAACAGGGGATGAGGAATCAAGAGAGCAAGAAAAGAGTGATAAAAAAAGGTATCCACAGGTTAAAGAAATCAATACAAGAAGATGCCAGAGTGGAGGTGGGGAGCATTTTTTTCCCTTTGTGCCAAGCCATGCCACAAAGCCCCGAGCAATCAACAATGCATGTGTTCGCCATCCTGCACAGGACGGAAGTTGTTACATTTTTGGAGGTGTGCTAGCTTGCAGAAAATGAAGTAAGAGGCTGTTGTCTGCAGCTCTTTATCTCACTTTGGCTGTTGCTGCTTTTATGTTCCTCCCTGCAATATTCAAAACTGATCCGCTGACCAAATGGTGCCAAATATCTCCATGTCTTGTGTTTTTTTTAAAGAATAGCAAACTAAAGAAGCTCCACTGACTCAATGACATTTAATGTCTTATAACTTCTTCAAAATACAAGCCTTTCGGCTACAAAGAAAGACCACAGCAGTGCGTGTCACCCCTGCTGTGAGGCTGCAGTACAAATGCATGTCATCATGGCCTGGCATGGTTTGGCTAATATGTGGTTAATCATGGAAAAACTGCATTTGAGAATGGAATGGCTTCAGAAAAACAACTTATATGAGCCTGATGCTTGGTGCACTTTTAATCTTGCAGTTAGATAGACAGACAGACAGCTAGATAGATAGAAAACTAGATAGCTACATACATGGATAGAATCAAGAAGAAAAAAGATAGGTAAAGACACGGCACAGCGTATGGCTAGACACAGGGGACAAGTGCAATACAACTGTGTGTTTTGTGTGTTCTCACTATCCGTCAGCTTATGGTTTACACAGGCTTTTCTAATGCATCAGTGCCCTCAGCCTGTCATAGCTTTGCAACGTGCCTGCCCTTAAATATATGAAAATCTGCTCCCTTCAAGCGTGCAAATCAGCACTTTTGGAACACACAAAAACAGGCACAGACGCACACACACACACCAACATTACAGCCATATGGAGATGCACATTCACACACATTACAAGCCATGCATGCACGCACACACACACACACAAGTTTGCGCAGCTATACTTGTTAGGACATTGCTTGACTTCCATTCATTGTGGACAGACTAACCCAAACCCTAACCTTAAATATAACCGATTCATGCCTAACCAGAAATGACGTTTGCCTCATTAGGACCAGGCTTTGGTCCCCATGAGGACTACTGGTCCCGACAAGGTCGGTGTTTATACCGGCAAAGGTCCCAGTGAGGTAACACGCGCACACACACACACACACACTCTGAAAGTCACATTGCGATGGCTTGAAATGCCTTTTATGCAGATTGAGTACAAGCCCTCAGCTGATCAGAATCTAGCCTTGAATTTGATATGCGACTGAAAGGAGCAATGTCATTCCAGCTGGGCAAGAGCGCCTGCCAGCCCACACAGCTGTCACTACAGCCAATGCTAGGCAAAGCGATTGACTTTCATTCTGTCAAAGAATGTTGGTTTCTCCACATGTATGCATCTTCGGATTTCTATCCCTTGTACTTAGCAAATGACCTCATGCGGACAGAAAGATGAAGAAAATCCTCCAAAGTTAAGTCTTTTTACCAGCTCTGACTTCTTTTGGGGCGGCTGAGTGTTGGATTTAGGGCTCGATTTAAGGATGAAGGGTTAGATGATTCATGAAATCAGTGGTCTCAAAGTATGCTGACCTCAAAATGTTGTCGCACGACAACAGATGTTTGACACATATGTGATTGAGCGCAATACCCTCACACCACAGCACACACTCACATGCGCATGCTCTCGACAGTGATGACAAGGCCTACGCAGCAATATGCAGCTCACTTCTGTTTAAGACCCTCTTTGATATTCTGTGCATGTCTGCTGGCTGAGGTTAGCAAGCGGATCACATCTATTACCTTACTAATTCTACAGCTTGGCCTCTGCATAATAAGATGCATTTTCTCTGAGAGAGAGAGAGAGAGAGAGAGAGAGAGAGAGAGAGAGAGAGAGAGAGAGGAGAGGGAGATAAGAAGAGAAAAGAGACAGGGTAAGTAATCAAAACATGTTGGCAATGACTTAATGAGTGAACCTCGTCATTGTAATATTGGCCTCAGATGGTAATTGGGTTAATGAAAGTGTTTTTCACTGCTTTGACTTCTGCTTGATGACAAATGTAATGTTTCCACTCATTTGCACCATCCTCCACTGATACATTAACCCACACTGCATGTGCCAAACATGATTATATCTAAGAAAAGTGTGTTTTGGATGGGATTGCATTAACTGCGGGCCTCTTTTTCACCATTTACTTTTTCTAGGTTGTGGTTTCTTTTCTTGAAAATCATCTGGTACGAGTGATGAAATGAGCTGTGCGAACCCCTTTGTACTGTGTTTGATTCATTAAATGTTTTTAACGTGTGTGACTTCACTGAGTGAAGTTGTAAGACAGATTGTCTCTCAAAAATCAGAGAACAACCCCAACATGCACTGGCACAAACACACACAGACTACTGATAATTTATCATGCTAGCAAATGTATTTTCCTACTAGTGATGTGCAGAAAGCCCAGTATTTGTATTTGTATCTGTATTTGTTGAGGCAGCAAAATTATATGTATTTGTGTTCGAATAAAAGTGGAAAGAGGCTTAAAAATCCTGTTTTTGTTTTTATTATGCTTTTAATTTTAGAAATTTAAAGTGTTACAATAAGTGTTCATAAATAAACTACCTTATGAAGGAGGTCCCCACACTGGGTCTTGAACTGGAGTCTTTCAGATCATAGACAACTGTGCTGACTACTGAGCTAAAAGTTTACTCATCACATCATTGCAGACAGACCTGTAACTAACAAATATTTTTTTTCAGTATTTGTATGAAACAAATATTTGTAAAAACCCCATTATTTGTGCTTTGCCGAATAATGTATTTGTATTCGGGCACACCCCTATTTCCTACATGAATCATCCTATTTTTTGCCATATAATCACCCAGATTTATATCTGCCACATTATATTCTTCTAGCATTAAAAATTACAATGACAGAAGCATTCATGTTCCATCCATCCATCCACCCACCCATCCATTTTCCAACACTTCATGTCAGAAGCATCCTTCTACTGGTGCCCAAACCACATCAACTGACTCATCTCAATGTGAAGGGTTACCAGCTTTAAACAGGATTTAAACAGGGTTTTCCCAAATTGCTTACTCACTAACAGTGAGAATGAGAACAGAAAAGCAACTTCCTAGGCAACTTCAATCTTCAGATTCACCACCAAAAATGCACAACTAGATAAGGAAAAGAACAACAATTTCCTGTATTGAGTAACTTTCACTTTACAACCATGGTCTGACGAAATCCATATTTGTCCTTCTAAATCTCAGATTATCAGTCTCCTTCCAGGACTTTGGCATACAGTATTGTAGGTTTCCCCAGTGAAGCGGAGCAGTGTTATTCCACAGCAGCTGAAACACACCCTCCAGTTCCCTGTTTGGAAAATAGGGGCCACAAACCCTGCCATTCCAAGGGCACTGTCACCCACATCTATCCAACACTGAAGCGACTTATCAAACACGATAGCCCAACAATATCAAAAGGCTTTGCAGGTCAGGGTGACATAGTTACTTGGGTATCTTTCAAATCAGTAATATATAAAACATGAGTACCACATAGATATGTATTTTTAACTCACAGTGACACTCTCTGGCAGGTATACCAAACTTGCTGGCGGGCTGTAATATGAGACTCTCAACTGCTCACTGTTCTGTCCTCTTTATACATGTATCATGTTACTGTTGCTTGGATGCATGCACGCTTGCATATGCACTCATATAAACACAGTGCTCTGTTTTCTCATTACCATTCTGTGGTGTCCTTCAGTGGAGTGCTTACTTGAGAAAATATTCAGCCTCAGATTACAGCCAATTACAGTCTAATTATCACTTGGTTAACACAGATAATGTACCCCATTTTTGCAGGTAGTAAACTGATTAGTCATCGCCAAGGCCAACTGATCCTCCACACACCATAACAAGATGAAAGGACGGCAAAGAAAAACTATCAATGGAAAAACATCTTTTTTAGGACAGCTTGCTATTCATTTCACCTGGGCAGACTGACTTTATGCCTCAGTATGCTTTGACTGAAAACAACAACAACAAAAAAAACACCAGGGATCAGTTTGAAGGACTCTCTTGGTAGAGTGAGTTGAGACTGGCCTCCTCCAAATAGCATGATCAAAAACAAATGGAGAGGCAGAGAATGGCACAGTAATAGCAGGGACAAAGATGCCATCCCTCTGCCATGGTGAAAAGAGCTACCAGACAACCAAGGCTGCCAGGTGGAAAACTTGAAAACTGAGCATTTCTGCTGACAACACAGAAGGAGGGTAGGTCTTCTGGACACTCTGCATTCTGGACTGGACTGTTCTGAAAGGAATTTGTAGAGAATAGCGGGCAAATACGGATGTTGGTGTTATTGTCATGCCAGGCCTTGACATCCACTGGTCCACCTTGGTTTGTGAGCATGATACATTCTGCATGATGAAACCTTGGAGAAAAAAAAAAAAAAAAAAAAACTTTAGGAGCAAATGAAAATTTCATGGCCCAGTGCCTCTATAGCAGCCCAGGTTAGCTCTTCCATTTCGAGTCCCCACCCTCAAAAAATAATCATGTTCTTGGAGAGGAAAAGGTTTGGTAACGTTTTTTTTCTCTCCCTCTTTTTTCTTTACCTGTACCTCTCTCTCTTATTCTTTGTCTAACTCACACACACACACACACACACACACACACACAGTAAAACATGATACAATGCAATGAAACACTGCTTCCTTCCCCATTTTTCTCTCCAAACGTTTTTGACTCTACTGTCAAATTATGCATTTCTGAAGCACACAAAATTTATTATACCAGTTAAATAAAAGGGATGCTTATTTACTCTGCATCTAATAAGCTCTGTGAGAGAGCAATTTTGATGCCATTTCATGCCCCTTAAAAGAATGTTGAGGGTTCAGCGCACATTACTCGTGTCTTGGTTTTTCAACATTTTGTTGTTTAAAGTCATGGCTGTTTGGCATCAGACTGAAAAGCTAAGAGAATACAAAATAAGTAACAGGTCGCTTTTTAGTCTTCGTGAGTTAGGGCAGTACCAGAGAAAGAAAAACAAAGATGGTGAAAAAAGGCATAGAAAGGCTGAGAAAATAAAAGAAATGGACACTACAAGAAATATTGAAAGGATCGAATAAAATGAAGCGTTTAGATTCATAGTTTTAGTGAGTACAGTAAAGTAACTTCCTATATTTAACTGTGTAAACTGTGCTATATATTAAAAATACATAAATATCACAAAGTGTAAATGTATGAAAACAAAGCTTAATGTGCAATAAACAGTCTACAGTTTTCATGTTCCTTAATGGAAGTGAGTTTAAGAAAGTGAACTGATTTAGCTGCTTCTTGAGATAGACGTTACTCTTAAGCTCACATTAAATTCAAAACGAAGCATGCGGCACTTCCTATAAGTTTCATTAATATGCATGTCATCTATTGTGAATGTCATTCTGTCATAATTTCCATTTTAGACCCGGGGCCAGATGCATAAAACTCTGTGTAGATTCATGACTAAAACTGTGTGTTCACACAAAGCCAGACATATGCATATGCATTCTTTTCATCAGATTTATAAAGCCGGGCATACGAATGGTTTTGTTTTATAAATCAGAAGTCATTGAGGAACTGGGCGCATGTGCACGAAGTTCATTTCCATTCCCACAATTAGTCATAAATAGATGAAAACACATCCTGAACCAGCTGTTTTCAATCAATTTGCCGCCTGCTCCACCAGTCTGTACACATATCAATGAAAACGGTGTGAGAGAGATTTAAATAGTGGTTATCATTTGATGTATTTCTTGTATACATTATATATTTTACAAATGTTGTTCTCTCTAAGTGGTCAATGTTAAGTCTGTCATTCAACACCTGCTCCATATCATCAACATGCTGTGTCTGTTTTAAACTTAGCTCCTTGCTGTGTAAAATGAGACAGTTGACTGTATATAAGTTATAGCCTTTGTTTAACAGTTAGTTTATGTTGTTTTGCTTTTTGTCTGAGCCAGTGGAAAGACAAATCATTGTTATGTAGATGTCTTTGTCTCGATGATAGTGTTGTTTGTTCTTCAGTTCAATGTGATAACAATGTCACTTTGTCATCTAATGCTGCTTTGGTCCACATTTATGTGCTGTTATTCTGGCATATATTGTTGAGAGGAAATACTCCTAGACTAATTGAACTCTTGACCCTTGTTCCTACATGAGTGTTTTTCACTAACCTGTAGGATTAGCTATGGGTATTTTTGATCATGTACAAGTGTACTTAAGAACTGGCTGAGTGCCAACTCACCAGAGAGAGAAAAGGTAATTCTAGGTGGTATGTTCTCTCTCTCAGAAATATGATGCATCTTACTTCTGATTGTATTATTTGATTACATTGTTTCAAAACCTGACAATACTCTCTTTGTGTGTTTGTTGAATGATCAAGCAAGAAAGAAGAAGTGCCGTTTCACTGATTGTGTCATCACATCACCCTCAGATTGCTTTAGAAAAACATGTGTACGTCTGGTCTGAAGAATGCATGAGATGAGCACATTCGAACCGCACATTCTGTGTTTATAAATACCAGTTTATGTGCAGGAAATGGCGTATGCTTGGTTTTTGTGCGTATGCTTCATTTATGCATCTGGCCCCTGCTGTATACAAGTGTGTGGCAAACAACATACACACCATAAATAAAAAGAAAAGATATGATACTTAAAAATATACCTACAGGAAAGTGGCATTCCAGCTACAGGAGATGAATATATCAGGTGAGAAGAGGGAGAGGAGGAAAATGATGACAGAAACTGGCAGCTGAATTGCCCAAATCAAGTTATTTTAGTTAGTTAATAACACTATCACTCATTTTACACCAAACATCACTTAACAAAGAACATTGGGATTCATGGTAAAATCCTAGATTTAAAAATGAACGAAAGCAATAAGTGAAGCAATAAAAAAATTAAATAAAACATTGATTTTGGTCCCTCCTGCTGGTCCCAGAGCTACTGAAGATGCTCTTAGTTCACTCATTAATCTTTCATCATTTCAAAAACTGTGCCTACACCGGAAGCTTAACAATTATGTCAAGCGATTTTAGAGTTGCAGGTGTATTTGCATGTGAACATTTGCATCTGTGCATGTGGGTGAGTGGGTACATTTGAGTCTCTTTGTATGCATGGGCACAGGTGGATAAACCACATACAAAATATCAGCAGTTAAAGGTCTGAATGCAGCCAGATGGAAGGCTTAGCGATCTACAAGGTCTGAAATGGGCTTTGCTGGTGGTTGTGGTGGACAATATAGGCTGAGAAAGCATAGAAAACAAGACTAAGAGGATCAAGACCTTGCAAATGAAGCAAGGAAAAAAAAAAATCACATGAGCCCTTCCCTTGAATCCCTGATTTAAACTTCTTCATATTTTACTGAGGAATACTCCAGCTAATAAGAAGAGAATAATGCATGGTCAGATAAAAAGGGACACTGAGATTTTCATTCCCGAATCCTGCTATATCTTAAATTGTCCTCTTCCACAGTGGAATCAGGTAAGCTGCAGCGAAGTCATGCATTTGTCCTTGACTTATCAACAGAGGCTGACTGATTCCAAGCAATCATTGGCCTCTATTGATCACATTGATCTGACGCTCACCTCGCTTACGTTCTCTGACCTCTTAAGAGTTTTAGTCTGAGCTTCCTGTCTGTTTCTATAACTGCTTCTCTGCCAGAAACACTGCTTGCCATCTACAGCCATAAACACTTGCTGTGACTGTGACTACAATGGTAGCCATGGGAAACCTGCAGTGCAACTGTGTTGGTGGCTGCTTGTGGTCCTTTATGTTTCTGTTTAAAAGGAAAAATGCTAACGAGCAGTAACAAAGGAGACACGGAGAGAAGACTACTGACTACACAAGAAACAACAAAAGAAGACAAGACATGACAAGAGAGGAGAAGGGTAAAAGAGAAACTAAAAGAATAAGACAGTCCGTAAGAACAAATCAATTCAGATCTCCCCGTCGTCTCCTTAAAGCCAGCTAAATTTCTACAGTGAAGCAAGCGAGGGACATCAGGGAGACAGACACTGATCTGCTCAGCCTGAAAATGACCAGCAAGACAGGCCTGACGGAACCAGTGAAACAAAATAGCAAAGAGTCAATATGGGGCCAAATGTACGTATGACTGACATTTAGGCTGGAGAGAAACTGAAATGTACCATGGAGACAGAGAGAGTGAGGAATCTTTCCCTGTCTAAACATACATATTTCACTGCGTGTTTCTTACTTTTCTTCACCAGCCATCCAGTCACAGTATCCTTCTCTAGTTAAATGAAGAATTATATACTTGCAGTGCCTTAAGGATACATGTTAGATTTTCAAAACTACTGTAATTGTAAATACTGTACTTGCCAGCTTGAGTGTTTGTTTGTGGAAACCTATGGAGTGTCAATGTTGGGCCAGTTATTTATACAATTATTTTTTTTACTAATTAATAGAACCACCATCCACATCCTCTGTATTAAACATGTAGAAATGATACATTGTGGTATAACAGGTAGCCAGTCTACCTTTTGGTGGTATTTTATGTCAACTGCTAGCTTAGCTCCAGTGACTGCAGAAGTTCAGTCCTTACAGGATTCACATGCTCTCCAACTCTGAGCAGAACCCAGGCAAAACCTGAATGAAGCCTTACCAATGGTTATCCAGCCACCTAAGACAACTAGGAAACATAAACAAGACAACCTTTGTTTTTTTTTGTTACTACATGGTGTCGATCTCCTCTCCGATCCAACTCATCGTAAGACAGCAAGCAAGCCGATCACCCAAATTATTGAAGTGATGGAGTATTACTGGGATTTGTGACTGTAATGTAATTACTGAATTTCAAACTATAACTACTTGTAACTAAAAAAAAGTCTCATTACCATAACATGATACTTTCTAGCACTGCTGGACGCATGTATGGACAGTGGAAAAGTGAGTTTTTTGAGTTGCTTTTATGTTATAAAGCTCCAAACTGATTGCATCTGTTGTCTTCTATGAAGGAGCAAACTACAAACTTTTTACAGCCATTGTTTAAGTCCACAGGCAGTCGGTGTTTGATACTTACAAGATTATTGCTTTGAGAGTTATAGTTTCCTGTAGCTAAACTTAACACATTTTCATCTTATGTTTTGGTGGCAAATAACATGAGACATTGGGACCTTGGTATACCTAAGGGTTTAGCTATGTGACGCCCCTGTGTGAAGCTGTTTAACAGGAAGAAATATCTTGTGAAATTTGGAAAGATGGAGAGAGGCAGGGCATTTCTACAAAGGAAACACACCACTGTATCATTAGGCTACAACATGAAAGTGAGAGCTTTGTTAAAGGTTGCCGTCTGCCACATGCCCCAGTACTCCTCATGCTCCTTAATCCCCCCTGCTGGGCTAGTAAATTCCCCTTTAATTAGAATGCAAATACCACTAATAAGGTTAATATACCAAGACTTGTTTTCCTGTGACCAAGGCATAAAATGGGAAGGATATTAAATGATCCCAAGAAATTGAGCGGAGGTTCATAAATGTCACGTATAAGGCAGGAGTGGATGTGTGTATATGTGTGTTCTCTTTCATTGTCAACAATCTTCCGTATTGTGTTCTTACTAGAGATTAAAGTGATAGAGTAACAAAGATAGAAAGAAAGCAAATAGGAGAGACAATGAGGAAAAAGCATAAAATGAATAAGAGGCCAATAGGAAGTGAAGGGAGAAATTTGAAAATTACTCATGATTGGAGGCAATAAAGGCAAGAGTGGTCCATCAGCAGTAAAATATAGTCCACAGGAAGGTTATGCTCATTTTCTTCTGTATCTGCATATCTGTATACGTGTGTGTGCGTGTGTCTGCTGGTGTGCGTTCTGATACACCTTCTATTACTGTTGATTTTTTTTCCCACCTGAAAATAAAGGCTCATCAGGCTCCTGAAGTGTGATGTGATGTCATATTAGGATGTTTTTGTGCAGATGGCAAGGCCTAGAAAAGCATGTGAAGAGCACTGAGGGGAGGAAAGAAAGTTTTAAGTGATGCTTTAAGACCTATTATGGACTGTTTGATGAAGGAAATGTGGCTAGCACAAGTATCAGCTGAATGGCACCTGTGAAATAGAGTGGTGACAGGGTAAACACTGACTCAGGGCTCATGTAAGGCTCATAGAGTAACAATTGCAAACAAATCGCTGAAGCAGAGTGCATTGTGCCACAAGGTTGCTCTCACCTTCATGAAACTTTCAGGAGGTATCAATGTTTAAAATATGAGTTTTACAGCAAGCGATTGCCCCTAAATAAATGCAAAGCTTTGTCAGCCAAATGTTGCACCAATCAAAGCTAATGTCATCAAGTTGCCAGATTGTTTCCCCCTCCTAACCCTCTTGTCTGCTTGACACTTTCCCCAGATTGATGTGTGTGTTGCAAGGTAATATCTTTTAATCGTGGGTCGGATATATAACCCAGCCAATCCTTTTTTTTCTTTTTATTTGATATCCTTGTCATGATTGATAGATATCATCAAAATTAAAGGCTCAACTTTGAGGTCAGGAAGAATGATTTGCTGTCAGCGCTTCTTTAATAGTGAGGGGAAAGCCGACGAGTCGTTTCTCTTTGGGGACAGTGAGAGAAAGAAGAGAAGGAGGAGGAGGAGGAAAAGGAGGGAGGGATGGTGGTGGTGGAGGATGAGAAAGGTGGTGGAAAGCGTCTTATGAGGTTATTAGGTTTTAATCAATATGGTATATGGCCAGAAGATGATTGGAAAACAAACCTAATCTGGGAAGCAATACGTCTCTCATTCATCTCCCAGGCTGTCTCTCCAGTGGATCTGCCTGACTCCTATTGCCACCTTTTTCCATCCAATACACATCACAGCAAATGTCGGGTTCCTGTACATAACAACCATTAAACAGAGAAAACAAACAAAAACCCAAGCCTCTGTAACATCTGAGAACCTTGCAGTTTATGTGAACCTGGGGCTTGTGCAGGTTATTGAAAATCTACATAAAGTACAGCACTTAAAATCCTGAATCACTTCTCACAGGATGGGGCTTCCTCGTCAGAGACATTCAAGGACTAAAACTAAACTTTTCACATGAGATTTTTGGGCAAAAATGTGACACATTCCACCCTAGAGACAAGTTACAAAGTGCTTTACAATAAAAACGGATAATACAAGTAAATAAGATCCAAAACATAAGATATAGACAAGATAAAATATTTTAAATAGTACAACAAATACCATCAGTTAAGAAAAAGCCAGATGATAAAAGTGAGTCTTAAGAGGAGATTTAAAAGAAGATACTGAGTTTGCCTGCCTGAGATCTCCAGGCTTGGACTTCCACAGCTGAGGGGCCCAAACAGCAAAGGACCGGTCACCTCTAATGATAAGTCGAGAATTTAGAACCATTAATAGGGCCCTGCTGGAGGATCTCAAGCAGCGATCAGGCTCATAGGTAGTTGGAAGATCACAGATATAGGCAGGAGCCTGACCATTCAAGGCTTTAAAAACAAGCAGTAAAATCTTAAAATCAATTCCAAAACTCACAGGTAATCAGTGAAGGGCAGCAAGGATTGATGTAATGCAGTCGCCTCTCTTAGTATGTGTTAAAAGCCTGGCAGCAGTCTGTTGTATCAACTGCAGTCTTTAGATGCTTCGCCTTCTCATACCAGAATAAATGGCATTGCAGTAGTCAAGTCTGGAAGAGATAAAGGCATGGATGAACTTTTCTAAGTCTACCGAAGAAAGGAATGACCTGACCTTGGTTAGCTGTCTCTGTTGAGCAAAGCAAGACTGCAGCACTTTGGTCACCTGAGCATCAAAAGACAACTCTGAGTCAAAAATAACACCTAGGATACGGGTCTCTTTTTGAACATTATTAGATAAGGCACCCAGACCAGAGGAGATATTGTTAATGCTGCAAGTGCTGGGACCAGAGAGGGTAATTATAATCACCTCTGATTTTGAGTCATTCCACTGCAGGAAATTTTTGGACTTCCAGTTTTTAATTTCAGCAAGGCAGAGCATAATACAAGAAACAATGGTGGTACCAGGCTTTAAAAGGACATAATTGGGTGTCATCCGCGTAGCAATGGAAATCGATGTCATGTCTACGCATGATTTGCCCCAGTGAATAAGAGGGGACCAAAAATAGACCCCTGGGGGACCCCACAAAAGAGAGGAGTGCTTGGGAACTCCCCAGTAAAAGCGTGAGGCAACTGGTCTAGAAAAT
This sequence comes from Thunnus maccoyii, assembly GCF_910596095.1. NCBI lineage: Eukaryota > Metazoa > Chordata > Actinopteri > Scombriformes > Scombridae > Thunnus > Thunnus maccoyii. Next base: position 22,380,225 of record NC_056547.1, read on the forward strand.
AATGTCTGGGCAGCTCTGCTCACCTTTTTGCAACAGTGGCCCCTAATGAATATTCAAAATGGATAATCAAGCAGAAACACAAATCACTAATTACAGTTTGCAGGATCTATGATTATACCTTTAAAATGATCCGTCTGACATACGTACACAAACAAATGTTACTAAATACCAATAACAAGCAATTTTGCAGAGCTGTGTTAGCATATAGTACTTGCACACCATGTAACACTGTTGTCTGAAATGGCACAGGAAACTGTATGTTTATTTGTATGATATGAAATCAAGCCGAAACTGTTATTATGGGTATTTGACAGAATTATTGGATTTTCCTCTGTGAATGTTTTCTGAAAAACATGACACCAAGTTAAAATGACACCATAGGGTTGGTTTTCAGATTTGTTTTATACTCAAGCACACACACACATACACATATGCCTGAGTGGATAGAGTCCCTCATGCATAAACACAGCGGGCACTGCTGCATGTACATTAAATCAGTTTTGCTCCTGCCATCTTTTCATCAAGAGGCCTGTAGATCAAACAGGATGTATTTCTACACAGCATGGAATGGCATCACATTGTACATGACATTGGGAGAATTTGTTGAATGCATAATGCACAGCTGGCTACAAGAACCCTGATGTCTGGTGCATGTGTAGGTATGTGTGCTTTTACATTTATTTTTCTAAGTTAGGTGGACTAAACCCACATGCTCTTTGCCATCAACACTGTTTTAAATCCATTTATATCAATTCACACCTGGCTGGTGCAATACTAACACTCACAGTGGAGCAGTCGGGGGTACAGTGCCTTGCCTAAGGGCACCTCAGTGGTGGTTGTTTAGGGAAGGGGGAACATTCAATAACTTTAACCCTGCTATTTTTCTCCTTTACCTTGATGTGTTACATCAGAATATTATAGTACACAGATGGGGGTGTGACACTGCCCTTTTCCTTGCAAACTGCCACCACATGACCCTTTGGTCTTTCTTCGGTCACAGAACCCAGGAGAGGGATGCAGCAACAGAGCATGACTAAATATTTCAGCAGAGCAGATGGCTTGGACTTTTGTCAGTACTCATAGCAAAATAGAAGAATATCTAAATATCTGGATTATGAGCAAGTTTATTTCAACATTTTGGCCAATGGGGTGTTACTGAGTAGCCTTGCAGAAGTTATATGAGATAGCTAACAATTAAAAGAGATTTGTCCCAAAACATTCATTGCTGATCCATTGACATTGCAACAGGACTCATTATAAGGGAGGGATTTAGATGATAGTGACAATGGGCAGTTTGAAACAAAAATTTGTTTCGTGCTCTAGTTTGTTAAAGGCTGGTTTAATTGGACAAAAAGTCATTTTGGTCTGCATCCATTGATAATGCCTCTACCTCAAGCAACTGTCTACTGAGCCTTGCAAGACCATGATGACAGTGAGTGATGACACCACTGAGACCACAATAGGCTGGCCTTGCAGGACTAGTTAATGAGTATGTGCATAACATGTTGGGTGAAGATTGAATGATGTCACAGATAATTATACACGTTTGGTATACACGTTTGTTTGTTTTTTACTCAGAGGTAAAATCTATATATAGATTGTTTTTGCTGTGAAGTTTGCCTTGTTCTGCACCTGAGCCTGATATAAATTGGGGGTACACACGTCTAACTGTATTTTACAGTACTTTGTTGATGCCTTCTTGATGGCCTCTCCATTTAACATAAAAATGAAATATTCATTAAACAAACACATTGCCTCTTTTACTCGTCTCAAAGCCCTGTATAATGAGCATGTGGAGAGAGAATGAGTATATTAGGGAGCTAGAACTCTGATTTAGCATCAAGTTGAAAGCATCAAATCTTTAAGGAGGACAATGGTGGAACACAAACATAGTTGTTTGTACCCAGTTGTTGTTGAGATGAAACTAAATTATTTAATGATGTCCTTCTGTGCTCCTTTTAGGGGCGCTAATGCAATTATATCAGGAAGGGGAGGTTCAGTTACAGATCTGTGAATCATATATCTCATGCTTCGCATTGTCAAATTCTGAAAGGATAACTCATTGATCAGATTAGTTAAAGAGTCAGTGCTGGTGTGTAAACTGATAATGAATATGTGGGATGAATGTCTCTGTCTCTCTTCTCACACATACAAGGACACACACACACACACACACACACACATACACGGACACCCCAAGTGATGGAGCTTTCTGTACAGTATTTGGAGAAGGCCCAACTCATTAGAGTGATTGTCTGAGAAGCGCCTTTGACCACAGATCATGAAGTGCATAATTGGCCCTGGATTTGCAGTGAGGAGGGAGAAAGGATAGATATATATATAGTACCAGTCTCATTTACATATATCTGTGTGTGTGTGTGCGTCTCTGCCTATTTGTGTGTCTGACTGTCTTAGAATACATGACTTTCAAACAGAGTCTGTATCATGTATAAAAAGAGGATAGAGATGCAAGTAAATGTAATTTGTAGCTGTGATGCTAAATGATGCTCCGTTATTGGTAAAGATTATAGACCTTAGATCATAAGGTTATCACAAAATTAGAAATGGACTGGGTCAATGATTTTTGATTGGTATTTCAAGTCTGAGAAGTTTCATACCAAAGTTGTCTACATCTGGTGGTATATTACTGAGTATTTTATGAATAAGTTACTTATTGAATACCAAATTTCATGTGAGGGAGGACAACATTTTAATGACAAACTGTAAAAATGCTGTGTTAGCTTTAGTGGACAAAATCACTGATGACTCTGTGCATTACAGAAAAAAGGAAAAATTGCAACCAATCTTTAACACTTTTGCATATGATGCCAAAATTAATAATGCAGTTTCCTCATTGGCAGAGATAGATATATAATGCATTAACACGTGGCAGGGTGTCAGTGAATCATAAATAAGACTTTGAAGATCAGCATCAGCATGAGGCATCTGTCTGTTTGCCACACTCTCTTTCCCTTTCTCTCATTCAAAAAAAAAAAAAACACCCATTTCTGTCTTCCTCAGGACAGGATATGAAGGAGAGAGGATGAGGGAGGAAGAGAAGCAGCAATGTTCAGGTGGCAGGATAGAAAGAGATAGGCAGATAGAGACGGGTAAGCACAAGAGAAATAGAGAGACTGAAAAAGAGAGATGGAGAGGAGGAGTTAATAAAACTGCATTAACACCGTAATACTGCTTTACACCCGAATGGACATCTCTGCACCTTGATACATTTATGTTCTAATTATCTGCATCATTGAGGCTGATTGATTGGCCTAATATGATACGCATGGCACCAATTTAGCAAAGAAACCAGTCTGTGACAGCTTTTGTTGGCACTTACATCCTTGTTCACCATGTTAGAACCTCAGTCTTTTGTTCAAAGTCAGTCTGACTCCAGCCAACTTGCGCTGTTTACGAATACTGATGACTGAACATCATCCGTCACATAAATATGTTGGAAGCACTTGTTCCTTTTTTTCAGGATGAACAATGATAAGATTTGTAACAGTAATTAATGACAACAAGACTATTTATTATAGGAGAAAGGATTTAAGTGGTGTGCAGTCGTGTAAATTGTGGGGTTGACAAACAACAGGTGACAGGAATCAAATGGCAGATGTTTGCAATTAAATTAGAACATGTCAGTTGGAAATTGTGTTCCCATCCTGGCAAGAACATTCTCTTTGGAAAATTCATGAGTATTATTGAGGGTAATGTATCATTTAACTGTCAAGGGCAATACCACACATAATGCATAATAAGGCGAGTCATGATAGATTAAATGAAAACAAATCCTTAATATGGTTGATATTGTGGATGTGATATTATATGAGCGACTTTAACGTCTCTGAGTTATTAAGCGTGTCTGCAGTAGCAACTAAGTAATGACAAACAATGACTTCTGAAACATGGTGATTGCTCCAGGAAAACTAAGCCCCAAGAGAGAGTATTAAGACTATACTTTGGTGCAATGGTCCGACCTCAGTTTCGCTCATATTTATTCTTAAGCTAAGGCAAACTAATGGGTAGCCTATATTCAATGACACCTATCTAAATGGATGCAGTGTCTGACCATGGGTGCAGTAGAATATGCATTTTGTATTTCCACCACATCCCTTTGCCCTCTACAAATTCTCTGTGTGGAAACTCATAACATTGAAACACATTACAGGAAGGTTGCATCCAGCATACTGCAAGCCTTATCAGGAAATCATTAGCATAAGATGCACCATATACCTGGGTTCATGCCAAAGTGACCTTGGCCGGAAGGAATTATAGGAAGCAAGTATAAATTCATGGAAACAAACACATAACCAAGCCTGCACATACACATGTACAGCACCTGCTCTCACATGCAGTATACACACACCTGCAACCACACTGCACTATAGGGAAGTAGCAGCTCTATTTGACCGAGCACCAGTCACCTGTGGAGAATGAACCACTTTGCAGGCGATCAACGCCGCCATAAAACACAATGAGCATGTGTACTAGAACACCCCACTTTTACTGTGATCACATCAGAGACAAAGCATTGAAGACAATGTCGCAAAGGGCAAACAGGTCGCAGATTACCTCTGGTGACCAATGAAATGTGTTACAGTAGTGGAAGCCTATGTGGTTTCTCCACTGGACACACTAGTATTGGAGACTTCAATCCCTGCTCAGCCGAGATTGACGACGAACATGAAAATATATTTGCAGTCATTTTGTAGGCAGTAAAATGCTTTGTGAAAGTAAAGCAAAATGCTTGTACAGCAGTTCTTCAGTCGCTAGGAAGAGAGATGTTGAATGGAGTGGACATGTGGTCATGCATGGAGGAGGGCCAATCTTGAAAGCCCTCGCTGCTGGAGTGTAAATCATTTATCCAGCACAGATACACATACTCAAACATGTTCATGGAGAAGGGTAAAGAAGGGGAATGGGAGTCTGAAAGGGCTGGTGGAAGAAGAGTTTGAAAAAGTGAGTACACCAAAGGAGTTTCTAATGTTTGGTGAGTGAAAAATAAAAGCTGAAAAGCAGGAACATCCAAACTCAATATTGTAGAAAGAATTTATTTAAAAAAAAAAAAAAAAAAGGTTTCACTCATGCATACTTTAAGATATGTGCAGACACAGACTCAAACTTTGATGCTCTGAGACTGTGTGGCCGTTAAGTGTTACAGTCATTGTCGTGAGATGGACTAAGACAATAAATTGAGTAATTGCTTCTTTCGGTGTATCTAGTGAGAAAAATTGATTACATATTCTATGAGTGGTGTTCAAAGAACCACAATGCAATGTTTCAAACCAATACAAAAGCTCACCAAAAAATTTCACAATGAGATTTGTCTTTTCCCTTACCAACTACTTTTTTTGTTTTCAAAAAGTGTGCATGTGTTCAAAATCCCCACATGAATAGAACCCTGTGATCTATATGCATTAATCTCCCTCTCTGCTCTAATTTCATGCAGGGCATGGCTGAGATACAATCAGATGTGCCAGATCAATGCTGCACCCCGGTCGTCAGTCGCTGTGTAATTGCGGGTGGAGTACTCAGAGCAATTTGACATTAGCGGCACAATTGCACATCTTGTGGAAAACACATTAGACCCCAGACAGATGACACATGCACATCTTCAGGTCCACACCAATTTAGTTACCTGTTGTGTGACTGCTGTGTGAGTTTGCAGGCTGGCCTGATTTAACATAAAATGGAGTGCATTAAGAGAATTCTACAAGTGCTTTCAGCAAAGGGGAAAATAAAAACAGCACACCCACACAATAATGCAATGCATGATGTTAGCATGCACACAAGCACATGGAAATGCATTATCCCAACTCATATACAATTATACAACACAAACATGGAGGTGGTGGACAAAATACAGCTCAACACAAAAAGTAAAAAAAAAAAAAAAAAAAAAAGAAAAAAACACTGGCAGATCTGACCCTGCCTCCCTCCAGGACCAAGCTCTTGATATCTTACTGGCCTCCCCCTTCAGCATCTCTTTCTGTAAACTCTTACAGTTCATCCAGAATTCTGTAGAAAATATTTTCTTCACCTTTCCTAAAAATTTCCCACTTTATCCTTCTATCTACACACCAGTGGCTCCTCCAAGTCAATTAAAAATACTGGTGTTTGCTATAACCAAGGGCACAGTAGCTCGATAACACAGATCATGATTCAAGACTGCACTCACACCAGCTACTGTCCATTGCTCTGCTTGGTCCCATCTTCTAAACCTCTTGCCCTCTCAGTGGTGGAATGATTTTCTGACCTCAGAACCACAAAGTCTTTCCTCATTGTCTGGTGAAGCCCAGAAACACATCTATTCCACTTCTGCGCTGCTCCCCAATGGTCTGTCCTCCACCTAGCCTTGACCCCTCACCTCAACAAGGGTTTGTTCAAGGGTCAGCACTCTAACAAACATGACGCACATGAACACACTAACAGTAGCCAAGTATTTATTGTGTTATTGAACTGGAACCTCTAGCAGCAGGGCTGGTTTATTTATGTTTTATCAATTCATGTTGTAACATTCTGAAATATCCTCCTGAATCCTGAATCCATCCTTACTGATGCTTGCAGAAAATGTATGTATTGCACTTATTGAGCAATGCAATTTTTTAAAAAAGATGAGGCAATAACAATTCCAATGAGGACCAACAGTCAAAGTGAAAAAAATCAGTGATCTAAATCTAAACGATAAGGCTGGGAGGAGTTATTTGAGGATAGTTGCTAAACACATGCTGTTGAATACAGAGTCATCACTTCTGTGACAAACTAAAAAACAAATATATAAGATAAGCTTCATGAAGCTGGCATTTATGACACAGCTGTCAATCAGAGATCACATATATCCAAGAACAATTCACAGAGATGCGTAAAAAACACAGATGTGCATAATGAAACTAGGAAGAAAATGATCTACTGAGATGTTTTTTCACCCTTTATTTCTGTAGGTGTATGCTTGAAAAAAGCCAATTGAAACTTTCACTACACAATAGCTGTTAACCAAAGTCATACACATTGGTGGATCTGGGATGGGAGTCAGTAGGTCCAGTGTTTGCTCTGTGCCACTGAATGACAGCCTAGATATGAGACAGTTTCCACATTAAGAGAAGATAATGCTAGTATAAACACTGCTAAACTGAAAAATTATTAAAGAGGGATTTCATAAAGACCGCCACAGTTAATCCTCATTGAACTTTTATGAAGAATACTGGAGCACAGGGCGTGAATGACCTACGTGATCCTTCAAAGAACAAGAGACTTTCCTTGTTAAAAGAATATCTAACAGTTCAAACTGTATGACACCAAGAGAGGGAAGAGTGAGGATATTCTGCAGACAACAGTACCCTACTCCTTGTACTTTGTTTTGTAGGATGTTGTCATTATTTTGTGCATGTATCAGTACTTCTGTGCAAGTGATGAAGGTATGTCTTCTTGCTCAGAATTTCATCAGAAACAAAAACACAGATAACCGGATAAACACAGACAAACAATGCTAAGATCTGTTCGAATGAAAAACGGAAATATCTTTTGCACTTTTGAATATGAAAACCATTATCCAGTATATATGACACAAAATACAATCTCCTTCTATAAAAGTGTCTCTTTTTTCATAACAGTTAACAGTTTCCTACAGAAACTGCCAAAGGCACGAGTTCCAGGACTATATGTCAGAGCTATGACTCTTTTTTTGTGTGTGTGTAGATAAACCATATTCGAGTTTAGACTACCAAAACTGTGGAAACCAAAATAAGAAAGTACAGAGAAAACAACTTCCATTTCATATATTTACAATAATTACATGAAAGTACATGACAGATTTGATTTTAGACAGTTTGCCTTTCCATTAGCAGACGGCACAGAGTTGTGACATTTGTTAACAGCGGACCCCTGGGGTGTCCATTTTATGAATTTGTCTTTTTCTTTCAGCAGAAATCATTTTTACTAGCTGAATGTCACTCCGGTGGGCCTCCACAGATCCACAGCCATCAAACCTGGGTAGACATTTTTTTTTTTTTTTTTTGGCTTGCTACTTTGAAAACATGTCTTTTGTTTTTGAAAGGCATGGTTGAAGAAGACTAAGGAGCAGTGTGAACAGAGATGGTCAGAACTTCTTGTGAGAATTACTTAAGCCTCTGTAACACAAAACTCCTATAGATATACAGCTATTTTGCTATTAGTTGCATCTACACTAAGCCATATCACTCTATAAGGCTTAATGGTGGACTGGGGGTGAATACAGATTTACAGTAAAGCAATGGGTGGAATTCTGACCACTTACTTCTAAAGTACAGCTATTTTTAGTGGACAATGTCAAAATTATAGGCCACATGCAGAGTATTTACAGTCACAAGCGTACATAAGCACAGAAGACATACATCTACTGCATATATGGAGAAGTTCATAGTTATATTACTTCAGCCTAGTTTCTGCAATCTGTGCATCCATGGTTTGTTTTGTTCAGAGCTCCCTACTCCCTACAGCAGATTATATCTACTTAACTTAGCAACTGCCATACTCAGAGGCTGAAAGGTTATGTCTGCACATATGGAGACCACCCCCTACCGATAGAGTGCATCCCTACTCAAAGATTAGATGCTGGCTCTAATCATGTTGTGCAGCTTTATGTTACCGTTTACATCACTCTTCATCAAAGGAGAACCCAACCCCTCTTACTGCCTTTTCACCCCAGTTCATAGTTATCCTGATAGGAAAGATTTCAACATATTTTGACAGATAAATGGAGAGAAAGTCAAAATCCATTTGGGTCTTGATTGCAACAGACGAGGGTAATGGTAATGGCAAGAATGTCAAAAGAATAATGGTTCCCAGGGGGTTCTTTACTTCTCTTATTCTTCCCCTTCATCTTCACAATTTCGCAGAAGGTCTTTATACAAGTCTGCCAAATTAACGTCTGATTTTTCAGCACTAGTGTTAAGCTTCTGTTAAGTTTTGGTACAAAAACAACTTGATTAGGGTTAGGCAGACATTGTGGTTGGAGTTAAAATAGCTACTTTGTTAAAATAAGGAGACTTTTCTCATCATAGTTACGATAATGACCACTTGGATAAACAGGAAACGAACAGCAATATCTTGTATTAACATCTTACGTTTTGTTGACCCTCTATAAGAATGTCAATATAATATTGACTGATTATTAGGCAGATTACCACACAATCACTTGAGATAAACCATCTACAAGAAAAGAGATCTTATTCATATAATTAGAAAACAGGCATGCATCAAATTAATAGATAAAAATCTTCCCAGATGTAAACACTTTTCCAATGGGATTCCTTCATTATTATCTCTCTAGTCAGTAACTACAAACAAAGTAATCTGAAGCAAATGGTAAATCACCCATTCCCTCATCCTCCTCCTGATTGGAAGGTGAAGCGGCTACTGTCTGCCCGCAGATGATAAGATATTGATCAATGTCACATCTCTGTCACTTTGACTATTGGACCTGTGATGAAGGTTCGAATAGATAACAGGAAAGGATTATTATGACGGCTGATAACATTTTATTAACAATTAATCTTTGCCTGTGTTGCTGCGTTAATGAAAAACTTTAAAAGAGGCATGGAAGTAGCAGAAAAAGTGTAAGAGAGTAAAACGGAGGGAGAAAGAGCTGATTTTGTGTGTTGCAACATACAGGCAAGTGTTGGTTTTTAACTTCCATGACAGCAATGGGGGCATGAGCACCAGGAGTGTTTCCTCTCTTTGCCGGTTCCCTCCCACCATTCGGCTTGTTAAAGGCAGCCCCATGTAAGCACTCCGCCAGCCTGTTAGGGGAGGGATAATGAAGTAATCCATAGTCATTACTCAGCCATCACCCTTGGTGTGCACAGGCCGCCATGGACCACTTAGCTGGAGGTGTGTCAGCGTGTGTGTGTGGAGCAAGGCAGCCAGCAAAGGCATTAGTAGTGCACAAGGGTTAGAAGAGGTCGGCATGGGACACTGGGACGTCGTCCATAGGGTGTTTTGAGAAAAGGGTGAGGGACAGTGAGCCTGGCAGGGTGTAAGTGGGGCTGTTGTGGTATACTTTAATTACAGCTGAAGGATAATTTGAGCAGTTATTGATCCCCCTCTTATGGCGGGGGAGGAGGATTTCTCTCTGCTGTTATGACCTGCTGGCACAGAGGGGGAGGCACAGACGAGGAAGGTGGGAGAAGAAGGGAGGAAAGTTCAGGAGGACAATAGGAAGAGGTGGTGGCAGGCAGGCAAGGAGGCTTTATGTCGCCATAAAGTTCAATATTATCATCCTGACCAGCCGTCCGGGGACTAAACCTGTAAATAAGCAAGGCTGCACACGCTACATTCCTAAGGATGCTGATTTAAGACTATTTGTTTTGCCTGCCTATTTATTTTGCATGATGGCACAATTTACAAGAGGCAAGCAGGGCGAGGCATGCAGGCCTGATACAACATCAAACACAACAGCATGACTCACGGCCAGACCCAAAGCCAATTCCCAGGTATTAGAGTGCTTTAAGTTTTATGATCCCCTATCACCAAACCTAATATAATTACCCTGCAAGGGCACTCTGTCTTTCAGCTACGGGGGGTGAAATGGGATGCTTGAAGAAAGGGGATAGTTGCAGTGGTGGCAAGGGCGGGTGGATGAGTGGCTACTTAGGAGTGAGAGAGGGCATATAAAGAGAAGAGATCCACATCGTTTGCAGGGTTTTTTATGCATACCCAAGTCCCTCATCAAGACACTCACATGCACACACACCACAAGCCTGTTAAGTGATAGTCCAACATCGTATGGACAGTGACCTCAGCCGTGTTGTTATTAATTGCCTTATTATTTTAATTAAGGAGTAACACCCTGTGTGAAGTGGAATCGACAGAGCCACCTATGAGTCTGTGTAATTAATGGAGTCCATTCTGAAGGTCAATCCTTGGTGTATCTATGAAGAGGAAGACTCTGTGTGTGTGTGTGTGTGTGTGTGTGTGTGTGTGTGTGTGTGTGTGTGTGTGTGTGTGTGTGTGTGCACGGCTCCCTCTCTCCTCTATTTTATCATCCTGCATGTTGTTGTATGAGACTAGCATGATTAGCTCCTGTCACACGACCCATAAGTCATTCCCTCCGCGACGCCTCAATCTCTGCTCACTCTGCCGAAATGTGTCACCGTGGCCACAAGTGATATACACCGCCATTATGAATAAAATAACCATCGTTAGGATGTCCAATACTGCATTATCTCTGTCCCTGTCTCTCATGCTTGTGCTATAAGACTCTAAGCTCTACAGCCACAAGGTCAGGCTGGGAGTTCAGAGTTTATGTTTTGGCCTGTGTTCATCCTCTAGAGGTCAAGCAGCAGTTCCAGCAAATTACTCAATTAGCTCTTGTGGCAAGCTTATCCTCTGGCAGGAAATTGTAGTATCCCTCATCTCTCCATCATCTTGTGTTCTTCATGGGTCCTAAGCTTGTTTCAGCCACGTTTGTCTGTCTTGCAGCTTGAGGCTGACATGTGAGGGACATATAAAAAATTCATGCTTAGGTAGAGCCACTGAGAAAGACAAGAATGAGAGAGAGAGAAGAGTATGCGAGCAATGTCTGAGAGAGTGACAGAGAGAGACGGAGAGAGAATTTTAACATGTCAAGCTAAAGGAGTTGGAAATGAAAAAATCTGGGGATGGAGAAAAAATGTGTACGAGACGTGAAAGATGGTGAGTCATAATACACAGCAGAAGTGAATGCTATGTCAGCGGTGTAAACAGTTAATGGCTGGCCGGCATTCTTCTTTTAAAAGGTTAATTACATCTAATCTGTGCACAAGAAGCTGTGTCAGAGAAAGAGACATTAATAAGACATGACAAGGAGGAGGAACAGGTTGGGCAGCAGACTGGGAATTGGAAGGATAGGCAGATGCTGCCATCCACTCTGGCTACACCAGCCAACTAACGGGACTAGATAAAAATACTAATCAGTCATCAGGGACAAGGAGGAGTGATAGAGAAAGAATGGTTGATGAAAGAAGTGGGATTTATAGACCTTACAAAATACTGTTTCTATTGGTTATACAATTGCTTTTCTTGCTTAGTTGTATGAAAATACCATTTCTAATTTAGAGTATATCTGCATTATGATCTCAAAGAGAATTTTCTGTTTCAGAGGCATTTTTGTCTTTGAAACGTCTAACTCAATTCTCTGCACCTACTCTGAAAAGACAGTCATCTGATAATGTTGCATCCCTTTGGGGTAAAATATTGCTAGGAAGTGAAATCCAAGAAAAGAATGCTGAAAATAATCTTTCAGAAAATCAAAGCAACATAAAGGGAACAAAAAGGAGGCTGTGCTCGAATCCCGTATCAACACAGGGGTGTACTTGTGCATTTACATATAAGCGGTCTTTCAATGCAAATGCCGCGGCTGCACACGTGTACAGTAGACCTTTACGTGCTCACAAATGTACACATTCAAACAAATCCAGCAAGCACTGCAAGACCTGGTTCTGTCAGTGTCACTGAGTCAAGTCTTATATCAAAGAAAACGAGATCTGAGTCATCTGTTCTACGGTGAGGCTTTGTTTTACCTTCAGACAGAGAGTGGAAGTGATGGGTGTGAGACAACAGCAGCGAGACCGGTCTCTGCGGAGACAGTAATCCTTGTGATGGCATTATCATCCACACATCAGCCCACTGTACAGTAGGCAGGCACAAGTGAAGAAGGCGCTGCTCGCTGTGACAGCTGGGGTCTTTATGCTTGGGAGGGAGGAACAGCTCATTACTGGAGATGTTTTTCAGTGTTTTGATGGGTAAATAGAAAAACTGCTATCAAAAGCCAGCGCTGACAGCCACCGCATTGCCTCCCACTTAATCTGGATACGCATGAATGGGAAAGAGGATAATATCATCAGCATACTGTCATATCTTTTTCATAAAAGGAAGTGGAAATATCAGCTGCCCCCTTTTCAATCAGTGATTTGTATATCAATGGGCAGCTGTCAATGGGGGCACTTTGAAGTGGCAGTTGGAGATAAGGATTATAATTAGCCCCTCACTGTGAGTAGGTGAATGGAGCTGCAGGTACTGTAAGGAGAGGCTGATAATGTCTCGTGCCTCTCCCTCCTACTCTTTTGCCGCCCACTTCAAAGATTGAGAAGAGAAATCAGTGGGTGTAAAAGTCAATTGCCTCCAACAAAACTTGTGGCGGATGGCGGCAATCTGACTGTGGCGCGGTGATTGCGTTTTATCGTCCAAGTGCTTCAGTCTTAATGCGTCGCTGTGTCATCAGCTGGCAACTCACCCTTGTGCCTCTCGCAGATGCTCCGGCAAATTCATTGCTCATCAATCCATCACATGGATTTTTATTTGGCTTTTTATTTGGAGAAGGATTCAGGAGAGGGGGAGGTATTGTGTTGTTTTTTTTTTCTTTACATGAGAATGAGAGGGAAGGACTGCATCCCTACTTTAATCACACATCAGGATGAGAGGACTGATGCTGCTGGGTGAATCTCTTGTCAATATATTTCTGAAGAGTATAGTCAATGTGCCTCACTTCAACTATACCAGAAAATATAAATGTAACATTAGTTATTTCATGATGGTGCCATAATTATAAAGGAATTTGAACTTAATCTGCTGTTCTCCTATCATATATTGATAACATGTTTATTTTATTAGAAACACACATTTAAAGTAGCAAAATACTATCTCAAGTGAAGTCACTGATGGGACAAAACCCTGGGCAGGACATTCAGAACACAGCAAAAGAATCACTTGACTCGTCATCTCTGATTGTTGTGCCATCACTGCAGAGTTGAGAAAAAGTGTACGAGGATAAAAGACATGGCTGCCCTTTAATAAGGGGCATCCCTCAGAGGCTTTAGCAGACTTATCCTGATTGGCTGAGTAGATAGATGCAAAATTTGTTTTGCAGACCTGAGTGCCTGAAGGCCAGACATCCCCATTAAAGAGAAAATCCTGTGCGGAAGAACACTGCCAGATTAAACTTTGCTGATATTTCTCAGACTTTTGTGTGTGCAAGGTTAAATTACTGATTACATCAAAAGCAGACAAAAGAGGAGAACTTTGTTAGTCTGGTTTTGAATTAATTCCTTTAAACACAGGTAGAGTCACGATATAGGCATCTTCGTATGTATATGTGTATGTGTATGCTTTGCACGCACTCTTGTGTTTGTTTTTTAGTTGTGTTTTTTTTTTTTTTTTTTACTTGGCAACCAAGTTTAGGTCAGATCAGCCCTGATACTATACACTTTTTTCTTGGCTGAATGACAGAGACCCCATTTGCTGGATGCAAATTAGGAGCATTGTCAGCGCTCCTACTTCAACACAGCTCTTCTTTTAAAAAGTGTGGCTTTTCACTAAAGTGTTAATAGATGGGTAGTTCTCCATAGAAGAAGTGATCCTACTGCTGATAAGGATGAGTGATGTAGCTAAGAGTAAGTTCCTCTCAGTGGGTGCACATGAACTTCAACTCACACGCTGTAGTGTCGACTCATGAAGTTGTTACTCATTTTGAAAAAGCTAGTTGCCAGCAAATGTGAATGACCGCATACTGATTCATACAATTCATTTGCTCTCTGGCAAAGCAGAGATATACAACAATAAAACAATTCTGCAAATGAAACAAAACAGACAGGGCCCAGTGTCTTTCTGTTGAGTAATCAAATAACCAACTAAAAGTAGGAATAATGTTAAGTATAATGTCTCTTTTTCACAAATGTAACAAATCCAGAGAATGCACAAGTGGGAGGTGTAAACCTAACTTAGAAAATAATTAACCACAGCAGAATTCTGCAGATCTCAAGTGATTTGTTGCAAAAATAAATCTTAAAGACAGCACATCAGTAAGAAATAATCCATATACATTTGCAAGGCAAATTTCTCCTCTGGAGAAGTAGCCTAATGTACAGTAGAGAAACTTGATGTCTTTTTGTTCAAAGTGAAAAATGACACACCTAAAGGCTGCTGCAGACTTCAAACAAAGTGTTCCTCAAAATGTTGGATGGCGTTAAATTTGTGAAGGTACATTATGATGTTCCGTTGGGGACAGAAATGGGTTGATGCATACCGCTTTTGGATTCTTTTAGCATATATTACTGTTGTCTTTGTTTGTATATTTTTCTTGCTGTTATTCATTGTCATGACATTGTACATCCCCTCTGTCGTTTGACTTTGTTCATTTATTTCATTTAACTTTGCACATAAATTATGCAGCTTTCCTTCATTCATTTCTGTCGTATAACATTCCTAATCACCAGTCGCCTGCATGATGTTGAGCCAATCAGTTTAACACAACGAAATGGCTTAGTTGAGAGGGGGAAGTGTCATGATTTGGCCCTGTTCCCAAGCAGCACTATAATATCCCTGGTCAGTGTAGTTAATGTAGAGGCTGGAGAAGAAAGGCATATGATCTCAGCTCTGCTCACAGTATTGCTGAAGCAAGTTAAACGAGGCCATTTGTAATGGGAACATTTTAAATGAGGCATTCGCCTGTAGACAATCACACATTCTTACTGGTGTAAACTCAGATTATTGAGAAAATTGGGTTACTGTAAATCATGCAAATGCTTTAATCTGAGTGTTGCTTTAATCTGGTTATTGAGAGTAGCCAGGTTAGAGCGTGTGAAAATGTAGAGACTTTTGGCTGACTTATTTCAACCAATTTTCCTCCTGTCATGTTCGCCAGACACTTCTTAATCAGACCTTTAATATTATGACTGGACTCACGGAGGGGGAACAAGCTTAATGACAACTGGCCCTGTCTGCTTTTATGACCACAATCCCCAGAGAACAAGTGCTTTTCAGGTATCACAATGAGTGGGAGTGATTTTTTTTCCTCACAAGTCACCACCACATTAACAGAACGACACGTGGCATTTCATGTCGATGTGACGGGTATGACATATTGTTTACAGATTACATGAAAGAGGCAGCGTGATACTGACTGAAAATCAGTCCACTTGCTGTGTATGATGTGTTGCAGCTTCTGGAATGATTCTGTCATGATGGATAGCTTCTTGTACACACATCTCTATGAAATTAGTTTCTCCAGTTTTAATAAAACAGTTGATGTTGAGTTCATTCTTCTGAATAATTTTGCAGTCTCTAAAACTCTGCAGTCAGCAGGGAAATTAAAGTCGACATGAAAGCAAAAATGCCCTTTTAACCCTTTTAGATCATATTCCTGGTCATATTGTGCACCTATTTAAAAATATATGCCAAAAAAATACAAAAAATAAATTTCTTTGTGTTCTTATATCAAAATGCAATCATGTTTTCCTCCTGTAAAACAAAATATGACATGTGCTTACATAGGCTTGAACCAACAAATTTCAACCAATAATATCATGACCTCCACCCACCAATCAATCTTCAACTTTTAACAGCACAGAGCTCAGATTCATGATGACGCGCCCGCTTTCCAGCGTTCAAATCAAATTCCTTCCAACGTTATATCCCTCCTGTCTGTCCTGTTTAATTCAGAAATATGTCATGATATGGAAGTAAGATACTCTCGAAATGTCATTTCATCTGGACTTTAAACATGAATAAACTCATATGTAGGTTATTTCTTTAATGTAGTCTTGCTTTGTGATTTAGGCTGCTCAGACAAGTGTATTCTTTACATGACATTCTTGCCTGATATTGCTTTGATGGTGAAACATTTGTATAAATAATTTAAAGAATCTAAATTATTTGCACCTTCTAAAATTAGCATTTGTGTTCTGCATTGTACTTTTCTATATTGCGCTGTACATTATACTTTGTAAACCCTGCTCATATTTTTTCCAAATTAACACATTTGTTTGCTAACAAAATGTGCAGTCAGCCTTATGAACAAACATCAAAAAAACATAAAAATGATCTTGATTGACTGTTTAATACTGTGTGAATGATTAGATTGTTTATCACACGGCATGACTCTATTCTAATGCAGGCTTCCTTAGCAAATAACAACATTTTCATAAGCGTCTATTGTTTCCCCCCTGTTGCTTAGATGAATGTGTATTGTAGAAATCAATGTTCATTTGGGTATACTTCAGCATGTCAAAAATGTCTAATGCATGCAGATGTGAGGATGGGGATTTGATACAGAGGAGATAAATTCATTTTGTTTTATTTTCATTATTTTGTACTGACTGTATCTAAATGCATACATTAAAGCCGCCAGATGAATCAGTCTTTCTGCATATTCATGTGCATCGTGATGAATGCGAGCTTTGGAGGTAACAGTTCATTTCACAAGAGTTAACATTCGGTGGTGAGACTGGGTGAATTCCTCAGTATGCACACATGAGAGTGATTCTCACAAAGCATCAGCCAGGCAGTTTCTCTGTGTTATTTCTCACTTTAGGGAGAAAGATAGGGTGACATGACTAAAACCCTGTCTTGCTCCCCAAAGGCGGCACATGTCAACCATCTTCTGGGGCCTTGTCAGCAGCCAAAAGGTTTTAATGGAACTGTGTTTTGGGATTTGCACATGTCGTTGGTCTTGTTCAGAAAGACGGAGAGTGTCAAGGGGGAAGAGACGAGAGACCTCTTTGAGTGTCAAGCCACTGAAAGGAGACATGGCGTCCACCGAGACAATAGCTGGTTCAGTCCTCTTATCCTTCTCCGCCGACACACACGTTGCAACCGATGCAAACTCACATCATCAGCTTCTCGCCCTGAGATGTTCTCAGTACCCATCGAAGCAAGAGATAGGCCTGGGTGTTAGGTGATTGAACTGCCGGATGTCTGTTCTGTACTGCACATCTTCATTTAGCCAAATGGAACACCTGCTGCAGCTGGGATGCAATCCAGGTTTTCGTGCTTGTTTTTACTACCTGTGAGCTAAAATGTGACTTTTTAAAAAAAATCTGATTGATGCTAATAAATACCTGATATGAGAACGTAACATTGCATTGTAAGAAGTTTCCACAGCACATTTACAACTGGTTGTTAACCACTTTCATTTCCATTAAAGTAACATCAATTCAAATTTAAAGATTTAAGTTTAAAACAAAAATACAGCCAGTTTCCCATCTGTTTATACTCTCTTAATAGCATTTACTAATGTCTGTCCCTCCTGCCCCTGCTGACATTTGCATCATTAAATCTGAATGATTACGTTTATGCAAACTCCCGACTGTAAAACAGCTGTTTCTCACATGAGACACATTCGGTTAAGAATGATAACTTTGACTTACTTTCATGTATAAAGCAGAACTTGATTTTTTTAATTTCTCAAAAAATCTTAAAGTGATTTTGCAGATTTACTGTATTTTCTTCATTTCTCATTTGTTCCTTGCATGCGGTTGTCTCCATGACAGTTGAATAACAGCTACTATGTTTGATGTTAGTTGCCAGTTCAGAAAAATTGTGAGAGCTAGTTGGGCACCCCATTTTCCATGTGTGATACCATAGCTGTTACTGCAAAGCACTGCAGCGTGTTGGCCCCAGTGGGTGCTAATTGCAAAGCAATTACACACCAGGAGTGTCCCTTGTTGGCCATCAGACGTCTGCCCAGAATGACTATCGCTACAGAGAATACCTGTGGGATACACTGTAAACAGAAAGCAAGGTAATGGCAAGTCAGCATGATTACCACTGAATTATGTTGAAACTCTCAAGGGACATGCACACATCGGTCTGTTATCCTGTGGTGGTGTTTGAATGTGATACCTTGTGTTTATAGAGTACTTATTCCTTGGATTGCCTTGTATTTAAGGCTGAAACATAAGATTTGCATTACTTTGTAGATTTTTTTTTTTAAATCTTTGAGTCTAAACTAGTCTTGAGTCTAAACCCAAAGATATTTAATGTACAATGATAAAAACGGCAGAGGCAGAGGCAGCAAATCATTATACTGGAGAAGCTGGAACCACCAATATATGATGAATACTTTGGTCTAAACCATGATCTCAACAACCAGTGGATATATTGTCCTCAAAAGAAAAATGGCAGCATTGGTTGTTTGTTCAAGGGCTGAAAACAGTGTATGAATAATGACTGTCCTCAAAAGCAAAGGTGGGAAGTAGCCTGACTTTGCTGTAACACCATTGAAACCTCTTAGGAAGGAGATTGGGCTGGATAGTTGGGTATGCAAAGTGGAGATGGTGGTTCACACTCCATCTCCTACCGAATGTCAGATTTTAAATATCTAATAAATAAATGGGTGAAAATGTATTTTAACCGTATTTTACAGCACCCTTGGTTGTTGACTACACTCACATGATAGCTGAGGTCAAGATCTCTCTCAACTCCAACAGCTGGTCCCATGTCTGTAGCCTCTTTTGTTGCTAAACTATAAGCCTTCAAACCTGCACTGAGGTGAAGGTTCAAAGCTCAGTATTTCAAAGCAGGAGCCATTTAGAATCTTCATACCGACATATGTTACTCTTCAGGCCGAGACCTTTCCAACAATATACTTGGTTTAGCTCTACGACAAAGTTTTAATTTTCTCATTTCACGGACACAAACCATCCTAGGCCTCGCATCAGAGAGCACTTTAAAAGGCCCAGTATATAAAATGGAGCTTTTTGTTTGTTTGTTTTTTCTTTATAGTGGAAATAGTGACCAAAATGAGTCACTTTCAGAGATTACAATACTGCTGACAATCTGGAGCATTACTTGGGTTAGGGTTAGGTTTAGGGTTAAGGCTGAAAAGACCAACCTTTTCTCATTCATACATAGACTACAATTTACACAACCCTGGAGATTTTTTGTATCTTTATGATTCTTGGTTTTGGGATTTTATTTCAGCATGACATAGCCCTTTCAATCAGAATTAGAATCTGTTTTATTAGCCAGTGCACCATACAAAGAATGTGTCTTGGTGTTTGCCCCCAAAAATGCAACACTGAAAAATAAAAATAGACAAAACTAAGGAAATAATAACAATATTGAAATAAACAAAGTAATATTAAAACTAAATTGAAATTTAAAAATCTATTTACAGAATGGGATAGTAACCATTTTGAAATGCGATACAAAACTTGAAAGGAAATATGGACTGTACTATGGAGAAAGACATAAAGTGTATGAAATATGTGAAGATGACAAGAGCAAAAATTAAATGTGACATGTGCATAAATAATTAAATTATGTAACGGTGGAGGTTGACTGCAATGCACAGTTTAAAGTCCAGTTTGATGAAATATATGAAAGTGACAAGTGCAGGGATTAAATGAGGGATGTTAAATGTAAAGTCCAGTTTGATAACTCTGGCTTCATCCTATTTATATGGCCATGGGAAAACATGTGATGTACACACACGAACACACAGGCGCGCTTTCACACGGAGTGCTTTATTGGATGACGTGGCAATATTAATTGAAGAAGACTCTATGCGTTAAGAAAGATGATTTCATGTTAAATATCCTCAGCCACATATTCTTGGAAATATAAAATTAAATGAGCAACTCCCCATTTTACGATCATAGGCTATAAAACACATTTTCTTCACAGAGATTGTGATGTTTGAATCTGGGTTGCGCCTGATCTGCAGCAATTTGAAATAGAATGAAGCCCACCAATGGCAGACAACCCAAAACAGTAGTCGAACACAACAGGTCCACCCACAACTAAATGTTCTTCCCTAGCCTTCCGCTACAAAAAACGGACAAAAAAAAAGTATGTAGTAATGTAGCGGTTATAGTTTAAAATTGATAACAAATGAGAATAAACAATAGAGCTTCTGTGATCGCGAGACTGACACCCCCCCCCCCCAAAAAAAAAAACATGGTGCAGGCACAAAACATACTTCCAACTGAGATACATTAGTCTGAAAGTCATGCTGAGTGTCACAGAAAAAATGGAAAATTTATGTCAATATACATGAATCTATAGATTGAATTTTGTTCATACAGGACATACAGAATCAAAATACTAAAATGCTGGGCAAACAGGGCTCTTGATTTTCTGTTTATGTCGCTATGGTCAAAGATGAACTTCAATCATTTGCCTGTGGATACTGATGAGTCAGTGCTCAATGTTAAATCAAAAGGTCACCATCAAGCCATTATAAACCGTATAAAAACAGTAAATAGTGGTCTGTCCTTGCTGTGAATCAGGAGCACACATACTTAATGCTGTAGCACC
Organism: Thunnus maccoyii; assembly: GCF_910596095.1. NCBI lineage: Eukaryota > Metazoa > Chordata > Actinopteri > Scombriformes > Scombridae > Thunnus > Thunnus maccoyii. Next base: position 22,401,279 of record NC_056547.1, read on the forward strand.
AAACCTCAAAATCAGAGACGCTTACCCAACTTAATGTCATAATCCCTTCCACTTCATCAGAGCTGCAAAACTACCACCATGACGGCTCAGCTCGCTTACTCCGTGGAGAGAACACTCAACCATCCAGCCTCATCAAGTCTATTTATCAGAATGATCTCTTTAAAGTCAGCTCTCCCCATCCCATCGCCCTACTTAAAGCCATGTCGTGTTAGTGCCCATAGATCGTCTCCCTCATTCACTTCGCCACATCACTGTGCTTATTCTCTCATTACAGAGCGCAGGGCATCAACTCTGTCTTCGTTGGGATTAATGTAACTGGATACTTTGTCAACATATATGAACATCTCCATTGGAGAAACTTCACTGCCGTTACATAACCCTCATTTATCAAACAGCAGCACTTTTTCTGTACTGAAAAATGGGGTTAAAATGATTTGGCTTTTTTCAGTCCATTTCTGATATAACTGTCAAAACAGTTTCTTAAAAGCACAGCACTCCCATGCATAATTCAGGCTGATTTAATGATGGTTGATTGTCACTCAGTTTGACTAATGTTTCTCAATTCTACATTGTGTTGTCCCTGAACCATAGCCGTTCCTCTTTCCTTTCTTATTCATCCCAGACATTCCTAAATGTATTCCCACAATCCTGCTTTACCCAGTCCGTCTAATTATTCTCCCAGAGTATTCCAGTCCTTGGATGAACCATGGTTTTCTCCTCTTGCTTGTTAAACATGCTTTTCCACATGGGGGAAAAAAAACATACTTTGGAAGATTCCGAAAAGAGAAAATCAGTGATCCATCAAAATCCTATGTTGAAAACAAGGCACTGCCCCACATAAATATGCTATGTTACTGTTCACGTTCTGCCTTACTCATTGTAAAATATTGATTTACAGTAAAAAGGCCATTTGTTATTCTATTAAGAAACATACCAGAAGAAACACAGTACACTGTACTATTTACTCTCTAATGCTCCTTATTACTCTTTAGCAAGCCTTAGAGAGAAGCATAAAATATAGTACAATTGGATTCTGATATTTTTTCCATTCCAACAAAGGAGCCTGAAGGAATGTTTCCTTTTTATTTCCATTTTATGTATATGACTGTAAACAGTTCTCTTAAGGTCATTGAATATCAAGGTCAAAGGTAACCAGATACAATGAAGTGGGAGCTTTATGAGAATGTTTGCATAATCTTATGCTCAATGGATGTTTGTATCTCCAGGCCAATTTTCATATGTAATGTACTCGACATAAAACACCACTGCATACTATTATCAGCAAATGGAAATATCGAGCCAATTGTCTAAATAGTGATGTAATGATGACAAGCCAGGTACGAAGAAACAATCTCAAGATAGAAGAATTCTTTCTCTGTCTATGGCTGACAATAAAGTTGAAATGTATAGTCGGCACTGCTCAACTTTGAGTGGTGAAATATGAAGCATTTTTCTCTAAATCAATTCTTTTTTTTCCCCCCACAAGTTTTGGACTAAGTCCAATACAGCTGAATTTGCACTTGAATGGCTTGAATTACTGACATTCTTCCAATCAGGCAGATTTGTAGCATTTGAACTGAAATGAGTACTGCAAAACCCGCGCACAGCACATTTCCTTCATTTAAATTAGAGATGCTACAATACCTGTCCAGTCAGGTTCCTGTGTTGTGTTGTAGCAGCTGTTGTTTTTCATCTACTGTTTATATTAAATGTATGTTAACAATTACATATCATTCTTTTTGTTTTGTAATAAGAGTATCAAATATGTATTTATTGTTGTATTTATTCTTTATGAACAAGAATAACATGCATTAATGGGGTACTCGAGTGATTTAGTATTGCACTTCCATAAAACTTGGGGGCTAGTGAGAAACAGACTTTTAAAAGAATAGTTAAAATTGAAACAGGAGAGGCCAAGCTAACCTGACTCTTAGTCCCCAGCATGGTTAATGCCCCCCAAAACCTCACACTCCCAGTTTGTAACGCAGGCTTTCTATCATAAATGTGAAGTCTCAAGCCAAAACTGAGATAACCCCGATAACATCACTGTAACATCATCAGGGTTATTTTGACATATCTCTGCCACAGAAAACATTTTACAGTCAGTATAGCTCTGCTTATGAGGAGTAAACTGAACTCCATGTATAAAAGGAATGCACTGCACCTTTAATGTGTTTTTGAATATATTTTATATATATGGCATATATATGGTTTGTTACACAGAACCATCTGACAATCATCCTTGGAAACTGTTTGAAAAAGGGCAGGCACTTTCAAAAAATACTTGGCAGGTGATTGGGTGAACCATCTGTCTATCACTGTCTATCACGGGTTAACTTCTTGCTCTCATCACACTTAAACCACACCTGTGGCTGCCAGTAGTTTCTCATAGGACGCTGATTGATCTGAACCACTGTTTGTTTGGCCACAAGCGCATAACTTGAAACCTGACAAGATTGAGTCTCACGTGATCTCATCCAGCTGCCATGCAATGTCAACAGTACAATACACACCTATTGTCATTTATATTTCATAAAACTTTCTCAATTAGCTTATTAAACTGCAGGTCATCTATGTTTATTTTATCATTTGTCCTTTAAATGTACTTAATAGCATAAACATATATTTAGCAGTCAACTAAATAGCAGGATTCCTGGATGCCAGACATTCCCCACAGCATACAGAAGGAACATACTCATTTTAGTTTCACCAGTATCCTCAAAACTGAGGCCCATCAAATAGCACAGCAAAACCATGAAATCAATATGGGACATTTAAAATAACCTGCTTCAGAGTCCTTAAATATAAAAACACATAACATTTCTCTAGTGCAAGGAAATTGACAATTTCCTAAATGCAGCATATTCAGCCAGCTCATTCATTAAACATTGCTGCCTAAATAATATGATGTCTCCTCTCTGTGCCTGTAACTGTGGGCAAAATACAGTTGGAGAGAGGTCACCATCCCTTGCACCTGCTCAGGTTAATCACCCACTCTGAGACTGAGGGGTGAGAGGGCTGAGGGCAGAGAGCACACACACATGTGCCAAACTGATCCTGCACATCACCTTTCCACCCCTGTCTTTTTCTTACCCCTCCCACCATCACACACACCCAGAGCGACCCCCCCCACCCACCCACCCACCCAACCCCCGCTTCCCTGCTGATGTGCTACGTCCTCTGCAGATGACGAGCTTTGCTGCTGCAGTTGCCCCAGAGTGCCAAAGCTATCATCAGAAATTCAGATGACTCTGCCCCATGATGCACCATGCTGAGTTGCTCTCTTGCTGTGCCTCTACTGTGACAAAGTTTTTAGTCTCTTTTTAATTTGAATATGTTATATTTTGTGAATAAATTTTTTTCGTTACCATTTCAACTATTCTCCTGTCTCATTTGCGTCTTCCCCTATTAGTTGCAGCTGCCTCTAACATAGATCCAAGGCGCATAAAACTTTAGTGGGTGCATAAACTTACTGCTAGATTAACCAGGTTGAAGATATTGGAAAGCTGTCATGGGAACTGGCCCTCTTTCTTGAGCTTTCACTACATTTCCTCAGTACTAAAGCACTAACATGAATTATGTAGATAAGCAGCAGAGAGATAATAGAAGAAAAATCTACTGTGCGCCCGTGGGTGGGCCTTGTAAAGACTGACCGATTATGCCTTGCAACCCTCTGTCTGGATAAGGTACTTTAAACTTTTCCTTAATTCTACTTAAAAAAGATGATGCTATTACTCTTGTAAAACAATGGCTGATAAAGACCACAGATTTAGAGCACAAGCCAAAAACCACAACCTCCTTGTGTCTATCAGTTAAGACAGTTGTTGATTGTTGTCTCTACTGGTGAACTTTTTAAAAACAAAGGGTTTCGTCAGCTGTGTTTTTTCTTTTAAATTGTACTCAAAATATGAGCCTTAACAAAATTTCATCAGATTTGCCACATAAAGCTCAAAATGGAGAGGGCTGGAACTCAATACAACCAACAATGTGGTGAGATGTAAGAAATAATGATTCTAGATAGAGTATAGAGTTACTGAAGTATTTATCTTGCTCCAAATCCTATATAGCCTCCAGTAATTATCTGGGGAGATGTCTGAACATTTCCAAAGGCTGTAATTATTGATATTTGTTAAATATCCACTGTCCCACATGGCACTCTCGGACTCTAGATCAGTGTTTTGGCAATGTGCCCAACACATTCAAAGTGGTGTCCTGCCCGCCTTTGGGTAAGTCAGATCATAATGTCATTCTCCTCCTGCTGAAATACAAGGTAAAGATCAAACAGGAGAAGCCTGCTGTCAGAGAAGTAGCACTGTGGTCGGACGCCTGCAAGGAGAGACTGCTTTGAGGATATGAACTGGGACATTTTCTTTGATAACTGTGCAAATGCAAATGAACTGACAGAGACAATAACCTCCTATATTATTTTCTGTGAAAATGATGTCGTGACCACAAAAAACTATTAAGATATACCCCAATAACAAGGTACGGGTCTTATATGAAATGAAGTAATGTCTCAGCAGGAAAAGGGCTGCCTTTGTTTGAGGAGACATGGCATTATTTAAAGAAAAAGGGCTGAACTGAGGGGGAATATTAAAAGATCCAGACAACAGCATAGACACAAAATAGAGAAATAATTTATTGCTGGTGATGCAAAGAAAGCATGGAGCAGTCTCAATACAATGACGGGCGGATAGGCTGGGAAACAACACTGCCGACCCATACTGTCTCCTTTTGCCAATGAGCTTCAACAGTAGGTTTGACAAAGACACTCATGGGGACATACTCGACAATGTATGTTGCCCAGTTCGGGATCCTATCACACTTACTGAAGTGGAGATAGCAGGCAGTCTTGCTAAGATAAGGCCACACAAAGCTCCAGGCCCAGATGGTCTCAGAGGAAGAGCCATTGCAGGGTGCACTTATCAACTGAAAGGTGTTTTTACAAGATTATTCCAGGGTCTGCTTGATGAACATGTTGGGCCACTCTCATGGAAGAGACCCACAATCATTCCAGTGGTTGAAAAGAGTTGCCCCCCCCCCTCACCTAATGACTTCAAACCCATTGTTCTTACCAGTATCTTATGCAAGTGCATGGAAAGGGTTATGCTGGGGCACCTAACATCTTCCCATGGTCAGCTAGACACCCTCCAATTTGCTTATAAAGCACAGAGAGGTACTGAGGATGCTACATTAACACTACTGCACATGGTTAGCAAACCATCCAGCATCCTGAGGCTTATACCAGAATTTTATTTATTGATTTTAGTAATACGATCAGGGCTGACATTTTGTTAAATCGATTTTTTAAAACTTGACACCAATGGACACCCTGCACTGTGGATCAAAGACTTTTTATCTGACCACCCCCAAAGCATCTCTGTACAAGGCTCCCTGTCTGATGAAATCATTTTGAATACTGGGGTGCTCCAAGGTTACGTTTTATCTCCTGCACTTTTTTCTATGTATATAAATGAAATGCAGATCTATGACAGCAACTTTTGTCTTTTTAAAGGGTACCTATTATGCTTCTCCTTATTTTCAGTCATATGTATATATATATGACTGAAAATAAGGAGAAGCATAATGTTACAATGTCGGATGTTCATATTAAAAGTGGCCACAGTGTCAAAATTAGGTAAATGTATGTATAAGTAATCCCTGTGAGCAAAAAGCACTGGCTTCAGACTGCTCTGAACGCTCTGTTTCCAACATTTTCTTCTACTTTCAGCCTGAGCCGACATCAGCTCTTGATGGATTTCTTTATATGGACATCTGATCCATGCGCAGTGTGCAAGTTCACTGCTCCACTAAGATTATGTTTTTTTTCCCCATTGTTTTGGAGGTAGTAATGCCAAGCCATGACTCGAGTCGAAGTGGCATGCTGTGAGTGTTTTTCCATTACACAGCACTGCAAAGTAAAATAAGATGTTTACCTGTTGGATGTGTGTTGGTCATTTGCAGCTCTTCATCAAACATCATCATCACTGTGGCTGTCTCTGCATGCACTATTCCTCCCTGCATTATTTCTAACTGATCCTTTGGACTAATAGCTCCAAATATCTCCATATTTCAATTCTTCACAATAAAAGTCTTCTTTTAATATGAAGCAGTAAAGCAGGAAATGATGGGTTTTCATCAGCAGTAACTTAACATGACTCTGATATGGCTGCCCCTAAGCAGGCTTCCTGAAAGCTAAGGTAAATAAAGATAAATAAAGAGTTTTTTGAACTGTGAATACTGCAAAGCTACTCTAGAGGAGTCCCAAAATAAAAATATAGAGCTGGAAATGAGCATAATAGGTCCTCTTTAAGTACGCCGATGACATGGCATTGGTGGGTATAATGTTTAAGTGTAATGATGAACTAGAGAGTTCCTACATTAATCACATCAACAATCTATTAACATAGTGTCAAGAGAGTGCTTTGCTCTTAAACGCTAACAAGACCAAGGAACTTGTTGTCAGCGGTAGGGGTGGGCAACCAGTGCATCAGCCAATTAAAATTGAGGGCCAAGCTGTAGAGATGGTGGGTAGTTTTAAATATTTAGGAATGATTTTAGACACCAACTTAAATTTTAATGAATACTCAGACTGCATTTTTAAGAGGGCAATGCAAAGATGATTTATTTTAAAGGAAATTAAATGGCTTTGAGTTGACGTGAGCAAAGAAGTCCCGAGGATGGTTACACCAGTCTAGTGGAAAGTATAATTTCGTACAACATCACATGCTGGTACGGAAATTTAGGGGCTACGAGCAAAAGCAAGCACACAAAAATAGTCAACACAGCCAGCAAGATTACATGGAACCCCCAGAGACAGTTGGTTGAGCTGTACACCACACAAACCAGGAGGAAAGCAACATTAATAGTTAAGGACTCACATCTTTAATGAATTTGAAAAACTCCCTTCAGGAAGATGATATAGGTTACCCACAGCAATGAGAAACATCTTTAAGAGACCTTTTATTCCGTCCTCTGTCATCTTACTAAACAAATTACTTTTTATGAGGAATTAGTGATTACTACTGTTTTTATGATATCTATTTGTATGTATTTATTGTTATTATTTTAGCACTTTAATCCCAACAGTTTATTACTACAGGCCCACTTCTTTATTGTCTTTATCTCATGTATTCCAAGTGTATGTATGTCTGTGAAGTTTTTAAGTGTATGTATGTCTGTGAAGCCAAAGACTAATTTCCATGTGAGTGGGCAATAATGATGTATATCTATATAGACTCCAGATTGACAGTGGGATATCAAATGACTACCAGCGTGGTTTGCACTTTTATATTGATCCGTGTATGTGAACAAATAGCGTGAAAACAAACCAACCATTTGTTCAAATTAGACACGCTTTGATCTTTGCATTTTGTAGACTTTGAATGAAAACTGGTAGCCGGCACTGCTGGTGCATCCTGACAGCGCTACTAAACATCAAATGGGCATTATGAGGACAGTAAGCTATGCAGTTCTTTAGAAGGACTCTGCTGATTCTGACAAGCACACAACACAAGCCAAGAAACTTTGAAATGAAATGTATCTCATTATTTTCCCTGCACTGAAAAGATATCCACCTGAACAGCCCACACAAAAAAATTGTTTGGCTTCAGCCAGTGTTCCCATTGAACAAAAACACATTGATCATGAAAGGCAGCTAGGGCTATGCACAAGCCTTTTTTTCCTACCTGCTCTCACTTTTTTTTTTTTTTTTTTATCACACACTTTGCTATGGGGAAGTTCATGGATCATAAATGTGGAACGTCTTAATGCACCCTATAGCGGGCATCATTCATGCTCTGAAAGGGCTACCTTGGAGGCATTCATGGCTGGTTGGAGCAGGTCTTGAGAACAGGAGCATGACTTCAATACAGTAAGACCATCACACACACTTGGGATGTACTGGAGATGCAGTAGCCGGCAGCTGATGGAAGATATCTCCACACCACAAATAGAGTAGCAGTGAATTATTGAAAGGGAAGCAGCCATTTTGTGAATGAATGTGTAATAAAAAAACAACACACCTTTCACAACTAAGACTACATGTGTGGTAGGTTGCCAGAATACTCCTGAAGGCTCTGCAGGGATACACAAGTTCACTGAAATAAAGAGGCTGTTAAAACAGCCCGCAACACAGTCTGTGGAAAATATGTAGCATACAATATTTGTACCCAATGCGACTGAATTAGGTTATGATTTACTGAAACTCAGTGACATTCCATTGTATTTGTCATTTTGTCAGCTCAGAACTGCAGCTATGAAAAAAATATTAAAACTGCTGTTAACAGTAACACTCATTGCCTGCAGGTGGTGCAAGTACAAAAGATTATGCATTTCATTGCTTATAGAGAGCGACATCAACATGTCTAAATCATAGACTGTATATAAAGATGGATGTAGTGAGGCATGACGTTACCCATTGGTGTACACTTGAGCTGGTTTGAAGTCAGGAGTTGCTGATTATGGCCGGCGTTGTCTTTTCCGTTTGGAGCCAGGACCTTCCAAATAAGGAATGCGGGGTGTTACACTCTGGAAATACGCCCTGCTACCTTGGACCGAAGTGAACGCTAGGTTACTGGGAACACCAAGCATGGCACACTTGGGCTAATGTTGGTTACTTTAGCTAAATTGTGCTAACAGGGCAGGTATCATAATCAAGTAACATTAAACTTACCAAAATATTGCGACAATAGTCCAACTCAGTGTGAGTCCTGTAGCCAGGGAGAGCAGCAGGTGAACCAACTGTCAATCACATTTACTGCTTGGTCTGGTTCATCTGCAGGTCTAAACTGCTGCTGCCATTAAGTTTCTTTGCTATTGATCATGCATGATGACTGTTTGGGTAATAACTGAACAGCTGCCCCCTGTGGATGATCTGAATTACGTCTAAACACGAGCTTGTGATGACTAAAAAAACAGTTCTTTGAGATGTATAACATCTGAAAATTAATCTAAAAGGGTTTTCAGAGCTTGCAAGGTCACCAGCAAAGAACAATTATCAGAGGCATTTGTATTGTGCTGCTAAAAGTCAAACGTAAGTGCACAATAGACAAAAACAGAAGCAGTTGCCAAGAATGTTTTCATTAATCTAGAGTGAAGCAATCAAAGTCTGTGGTGGTTGAAGACAATTAGATAATGTTGTAGTTCTGATTGTAAACAAAGATATAATTAATCCCATGACCCATAAGGCAGCATTCAAGACGTCAAAGCCTTTGGGTTCCAGTATTGTTCATCGCTGAAATTTAAGAATTGACATCACCAGGAGTGGAAAACTTACAAAGCCTGGATTGGGCAGAATCAAACAAATGATAGTTTTCTCAATTTTTGTTGGTGGTAGTGCATGACTGTTCTGAATTGGTGGACAATTCCCTGGTAAATTTCAGGAACTCCAGCATGTTAACTAGTAATGCAGCCCTGTACAGTCAATTTCCAACTTCCTACAAAGACACTCTAGGGATGCACGCATCACAACTGCCAACGCAACTCATTTTAATTGAACACTTCAGAGGATTTTGCAATCATATGCCACCTAGAACCCCAAGACACAAATCCTGCTGAATTGCTCACCGGTATTCTAAATGCTCTTATGAGGACACGTATAAAAAGTCAATGAATTAAGAAGCATCATTCATAGTTGATGACATTTTTAACTGGGTTAAGGAAAAGAGGAATAAGCAAAGGAGGGAAAAGAAAAGAACATAACGAGTGATTGAAAGAGGCTAATCAGCATTTCAGATCAGTTTTTCCTCATGATTCAGAGAAGGAAAAATAAAGAAACCGATTGATTTAACTAGATTGATTTGTTGATACATACTGCATAATATCAATGCCAACACACAAAAGCTGCAGGCAACACTAAATAAAGGGAGTGTTTATTGAATGCTTGCTGTAATCAAAATATACCTATCATTGATATAACTTCCCCCATGTTTTAGATTGACTCCCTATTAACAGCATAAGTTCAACATTTATCTGTGTGTTTTTTTCTTCATAACAAATATTGGCTTTCTGAATGTCATGGCAAAATGCCACCTAGTCAATGCAAGTGCATATGACACAGATATTGGTCCATGGATAACTATTAAGTCACTGTATGTGGCCTGAATGTAGGAAAGGTAATATTTTCATTTGACTTGTTTAAATGACTTTCTGATTTGGTGGAAAATATAGACTGAGGGAAAATGTCAGATTTTTCCGATATCTGACCGAGGAACCGCACTGGTAGCATCGCTGCAGTATATCCTCAAATGATTCTGAGATGCTGCAGATTATAACAAGGACACAAATTGAGTCATGATGGGAATTATCACTGTAATATTACACAATATAGAAGGGGACCCTGAACTCAGAGATGGGCCATACGGGTTGACATTTAAAAACTGTCTTGAAAGAGGACCCATTGCCGCTCGCAGTGGGGAGCCTTGTAGACATCCTTGGCTGCTGTAATGATCCTTATTCATCTTTACCTAGTCACCCAGAATGTCACAGACACACATACACTACACACAGAAACACAGAGACACACTAAACATGGGAATACACATGCAGGCACACATTTCAGTGATACAGTATCATCTTTTTGTACGCTATATCACATTGCAGATAAATTATTAGAACATTAGTTTCAATTAAGTTGTAAGAAGTGAAGTTAAGTTAGTCTCAGTCCATCTACATGCTAGTGCGTTTGCAGTTTTTCCAGACACACTCACATATTTTGTCTTCACATAAGTGGGATACACGTTTTGCTTCACTAACTTTGAGAGCAGAAAGATAAGTGGAGTTGTACCGCACTTTATTTTCCGTGGCAGCATCCTCTTTTTCCACTTGATTGGCCTTTCATCACACAGCATGCGGTGCAGACAATGAGGCAACGGGAATTGGAGGCAAAGAATGGAATGCATTGGAAAGGAGATGGAGTACAGACATTGGGATGAGGGGAGGAATGAGGCTTGACTGCTGATGATGATCTTTGATGGAGCATCTCGCGAGACACAAAGGGATGACGTAAACCAAACCCTGCGCCATGCTCAACCCACATTCACAGCACACTCGATATATTCAAACCCTGTGCTCATTCATGCAGAGTATAACAATAAAGTGTGTATCAAAAATTCAAGGTGCAAACAGCCTCCACATGCAGGAGGAGAGAAGAGAAGAGAGAAAAACTCATCACAAACTGCCTGTCATCCCTTTCCCCTCATGAGCCAAATCAGAAATGCATTCTTATTAAAAAAAACTCTTCTCCTTATTTTCTTCCTTCCTGTCTCTCCATTTATTCTACCATGTCACTGTGGAGCCATTTTAAATCCTTATATTCAGGTAATCTATTCTGATACCTGAATATGTCAGAAAAACAGCAATGTTACATGCTGTGCTCCTCCTACATGTCTCCATGTGTCCAACTTTTCTGTGTCAACAGTGTGAGGAGAAAAATCAAAATGCAGAAAGTTGGGGAGTGGGGGTGGCGGCTTATTATGACTCCCACTGGAGGATGTTCAAAAGAGCTGCGCTCTGACACCCGATGTGCTGGGTTTGTTGCTTTCTGTTTTAATCTAGCCTAAAGATATATGTTTATCAAAGTGAATTTTCAGCGTCTGTTTTCAAGGCTTTGCCGAAGCTTTCAAATCTCCCAGAATTCAAAGACGCAGACCAGAACATGAGATGATGAGCACATCACCAACTCAAGCTCACCGAGATGCAGCAACACAGCGCAACAGCAAATAACTACAGTAATGTGATGACTGTAAGTCTCTATATTTATATGAAAGCTGATGCGCAAGAAATTGTGTAGGAGGGAACACCCCATTACAAATGCCAACAAAATTCTTTCTCGTGTAGGTGCGAGAAATCTTCCTTTAAGACTCGATTTCACATCTAATGTTGCACATAACAGGTATAGAAAATGACATAATTTGGCGTTCCCTTTGAAAAACACTGCATATAGACAATAGGTGAATATAGGTTATAAGTTACAGTAAGGTCATGGCTTTGTTGATTTGTTCTCTTTTGTATTGTGAATGAAAATAAATTGTGCCGCAAGTAGCGATGCATTCAACTTAAAGCTGCATTAGTTGAACTTTCTAGCAGTGGAATGAGCTAAAAATACAACATGTGATGTTGGAGTCATGTTTCTGGCCACCTGACAACAGTAAGCCCAATATTCACTCTACTTTTAGCTCTGTTTTGGTCTCTCCAGTGAAGAATTTACAGTACTGTGCAAAATATTTAGGCACTCTAGATGTTTAGACTCTTATCCATTATGCAATACCATCAGGGAGGTGTCTGATCGGTCCCAAATTTATTCATGACATGACAATGACCCCAAGCATACAGCTAAAGTCATAAAGAACTATTTTCGGCAACAAGAAGAATGATGAGTCCTGCAACAGATGGTATGGTATGGCCCCCACAGAGCCCTGATCTCAACATCATGGAGTCTATCTGGGATTACATGAAGAAACACCTGAGACGGCCTAAATAATAAATCCATTGAAGAATATTCTTTCTCCAGGATGGTTACAACAACCTACGTGCAAGTTACCATGAAAAACTGTGTCAAAGTGAACTGAGGAGAACTGCTGCTATTTTAAAAGGCAAAGCTGCTCACAGCAAATATTGTTTTCATTGAGGTTTCTGCTGTTTACTCAACTTTGTAAGAAGTTAATTGATAAATTAAAGCAATTTATGGCAATATTTTTGTAAGCATTCTCACTTTACTTTTAGTGCCTAAAACTTTTGCACAGTACTGTATGTCTCTTCAGCTCCACTATGTTCACCAGCTAGTTGCTAACCTTGTCTGTCTGCTGTTGGTTGCAGGGCAAATAGCGAACAGTAGGTGTATCAGAGCTTTTTTTGTTAAAAAGAGCTGCCCACTGTGGCTGGAAACAAGGTCAAGAAGAGTGGAGCTGTGGGCTGGAATATCGCTCTGTAGAGGAAGCAAAGAGTTTAGTGATGTGTGTTCATTACTATTACTTCACAAGGATTCCTTTGATCTGCTGTTATTATATACAGTAATACTGATTTGTGCAGCTTTAAGTTTTTCCAATTTCAAATTACATCCCAACTTTTACTAAGCCACTGCTATCCTATAAATAGCACAAAAAGAATAAAAACCCAACCCAAAAAGAATATGATTATTCCTGATTGATCACTATAGGCGTCATTGTTTGAATGCTTGGGAATGCCTCAGGATTTCCAAGGAAGTAGTGAAGCACAGAGCAGTGGACAAGTCTGCACTACTATGCTTCGCCTGCTGCTACTGCTACTCAGATTTAAGTAAGGACAGGAAAATGGATGACTCAACTTTTCCAGCACCATGGACAGTGGCCTTAAGTTGTTCTCAACATAAGCAGGTGCCTTGGACAGCTCCAGAGTGGCGGGAGGTCACGCTGTAGGGGGTTTGTACCTTACAAGGACCCATAACCTCCATTTCCTTTGTGTGCAAATGTGCACCTAATCTCCTGTATTCTCCTGTGCATCTCTCTGTGTGTATGTGTCATGTATGTGTGGTGCACTGGTGAGTTGTTCTTCTTTGTTTCCCTTAGTCCTGTCCCTAAGGTCAAAGTTTTTTTTCCCTTGCCTCCCCACTGTGCTATTGCCATTTTGAGGTTTTAGAAAGGGCTTTTAAGTTTCTTTAAGTTTACCATAACTCTTATCTCTGTGCCCTCATTTGTCTATCACAATTTATAAGCATGTATTTTGTATTTATTATTACTCAATATACTGTACTTGGCATTGAACTTGCCATTGTGGAATTTTGAAGTCACACTTGTGTGCTTTGTAAAGTCCAATCTTCAGTTACAGCTCTGTAGCGCTGCTTTGACACTTGAGATACATTTTGATTTTCTTCTTTTCTTTTTTTATAGAATTTATTGAAATATGTTCCTGCCTGTCTGTTAAGATTTCCTTTGAAGAAATAAACAATATTTACTTTGAAAAAATTTATTTCATGTCTTGTCCTAGATAATTAGCCAAATCTTTTCACCAGTGGTTGAAGAATACCACAGTATACAGTGCATGCTATTTGTAGATTTCCCAGGTGGTTCCCTGTTTTATTTGATTAATTATTATTTCTTGATTTTTCACTTATGATCTGTAATGAGATTCATGTCTCTTCTGAAATTTGGAGTACAAAAGAGACAAGACAAAATGTTTAAAGTATGCAAAATCAGTATGTAGAAAAATCTTAATGCTCTGGCTTTGACACACAACCTGTTTCTCATCCATAAAGTGTATATTGAAAAGATAAGACCATATGTGAAAGTTTGCACTTTTTTGTGATTATTCTTTACACAAATGAATCACTGTTGAAACTCAGTTATAAGTAATTGTTTCCCATATTGGCATGTTTTAGACAATTACACAATATGATGGCAGTACCTCTTGGCAACATCATGAGCCAAACAGCAAAAAATAATAATAAGCTATAAGATAATCTGATGTAAGCTCAAATCCTGTTTGTGTGATTCATTCATACATCATTTCATACTTGTGTTGCCATCTTCAATTTAATGCTGTGGTGTTTTGCATTTGACTTTGTTGAAGTGAAATTAGGTGACTAGTTTTTTTGTAGGTAGGTGTATATGTAGCCATGGTGGCTATCACTGATCATGCATACTACTCAGTTTTTCCACTGTACATACATGCAGAAAACTATATTTGCACCAAGAAATGTGGAAAACGTGAGGATCAGAAAATAAGAGAAGAGCTAATGCAAGATTTCATCAGTACTGTGCTCAATTTGCAAAAAATGTATAGTGAACAGTGAACTTTTATTCACATGAAAATAAAACGAAAAGAAAGAAGAATCAGTCATTTTTATATAACATTTCATGTTGATAAATGTCATTTTTCCAAAACATTTAGAGATGTGTTGTGACTAAGATGAGGCTGTGGTTTCTCTGAGGTTTTTCAACCCTGCTTCTCCTAACAGCAAAACATGTCACAGAGAATATGCTGCTGTCAACACGTCAATAATGTTGTTAATAATTTACTGCTCATAGCAGATAAACACAAAAAGAGAAAGTCACCAGGAAATTTGGTTTTTAATTTTTCAGTTGATACCACAGTCAAGTCAGTCTGACGGTGGTATCAATTGGAGGCAGAGGATTATAAGTTATTATAACAGCAGGTTATGACAACAGATGCAGTATTCTCTAGGTTTGGTGAAAAATATACATAAAATTATAAATACATTAGTATAATACTTAAATATTTGGTGACTGGTGATATGTTCCAATAAATAACAGAAATCTCTGCCACACAAAGCAGAGTAACTGTACAACAGATGGAAATAAAGGTAATTAAATGTCAGAGGGGTGCTGGTTCAAATGTATGGTAATTTTTGAAGCCACTGTTTGATGTTATGCAGCAGCATATCATGAGGTGAGAATTTTTCTTGATGTTTAATTTAATGTTGAATGTTTTTTTAAATGTTTTTGTATAGAGTGTATGGAGAGTTGTATCTGTACTGCCTTGCAAATTAGCCAAATAACTAGCTAGTTAGAGCAGGTTCTCTGCCAGGATTCCAATTAAGGATTATTTTAATTATAGATTAATCTATCAATTTTTTTTCAATGAACAGATTATTCAGCTAAAAAGTGTCAGTAAACCATGAAATATGCCTGTAACAATTTCACATAGACCATAGTAAAGTCTTTAAATTGCTTTCTTTTCCCCAACCAACAGTTCAAAACTCAAATATATTTGATTTATAATAATATATAAAAAGAAGTAAATCATCACATTTGAGAAGCTGGAACCCAGATACTGTTTGGCATTTGCTTGTTAACTGACAATCATTAACTGATATCAAAATTGTTGATACATTTTCAGTTGATTTTTTGACTAACTGATTCATCTCTCGTGTCTGCACAAAAAATATAAAGCACATGCAAGATGAAGTCATTTTACAGTAGTAAACACTGCTAAAATACTGTAGGATTAACAAGTTAAGTACCACTAACAAAAAAACAGGATTTACTAGAGTCGAGTGGTGTGGGAACCTCTTACTGACTTGCTCCAGCCACTTGACCCGTGGCTCCACAGACAAAACAGATCACCAAGGAGCTGCCATAGCAACAAGGAACCACCTCTTTCCTCATGAAGCCCTTGGCACAAAGATAGAAACAGATGAAGAAGGGGTGGTACTTTGAAAAAAGAGGGAGCATGGTGGGGAAATTTTAATGAGAAAGTTTTAATTGCCACATTTGTTTGAGAAAGAGAATTTTAGAGTACTAATGAAAGAGAATAAACCAAAATAATGTTGCACTTGCATGCACACTCATGGGAAGAGGAGCAGAGAATAGGAAGGCAAAAAAAAAAAAAAAAAAAAGACAGAGCCTGATGAAAGGTCCATGAGGAAGAAAGGAGAGCAAGATTGAAGAGCAGGCATCAGGAATAGAAGGCCGTCATGTGTAGGAGCTGCTTCTCGTGGGAAATGATAACGAAGCAAGATGCTATGTAATTATATCTCGCTTACCAAATCGATTCGAGCCAAAAACAACAGCAAGTGCAACAGGCGAGAAATCTATTCACAGCACTGTGCGCAGCATAAAGGAATCACACAACAAAATTGAAATCATCAATGACCGTCAGTGAGAGCGGAGGGTGGTGTGGCTACCAGCAGCCCAGTGGTGATCAGAGTCTTATCCACACATCTGCTAGACACCAAAATCCTGGAAGGACTCCCAGTCCCAGAGACTGAGAGTATGAGTGTAATGGCAAAATAAAACCACAGCTAATCTATTATATCACAGCAAGTTTCTCAACAAGCTACTTTCTTTGGAAGTCTAAAGAACAAAAAAATAAATCACTGGATTTTTTAATACTCTGGAACGTGTGAAAAAAAACCCCAATAAAGATCTTTAAAGTCCAGAAGAAACAGTCAGTAATCGTGCTTTTCTGGCAACAAAGCATCCTCAAATACAACCAATGTCCATGCTTTCTTTTCTAGCGTTAATTAGTAGCAGGGGACACCATCTACCAGACAGGTCTGTAGGCAAGTATTAAATATCCAGCTCTACAACTGCAAGGAGTGAGGATACATCTGTTTTAGAAAATCCCTGAGATATTCTGTTTAGGTTAATAGAGTCAGTTCCGTGTGCCAAACATGTATCAAACATGAAGCGCAGTCTTTCCCCCTAAGCTTTGCCAAGAAGCCACTGTGAGCCGTCGCAGCAGCCTGTGTAGCGACTTTGATGTTTTATTCATTTTCTTGGTAGCTTGTAAATGTGTCTTTTATAGCTATGGAACATGAACCCTGTGTCTCGTGGTGCAGAAGTATATGAAATGGAAAGGTATGCCCAGGCGGTGGCTTGGTAGCTTTTACACAACATGGTTGTTATCAGTCTGCTCTTCCCTTGTCTGTAAGGAAATCATACGCTTGCTAAAGTGATAAAACAGAGTGCTACATTGTAAGTAATCAAATCTGATACTTTTGTTCAGTGCTTGACAAAGATGATGATACATTCTTGAATTTTGAATGTGCGGTGTCCGAGGCTCAACAGCGACACATGGTAGATGCAGCCTTCATGTCATTGTTTTTATGATTCCATCAACAACTACTCCAAATTAAATGAAAAAATATGTCAGTTGGAACTGCCCTCCAGAACAACACGTTTTTTTATGATCTGATGTCCCTATTGACAGAACGACATTATTTGTTTTATTATTGTTTTCTTTATTAATTGTTTTATGATGTGACAATGCTATGGCTGAGATTTGGTTAGGTTTAGGCAAAAGATCGTAGTTTGTGTTAAATAAGTACTTAGTTCTGGCTAAAAAAACATTTTTCGATTAAAATTACTATTGCTACGAAACAAAAAACAGTGGCAAAGTCTTACGTTTGCCCCACCCATACACATAATATCCTCCCTCTGTGGATTCTGTAGCTCTATAATAAAGCCACCCAACTTCCTCCTTTGTTCCTGCCACTTGAACATATGCCACTTTTGGACATTTGATGAGACAACTGATGCTGTTGTTTTTCTTGGGAGGACAGTCTCAATTCTCTCAAATCACAGTCTTTGTTTAAATGAAATTCTCCCCAGTGTCTCCCAGTGGTATCTACTTTCAAACATTTAATTTGATGACACTGAGTCATGTCTTAAAATCTTGATCCTTTTCTTATCATTTGTTTGTCTGTAGTGGGAATTTTTTCTCTGTGATAACAGAAAATGCATGCATTCATTTAAATCACTTTGAAGCCAAAGCATCCTGCTGGCGTAAGGGATTAAAGCACTTCCCCAGTTTGAGTCCAGCCGCTGGTATGTTGCATCCCCGCCTTCCTTTGCTCATTTCCGGTCACCTCTATACTGTTCCCTGCCTAATAAACAGGAAGAATCTCCCCAAAATACTTTGATGTCAAGAACAATGAAGTGCAAGTACAAAACATCTGTATGTAAAGGATAAAAACAATTTGCAGCAATGTCCCCAGTTCAAATCCATGTGTTCTGTCTTTCTAATCTAAACTATCAATTAAGAATGAAGATAACTTTAGTGTATGCATTTTAGTGGGGGAAAAACGGTTAACTGTACTGCAGATGAACTCTAATGCCCGAAGCTAAATATACATTAGATACCTAAATACAGAAACATCACAACTAGACACAGTCTAAATAAGAGACACATGTCTGTGGTAGCTATAAGCATTCACACTGACTCTTCAGTTCCAGAGACTGTGGAGTTATTAGTCTGAGTTGGACGAGATGTTCATTTTACAAAGAGACTTTCTGTCTGCCCACTGCAACGGCATTAAGCAGTAATTAGGACAACAATAACACATGTTAGTATCCACAGAGTACGATAGAAGTGGTGAAAGAAAAGACCAACGAGAGGTGAGGAAGATAAGAATAGATTGAGGAAAACGGAGAAAAGCTACTCCATTTGAGCGATGAAAGAGGTGAAGGGTAGGAGACAGAGCGAGGAGGTGATAGATGGAGGGAAAAGAAGAGCCAGTGCTGATAGCAGACTGCTGATGATGAAAAGCTGTGTTTGGTGCGCAAGTGTGGACTCGTTAATGAAAGGGAAACAGCAGCATGCGTTCCCATCGTTAGCCCTCATTAGCCCCCTCTCTGGGGGGTCTGTTGGGAATGCACTGAGGAGGCGGCTGGATGGAGGGAGACGCAGCACAGACGGGAAGAAGGCGGCGTGGAAGGGAAGGAAAACAAAAGGGGAGGCGGGGGTGGGAGGTTATTTGAGCTTTGTTGTTGTGAATGTGCGTATGTAAAGATAATCTGAACTTAGTCCCACATGTATCAGTGTACACAAATGTGGGGCTTCTTTGATTTCAGATTTCAGAACATATGCATAAACTATGTCTCCCACCACAAAAACATATATACAGTATATATATTTATATATGTATGAGACAGTAGTGTGACTAATTATCTGCTGAAACACTGTATTAGTTGCATGATTACCAAGCTCCTCTATAGCTAATTACATAGCCTGCTCTTGCCTGACCTCTGCCAGCATGATGCATTACTCTACTTCTCCATCTCCCACTCCTTTGTCCCCCGCCACTCCCTTTTCTTTTTTCATCTTTTTAAAAGTTCACTTCAACTCCCTTTGAAAAGTCTGACCTTTTTATACCTTATCTTAACTACCCATAAAATATGGCCATAAAGCACCTAAAAGAACATTTTACCCCTAAAGTCAAAATCAGCATAACCCACTACCCCAGTTAAATAAATGAACTGTTTAATACGCAGAACGTTTTCTACCTGTTTGGTTGCCTATTTCAACCAAGAATTTAAGCCAACCTTGGTGTATGCATATCTAAGTGGTATCAGAAGATACTTCAAGTTTGTACTTAAGGAGCTTTGGTCTTGTATTTCTCATAAAACCTAAAATGCAATGCCAGCCATCGATGCAAATCCAATTTTTTATGTATTTCTATCAAAGTGGAAGTCAGACTAAGTCACTGTTTTATCTCTTCCTTTTAATCATCATAAGTTTAAGTTTATTTTATTTGTACAGCATGTTTTCCAGTACCTTGTTGTCCTGGCAGGGGTGATGCAAAGAAAAATAAAAGTGTTTGGATGAACAAAGCTCCTCAGACAGATACACTTGAAGGAAAGGATTCCAGCAGGGCAAGCAAAGCATTTATATGTCAAAATAGTAGAACGGGCAACCTCTTTTGTTGTCCCATTCTTCAAACTGATATGATATGTTTCACAAGGCTCAACTGCTCATTTCCTGCCCAGTGTCAGATGTATTGATGTCACCTATCAAACTTATTTTGGATCACACTGTGGAAGAGGAAAAAAACAAAGGTGAGACTGATGTGTCTGCCTGAAGGGTTCATGTGAAGAGTATTCCTACTACCTCCTTTCTCTGCTGTCTATACACCGGTCCATACTTACCCCCCTAATGGTTGCCTAATGTGATTTAGTTCAGATCAGAGTGCTACGTAGGCTAAACGTGAAGTGAATTGCCCTTAGGTATTGGTAATGGCTGTTTGACCTGAACCCCTCTGCGAGAAGGAAAAGGACCTCCACGATAAGTGGGCACTTCTGCAGCTGGCCCATAGCCAGGTAAGTATCTCACTGTGCACTGGCAAAGTTCATTGTACAAGCATATTTTCACTCTACATACAGGACAAGTACCACACTGTAGCAATATATTACAATACACCATGATAATCTATGGCCCCAGGCACCGAGGTGTAGCATCAATGTACCTACAATATATGTAATGTATGGACTTTTTTTTTTTTTTTTTTTTTTTACACTTTTTCCAGTTATGTTGGAGCTGTTCATTGCTGTTTGATTGCATTTCAAATCAAATAAACCAGTTATGAACAAAGCAAATTAACACACCTACAGTATAGATACTATAATATGTCCTCACAGATTAGCTATTGTATCCACAGCTGTTAATTACCTTACACGCACAGTTGCTTCAACTGTTAACCTTGCAAGTGCGCTAAATCTTTTTGTTTAAAAAAAATTAGGCAAGTAATAGACCTTTTCAACAGCAGACATTTTGACATGTCAAAGCAGGAAACACACAAGTGCAATTAATTGCATTAATGAATACATTAATTATGTTTTTATCAACATTTTACAAAGCCTAGCAGTTATAGTACCACCAACAGTTGTTTCCGCTTCTTCAAAGAAAAAAAGTGTTTGTAGGCTGTACGAGGGGGCTTCCCCTTCAGTGGTTTAAATCCCTGTAGCTATCTGAAAGATGAGCTATCCGTGTTCCATCTGCAGCTGCTAATTGCATGTTTTCAAAATGCAGAATGCTTCGTCAAATGTGGAAGCCAGCACCTGGCCCCAACAAACACATGCATAAACACAAGTGGTGTTCCCAACGCCAAACCTCTAGACAGTTCAGCATTCCAGGTTTATTGAGTGCAAATCATTAGGAGTGAAAGAGCTTAGCTGAACTCAATGAGAACAGCCTGCTCCTAAAAGTCCTCTGTATCTTTGTGCAGAAAGGCCAAAAAAAAAAAAACTTCATGAACTAAACAGGTTTTCTCAAATTATGGCATGGTAGAGCAGATGGCAAGAAATAGACAGTTGAGGGTTGTGTACAAAGTATCACAATTAATACACCACAGCTTATAAAGTTGCTGTGGCTAACTTGTAAGTTAGCAGAAGATGAGTTTCCTCTCACTGGCAGCTTGGTGTCTCCTCTCCATTATGAAAATGTCAGCACACTGCAGTGATGAGAGCTCTAATTTTAAAGAGAGTGAGCTGATTTGATTGGCCGTGATTGATGCCAGCCCCTAACACACCCACTGGCACTTAATTCAACCCTCTCCAACCCCTTTCACAGCTGAGGTGCCCTCATGACACATCTGGTCAGAAAATTAGCAAAATCTGCAAGTCTGCACCTTGACTCACGAAAAAGGGCTCAAACCCTGTTTAATAAGATCAGTGCTTCTAACCATTGAATCATGCCTGCCTTCTCTTGGGTGCTAATGAAATTGGTAGCCATTTAGAGGTCAATTTATGTGAATGGCCATTTCTGTGGTCTACTCCCTAAGCTGCAAACAGATAAAGAAGGGGCTTGTCTTTTATGTACCACTTCTCCTTCGACTCATTCTGTCAATCTTTCTCTTCCTCAAAGCTCTTTTCCCCTCACAAGCTTAGTGGCTCTGCTGCAGGCATAGCTCTGTGTGATTTTATCACACAAAAAGAGGAGAGATTTTACTCCTGTAGTTTTCACAGGTCTCAGGTAACAAGGTAGGAAGTAGGAAGGAGGGGAAGGAAGTATGAAAGGTGACAGACAAACACTTAGCAACATAGGAAAGGGAAAGGTAAATGAGATGAGGATCCTGAGAGGAGTCAAATGGGATGAAATAGGTAAAAAAAAAAAAAAGAGAAAGTTTCTTGAGGATAGGTCAGAAATTGACTTGGTGTGTGGGCTATGGTAACTTGAAGAATGCAATTAGCATGTGGTGTGGTGTAAGTGGAACAAGGCTATGGAAGAGAGACAAGAAGATGAGACAGAGAGAGAGTAAAATGGAAAATCCCCACAGGTATGTAAAGCCACCAGGGAGCATTGCCTGGAGGAGAGAGGATAAAAACGAAGGTGATTGACATTCGCTTTAATCCACAACTCACCACATGTCAACCAATTTTTACACCTGAAACATGAAAAAGAGCTATAGAGTAGCAGGCAGACAATGAAAGTGGACAGCAGAGAGCAGAGACAGAAAGAGAGAGGGAGAATGACACACAGAGAGAGAGACTTAATTCCTCAGAATGGGTGACATACAGAGAGAAATTGCAGAAGACTAGAGAAACTTGAGACTATTTGGGATTTGAAGCAGCATTCAGGAGATGAGAGATGTATGAAAAATAGCATAAATTGAGGAAAAACAAAAAGTTCCAGACAAAAAGAGGGAAATAAGTCACAAAAGAGCAGGGTTAACAAAAAAAGAACAGCAAATTACTGGTTACAGTGCTGCTAAAGACCACTGCGGTCCATTGTGCACAGTAATTATTCCTCTGCTAATGATGCTAACGCTATCTGAGCAACTCCATTGTGTTTAATTTAGGGCATCAGAGAGCAAATAGGAGGCGTCATGCTGATGCTGTAGATGAGGCAACAAGGAAAACAAGGAAGTGCGACTACGGCACATGAATAGTTCATCTTAAATGAGTGAAAAACTAAAATGATAATCAGGTCAAAATAAAGGCTTTACCCAGTGGCTTTTGTGCTGCAAATTGCAGTCTTCCGGGGTTCTGAGTTAACACAAGCAGTCAAGTTCTGCTATAGTAAACAGGGCACTATCACTAATGGTAGCCTAGTTTTGCCCATTAATGTTTTACCTTAACTTTTACCTATACAGTTCCACATATGGCTCCACCATAAATTTTTCATATCGTATGATGCTCCCTCTCTCCTGTGCTCTTTGCTTTTATATATAGTCAGAAAACTTTTTATTTAAAAGCTGAAACCTTATGCAAGTTTACAGGTAACCCTTTTTTAGTCTTTTTTTCTTATGAAAGCTTTGAGTCACTTACAAATTTGGTGAAAACCAACCTTGAAGGATTCTTCTGTTTCTTCCGGCTGAATGGACTGCGTTAGTTTACAATGCAAACACTGCTCTCTCTCTCTTTCTCTTTCTCTCTCTCACTCCGTCAGTTGTGACCCTTGTTGCAGATGCTTTTTCTCTAATTAAAAAGAGAAGAGAAGCTGCCAAGCAACTGTGGTGAAACTGCAGACCACTGAGCTTTCCAAGCACACACACAGACACACACAGACACACACAGACACACACACACACACAAACACACACAGACATGTGCAACAGATTGCACACTGACACCCTCAAACAAATCTGTTTCCAGGAGATGTTGCCCCACTGCTTCCTCCTTGCCTTAGGCAGTGTAGCCATGGTGAATTCTGTGTCGTTTTATCTTGTAAGTAAGCTAGCTGGATCTGCAACCAGACAGATACTGTAACAGTACAGTAGCTGGAGTCTAAAGATATGCAAAGTGGAGCGCTGAGGTTAAACTGAGATGCTTCAACAACTTGCCATATTGCAGTTATAATTCAATTATCAACTAAAAAGAAAACGTACACCTCTACTCACTAGATGGTTAATCAACATCTCCCAAAGCAGAACCTAGAAAACCAAACTGTAAAATGTGAGACATTATATAAATGCATGCACCTCTTTAGATTGCTGTGACTTGAAAAATGATTTCAAATGACAGTAGGCATAGTTTTCTTGGTGAATTTGCTGATACACCAGTTCCTGATCTGATACCACTTCTTCCTTTTCCCCATATTTAAAATCTGTATATCGCACTCTGTGTAAATGGTTTTATGCGAGGTAACATGAGGCCAGTGTTTGCAGCCCACCGCGACTTGATGAATGTAACTGATAGAGGAAACACTGTATTTTATAATGACATGGACAAAGAAACTGCTTTGCTTTGAATTGGTCACATCTGGCAGAAATATTCATGACGGCCTTCTCCTTCCTTCCCTGCATCTTGTTATAACCCTGTCTCCTAGAAATTACTTTTATATAGAACTAATTCGCAAACCGCAAAATATAGTATTTTGACTGGAACGCTATGCCGGATGGATTCTGTTACTGACATAATGAGGAAAAGTTAATTAACTTAATCTGGCAAGTCAGAAAATGTTGATACTGAACATATCAGTAATATGTTTACTGACAGAGTCTTTCATTTGTTTCAGCAAGCATATCCACTCTTGCAATTCAATATCTGCTCCTAGCAACTCAAGTCTTTCATGTTATGTTTAGGAACTCAAAGCACTTAGGGATAGATCATGGCCCTGGTTTAACACAGAAATTTCCACATATTGTGACTGACGCATGAATCACAGTGTGCCTACTTTGTCAACATTTAACTGAAACCACCATGTTTCCCTAACCTTAACCAAAGATTTTCTTGTCGCTTAAACTGAACCACATGTGAGACTCAGAATGTGAACCCCAGTTTTTGATGTCAAAGTCCTGTACTTTGTGCACCCACCATCCACCCCCACCGCTTCCCTTCAACTTTTGTGTAGTACAAAAATGTGGCGCTTCCTGTTGTCAGTACATGAACACCAAAGATATATATGAGGTTGAAGTTTTATGTAAAATGCACCTCTCAGTACATGTCTTGGTCATAATTATTTAATAACCACATTTAAAGGATTCTTATCAAAAACGCTTGTTGATATTAAAAAAAAATAATTGGCCGATATGTCACTTTCAGGTTTTTTTTTTTTTAAACTCTTAAATATCACTATCGGCAATGTCTGTAATAATCCGGTAATGGTTGAGCCCTATGGGTACATTATTTTGACCAAACAGACTTGGCTGTGTATCATTTAATTAAGTAATATTAGTACTAGTATTGTTTTAACATTTAACACTTCTTTATCTGTTTGCAGTATCAAACTTACACACTAGCACGTATGCTGCATGATAGTTATAAAATTTATTCAAGGTCATTTTAACTCTCGTCAGGGATAAGTGATGGACGATAGTTTAGACAAAGATTCAATAGCTTTATTTACACTGATATAATTGATGAGCATGAAGACAAGTAGAACCACATATATATCAAACAGCATGTGTAGTAAAGCATAATTTAAGCAAAGAGGGAAAAAAGTGTCATAAGACTTCAGCAGCTGGCAAGTCTGAAGATACGGATGATTACGATAATGTGTTGAGCACCCGTCAGTGACATCTGATTAAAGACTGGCCTGGATTTAGGCTGAATTATTTAGACGACATAGTGATGGAAGAAGAGAGAACAAGACACAAAGAAAGAAAGTGAGTAAGAGAGATAAAGAAAAGGGGAAAAATAGTTCAGCAAAGGATCATTTGAGTCACTGCACAGACACCCAAAGGACAACAGCCGCATAACTACCCCATGTACATACTGTAAGTGGGTGTGTGGGCATTCAGACATGTAAATCCATTCTTTATCACATTCATTTCTTGCTTGTTAAACTAAGTAAGCACAATTCCTGGACACTGATTTTTTCGGATCAAACAAAGAAAATGGTCTCACTTCCTCAGTATCGGCCTGTCGTGTCAACAGTGCTGATGGCTCAGAGATTAAAGGACCCTCCAGACAGCCATTTTTCCACACTCTGACTATTTTGGGGGACAAACTAATCCCTATAAATCTTATCAAGGATATGTGAGAAACCCAACCGTATGTGGAGGAGATCAGTGTGGAGTTTTGGCCTTTTCTCGATTTTCTCACTTCAGATAACAGGGGTGTCGACAACGCACATGGGCGGGTGCGCGCGCACACACACACAGAATCAATTTCCCCATTTACCATTGTTTTCTTTGAAACTTTGAAGGATGATAACAAAATCCTTATCATTCCTGAGCATTGAACTGGGCCTTTTTGAGACCAAAACACATTCTCATACACACAAACACACATTTACTGATACGTGCCATACTACCAGCTTATAGCTCCTCATCTAGCCCACTTCCCATGCCCCGCACCGTGAGGTTGGCGTGGTTTGGTTGCTCAGCTCACATTGTGTTATCCTCATTACTTCCAAATGCCAATAAAAAAGAATCCAATCTACTGACGCCTTTTGAAGTATAGAAATGGAAAACTGAGCCTTGATACAAAGAGACAAAAGACAAGCAAAAGAACGAGAAGAGAGGGAGAGCACCAGAAAGTCAGAAGAGTGGAGAGAAAGAAAGAAAGCAAGAGGAAGCAGAGGGAGAGATGTACAGACTGAGCAGTGGACGGTTTGAAAATGAGACAAAAAGGAGGAAGCTGAGAAGTAGATTATGGGTGTTCTGATTTGATTTCTATGGCAGATATAATGATGGTTAGTTTTCTATTCATCTTCTTGGCTCAGTTGGAGCACAGTAGGCAAATCGGGTTTTAGGATCTGGCCAGTGGGCAATGAGGAGGGCTATTAAAGGATCATTACCATCTCCTGCCATTACAGAGCTGTTGCTCTAGAGGAACTACCTTGGTAATGAGACCAACCTGAAACTGACTGCTTGCGGCAAACATGACGTACATTACATGAGAACACTGTGACACATATACACACACAGTCTGGATTTATGGTGCTTGCTGTTAGTGTCATGCAGTGTGAGTACATGTGCAAGTACACAGACACCCACAACAAACGAACCAACTCATGCTTGTGAGGGTGCTTAGGTGTCCGATTAATACTTTTGACATTCATTTGTTTGTCTGCTTGACATTACCTGGATGCCACTTTCCTTTCATTTAATTTGCCCCCTCTTACTGCTCTGTTTGCTTCCATGCATTTGCTCCTTTTCACACGATGAAATGCTCTCTGACACTGTGACTCTTGTGTGCACTCTTGAGCTGGTGAACTACGAGCAGTCATTCACCTGAAACACCATCTTAAAGACACATATGGCTTTCAGACAGCAGCTAAACCTTTTCTCTGTTGTTACTTTGTGTAATGGAAGGTAAGAGGGAAACATTTCAAGTGGTATCTCATGAAGAAAAACCTATTAACTTTGATGTGAATGTGCAATAACAACATTTTTTTTGACATATTCACCTTTTCAGTTAACTGGTCGCAAACAGTTCTTCTTTGTCTAATATTCACTTTCCTTTTAGCTCTTTTTTTTTGGTCTCCATTAACTCCTGAGTGAAATATCTAGTTCTTTTGCTACTAAAAGCTTCATTTTGTCTAGTCGCTAACTGTGTCACATACAAGTAGTCATGTGATCCATTGTTAATAGCCGCTTTAGGTTTTTCATTTTAACATTAAAAAAGAAAGTGCTGCTTTTGTGACATTTCAATAGAAAATTCAAGCTGAAAGTCCTGCACAGTTACTGAGCAAACTGCTATAATTAAGTGATAATCTACCCAAAATCTGTCTTTTGAATATCAAATACTCAACCCTTGTATAAAGGTAGCTGTTTCTGCAAGGAATTGCAGCTATGTTGGTTTTTATGGATTTCAATTATGTCAAGGTTTCACAGCATAGTATTAAAATATGCACATAAACCGCTTCAACATAATACTGTCCATCATCTGTAAGCTCAGTATGTTCTAAACCATAATCGTCTAGTCCACCCCTCTGGGCAACAAAAAGGTCAATAGCATGATCAATAGCATGATTCTGATGTAGTGTATTCAGCCTTTTTGTTTGGTTAAAATGTGAGTATTTGAAATGTAAATGAGCTTAGATTGACAGCTGAGTAGTTGATTATGTTGTGGGCGTGGATTGAAAAGTACCTTTTTCTGCTGTTAAGACTTTACACCACTGGAGTCTGTTATGACCATTATGACCACACCTGCTGCTGTTGGTGAAGGACAAAAGTACAAATGTTTTACAGCCACTTTAAGCCAGAGGGACAGATTTCGAGTTGATTTGAGTATCACTTTAATCACATGACAGTTACAGTGCCTTAATATTGCTGTTATCAAAGCAATTAAAGAAACAGGTTGCTGAATTTCAAAATGGACTTAAGTATATGGGGGGATGAAGGGGGATGTCGAGAACTCTCAATTAATTCAATATGGCAAGACATATTCAGTGGAGGCACTTGTTTTGATATGCAAGCAATTCTGCAAAAACCTAATGGTGTTGTTTTTGTAATCATAAAGATAGCTGCTGGAACCTGAGCTCCTGTAATGATCAACTTAACACATACAAGAGCGTACACACACACACACACACACACACACACATACACACACACAGTACCTTCCCAAGGGCAGAGCCCATTCCAGCTTTATGATGGACCTAAAGACACGCTGTGGGCAGCAAGGGCTTTGGCCAAAAAGACTTTATAGCATCATAAACACAGTTATACCCCATCTCACCAACATAAATACGTGCTGGAGAGTTACCAAGAGGACGGCTTGAAGTCACGCCTGCTCTGAGAGGAGGTATTCCCATGAGGAAATCAAAACAAGATGCTCGATGGTTCAGAACTGATTTAGTGCAATAGCAATAAAATGTGTGCAGAATGAAAAAAGACAAATGGTCCCATTCACATTAAAAATTTCATCTGTGTTTCATATGATGTCTGCATTTTTTAGGTTTTTAATCACAGCCCAGATTTCTTTGCCTACTATCTTTGGCTTTGTTTTTTGAAACTTCCACATATCCATCAATGAGTTGGCACTACATCTGCTCTTAATTGTCACTGCACCACCTATGATCTGAATATAGTTTTAGTGTCAATGGTCAACAAACA
This sequence comes from Thunnus maccoyii, assembly GCF_910596095.1. Taxonomy (NCBI): domain Eukaryota; kingdom Metazoa; phylum Chordata; class Actinopteri; order Scombriformes; family Scombridae; genus Thunnus; species Thunnus maccoyii. Next base: position 22,430,440 of record NC_056547.1, read on the forward strand.
CAAGGAATATGGATGAAACGCACCTGTGTGTGTCTGTGTTAACTCAGTGAAACCCAGTACTGCTTCTCTAATTAAAGACACGCTTGTGATAACAGGGTGTTGAGCAGAGGTGAGAGAGCGTCAGGTTAAGGACTGAGAGGTAAAATAAAGGGCAGTGCCTTAGCCTTCAGAAGACACCGGTCTGTGGTACAAAATGTCAATCTGCATTTGAAAGAGTAGCAGTTTAAAAGGAGAATCAAAGGAAACACTATCAGAATCACATGCAAGAGAACAGTATCTACACGTGTAGAATTAGGACTGCAACTAATATGTTCATAAAATGTTTTTATTATGAATGAATCTGTTGATTATTTCTTAGGATTAAGCAATCGATCAAAACCCAGATTTTCATTTTGACAAAGAGCAGCAAATTCTCACAAGGAGTGATTGACATTTTTGCTTCATGAATGATTAATAAATTATGAATACTGTTATTGCTTAATTAATATCAGCTAATGATGCCAACATTAATTAGGATGAACATTGATGAGATATCTGATTTAAGTTTCTAAATATTGCTATGCAGGTCCTTGGTATACTTTAAATCTACCATAGGACCCATTTGAAACCATGCGCAAGAAAGTGAAGCAGTGCCTAATGAAGAATCTACAGTCTGACCTGGATTTGGCTTCTTTTACATAAGCAATACTCATTTTCTCTGACTCTGCCTCACTCTCTCTTCCTGAGATACACTAACACTTAGGCAGAGATTTACATATGCAGAGTGTAAAAAAAGGGATTGGAGTGTGAGAGCAGAGTAGAGGGAGCTTCCATTGCTTCTCAGAAGCAGACTGAGACAGAGATCACCAGTCTGTCAGTGTGAAACCAGCCATGCAGTCTGAGAGGCGTCAAGCATGATAATCCCAAAGGAGGGCAGAGGTGTGTGTGTGTGGGGGGGGGGGTGTGTGTGTGTGTGGTGTGTGTATATGAGTAAAACGGTGTGTCTGTGTGTGGATGCATCTATTCTGCAGACAGGTTTATACGATTATGTCTGTGGGGGAAATTATATCCGCATGTGAGACATGCAGGTCAAAGCCTGAGTATAATTTGTTTGACAAATGTGTATGTGTGTGTGTTGGCATGCATCTCCCTGTTTGCATGCATGAATCTGGCAGATAGTGTTTTGTAAGCAGTGTGTAAAAAATCTGTAAATAGGGTGATGAGGTTGCACAGGTAGAGAATGCACTGTACCGTGCACCCACAGTACGTCATGACGCAATGTGATTCGTGCTTGTGCTAGATGTTGCTCCATACTGAGTCGATGTAGGGTAGAGAGCAAAAACCTCAAAACATCAGCCCTAATCCACCAACACTTTCCCCAACTTTTCACGAAATAATATTTAAAGTTTCTAAGCCCCTCGCTCCGCAACGCACTAGTGGTATGGATCTAGAGAGGGAAATTGGATTTCTGTAGTGCTTATGAATTCAAGTGAACATGACCAGCTTATACATCTCCAAAAGCCCTCAAGAGTATGGCTGTCGGATGCTCGCTATGTTGAAAAAAAAAAAAAAAAAAAAAGTCACCTGGCTTGTTTGGAATAGGAGATGTCCTTGTGAATATCTCCTCTCTTCCTCTTTATCTCTCCTGTGCCCTACAAGAGTTGAGCAGGTGCCGTGTATTCCTCAAACACAAGAAAGCAGCGTGAAGCACCGAGGTGTGCATTGTTTGCTCTCTCTCTGCGTGCCTTGCAGCCATGCAGATAGTGATTCCCCATGATGGCAGGCACAGCAAAAGGTTGTTTGTGACATAAGCACTGATCCACATCACCACCATCATCCCATCCTCTCTCTGTCTCTCTGTGGTTCCTTTACTCCCCCCCCCCCCCCCCCCCCCCCCCCCTTTTTTTTTTTTTTTTTTTTTTTTACCTTCTGCCACTCCAGGCAGCTGCCATGTTAGCACATAGCAGATGTTAGTTGCTTGCATCTGATGACTACAACACACAAACATATGATTGAGTTAAATTGGAAAATAATAGGGTGTATTGTGGGTCATTTTTTTGCCACTATTTCAAAGTGTGCAGCAGGTTATTATAAAGGCTTTCCCGCCTTTCAAAAAAGTCAGAAATCTGTGTCCTCTAAGTGTCGTTGTTGGCTTTATTTTTATGGAAATGGAAAAGCACTATTATCTTAAAGTCTCTAATCCTGCAGACCCTTCACCCGATCTGATAAAAGGGAATCAAACATTTGCAAGCACACCTCCTTGCAAACATTTGATCTTACTCGCTCTTGGTTTTCACAGAAGATTTGCTTGGATGGGAAATGCTGTACAAGATAAGGAAGCCTTTTTAAACTATAGGGATGCTGTTCAGCAGTCAGATTCTCTGCTTAGGGAAAGTGGGAACAGTGCCATCTAGTGAGATGTATATATACATATGAATAGTGTATAAAGGGTCTTAGCATGCATTTTTGATTGATTTAATCTGCTTTAAGAGGAATCAGTGTATTTGTTCAAATAAATGTGCACCGAAAGACTCACACTTAGATCCCTAAAAGACCGGATAAAGAGAAGAAGTGCTCTCTCAGTCACAATGCGCTAGTAAATGCAGCTTAGCAATAGCTGCCCTGGAGCAAAACAATCCAGCGAGACTCAATACAGACATAATGTTGACAATGTGTGTTTCTTAGTAATCTAATTGCCCTGCTGACCCAGACTTCCCACACTTCTACCTCGTTAATACCGCAGCAAGGTACTTCATCCTTTAGGTCACTTCGCAAATCTAATACACTTCCAATAATTTCGTCTTGACCCCTGACCCCAGATTGATTGCTTAAACTATTAGACACCCTTTTGGGAAAGGTTCCCTCATCAATAAAAAGGACAGGCAACAAATCAGCTAGGGGTGAGGGTGGTTGGGGGTGTCTGAACCTGGAACAAACCAATAATTTATTTCAACATTGAAAAAATAATTTAAATATGGTTTACTCTTGGATTAGTGAAAAACAAGACAGACAACACAGGTTGTCTATCTTGTGACAGAGGTGGTGTTTCACTGCAAGGCAAACAATGTTCTTGGTGACCGGGTGTGAGGAGGGATGAGAGGAGAGAGTGATGAGGGTGTTATACAGGGTCAAGGATGGATATTTGTGAATAATGGTAAGTGAGAAGTCAAGAACCATTTAACTTGCTCTCCCATTTGCCTAATTTAAGACCTCCATTTAGATTTTGTCTTTTGGGGCTACTTAAGATAATTCTCCCTTAATTGAAATGGGCTGCGTTAAATTGAAAACTCTTTTACAATCTTTAAGAAATGATATCTCCCAAAATATAAATGAACGTATGACTATTGAGTAGCACCTTAAAAAGGATGTGATACCTTGTTTAACTGAACATAATGTGCTGGAAAAAAAAGAGATAAAGATCTGTGGTTATCCCTCCTTTTACCAGTGATAAGATTTCTTGTATGTGACAACCATGACAACCATGATTACTCTGTACTGAAAAAAAGCATTTCCAACTAAAATGATCCCCACAAAATTCAGACATCCACAAAAAGATTATTATCATTGAGATAAGCTATGATGCATAGCATCTCTATATCTGTCATGACTCCAGTATGAGACAGATATCGCAAAAGGTTCACATATGACTTTTAGATAAGATGTGTATCTTGAGAAATATCACATGAAAAATTACCCTTTTAGGGATTTTCCCATCTACGGGCCTTTACTCTTTCAAACTGTTTGCATTTAGCATAACCCAAGCTAAACGATTAAATTGGACCAAATCCTTTTGACTCAAGGACAAATATCATATCAAGGCTTAAAGGCTACAGCACTTACCCTGTGAAGTGCATTCCATAATGTTTGATTCTCTTACACATCGAGTGTTCAAGTGAGTTGACACTGTTAACCACTTCCCTCTCAAAGAGAGACTGAAGGCCTTGGTCTCACATAAAGCTCACTATGGAGACAACCACTGCTAAGCATTACTGGCGGGAAGCGATAAAACAAGTGTATTATTCACTCTGTGTGTGTGTGTGTGTGTGTGTGCTATTGTGTTAGTGGATGAGTGTGCAAGTGCGTGCCTGATACAACCAAACTGGCCTCTACTCACCAGTCTAATGTCCAAGTCAAGCTGGCAGTAGTGATATGAGTAATGCCCACTCTCACAGAGAGGCAGGGAGTAGAACAATTGGCCTGTCAAATAAGAGCCACTTGACAACTTCTCAAAGAAGATCAATTATGGTCAGTGTTTGGATCAAAGCACTGACACAAGTGTGGCAGTGTGGCACATGGCAGCCAGAACCATGCTTGCCTGGTCATGTAAAAGTACTCTAATAGTCTTGGTCTTGGTTGTTTAATGCTCTCAACAATCACCACTGATTGCATGACAAATTATTAAACAATACAATGCACTTATTACTCTGGCCTGTGAATATATAGGCAGCTTAATCATCTGCTGAAAACTACGATTACACCTTAGCTAAGCCTGATGTGGCAGGAAATGGAGGGAGGGGATATCCTACAATAATATCATGTAGGTATATTAAGAGTTAAGGTGAAGACATTTTGAAAGAGCAGCTCTCTGTGGTGCAATGAGTTACAGACCTCCCCGCCCCCAAACTGGCACCACAGTGTGACAATATTACAGGCAGGGGATGTGATTACCAGATCTTAATCGGCCGTAATTCACCTGTCATCCCTGTCCTTAATATGCGGCTGCTGTGCTTCGGTGAACCCAGACACCCGAATGACACAACTCGTCCGCTGACAACGTTTGATCCAGCTCATGGACATTGATGTTTCTTAATTATAGAGACAATGGAGCAGGGAGTGAACGAGCTAATGGGGAAAATACTAGCCGGCCAGGTTAATTTGAGGTTCATCGAATTACCTTGTGAATTAGCATGATGTTGTAAATTACAACAGGCTGGTAATGAAGAAATGGGAACTTTGAGAAAAGGAAGCTTTCTGCAGCAACAGCAGAATATACCTCCTCCCAGATAATTAAATAAAAGCACAGCCCACAAATTAGAAAGCCTTTTGTATTCTGAGAAGAGAGGCTATTCTGAAGGCTGTAAAAATGGGAATGACCTGTACGTGGCCTGGAGGGAAGAGTGGAAAAGGACAGATCTCTGCTGTATAAACCTGCGAACACACAGAGGGAAAAGAAAGAGAGAGAGGTCACACACCAACACAGGCAGGGAGCAAAGGGAAGAAAGGGTGGCTAAATGGAGGACAATAGTAGGGCAAATTTTATTGGAGGGAATTTGAAACAAGAGGTAATGCAGGCAGAGGCAGGGAATGAGATAACGATAAGCTAAAGAATGCAGGGAGAGGTGAGCAGGGGTGAGACAAATTTCACTGCACCCCATTTCTCTCTGACATCCTTCAGCCCATCTCCCAGGCCCATCCATCTTGGATGACAATAGTGCCCTGATTTGCATACCAAAAACGCTTTTCGATATGCGCCTTCCAAGTTGTTGCGAGAGATTAAAAAATATTGACAATTATTGACAAAACTCAAAGGCGTGGGCAACATTCCATCTGGAATATTGCATCTACCATTTTATTCTCTTATTTGCTCCTTTCTTCCTTCTTATGAGGGCACGTTATTGACTTGAATATCTGATTGCCGCTGCTAGGGCTTATGAGCAGGGTTGGGGAGGTGTGCAGCACTGGCGTGTTATGGCTGTTGCTTTGAATGAGAGGTTATGTTGTTATTGCTTGTTTGTGCACATTTCCCAATGACACAGACTAAAATTAAGATAATCATCACTCTGGCAACCTGCATGGCTCTACGGTAAGGCCTATATGCAGATTAAGGCCCAATCTCGGCAAACCCTGTCTGATCAGCTCTTCTGCTTACAGGCAAACCTCGTGATTACAGTGATAAATACATGACATAAAAGAGAGGACAGGAATGGAGCAGAGCTCGGCAGAATTAAAGGGCCGTGGAACAATTGCTGAGATATTAAGGAGCATCCTCACTCCAGAATTCATGCAGGAGAGGCGAGGGAAATGAATGTCATTAATTGAATAAGACAGACACCATAAGGCGAGTCAGTTATTAAAAATCGTAAAATATTACATGCCAGAGAGGCCAAGGTGTGGCGTCAGCATATGGAACAAATTAGGGAGAATACATTTTCTTTTCTAATAAGGTAAACAACGAGGAAAAACAAATATTCAGTACAGTAAAAGGTTTTAAAGAGGTCATCCCTGCAGATGAGGTTACGCCTATGAATAGCAATGGCACAGAGTGGAATCATAAATTTCCTTAATGTCTTTCTCCCTGGCTTTAAAGTCACTCTCAGCTCTGCTCTGAGAGGGCAAAGATCTTGTCTGGGAGGTAGAGAATCTCCTTAGTACTACAACAGAACAATCTCCGGTCCCCAGGTAATTAAGTTTCTTGTGTTCCGGCTATTTGTTGTTGTTTAATGAGAGCACTCTGCACCCCTCTTGTGTCCTATACTGTAATTAATGGACAATGGGAAGATGAGGAGGTGGAGGATGAAGAGAAGGAGGAAGGCAAAGTGGAAACTCGTCTGGTGACCTGCTGGTTGCCCTCCCCTCCTTTTCTTTCTCTCTCTCTCCCTCTCTGTCTTTGTATTCCTCTCTTGACTTGCTGCTCTTTTTCCAGCGGGCTGTTTGACAAGCTGCCAGTTCTAATGCCCTCAGTGCAATGTCCCTTGTCAACTCCCATAAACTCTTATATCTATCAGAGCTTCCTCTTAACAAAAAAAGAAGCTTCCATTATCAAAGTGATTAAAAATGATCTTTAATTTTGGGGACAGCCAAGGGTACAGTGAGTTTAGACAAAGAGCCAATAGCAATAAAGTTCCACATCTGCATATCTTTACTATATTCTTTCCTGGTAACCTGCGTCCGCTGCTTCCAGTCAGTATTCCCTATATATCTCCACTTCCCTCTTTGACTCCCTTCTTCCACATCAATGAGAACTGTTCAGTGTTGCTACAGTAGTGTACACGGATCAATTGATCACCCTGACCTTGACACCCAAATGTAAATGCTGTTGTTAGATAACAGCTGATATAGGAATCCAATCCATCACATGGATTTGGCAACAGTGGCTTAAAAAACATTCAGGAGGTCTAAATCTGATATAATAACCTTACATTTACATATATAATTACATAATGTTCGGGCTCTAATCAATTGGAAGATACTAATTAAGACATTAAATTACATTTAAAACATTCTAATAATACACTCTCTTCAATTATTGCACTCAAACGAGTATGGAAAAGATGCAGTGAAATCATCTCTGAAACTTTCCAACCAAGGTGAGATAAAATAGCAGGGGAAATAAATGTGATATAGTGCAGTGAATAAAAGTTGTGGTGATTGTGAAATACAGTTACCTTACGAGCATAACTCTGCCATGCATCAAAAAATACACGCTGTAGAACTTGCTAATTTAATCACCTAAGTTGTGTTGGGGATTTTGGATGGCTGAGGAGGTAGTTAGTTTCTCTGCCAGTGGAGGCCACAGCGGTGTCACCCGGCTCCTCTCACTCACTTCCTCGCTTCCTGTACAGATGCACTGCCAGGCCTTTCACAAGAACTGCCTCAATTACATTTTCAAGGTGGCAGTAGTCAGGGGTGTGAAAAGGAAAAGGAGACACAGAGGTAAAGTGAGTGAATGGGGGTTTAAAAAAAAAAAAGAGTGGGTGCCAGAGAGAAAGAGAAATGGGTTTTGGATAAGAGCTTTGGGCAGCAGAGTGAAATGCAGGAAAGCTAAATATGCCAGGACAAGCTTAATTAGGACTATTACAGGGTGGCCATATGGGGTTCAGGGGGTCATCTGTAAGTCACAGAAACAGCACATGATTAATGAAAACCCACAAAGTGATGAGTACTAATGTTTAATGCCAACAAAAATGGAAGGGAGGGATTGTTAAGAGTATGTCTGACACAAACAAGAAGTGGCAAGGTGCAGCTCCAGTGCAAGGCAAAAGCAAAAACAAATCACAATTTTCAGATGGCTCTTCAGATGGGAAATTGATCAGCCAGATAAATGCATGCAGTAGAGGACTTTTGAGGCAAGAGATGGAGGGATGTGGGAGGAAAAAATGGAGGACGGATTGTTGTTTACTTGCACGGTGCGGTGGAGAAATGAGAGTGCAGGACGGGATGGGGACGGGACGTGATGAATTCTCCTAAAGAGCAGCACTGGACATCAGACAGAAAATGTGATGAGGCACAAAGGCCTCCCAGCGCATATCAAACAGATGATTTCAGCCTGAGTGATGTTGTCTTGGCATTATCGACTATAGTGAGACTGAATGATAATGCCAGTGGCTGAAGAGGAGGACAGGTTAAGAAGAAGTACTTGGACAAATCTATGACTGTGTGTCTAATGCATACCAAATTCTCTGTTCTGCATTGTGTTCTACTTTCTAGCTTCACACTTGCATGGCTTGCATCAGCCTTTCTCACCGTCTTTATCTTACTTGTTTGAGTGTGTGCCAACCTCAGGTGGTACACAGAATTTGTTATGCATTGTCTGGTTGTGCATCGAATCTCTCCGAAGCATTGCAACTAAACTCGCATTTCAACTTCCCTATCAACTCCATGTCACATATTAAAGGTTATTCATATATTGATGGCTCCATATAGCGTGTGGCATCCATATCTGACACTCAGAAATCATGTAACATGTAAACTCAATGCTCATCTTGAGCAGATACATGAGGAAGCAAAATGGTAAATTCAGGTATCTTAGTGAGGTTTCAAGCACCTGTCAACCTTAAAATCCCCAAGCTAATGGACCTCCTCTAGCCAGACTGTCCAATCTCAGGCATCAGCGACTGGCAAAGCATCATCCCAACCCAGCTGTCTTCTGCACAAGTTTTGAAGGATTCTTTTAGCAGATAGCACAACAGGTGCCAGGAATCCTAAACGATCATAGATTAAGCTGATAGTGGATAAGAGCCCTGTCCTTGTCAGAGGTCTGCCCTTGAGCCTGATCTTAAACTTGAATGAATCTGACTGGGCACACCACCGCACACCCAATGCTTTTTCCACAGGCAAAGTGTCCCTGTCCAAGTCTAGATCGTTAACCTCCATTGATCTTTCCTGTTGAGGTATGGCAGCACAGTTTGTCTGTTGCAAATCCATTTGGTGAGCTGAAAGCTTCTTTTAGCACATAGCACAAAGTTCTTGATAAAGTTATACTGCCTCATCTTCAGAACCAACTGACACAAGGCAATCATCAACATAGAAATTACACAGAACAGTGTCAACATGTGAATTGAACTGGTCCTGGTTATCTTCCGCACATTTCCTCAAGGCAAAACTTGCACAACTTGGAGAGGATGTGGCTCCAAACAGATGTGCAACCATTCTATACTCCACCAGGTCCTGACTGTGGTCTCCAACTGGCCACCAAAAAAATCCTAACAGGTCTGAGTCCAAACTTGTTACTCTTACCTGATGGAACATAGCTTCCATGTCCACCAGAAGTACAATGGGCTCTTTTCGGAACCTGGTTATGACTCCAACCAGCGAGCTAATAAGATCTGGGCCCTGTAGAAGTTAGGCATTTAGAGATGTTCCTTGGAATGTAGCTACACAGTCAAAAACGACCCTCATCTTTCTCTTCTGTGAGTGGTACACCCCATGGTGTGGTATATACCACACCTTACCGTCACACCGATCCAGATCCTCAGCTGGCACCCTCTCAACATAGTCCTTTGAGATGATATTGCTCATGAAGTTGGTGTTGTCAGCATAGAACAAACTGTCCCTGTTAAACCTCCTTTTGAGATTCAGAGCACACTGCCCTGGAGTACACATCCATAGTGACACACCCACCACTCAAGTGCCAATGCAGTGTGCACAAACAAACCTAGCACATGAATATGCAAGAAACTTACATATATGGCTCCTACACACATTTATAGACCAAATAATCTAAAAGCAATTGGCAGATGAAGTGATAATTGATTAGTTGCAGCATTTAGGTCAGCCTTATTATAAAATATTGTATTGCATATATTAATGTAGAATACATAGATATCTGAGATCTTAGTCAGATTTTTGTTAGGTCAAACATGTTTAAAAATAGTTACCATACCCATATATACTTAACCAATAGGGGGATCACCCTGGGTGGTTTTGACGGTTAACCAGAACAACCAAAGAGCTTATTGCTATATATACAGAGCTTCTAAGGGACAAACTTGGAGATCATGAGAAACGTTCTGCTCACCACCAGATTGTATATTGTAGATTCGGGACCATGTTGGAAATAAGTGTTTTCACCTTAACATGTTATCACTTGGATTTTTGTTTTATTGTATCTGGTAACCCATAAATTAAATAAAATCAACCAATCAATCAATGTCCCCTTAGGGGCTCTGCAGTACATGGGTGTGGTATCCAATTTTAAACATTTTGGACCTGACAAAGATCCAACTGTGATCAAAACACTGTCCCTTTAAAATAAATATTTGTTTTGGAGTCAGTGTGCAGGAGCACCAATTTTACATGTTCCTTTTCTATGTTTGCTTATTGTTTGTTCTCTGAGTTGGGTTTCTCTGGGTTGGGTTTTCTTACAACATAATGAATGCTCAACATCTCAGATGAGGGGGAGGGTGGTGAGATGCTCTTTTCTTTTGCTGCCCCACTTTTTAATTTAGGCTGTCCAAGAAAGTTTATTTTTACACAAAAATCTGACCAAGTACTGCTTAAATATTTAAAGATGACTGACTACAAACTGACTAGCCACAACGCTAACGACCCGCACTTGTGAACCATGTTGCAGTGTTTATGGAAAAAGATAATCCCGCTTAGCTGTGGTTTTAAACCCCACCCAGAAGACATGGGCATATTATAAAACTGACGGTTTCTGTTAATGCCTTGAGGCTGCTCATGTCTGGGTAAGTGAACTTCCATGTTTTCTGTCAATGTTCCCGCTCCCTGGAACACAAGAAGAGCAAAATGATTTGGCACACAAAAACAAACAGCGGACTGACAAGGCTGGAAACAGAATGACGTGAGTAGAAGAATGGAGAGCAGGTGGCTGCGGGAGAGTGACATAAAAACCATACAAGAGAGGAGGACAGAGAGTAATAGGGCATAGCACTCGAGGAGAGAAGAAGAGGAGCAGAAAATGAGGAAATGAAGGACGGCTGTGATGGAGAAGAGAGTCATCACACCGGAGAGAATTAGAGGGTCTTGGCATAAGAAAAAGAAATGGTATAGAGAAGTAGAGAAGGAGTGAGAGAGAGAATGGCCGTATAACAGTGCAGCCTGTCACAAAGCTGCTGTAGCATTCTCACCGTAACAATAGCAGCAGATTGAGTTGGACAGGGTTCACAGGCCTGAATACTAGCCACCCAGACATAGCTATTGAGTGGCTCGCCTGTGTTATCTGGCCTGCTGCTGAATACTCCCCTTCTGCAGAGGTGAGCAGGCTCAGGTTACAGCGCTCACTGATGGGCTTTAGTCCATCACACTTCCCTCTGTTGAACAGCAACCTTGGGAGCAACTCTGCTATGAGGCACCAAGACTATACTAAGATCCAAGGACTTCAATGGAAGAAAGGACGCTTGCTGCAGACGGATATTATCATTGAAGACATCCAATTAAAAAAAAAAAAATGTCTACACATACAGTATATTAATAAGAATTTCTTTCATAAATCAGTTGTTTGGTCATTTTGTCATTAAACATCATCCACATCTCAACATGACAACAATAGCAGCAGCTTAATCTATTGTTAGGGTGTTTTGTTTTGTCTGATATACAGATTTGTCCTCAGCTGCATTGTCATTGACTCATGCATTTTCTAATTATCTGATTCACAAAGGACATCATAACAGCTAACTGCAGTACATGATCCCCATTATTTCTCCATGAGATGTCATGTTTATAATTGGAAGTATTATCTCATTGATCACAGCTGCTATTGTTATCATCATAATTACCACTACAGTGTCATTTAGATGGTAATTTGGGCATTTCTTACCAAACGTCAAGCTATTCATCATATTCATAGTGTCCTATGGGATTGGCTATTGTTCTTTAAGATAAACAAGACTTGATGAGATTTTCGATAAGGGACTTATTGTACTTGCAGCATGATCTCAAGTGTCAGCACTGTAGTGGAACATTTTGAAATAAGGGATTTACACCAGGTTGACCTTTTGTCCAAGGCTCTCCTTGTTTCATGCCCTGCCTCTACCTTCCAAGTGACTCTTGTCATGGAGAAGGTCTTATAAATATGGATGCCTGCCTTCTTCTCGAGGCCGTGATGCAATTTCAGAAATAGGAGGGAATTTTTTTTTTTTTTTTTTTTTTAGGGAGTAGAAATGTTCAGTTGGGTTGCAAAAATTGGACCCACAGCCTCTGCCAAGGTTGCTTATTGATATTTTTTTATCCTATATGGTGACACGATTATTTATTTATTTCTGCCACAGCTTGTGTCGCTGCATTGCAGAGAAATCTGATGGATAAAACAAGAGAATGAAAGATCTTTACTTTCTTTACAGCAGCTCATTTTATATACACTCTGGAATAAACAAATCCAGGAGCAGCTTTAAAAAGTGATGCTGTTTCGATATATAGTACAGTGAACTTTTTCTACTTAACACACAGGATGTTGAGCCTACTTGACTGTATGGGATGTATCCTAATTTGAGCATCTAATACCATGAGTACAGTTTTGGCACTGCCAATCTGTCAGTAATTTAGTTGGTTGGGGGGTCCATCACTTTGGTCCAGACTGAAATATTTCAACAACTATTAAATTGCCATGAAATTTTGTACAAATAATTGTGGTCTTCAGAGGAAAGGCCTACATCCTACTGATTTTGGTGATCCTCTGACTTTCCTCTAGTGCTACCATGTGCTAATGCTAATATGTACTTATCCTGTGAAATATCAACGTCTGCTGAATAGAATGGCATAAAATTATAGTATTCATGGTTTCCAGGTGATGTATGCTAATAACTTTGGTGATGCCCTGACTTTTCATCTAGCTTGACCATGAGGTTGACATTTGTGGTTTCAAGTGAAATGTTTCAATGTCCCCCTCAGGATGAAGTGTAATAACTTTAGTGATCCCTTAGCATTTCATCTAGCACCACAATCAGGTCAAATTTTTAATGTGTTCTGTACTTTGGTTTATGACTAAATACCTGCAAAATTTATGACATTTCCATCAGCCTCAGCTGTAGTTTGTGTTATGTGCTAATTCGCAAATGTTAGTAAGCTAGCATGCTATACTAAGATGAGCATTATACCTGGTACAAATAAGTATATTAGCATTGTCATTGTGAGCATGTTAGCATGCTGACCATTACACTTATCTGTGCCAAAATACAGCCTTATGAAGTCACTACAGTAGCCATGGCCTTAGACTTTTTTGTTTAGACATTGTGATAGCTGAGCTGTACAGCAAGTGAGAAGGCAAGAGAGGACATGCCAAAAAATACAAATACCGCAATGACCTGGGACACAACAACCTTCATTGTACTTTGCTTCAGTACAATGTCAGAACTGTTCAATACCGCGAAATGAACCTGATCTGATTTGATTTGAAAAGCACAACAAGCATTAACAAAATGATCAACCAAAACTTTGTCATATGTCCTAGAAGAGCTTGCACTCTTATGAAACAAAAGACATATTTGATTTGTATTGTTTGCATGATCACATGAGGAGGAGAAAGCAACAACTTGGGCTTGTCCCAAAAACGCTGTTAAGTGATGAACGTGTTCAGAACACCAAGATCCTCTCATCTTGTCACATTGTGCCAGCTCTGTCTTCATTGTTGCTACTGAAGTGCATCTGACAGTGCACTGCCCCAGTTTAGATTAAGTTTAGATTATTAATTACCAGGTGTTTGGCACTAAGTGGTGTGATTCTGAGATCAAATTGTTGACAAGAAACATGTCATTATCTCCCACAAATGTCTTTTACGCAAGACTGACATCACCACATCCCTCACCTCCCCTCACCCCCTCCCATATCTTCCCTACCCCCAACTCATTCCTCAGGAGCACATGGACACACACACACACACATATTCTGTCATCATGTACATCTTATTCAGGGCATTTTGCACAGAACTCGTCAAGAGGAACAGATGTCATTATCAACAGAGATAAAGAATCATTACTTTGACAGCTTTACAAACAGCTATGTCACCCCAAGTGTGGAAGACAAATGACAGGGTGTTGTCTTGTGATGATCTGAACTGTAATTTTTGTGCATGTGCAAGCACATATAGCAGATTTTACTGTGCAGTCGTTATTTTCGGAAAGTTGCCTACAACCAGCGTTAGCGATACCCTTCATGCAGTTGGAAGCATGTCCTTGGCAGCGATACCCACCGGGGGAAGAGGGAGAGAGCAAGAACGAGAGAGGCAGACAAACTTACATTACGATAGACAATAGAGAAAGAGAGAGAGAGAGAGATAGAACAGCATGCAGGGTGAAGGAGTGGAGGCACCTTTATTATCTGAAGCTTGCAACAGCATAGGGAGCCACTGGATATATTCAACAAGAAAATGAAACTAACAAGCATGATACACCTGTACATAAAATAAATTTTAAAAAACTACACAATCTAATGTAATGAGATTGAACAAGTTGAATAAGCCTTCATATATCTCCCAGCGATACATAGTTACTCCACATTAATGAACCATAATGAGGTTAAGGTTGAATAAGGAGATTAGCTGCCTCAGTTTACTGATTTGCAGTAACAAATAAACAGTGCCACAATTGCATCTTTCCTGGAATTACAGAGGAAATTAAAGTTAAACATGTTACATAATGTTATGCAATGAAGGTCAGAAAAATTGGCATTTTCAATCAGCAATTGGAATTTTTTAAATCATCTCATTAAGTAATATGATGTATGCAAAACACGTACAGTATTGCATGCATCATATGTTATGTTATATAGGTTGTGACATAAATTGATGGAAAGGAAAATTGTATTTGCTCAGCCAGATGCGGTTTTGGTTTAGTGAAGTACAAATGAAAAACTGTCAAGCAGCATATGGATCACATGATAATTTTCTCTGTTATTTAAATATTTCACATAATATTATGCTATAGAACTGCAAAGCGTCTATCTTTCTATCTATCATTACAAAACTAAATCTCCAGCTGCGGCTGTCATTAGTTTTGCAGGTAAATTATTGCACAAATTCAAATTTTGACCTGATGATGGCGCTAGACGAAAGGCAGAGGATCACAAAAATTATTACAACTCATCCATAGAATGACATAAATGTCTGTGCCAAATTTCATGGCAACCATCTAATGGTTGTTGAGACATGTCACTAAAAAACAAAAATGTCAAGCTCATGGTGGCACTAGAAGAAAAGTCAGATGATCACCAAATTTAGTAGGATTCGTTCTCTCTAGACCATGAATGTCTGTAAAAACTTTTTATAGCAATCTATCCTACAGTCTCGGACCAAAGTGGTGCACCAACTGCCGTGGCCATCCTACAGCCATTGCTAAAAATGATATGTATATCTAAACAATAAAATATGCAACCATGGAATCACACTCAGACATACAATATAATAGAATTGCTGTAAGAGTAATGAATTATTAATAGTTTATCAGTAAGCCTTGGATTGTTCAACTTTCAAAAAAAGATCAAGTAGTTCTGTAACAGAGATTGTTTGTAATTGCATGTGCAAAGCTGCATGATTGTGAGAACTGCTGTTTAAAACAAAAACAGAAACAAAACCTTTTACCCATAGAATTTTCAAACATGTGACCATGAGTGAAAAAAATCCTTACATGTGATGTCCTGTAATTTATGGATAATTACACGGTCAGAATATTTTGCCAACAATGCTGAATGAACTAGCCCACTCACTTTCTGTTCTTTTTTTTTTGCATATCAATGTGTGCTCAACCATTTTTGGATGCCAGGCCCACATAATTATATTGTGTATTTCTGTGTGCGTGTATGGAATCATATTGGGGGACTAGGTGATTGCTTATATCCTCAAAATTGCTTTTCTGACACCACATGAAAAATCACCTGAATCACTTTAAAAGATGGTGGACAAAACCAGCCTGGTGTGACAAATACCAAGGCAAACTAAATGTTATTTGTGCCAATAATTAATACACACTTAATCTTATTCAAACAGCTAAAAAAGAAGGGGAGTATATCTAGCAGTGTATAAGTTGATTATTCATACATTTTTCATGTTATCATTTGAGTTTACTGACAATGCAATTGCCCACTGATAAGCTGACAGACAGGGAAGAATTGAGATATTCACCCCATGATATCACAAGTTCAATTTATTGATGCATAATTAAAATAACCCATGCATTCTTCTGTTTGCATACACCATCACTCACTTCTTGTGAAAATGTTCTGGCTCTGTAGCCTTGAATTTTAAATGAAACATGAATATTAAGTTAAAGTGATGACTCACAGCTGTACTTTGAGTGGGTTTACATCCACATCGGATAAACATAGCAGGGATTGTGACCATTTTTACACAAAGAAGCAAAATAGATTGGTCCAAAATCATTTGCAGATGATGTCTATGACCCACAGACATCAGCAGATGTCTGAATAATTCCCAATGAGAACACTCTTTAAGCTAAACATGAGCACCTCATGGTCATTTGTGTTTATCATTGTTTTGGCTCGACAACAGAACATTTGATTTGAAAAGCATCAGTGTTGCAAAATCACCAGACTGCTTGTACAAGGTCAGAATGGAAAAGTCAAACTGGGTGGAGAAGAATTTTCTTACATGGACACTAAAGTGAAATTTCAGCTTTCAGGCATGAAATGCAGAGGAAGCATAAACACTAATGTACAGAGACTGTCTGCAGCTCCTGCACATCTATTCTTGATGTAGCACTAAACAGTCTAAACTGTGCAAAAATGTTCTCTATTTTTCTGTATATACAGTATTATATCAAAGTTATAACCTCAGGACTAAATTGAAAAAGCCATGAAGCAACAATCCTGGAATAATTTTTCATATTTCTGCTCACAGTTGGTGTCTTCATAATGCAGATTTGCCTGAAAGGTATCTGGAGTGTGTGACAAATGTATCAAAAAAAAAAAAAAATCTTTAAAATACTGTACTCTTGTGAAAAACACACAGTTGCTCAGCTCCGTTTTACTGTGTTCCCCTTAGTCATTCACATGGCTAAATGAAGATGTGAAATCACCTTTAACCCAGTATACAGTATAATAACGATGTGTTCTATAAATGTATGTGCAGGGCGCGCTGGTGAGGCAATGAGGAGGTGGACATGTATAAGCTCTGTGGTGATAAAATGAGTGAACGTATGCATATGTAGTAGTTACAAAAGGTCACATGCTTTGATGTTCTCTTTTTTTTCTTATTTAATGTAATAGATGGGGAAGCTTTTTAAATCTAACCAGATAATTGCAATTTTACAGAGTATTTTTGGAAGCGTTTATGGAAGGCAGTGGGACTTTCCTATGATGTTACCGTTTCTCCTTTTCTTCCCATAATGGATACTGTTATGTGTAAAATTATTATTGGGAGGTGACAACTTTCAAAAGTCTCAAACTAAAAAGTGCGCAGTGTTGGCATACAAGACTGTTTTCTCTGCAGGTGTCTTGATGCTCCAGTGTCTGTGCCACTTACATTTTGTGTTAAAAGCATGCTACAGTATACATTATCTAACTGTGAGAACCACATTTGGAAGATCAATACTTATATTTCAGTTGTACTTATAACAGTTTTATGATGTTGGCTAAGAATAGAATGTTCAGTTTTTCTAATGCAGAGCCTAATAAGGTTGCTGCATTGAAAAGAAGCCAAAGCATAATGTATTTGTAATGTGTCCGCTGGCAAGAAAGCTGCAAGGAGGAATGTGTTTCCTTTGTTTGTCTTTTCTTCTCTGCTAAAAAAAAAAAAAAAAAAAAAGAAAAAATTACCTACGTGGGCACACCTTTCTCTGCAAATAAGACACATTATAAAGCATGAAGACCTCATTGCTGTAAGGCATTGCTTGTGCTTTATTTGAAAACTCGGAACTCGGAATCAGATTTTCCACTTGTAAGCAGCAAGTAATTGATTCACACCTAGACTCAGCGGACTAGATAGATGACTGTGCAGCACAACATCCCTTAAAAAACTAATTGAGATATTAGGGAAAAGAAAAGTTACACAGTAGATTGGGTCACAGGGTGAAGGCCCTTATTTTACAGTGTGTTTGCTCAAAGTATTTTACCAGTTTTCTCTTCATAATCTTTGAAAAATGTAGTTAATTTCATCTGGTTGTCATCAGGGTTCATGACTTTGTCCACACAGGGCATCTGAACACACAAAATAAATTTTGATAATTCTAATTAAATTTTGGGTGTTTTATTTAACTTTTGTACACCCGTGGTGTTGCCAATCAAAAATGGCCAGTCATTAGAAATGAATGTGTGAGACTACAATTAGTGTAGCGTCCATTCATCAGATGGACGCACTTCCTCTCACAGACCCCCACATGCATGTGTTTGAGCACACACACACACACACACACACACACACACACACCCCATTCCCCTTCATGGCTTCCAAGTAAAAATAATCTATACATCATGCTTTTTTTTTTATTTTTTTTTTTTACTCAAAAGCAAGTTGTATATGCTCAGGTCAGTGAGGCTACAGGCCTTAAATAGCAAATGGAAGTTCAAAACTTGTAATGTTCACAAGAACTTCAGTTGATAAAAAGATCTAACACAACATTAGGTGATAATATGTATTATTACGGATTTATCAGCTATAATGAGGCAGTCATTTTAACATGAAACGAGTTAAATACAATTAAATACATGTAGCAGTTACACAGTTTCAACTGCTATTGGTTGCCAACATCTCTGAATTTCCTTGTGAAGTTTTTAATAGAAATCGTTTTTTGAAAGAAACTCCCAATAGAGATAGGACCTACTGGACCACAAAGAAATAACAATGTGAACATTGAATTTTTTATTACTACATGTGGTCCTCATGACTCATTGCAAGCACTTCAAGTGGGGTACCAATATAATGGCACATTTCAACCTATAGCTTTCCCCACTAAGTAGAGGGGAAAGAATGAACTCAGCAGACACACAGTCCATGTCCACATTTTCCATTACCTTTGTGGGGGGCTAAGAATAACCAGCTTTGTGATTAAACCCCTCAGAACCTCTGAAAATTCTTGCAGCACTTTTTGTAAGGCTGGCCTGGCTAAGATCCAGCATAAGTAAATCCTACTCGTCTTGGCAACAAAAATCTCTGCATGGTTGAAATCTTGCCCACTCCGTGAGGATTTTGTTCTATGCATTCTAGCTACTCTATACGCTACATTACCTGTTGTAAAAATCAATGTGATCGCCCTTCCGGTAACAAATGAAAAAAAGAACAACTTTGTACCTCACGCCCTGCATTAGTTGAACTGTTATACTGTAGCACAGGGGGGCTGATTGCCTGAGCAATACTGTTTGTTAATCTGATCATGTTTGTGTTTGGAGGCGAGCAAACAAGCTGCCATAAACAAGCTGAAACAGTGAGCCAGACCTCGCTTTTGCTCTCCGCTGCTACAAACTGCACACACACACACACGCACGCACACACACAAGCATCAGCCTCTTCTCTGGGGCTAAATAATGAAGAACGGAGGCACATCGCTTAGGTGATTAATTATCCATGTCACCAGATGGGACGATGAGCAAAAAAAAGTCTGATTTTCTTTTTTTTTTTCTTAAATGCATTTCAGAGTGAGGATTCGATTGGGGAAATGACAGGCATATGTTGATGGATGACCACAGGCTAGTATTAATCAGAAATACAGATATGGGATGTTATAGGACAGAGAACTCTATGTATGTATGTACGTGTGTGTGTGTGTGTGTGTGTGTGTGTGTGTGTGTGTGTTAACCTGTGGGATCCAGCAGACAAAAAGTGTGTAAAACTACCCTTAGTTCTTAGTTCTTTTGTTTGAGCAGAAGTCAGGTGAAAAGGAAAGATGGTATGGGCCACCAGATTTACATAATGTACTTTTAGTAATTAGATTACATACAGAGTCTCTTAAAATATATATTTTGTACTCTTTACCAAGCCATTTTGTATCTGTCTATTATAGTAACAGAAAATTCATCACATTCAATAAATACAATATCAAATTATTCCAAAAAATAATGTATTGATTTATACTTTTTGCAAGTTTTTTGCCAATTAAACAACAACTCCACTATAACCCCACCTAACTAATCTAAAATCTCATAACTGTGTCTTATTCACAGCCTATTTAAAAAGCGCCTGAAGTAAAAGAATACCAGAAAGTATTAAAATGAGTGAAAAACTGCCAATCAAAGCAGCTGAGATCCATCATTTGCTTTAATTGCCATCTGTTGTACTGAAAATTCTATCAGAAAAATCGAGAGGAGACATTTAAACTGAGAATGTGCGTCCGATTTGTATTAATGGATTGCTAGTATTGGCCATTTTTTTTTGTCTTTGAAAAGGCTGAAACCAAAGGGATAGGATCTTGCCTGAGGGATACTGGGTACACACTAGGGGCCACTTATGTAGCCTGGTCAGGCGGAGAGAGTGGTTCAGGTCATTTTATCCCTCATTACATGGGTATACATGTCAAATATCTACACCCTGGAGCCCCATCATTTTTCCTTAAAGCCAGTTGGAAAATTCAGTCAAAATCTGAAGCAGCATTTTGTACTGTAGGATTACACTCAAGGAGCAAAGTGAGAAAATTAACAAGTTGTCTTTTTGCAAGTGAAGACAAAGTTTACACTGCACTGTAAGACACACCATCTCTCAAACTCTATACTGTCCACAGACAATATGAATCTGCTCATTTCCATTTTTTCCCAAAGGATTTCTGAAAGGAATTTAGCCTTGTCTTTACTTACTTATTTATATATATCATACTGTATCTGTCAGCAGCATCTCGCCAAATGTTGTCATTCACAAGACAGCTTGACCCCGCCACCTCTGCCTTGTAAGCTTTACATCCACATGTGTCTGGTGAGGCATTTCCCCTAAGTCCCCCTCGGCTGTACTGGGTTAAGAGAGTTGTTGACCTCTACACACATATTGCGAAATGCATTGCAGCGATGTTACTTTAAAAAACAGGATCACATATGACAGTTACCCTTTCCTGTATCTTTCAGTGCTGTAAGTTGGGTGAAGGCCACAACATGTCATCAAGTTGGAGGCTGTCTTCAAAAAAAACAAAAAAAAAAAAACAGTAAGCATGAATATGAATGAATATGATCCTGGGTCAGAAAGATACTTGTTATTCAGTCCTTGCCCCTCAACATCCTTTGTTCTCTCCTGACTACTTACTTTAAAGCTACAAGTCCATGAAGATTTTAATTCGCTGTGTTATGAAAGAAGCTCATGTCAATGTAGTTGTCTTATAGATGACACATACTAGCTTTTCTTTTAAAAAATTTAAAATATAGCTGTGATCAGAGAGTAGAGGCGCCAACTTTTTTGGTGACACTGACTGGCTTATAAATGACATTTAAAACCAGAGCAATAAGACTTCATTACGGTATATGCTAATGTGTTTCCATATGAAATTGGAGCTTAATGTTTGTGGCTGATAATCAGTTGTGGTCCGAATATAAAATGGAAGGACTGTTATGTATATGAGGCGGAAAATGTAATTCAGTCGGGTGGTAGGAAGAGTGACCTCTTCACCTATTGATTCCTTTCTGTCTGAATGGCAGATCATCAGGGTGTGAGGAGCACATTAATTTTGAAAAGTGTTAAGGCAGCCCCCTTTGACAAACTTTTGACAGACCTCACACTTACTGAGACTTTACAGATTTTTCAAGAATGTTCATCTTTGTTACATTTACATCCCTAAAGTATTGACATGCATGGTGTGCATATGAGGTACACATACACATACACATACATGGAAAATGTAAATAAATGTGCAAAATACATATCTGGTATTTTTTCTTCTATAACGTCATATGAACATTGAATTCACACATAACAGTCTGTTAATTTATGCCAATTACTATTTGTGCTTCACATGTTCAAATTTAAAAAAGGTAGCTCATGCAAACTACCAATAGCCCTGATTACATCTGATTAGTTACTAAACTGAAGCAAAGAGACATGTTAGGATGAATGCAGAGCTTATTCTAGGAATATGACTTACAATTGTTCTCACTGTCAATTCATCTGCCACTTGTTTAATGATTAATCATTTGGTCTATAAAATGCCATAAAACATTGAAAAATATCAATCATAGTTTCCTACAGCCCAAGGTAATGTTTTAAAATGGCTTTTTATGAACCGTTTTGGACCGTGAACTGTCCAAAACTAAGAGATATTCAGTTTACTTTCACATGAGGCAAAGAAAAGGCAGCAAATCTTCACAATCAAGTAGAGCTGCAATGATTAGTCGATTAATTGATTACTTGATCAATAGGAAATGATTTGGATAATTAAATAATCACTAATTTTTAAAGCAAAAATGCCAAAAATATGCTTGTTTCAGCTTCCATAATGTAATGCAAGCTTCTCTGTGTCATAGGCTACATGATAGTAAACTGAATATCTTTGAATTTTGGATTACATTAAAACACAAACAATTGGGAGCAGGCATGCAAAGCTGCATTAAAAAGTAGTGAAAAAGTCTATTTGGCCTTGTTTAAAATGGATACTGCAGTGGGAATGAAAGAGTTTTTGTAAATTCTCTTTTTGGCCAGAGGTGCTCTGAAGCGGCTGCCTGATGGAAGAAGCTGAAAGGAGTGGTGAAGGGGGTGTGAAGGGTCCCTAGTGATGGTGTCTGCTTTCTTCTTACTGTGTGACTGTAAAGGTTGGGTTTACAGTAAGTGGTGCTGGTGATTTTGGTCGCATGCTTGATGATTCTTGTCTATTCTCTTTGAATTTGAGGACTGATTTGTTGAGTGACTGGTATTTTGCTGTTAAAATGTCCTGTCTGACTTTAAAACCTTTGAGCCTTGTTGTGTGAAGGACAGGTGGTGATCAATCTCAGTGCCCAGGTACTTAAAGATCTTGACCTGTTCAACCACCTGCCCCTCTAGCCAGAGTGGTCCAGAGAGAAGGTGTGGGGTGCCTGGCACCCCCTGTAACACAGCTCTTTGGTCTTACTGTTGTTCAGTTCTAGGGAGCTTTCCTGGAACCTGAGGAAAATGGTGTCCACATACTGCCTCTGTGTGGTCAGGGAGTGCTCGTCTGTCAGACTGGCTACCAGGGCCATATCATCAATTTATCAGATTAATTGATTATGAAAATAATCATTAGTTTCAGTCCTACAATTAAGAAACTGATACTAGGGAATGTTTGCCATTTTGCTAGAGAAATTACTTCAATGAATAACTGACTATTAAAAAAAAATAATTTTCTTTCAATCCACTAATCCATTCATTGAATTATAATCTCAGGTCTAAACCATTCACAGTTTGAAAAACAAGAAGAGGAAAAATTTTAAGAGTGCTTTGTTAAGTCTGTATATGCTATAAAAGTCACTGGAAAAAAACAAACAGCTGATGGACAGGAAATAACAGTTCCCAAACAACATGTGCCAAAAGGTGACTTATGAAAACCCAGAAATGGCAGCACTTACATTGAGTAATCATTGGCTACGTCCATGCTGCCACTGTATGTGCTACCATGAGGTTTCAGGTTGTGATAAACTATTTCTGACAGCAACTTCACACACTACTGAGATATTTATTACTTTTAAGTGAACCACATACTTGTGGTTCAGATTCAGGTCACCTCAAAGAACACAAAAACTGGTGGGAACTACAAAAGTGGAAAGTGACTGAAACTTTTAGGGATCTCACATCTCTTATTCTGTTTGTTACTGGCATCACATCTGAAACATGCAAAACACACCTCAAAGAGACGGTGAGTGTATGGGAGAGAGTGGCTATGGCTTTGTGGGGTTTGGGTAGACCTGTCATATGCGGCTGTCTCTCTCTTTTATACCCAAAGTGTATGAGATTTGCAGGATTTAATCGGCTTATTCCCATGAAGAGTGATGTATTAGACGTATTTAGCTTCAGTGTGAACACAGTCATTGAATCATTGGCTTTGATAAATATCTTTATCAAAGATCTGCAGAGCTGCAGCCAGTTGTGCTATGGGACAGAAAAAAAATCTCTTATTGAAACACTGACATCTATCACAGCAGCAACACATGAGTGGATGGAAGAATAAAGCCCATTGTGCTCAATGTGTACTCCGGGTATTAATACTGATGACTCATCTTCGGTGTACCTTTACAAAAGAAACACCCCAACAATTTTCTGCAAAAAAATGGTTTGAAAAGTCAGTGGATAAACAAACTTTTTTTCCTTATGTAACCCAGCTGAAAAAAACTGGTTAAAATCATAGACATCACCCATTGGTTTTATGAACTACCGTTTTGAGGCCGTGAGTTCAGCGATTTGACCGTCACCATCTTGGATTTGACCGTCGCCATCGTGGATTTTTGGAGTCAGAAGTGACTATATTTGGACGAGAGGGTGGAGCTGACCCTAGGGCTAGCTGCTAGCTTGGTTAGTACGGTGCACTTACAGTCTATGGTTAACTGTGATAATGCTAATGCTAATTTCCTCTTGTGAAAAACAAGCCTAAAACCATTAAAACTAAATGTACTTACCAGAAAAACGGAACAGCCAATTCCTTAGAAGGTCTTTTAGTCAACCAAACTCTGAACAAGACTGACCAAAATGTGACCAAAATGTTACAATTAACTTTCATGAACTGAAAACACACTGAAATAGTGGCAGCTACACCTATACTTTGAATCTGGGATTACACCATGGTTATGTTACGTTATCAACGTTGTCGCTGTGGTAGCAACTTGTCAATCACAAGGTAGCCATGCCCTAAAGCATAACCTGCTTTATCATCTATTTTACTCTAAATGGGAGCATAATTTACAAAATGAACATCATGCTGTTCAAGAAGACTTGAAACTAGTGATCGAGACCATAAACTCATTAGGAAAGTGTTTACTGAGGTAATACATCAAGTGAGAAGTCATTTTCTCATAGACTTCCATACAATCAGACTTCTTTTTGGAGCCAGTGGAGTAACCGCTTGGTTAAAATGGAAATTTATAAAGTGATAAACAATTTAATTATTACTTAAGTTTTAAATTAACGCTTTTATTTCTCTTGTTAGATACTACAGTTGTGATAACCTAGACAAATCCTTTGTTTCACCTACTCCCGCCCCTTACTAAAATTGACAGGAAGTTTGTTAGTATTGTCTCAATATATGCTAAACATATTTTGTTAGAACAAAATAATTCTAATATAAATTTAGAATTTGGAAATTGAACTATAGAGTAACAAATAATTTTCAATACATTAAGTATTTGCATTCAGTCAGAGCTTACTTTAATGTTGTTATGATCTAGTGTGATGTTGTGCAACGTAAGAGAAACATAAGATGAATTATAAGAGAATGCAGAACAGAGACTATAAGACTGTTTGTAAATGCAGGTCAGGTCTTTTATTTGAGTGAGAATATCCAGTGAGGAAGATCCAACGATTCCTCGGATTGATTCCCAGGAACCTGAATCTACATTACCACTGAAACAGAACTATCTGCCTTGTGGTAGGATCGTGCCAGTCACCTGGATTGGCACCAGCTCGAACACATATACTAAAGAGTGTACTCACCAGACCCTGACAGATCAGACAGAGGTCTGATCTGAATCCGAACAAAGTTGACTTTGATCAATTTTACTCTGACTCTGACTTGGAAGTTACTTCAAACTGTGAAAAAGCCTAACATAAAGACAAATGCACACACTAACCTAAGATGATCACCAAACCAACGTCTTTAAAGGAAAATTGATACAACTAAGGACAATTTTCTTTGGTTTAAAGGGCCCAGTTTTTATTTTTCATGCTGTAAATGTGAAGCATGCTGCATTGTTTTGCTCCTCATAGGAGAAACTAAAATTGCAGTTAACTGAATTTACTTGTGTCATGTTTATGGCTATTGCACTCAATACTTAGCTGCTCCCGAACCTAGAGCAATGTGTACTTACCCAGGAGTGGGTTATACTTATTATTTTACAAAGACATAATGATAGATTGATTGTAGTAACTAAATGTTAGCAAGTACAAAATGACTGTAGTCCCCAATCAGAGGCATGCCTGCTAATTAATTCCTCTTACAAAAATAGTAGAAGTGAGCAATTATAGTTACTGTGTTTATTTGGGTTTAAGTAAAACAGCTGGAACAATAGCTAAATGTCTGAAAAAGAGAGATGGGTTTGCTGTCCTGAATTTCTGTCTGACAGCCACAACAATAACAGCTTTGGCGTGTTCCCCTGTCACTTACTGTAGCTGACAAGTTTTTTCTGAAATCCAACACCAACAGTGCAAGACTGCTGTTCACATTCGGCTCTGTTCACTTCAAGGCTTTATCATATTCGTGACATCATCATTTCACTCACACACACACACACACACAGTTTAATCCACATGCAGTTACATGTACCGATCATTTATGAGGTGAATAATTACATTGAAAAATACTTCAGAATATTCATTGATAAAAAATGCACATGTCCAACAGTGCATATTCCCTGTTTCTATATAGTAGTACCACACCAAGCCTCATTTTCTTGTAGAGTTAAGCTGTGCTCTCACCAAACAGGAGTTTAAAGGGGACATATTATGCACATTTACAGGTCTATATTTTTAATCTGGGGCTCTACTGGAATATCTTTGCATGATTTACAGTTAAGGCCTCCCTCCTGGTGAGCCCACTGTGTTCTGATCGGCCATTTTCCAGCAGCTGCATATTGGCCAATGTCAGGCAGCTCAGGAGGCAATGTAAACAACCAATAGTAGTAGGATTTCACTTATTTTTCTTGTTCTTCTAACTATAAAGTAAGGACTGTCTGTCCTTCGAATATCTCAAGAACCATTCATCTGACTGACTTCACACTTGGCAGGTGAGTTGCTTAGGAACAAAGGAAGTACAGTGTCAAATTTGGTGCAATTTGGACACATGACACATTTAATAATAATAAACAAAGAAACGAAAAAAGAAGTGAAAAGCAAGCTGCTCTGCTCTGCAGCAGCGAGGCAGGACTTTAGGGCTCTGTGACTGCATGTCATGAGCACAGCCAGAGATCAGAGCTGTACACAAGTCAGAGAAAAGTATTTTCACAACTTTGAATAAACAAGCTAACAGCGAGCCGCTCAGCTCTGTGTCTTAGTGTGGAGTATGCCATCCAGGAGTAAAAAAACAGCAGGGTGTTGAAGTGGTAACCGTCCTCCACTGCTGGAGTGGAGCATCTCTCTGAATCTGGAAATGAATTTGGATTAGTGTGAGTGGATATTCTTACTCAGGATAAAATTTGCTGATTTGGAAATTGCATAGGGCCTAACTGCAAATGGCTAAATGACTTTCAATTCAATTCATAAAATCCCTGTATGAGTTGTCACCTAAAAATATTTATGTTTCTGATTTTTTTTGTAGTTAATAATAAAACCATAAGTACAAGCACAGCCGGCGATCAGAGCTGTACAGCAAGTCAGAAAAAAGTTTTTCACATGGCGTGCTCTAAAACAGAAAAGTAGACAGTGAAAACATAGCTTTTAAATCAAGAATGGACAGACTCTCAGGCTACTTTCCCACGGGCAGTTCAAAACCAGTATGTCTTATATATGCACAAATCTTTGGAGCAAATATACCCGCTCAAATAATCCGAACTGAAGCTAATGCCCTAATTATACTTGAAATGAGAAAAGATTCACTATTATAGTACTTAACATCTGGGTATAATAGAATGTTAGTTTCTTTCATGTTGTTAGTGGATATATTCATTCACACCTCACATCAACAGTATTAATTTTCTATGTGTTGAAACAGCAATACCAGAGGCCAAGCAATTGGCCCATTCCAAACAGGCAAGTTTTGAACAGGCACTGTTACTGTAAATGTTAACTTCTCAAATACATCCAAACATATTCAAGCCGAAATACAGTCCAAAATATGAGAGTGGACAATGCAAACAACACATGGAAAAACTTAAGCAACAAAGGCTACAGAACAGACGGCCATTTGTGGGCATGCACCTTGCATCGGCAAGGTGGAAAAAAAAGGTGCACACAAAGCATCCAGTGCAGGCTGAAACCTGGGCTTCTGACTTGCAGGGAGAATCATTACATATGTTAACCTCAAGTTTTGGTACTTTGGGACCATGTTTAGCATAGACATATTATAATCATAATAGTCTATAAATAACAGAAAATCACCAAAGTGATTATAATTTATCGTGAGGCTGGCGTGAATGTAAGTACAGTATTTCCTGGCAATCCATCCAATAGTTGTTGAGATAGTTCAGTCTGGACAAAAGTTGTGCACAACACTGCCATCCCTAGAGCCATGCCACTAGCATGGTTAAAAACGTGCCTCACATGTTAATCAGTACACCCTAAATTTGAAAAGTTGTGATGGGACCATTGATAGTGTAATAAAGTGACTTCACATGTAATTTACTAACTCAAAAAAGTGGATTTAGTGTTAAGTTACTCTTTAAAGAAAACTGAACTGTATAGTCTCCTATGAATAGAGAGATACTGCAGAAGCATATAAAATAAAATAAATGATTGCTCTGTGAAGTGCAGATCCTGTGTTGGATAAAGGGGAGCAGCAAGTGGTGGATTGGGAACACTGAAACATATGGGGAATAAAGAGAATTAACAAGTCTATGTGATGGTTGGAATAAAAACATACTTCGTTCTATTTATATTATTTACTGTATATTTTGTTCGGTGGATTCAGCTGCAGATTTTATTTGCTTTTAGCTGCGGCTCAAAATCCCTCACTAACCTCATGAAATATCATCCACCTCTATTTGTTTACATAATTTTACTTTTATTTACACAGTTAGCAACTTCAGTTTTTACTGCTCAGCCATGATGATGTTGTTATTGCGCCATATCGGAGGATACACATGGTGAATCATGCGTTGAAAAGGTCCTTGTTTCTGTGCACAGCCACTGTGCTGAGTAAGATCTGAGTGAGACAAAACAGGCTGGATTTATTAGGGTCTGCAGCATTAAAAGTAAATGAGGGAGTGAAATAATAAAAAATAGTAATAACAATAATCAGGCTCTGGGAGGCATGTATCATCTGCAGAGCCTCAGCTGAGATGTGGACAGGAACAATTCAAAAACTGAGGAAAAAGAGCAAAAAGGCAGCCTCAAAGACTGATCTGTTTCACTGAGAATAACTTGGAGCGCTATCACAGGCTTGATGCATATCATAGGGTGAGATTTGCAAACAACAAGGTGGCGAGTGGGTGTCCAAGCTCCTGAATGCAGAGTTAAAATTCAAGTGGTGGGGCACCCTGGTGCTTGAGTTGGCTGAGGCACATACTACTCTGAGCATAAGGTCTCAACCTGAGGGCCAGGGTATGCCAAGAGTTTGCAGCTTTTCATTCAACCCCAACACTAAACTCCAGCTGATTTCACTGATTAGTTCCACCCCTTTGGTTTAATATGTGCTAATCAGTGAAATCAACCTCCATTACATTTAATTGGAAAGAAAACCTGCAGATTTTCCATCACCCATAAAATGGTTTGAGATCCCCCAGTGTACAGTAACATCGTGCTTTGAGTTTGGCTTGTGAATTTTGTCTACCACTCCTGACTGCAGGAGTTACCTAAAGTACAGTGTTATAAAGGAGAGGCAGGCTAGATTCCCTAAAATAAAGACCACTTCCCATAAAATCAGAAGAAGACACTTTATTTAGACTGGAAATTTATCCCAAGTTGTTGGGATAAATGTTGACGTTGTTGTCAGGATCTGTCAGACTCAGTGATTCACTGATCACGTCATACATTTGTGGTAATTAATCAAGCAATATGTTGCAATGTCGGGAAAGGAGGAAACAAGACTTCTTTTTCCATTTGGCAAAGTTGGAGGAAAATGGCTTAATCAGTCACAGTCAGCTGGAGATACTTGTGTGAATGTGAAGTGAGGAAGTACTCACTACACAAGCCAGAGAACATACAAAATGCTGCCAGTCAAGCACTGAGCTGATGTTCGTTTAAAGTTAGATATTGATCAGCTGTTCTTGTGTTTCAACATCACTAGGTCCATGTCAGTTGCATCATTGACTGTGATTAAGGTGGTTATTTTACAGAAGACCACAGGTCCACAGCTCATACCACCTCTGCAAGTGAATTTCTTGCTCCCTGCTCTGTAACTAACCAATAAAGAAGTCAAACATGCCATAATAAGACTAAGGGGCCATTCAGATGTTGCATCTAAAAACACATGGATGAATCCAGCCGTGCCACTCTCATCCTTTTATCCAAGGTGCTTGAGGTTGCGTTACTGTCGCAACTACCGTTACTATGCAACCAAAACAGCTTCTATCTTTTTGGTTTTTAATGGCAGTTGGCAGCCAGCATTGGCTGACCTTTCAACCGGATGTTGTGATGTCCTTGGACGGAAAAGGTGAAGCAAGTCCTGTGGTTAATTCTTGTCACATGATCTGCGGTGCGCTTGCTGTATTCAAAAAAGCTGAGATTTGGTGCGCTGCAGAAGCACCTGAAAAAATACACGTTGCAACGAATACGTGCTGTGACGGCATCACTTTTGGTTTTGAGCAAGATTGTTGCATGTCTCTATTGAAAATAATTAATTTGTGCACGAAAAACATGCAATAACTGAAGAGTCTACTATGCAACCATGCTAGCAGCTCTGTGAGGTTTTAAGGCTCATTGTAAAAGAAAACCTGTTTGATGGACTTTGATGAAACTAAAGTAATGGTCAAATTAAAATTTTAACCCCATGATGGCACTGGATTAAAAAGAAAGGGAACACCAAAGATATTGAATGCCTGCACCAAGTTTCATAATAATCCATACAACAGTTGTTGAGGCATTTCACTGTGAACCACAAATTACCCTGCCAGTGGCACAAGTAGAAAAGTCAGGGGATCAGCAAAGTCATTAGGATTCATCAGTTGAGTACAATGGATGTCTGTACTAAATTTCATGGCAAACCATCTAGTAGTTGTTGAGATATTTGCACCGAATTGGTGAATTGACGGACCTAAAATCCCTAGAGCAATGCTTTGAAACTACTCAGAGTCGTAGGGTACACCACTTCAACATGGATCACTAACAACATCTCAATGTGTTTCTTAAGACAGAATACATTTGAAATTGAAGCAGATACAAATATTATGGTCTTGGTTTCAACTAAAGTAAAACCTTCAGCTCTATCCATTTCCCCATCATCCTCATCATTTCCTCCAGTTGATATATGACCACAGTCGAAGAGAGTAACATCAAGACAGACAGACAAAATATATGACACAAAAAATATGACACAGGAGAATCTAGGAACACTTGTGCAGAGATTGTATGAGTAATGGGGGTACCTGAGTGGGGTCAATGTGGCATTTTCACACTGAATGTACCCACCATTAGCCAATGCCAGACAGTCCCTCAGAGCCCCCTGCACACTATTAACCCAGTAGCAGGGCCATTGTGCTAGAAAATGGGGAATAAGGAGATCCAGCCCAGAGGAATACCTCTGTGTGTCTGTGAAGGTGCATGCATGTGTGCACAATATGACCAGAAATATGCAAAGCCAGATAAATGTGGGATTTTGCTAGTTTTGGCACGTGGCATGTTTGCAAGTGTGTGTGTGTGTGTGTGTGTGTGTGTGTGTGTGTGTATGTGTGTGTGTGTGTGTGTGTGTGTGTGTGTGGTTATGTTTCCATGTCAGTAGAGGCAAACTCCTGCCTGAAATGTGCTCACACATGCAGTCAGATGAATGAAGCTGAGGGGTCGGAGTTGATCTGCGACAGTGGCAGCTGTCAGCACTGTGGTGCGTGTGATGTATGAGCTCATCCGTCTTTGTGAGCCTGCGTCTGTGGAGGGTGTGGAATAGTAATCCACCATCATTTCCAATTTTTCTCTAGGTCAGTTTCTTATCTTGAATTACATCTGAGCTTTATTTTCTCCTGTTCGGTTTCATTTGCATTTCTTGTGTTTTTTTTCCCCCTTGTTTATATATTTGAACAGATTAGTGAGACAGGGTAAATATTAGTAGAGTTCGTTTATTGGCTTTTTTCCGTCTTTGTGAGAATTATGATGCTAATGTTTGTCTGTAGATGGGCTAGACAAGTGAGAAAACATGAGCATGCAATCACAAGATTAAAACTGGAAAATGTATTACTTCAAATCAGTTTAAAAGGATGAATCATTAAAAAAGCTTTGGCTATGTTGTTCTAGATGTTGGCAATACATACTGTATATTTAGACTGCATTTTAAAAATGTACAGTTTCTAGGCTCATTCATCTGGATGGATAAGTTAAATGTAAATGAATACACGCAAACACTCATTATGAAATAGGCATAAAAGCGAACACATATTCATATGCACACATTCCCTGGCCAGCGTGCAGCCTCCAGGGACACAGATTGAATACCAGGGGACACGCTGGTGCCATAGCGCCAACATACTGCCAGTTGGCTACACCTGAGTCAAAAACCATAGAGAATGAGACACAGCTGCAGAGCTGAGACACTCCGACACACACACACACACACACACACACAAACACAGGGCATGAGTATTTGTATTCATGTAAAAGAGAGGAAGAGAGAGGGGGTCTTTGTGTTTGTGTAAAAGACTGAGATAAATCCCAAGGGATGCAATAAAAGAAAGGAATGCTGACAAAGAAAACAAAGAACTCAAACAACTCAAAATAACTAAATAAATTCCTTGCAGACCAAAGTTGCTGATACTCTGTATGCTTTTACCCCATTCCAATCTATACCCTCATGTCTCGATTATTGGGTGGTTAAAATAGATCTGCATAATGGATGCAAACTGGCGGAAAACAAAAAGTTTCTCACATAACTGCAGCTCAGTGAGGGCACAATAGGTGACAATACATTGCTCAGCCATCCTTACACCCACAGTGTCTGATTCGCTGTGTGAAATATTAAAAGCCTTGTGTACTGTATCTTATCTTTGAGATAAAGTGTAATAGAAGGAGATGTGTTACCTCATGTCTATTTACTTACTCCCCCTAAGGCCCACTGAAACACATTGAGCAGTCATCACTGAGATCCCTTTATGGCTGTCCATTCTGTCCTCATGAATTACATCTCACATAATTTCCACCTTTGTTCATGCACGGTGGTGCCAAGAGCCCTGTGTCTGACACGAGTATAAATCAAAGAGCAGTTCACCGTTTGGATTAAGGTTGCTGGATACAAGCTATGGTTGGAGTCGTGCCGTAAAGTACGGACATGAGCATTTGCAGTGCCCTGTGCCAAGAGCGCATGCAAAGCCAATCGCGAGGCATGACAGGTGCACATAAGCATGTTTTATATTGCTAGTTTTCTGCCTCACCATGTTTGCATCAATCAAATAATAAGGAAACATGCCCTTCAACAACAGTATGTAGTGTATGTCCTTACAGCAAACTGAGATAAAGATACACTTTTCTGTTTCTGAGGTTAATTATACCTCCCAAAATGCTAATTGTGAGGCCAAGCAAGTGCAGGAGTAACAAGTAAAAATCAAATAGGCAAATAAATTATGCGTATTGAATCTCTTCCTATTGTGATTATTTGCTTGTATTGTTTTTCTTTGTCTTCTGCAGAAGATGTTGTGTCATCCTATGGGGTTACACTGCACCAAGTGACAGAGCACTTTGTTTTGTGTTGCATTTGGTGGGCAACATAAAAGAAAAGAAAACACCCACACTGACTGTGATCCATGCAGCAAACACATGCTTGCATAGCTCAAAATAATTGCATAGCATCTATCTCTAAGATTCTAGTTATGCCCTGCTCTCCCTGTTCACTCACACTCACTTTTTCCACAGTGAAAGACACAAACAAGAAAACCAATAAAGCGCAGGACTATGAGATGGTAACAACGATGCTATGAAATAATATTAACAGCACCACCCAATTCTCTTTGAGGTTACTATGCACAACAACCAACCTGCCACGTATTCACAGGCCAGTGTCCATTACTACAGATGGCTATGGGATTTGCAGAATCTTGTGAGGCTACCTCCTAATTAATTGCATTCTCCAATAGCAAATACTGTTTGTTTGTTAAAGTGCTTCTTTCTTTGCTTGATCTAGCTCTCTGCACATTATGGTCTTTTCTTCCAAGCGGCTTAATGGTAGGCAGAAGTGTGGTCACAGTGATCCTCTCTGACCCGTCTCTTCATCGTCACACGTTAATGGGACGTTGCCATTAGCAACAAAAGTAACTCTTTTGCATTGCAGGAAGGGGGGGGGGGAAATCAAGTTGTGGGTTGGCAGGGCAAAATAGGACGTGGCAAGGAGTGGGATGGCGGATGCTTCGCTGCATTGTGCTCTGCGCCGTTGCTGTCAAGTGTAGGTGTGCATTTTTCTCTTGTTTTAAACAAGGTATATTGCTGAACGCAGAGTCATAGAGTACACTTGGATCCCTAAGGCCATATACCATATTAAACTGTTGGTCCAGGGTGGCTGAATTCATTACTTTTTTGATCCTCCAGGCTTCTGTGTCTCTATCACTCTGTCTTGTGTGTGGCTGATGGTTTCTGAGGCAGCAAAATTCAGTGTTAATGCATCACTACCACTTGTCAGGCCTGTTGGAATAGATTTTGAAGAGGATGTGAATGGACACGATGCTAGAGGAAATGAAGAACACAAGGCCCACACACTGTGGCCTTATTGACAGAATGCAAACCCTTCACAGATCTCTTACTGCCATTCTCTCTGTGAAAACACATTGTTAATATTGTTTACACAAAGAAACGAAGCCCTATGCACTATCTCTGTATATCATATACAGACTATACATGTTAGATCAGAATCAATATAATGCTCCAGAGAAGCCAAACTTGTTGTAAATATGAGGTGAATAGCATGCACTTTTTGGTGCCAAATACCTCTGCTGCAACAAAAAATAGCTTAAATCACTGGCATTAAATCTGCATCCAGCCAAAAATATCCAAATTATTAGCGCTAACACTGTGTTCCTTCAGAAATTGAAAATTCAACACGGTTTTCAGCTCCAAATTCGCTAATTAGATTGATTCTTTTTCAGCCGAAATGAGCCACACGCTACAGTATCCTAGATTATCAGTCTGAATGTTCATGCACCAATTTCACACTTTGAATAAAAAAAAAAAAGTTAAACTGTGCATCTGCTCAAGAACACAGAAAATATCACAAAAATGGAATGACATGACTTTTGAAAATTGTGAGGCAGCCGTTTGATTGGCTGTGTATGGATGGATTCCCAAGCCCCCTTAATAAGAGACTAATTAAAGTGTTGAAAGTAGCTTTTTTTGTATTAACTTTGTATGTGGCCTGTGTTCACCACCCACACCAGCAGAAAAAAATCCCGACTTTTTTTTTTTTTAAAGATTTCCCTTTTGCCTTTAGTTTTTTTTCTCTGCACAAAACTCAGCCTTCTCACTGTCCCCTCTCAACCCCTCTCAAGATCACTCACTGCGATTCTATACATTTGCACCAGTCTTCTTCCATTATCTTCAGCTGTTTCCACTGGAGTGTTTCTTTATTTAGCTTGTCTTGTCTATCACTGTCCAAGACCTTTTGTTCACCTCTCGTCTCCCTTTCTATTGTTTTCATCCTACCACATCCTATCTTCATTTCTTTTCAGTCTTTCAATGGCTTTGTCTCTTCCTTCCTTTTCCATCTCGCTATTCTCATTTTGATTCAGTTCAGTTCTTGTCTTGCACTCCATTCCCACTTCATTCAACTCTATACATTCATCTTTCTGCCTCTGCAGTCAGTCCCATGGACCTCTTCAAAGTCTTATTTTCCATTTCTCGTCAAGTTTTTTTTTACTCGCCATTGTTGTATTCTGCCTGTACTTTTGTACTTTAGTCTGTTAGACTCCCAATTATAGCATCACACTTTTCATTTTAATTTTGGGAGCATGTATCTACTGTGTATGTAGCCTTCCATGTAAAGCATTGTGCTTAATTACATGTGAAAAACAACAGGTAAAGTTATGTAGAGTTGGTGAGTTTATAATTGAGTTTTGTTTTGCATCACCCTTAAAATTGCAATAAATGAACAATATTGTCATTTTTTTGTGTTCACATCTTCAATGTACACAGCAGTTGTCTTGATAGCTGTGGATGGTTCACAGTGGAGGTTTGATTGACAGATTGCAGCTCACCAAAGTGACCATGCATAAACTGTAATCACTCTTCGACATGTTGCAGCCCATCATGTCGAACACTAGGAAACAAGATGGACAAAACGGTGGAGCTTGAGTTGAATAAAGGAATGGCCTCAGGTACAAACTGGAATAAATACATTTTCAAATGTGATTTTGGGCTTTGTTCAGGTGTGACACTAGCGCTGCATCAAAAACACAGGCTTCTTATTCATTTCAAAAGAGACCACTGCATTGGTAATGCCATGCAATGTCATCCGGTTACACACTGCTTTGGTCAAATGACTGCACATTCCAAGTAGATTACTTAGTAACATGAAAAGCCATGTTCTGCTTTTTGTGTTGTCTAGATGTAGAATAAAATGATTTTCTGCATGTTAACTTTGTGATGCTCATATACTTATGATCATCCAGTGTTGGAAACACTTCAAGATCCAGAAGGAAAAAACATCTAAAGCAGAAACCCTGGACGCTTGAGATAACACCGCCCACTTTAATACCCTGACATTATAAAGTGACAATTATCTGCTATGTTTGCTAAGTGATGTTGGCAGTTTGCAACCTGCTATAATTAAGTGATCAGTTCTACTCACTCAGTGAGGAGAGCGATGCTGAGATTAGTAGAACAAACAAAGACACCAGCCACATTTGCCTTGATCTGAGCAAAGTCTGGTTTTGAAACCACAATATGCACAGTTTTAATATTTAAAATGCCACATAGGCTGATGTTCAATGTCCATTATTGCCAGTTTTCTGCCCTCATAACCATGAAGTAATCTGAGAAGTGTTTTCAGTGAAGTGACCTTTGATTTTTGTGGTGACCCTCCTACATACTAATGACAGGTTCTAATAAAAACTGATTTGATGATTTGACTGATTTCTTTTCCATCACTCCTTGTCTTTTAAGTGGATCATTTTTCCTCACTTCACATGCTGTATTCCAACTGTTTTATTTAATCTTTAACTGGAAATGCATAACCTTTATAGCATATCACCCCAGTATACCATCAAATAGCCTCAAAATGCATGATGAAGAAAATGTTATGGCTGATATTATAGTGCATTGCGTACTTTGATCATGAAGAGTAATAAAAGGTTGTTAATTTATGGAATAAGGCAACACAGCAGTTACATACATAAGATATTACACTAACATTGTTTCAAACCTGTGGTGACAGTCTGGTTACTTACTAAAGGTGTTTTTAGGTAACATGGCTGGTACTTACTTATAAATTTGCAGCTGCATTTATTTAGTCATTTACGATTCTGGCCATGTGTTTGCTTGGTGAATCATGAATATCAATGCGATTCATTTTTCAAAGTGTCAGAGGGTACAAATCTCTTAGAAAATTGTTCTAATTAATTATAAAAAGTAAAATGACAAAGTGAAAAACCAGCTAACCAGAAATGGTACTTCAAACAAGAACTTTTACGTGATGGATAAGACGGTCATATGTAACCGTCTTTAATTATAACTGAAGTACCCCTTTTGTTGCCTCACTTGTGAATCACTTGATCTTTGATATGCACTCTCACACCACTACAGTATAATATCTTGTGTTATGTTTCTCTTAAATGTTTACCAAGGTTCATTGCTACTCAGAAAGGCTGCAACTATACTCGATATAGATTAATTAATAGATGAAAGAATACATGCAGCCTTTGTTGGCCTTTGGATGCTTTATTTTGATTGAGTGATACTTCAGCAGCGGCACAAGTATATAGTACCTCTGTCAACAGCTCAAGTTTGGTTATATAACCTGCTTTTATTTGTTGAAATATACTTGAAATTATATTAAAACAGCAGTTGTGTTCTATTAACATGCTGATAATACAACAAAAAGTCATTGAGTAATGTATGCAGATTTTTGTGTGGTGTATGTGTGACAGTGTGAGTACTGGTACGTGAGCATGTGTGTGTTGTGGCTTCCAAAGATTCAATCCTCTCCCTGTCAATCTCTCTTTGCCTTAACAGTATCTCTGTGGTGACACAGGGCATCAGGAAACTGCTAATTAGATGCTGCAGTGGAGCATGGGCCAGAGCGAGTGGACAATCGCCACGGTCAGAGATAATTTCACACTCCCTGCCCTGATAACTGTCTAACGGCTGCTGGAAGCACAACTGGCAGAGAGGCCCTGCTCGGTAATCTCACTCCAAGCTTAACCAAAGAGAGAAAACACATTACTGTACAGGCAGGAAAGCAAGCATGTGTGTGAGGATCTTCCAGTGGCATTCATTTCATATTCATTCCATCAGCAACATAATCATAACCTCTTATATTACTTTGGTTCTCTGAAACTTAGGCAATCTTTACGAGGTGGCGATGCATAATGCAGGTTTTCAAATATTTAAAATATGTATATGTTTGACGGCTTTTAAGAAAAATCATAAATAAATGTTTTCTAAAAGTATAACTCTGGTTCTTTTGGGGGTTGTCTGTGAAGATGATCATCCAATGTTGAGTTTAGTTTGTTTGAGTTAACACAACATCAGCTTAAACCTAATGTTTATCCTTTCTGAACCCCAATATCAAGTCAAACACTGACACAACTTTGACCCCTTGTAAAGGTCTCAGTTAGAGAAATGTCCCCATTTACCAGGATCTCCTTTCCTCATCTTTCCTCCATAGGATCTACAGCAACTGAAGCGCATGTGCACACATGCACGTAAACTCATGCGTTATCTTGCTATCAGACAATTTATTCCTCTGTTTTACACCAGCATTTGCCATCTGCAACCAAATAAAATATAATTGTGCAATTAAAATCACACACAAAAAATCCAGATCAATCAATTACTGTGCAGTGCTATAAGTGTTAACCACCTGTTGTGGCTATGACTAAGACAAGAAATATTTTAGATACCATGTTGCTATGGCTGCACTCACTTTTCATTCAATCTGTGAATTGAAGTAAAATGTCTCAAAGGTTTAATTGAATGTGCTCTATGTAGGAGGATTACAGCATATAAAACATATTGTTATAATTCAGCACGGTTAACTACTGAAGTTAAATCTTGTAAGCAATGAGAACTGGATAACTAACAGAGTCAGATGAATAGCACTCATTCTGGCACATCAAAGGAAACATAGGAAGCTCTATGAATGAAATGTCAACACCAAAGTCAAGTTCACGAGGATTAAACAATCAAGCTCACTCATGTAACAACCTAAATTTTCTTATATGTAAAAACATCACTGTTTCTGTGTAGTACCAGATTGCAAAGTGATTCCAAACTGCAAGATGGTTATGAATATTACAGCTTTTACCTTTGTTTCATATTTGTTATGCGTATCTTTCAGTTTCCATCAGCACAGATGGTGACATAAGGCTGCAGAGGGATAGAAAGTACAAAATGAGTGACAGAGAGAAAACTCAAAAGGGAAAAAAAAAAATTATGGTTCCATTTGGACAATCCTGTAATGGAAGTTTGCCCTGTTTGAGTGATGGGCACTTGTTGGTTGTTTGGCCCTTTGGCAATTTCCCAAATCACACCTACGACTGCTTCACTTGCCTTGGTTCTCAATAGTCTTGCCAAAAATAACTCTCTGGTTTTGGCGGTGTGCATGCGCCCACACACACACAAACTAAATGGTCCTCCCACCTTGCTCCCGTGTGATAGTCCACTGCAGATGTTAGTGATTAGCCTTGTAATGATGATAACCTGAGTCTCTTTTTCTGCTTCTGTCTCACTCGCACACACACACACACTCCCACATTGATGTTGTTGCTAGGTCACGTTATGTGTTAGAGTCCCTCCGGCCAAGGGGTTCAGCTCAAATTATCCTTGTTCCCTACCTTAGGATGGGCTATTTACACATGTCGCCAGCCAATTAAGCGCTTGTCTGACATTGGGGTTTCTGGCGAGGGCTGATGGGATTATCACATGTCAGACAAGGGGATGTGAAAGCTGCCTTCCCATCCATTCTCTTCTTACTTTTCTGCTTCTGTCATGTGCACCCACTGGTGATTATAAGCAAAAAGGTAAAGCACTAAAATATGCTCTTGGAACTAATGTTCAGAAAGGTTTCAGCTATAAAATCCATTTCTGATGATGGCATGGAGAAAGTATTTGTCAGAATGTTTATATCTGTCCTTGTTGGATTTAGTCGTCTGTCTTTCTAGCTGATATACTGTTTGGACGACTGCTTGAGCCAGCATCAGCTGTGTCCCAGAAGCCATATCTTTCACCAGACTTCAAGGGCATTGATTGAGGAATGAATTCATTGTAAGGGCTTTTTTCTTAATCAATCTAGCTTCTTGAAGGGCAGCATCAGGTGCATTAGAGCAACCAAGGACTCTCATGAAGTAATGTTCCCTGGGCCAAAGTAGCTGTTATGGCCTACTCTGAGTGTTTTCTTCTCCTAAAATTCTAGGATATTGGCCACTAATCAAGCGTTTGAGCACAAATCTCTGTATATGGCCACGCTGAGAGGTTCGAGAATAATTATGAGAACGTATTATTATCACTGCTACATATAAAACAAACAGGAAGTCAACAGGTTGCATCTAGCAGAAATCTGTTAACATACCACAGAGTTTAGCAGTCGGTCTCATCGCAACAATAGAAAACCACCATGTTTTCCCACGCGCTCTGTTCATCAGCCTGCTTCATTGCACCTTGTTCAAGCACACAGCCACACCCCTGTCAATATGTTTAACAGGTAATCCGTCTTTTGTGGAAACATGCATGTTTGTCTTGACAACTGAACACTGATTAGCAGCATTACAAAATGAAGTGATGTGTCTGAGTGTATATATGTATGTGGCAATGTCACGGTGCAAATCTGACATGTTTCATTTGGTTTCCATGCCATTTTGATTACTCTGTCGCTCTGTTCTTTTTTTTTTTTTTCCTGCAGACTCACACACACACTCACACACACACACACAAAAATACACACTTCTTGCACGTCACCTCGCATGACTGGCAGACCCCATGCCTGCTCCCCAGGGCGCTGTGGTCCTTTTATTAGAAATGTATTCTATCAGTGCTTTTAATGTAAAAACGCAATAAAGTCATTTCACGCCATGTTGAGCAACTTTGCCACATTATTGTTAGGTCTCTGTGGCTTTCCACGGTGGGACAAGAAGACCCACATCTACACACACACACACACACACACACAAATACACTGATCTTGGCAACCTCATGCACCTCCTCTGTGACAGGTAGTGGAATAGAAATGAACAGATGAATAGCTCAGTAAATCTCTGTGTACACAAGTATTGCAATGGAATCAGCGGTAAGGGAATAAGCGTTTTTGAGCCTTGCAAAGGTCTATAGCATATGGATTTGACTGGGTTGTCACAACATACAGCGTGATGAAAGCGCATGATGGGGGTCATAGTCAAACAGAGCATCACTTTGCATATGGTGGTGACATTAAACAATAAAACCATCACATGACCATGCTGCTGGAAAACCCTGCTGCTGGAAAGTATTTGCCTCATTTAAATTGCATGTCTCTTACTGTGTCACTTCCCTATCCGACCTTTCAGCCATTTGGCTGTGATCAAATATGGCTTTATGCAGTCTGATAAACCCTTCCTGGCACTCTTGTCAGGATGCATTCCGACACTAAAGATAAAAATCTGCAAGCTCTATTTTCCTCCCTCAAACCTGTCCTCCAGTACTGAGGAAACAGCCGACAGAAATACAAAACTTCTGCCTGCAAACTTTGCACAGCAGGTACTCATGGGAGGCTGCTAAAAAGACAGTGGTGAAAACTGATGAGTTATGCAATCAAACCAGTCAGGGGAATGCTCATTATTTGTGTGTTTTTGGTTTGTTTGTTTGTTTAGCTTTTTCCATTCTTTTTCGCCTGTTTATCTCTCAATGGCAAACCGCGTTGTCTCATCTGAGGGCTGCTCATCTCTCAGTGATATTGCACTTCTCTCCATTTGATATGCATACTGTCTGGCTCAGTGGTTCCCAACCTTTTTGGCCTGTGACCCCTTAAAATAAAGTCTGCCTGGGGTCCTACGTCACATGTTGCATTGTCTACCACTTGACATGATCGTCTTGATTCATCAGTTAAATCGTTTGTCCATAAAATGTCAGAAAATAGTGAAAAATATCTGTTAAAGTTCTCCACTGTCCAAGGTTACATCTTCAAAAATAGTCCAAACACCCAAAGATATTCAAGTTTATCATCATATTTGATGTTTTGCTTAAAAAAATGAGTGAAACGGTTATTCAGTTATCAAAATAGCTGATTAATCTTTTGTCAATGGAATAATCGATGAATCGACTAGCCTTGCAGCTCTAGAAAGAGGACTTATTTTGTTTCATCTGAATAACTTTTAGATGTTTCAGGAGATAAAATAAAGCAATCCACAAGAAATGAAGCATAAAGTAGAAGAAGAAATTTCACAATTTTGTTGTTTTTTTTCTGTATCCTATCCTGTCCTGTCATCTCATAATCCCTTTGATTAATCCAGTGACCCCTTGCAGGGATCCCAACCCCCAGGTTGGGAGCCACTAGTCTAGCTGGTTCAAAATGTTCTTCTACACAGTGCCAAGACTGACATAGCAGCTTATAAATGAGGGTTCATATCACTCAGGCTCTGTCCTCTCTCCCATTCATCTGGCTGCTTTGTCAAAAGCTATTCTCTTGTGAGTAAGTCTCAATGGCCACTGACAGGAAGGCAGTTTTGGGGTAGAGGTTTGAAAAAGCATGAATAGAAGTATGGCCCTAAGTTTACACAGAAGGCTCAATTAGTGTCTCAAGAACTGATGGTTAATTTGTATCTGGCACTTTCTATTTGGCTGACGAGCCCATTTCTGTTCATCAGGAAGAGCTTTTTGACCAGTTTGCTACTAATTTGGGATAATGGCAGCCTGTTCCCTCTGTCAACAAATCTGTCTGCCTCCTCAAATAAGGTACTCCTCTGAAGGTTTCTCAAGTCTTAGTCTGTCTTATCCATCTTTCTCACACGCTGAGTTCTAATTGAATGGCAGCATGAAGATTAGCACAACTAGCACTGTGATATGTTCATATTTCCCTTGGCTTGAAATCACTTGGGCAGTGTATAAGCTGCAATGATGAGAGTAATGATTCAAATAGATGGAGTTTAATGCAGCTGAGGGAGTGTGAATGGACGTGTTGGTGTTTTGGTGAAAATTGGGTCTGACACAGCACAAAAGACCAGCACAATGTCACCCAGCTGATAACATGGATCAATAAGAAAAAAACAAAATATTTTGTTAAAAAACTTAAATGTTATCCAACCAGAAGACAAGACATGTCTGGATTAGCATTAAAAATCCGTGCTTAATGTGACTATCCACCTCTGCTTCCTGGCTGTGTAAAAAATCAGTTGGCAAGAGAGTTTTGGCTAAAATGTGTATGGGTGAGTCAATAACTCTGTCTGGATGGTCATGTAAACAGGGATAATCATCTTAAACAAACTTGGCAGCGGCAACATTATTTTCACATGCAAATGTAGCCAAATCTAATTAAATGCAACCTGATTAATATGAGTAAAAAAATCTAATTACATTTTTTGTGTGCCCCCCACACACACACTTTTGACTTATGTTGTACCAATGTTTGTGTAGTCTACAAAAATGTCAGTAGCTGCACTGTGTGGATCACTGTGTTACAAAATAAAAATGTAGAACATTATACATGACATGACCAGTCTTTCACAAACATATTTTAAATGGTTTCAAGGGCATGTCATCTGCCACATGCTGCCGTTCTGATACTACTCAGACAATTTGCCCTCCATGTGGTGACCCACCTTCATCATGCACCATTGTGATAGGCACAAGTGTTTAAAAAGGTATGGGACGAGTACTATTACTGGTTAAGAGGATAATGATTAATGACAATATCTATACCTCACCCAGCTGCTTTGCACATAGTGCGCAATGTATGAACAAAAGAAAAGGTGAGCTCATATAAATCCTCACTGACCTTGTGCCAGTTACCTAATGCTTTCAACTGGTCTTTGTGATTGCAGCATTACAATAGAGATGTCTCTGTCCCTGTCAGAGAGCAGCATCATAGGCTTAACAAAAGTGGACAAGACAACA
The DNA here is from genome assembly GCF_910596095.1 of Thunnus maccoyii. Taxonomy (NCBI): domain Eukaryota; kingdom Metazoa; phylum Chordata; class Actinopteri; order Scombriformes; family Scombridae; genus Thunnus; species Thunnus maccoyii. The sequence goes on from NC_056547.1 coordinate 22,474,685, forward strand.
AATTGCTCTGTGTGTGTTTGTGTGTGTGTGTGTGTGTGCCTGCATAGTCCATCAAAATCTTCTTCTATGCATTCATTTATAGATGAATGTGTGTCTGCATTGCGCAAACATCCACACTTACGTGTGTGATCATACACTGCCGTGTGTGTATGTACGCACTTGTGCCTGTGTGTGTGTGTGCTGCTGCTGCTGCGGTGCTGTGATCGTCCTGACCTAGAAAAGCACTGAGACAGAGAGCTGAGACTCTCTGCACGGTGACAGAAGGAGGGGGAATCCAAACGCCGGCGCTCAGCTTCACTGAGCCAGGCGGCAGTCTCACTCTGTCAGTAGCACCCACCCCCCCCACCCACCCACTAACCAAAGTGGTGCTGTGGAACGTTGCTGCTCCAGGATGAGGATAGGCATCAATCAAAAGTTCACCGTACCCCTCGGAGAAACAAATTTTTGAATAATTTGAAGACTGCTCGCATCGCACTTGTCTGCTGCATCAAAGACGCTTTCTGTTCCTTAGCTGCAAATCAAGCGTGATAATGCTCGCCTATCACTTCACTCTGATTCCAGTTGCAATAACATTATATGCTTTGAAAAGAAATATCTTTCAACTGCTGTTTATAAATCTTAATACCAAGCATCCCGCCATAACGCCTGTGTCTCCATGTGGTGTCATATTTCACTGACAGATTATTTCATGTGCTGCTAAAGTGGACAAAAGTACCGGCAGACAACACTTAACACTTTAATAACCCTTTACCAGATAGCAGTTGGTATTTTCAGAATTATAATTGAGCCTGTCACTAGCTGAAAAATACAGTAAAGAGATAAGGGAGGTGAGGCAACAAGGGAGCACATCTGTGATGTATCATGGCAACTGAGCCAGATGGAGGAGAGGAGTGTCATAGGAAGGCCATTCACAGCTGCACAATAGATTAGTCACACACCCTCACAAAATACACGCCAGCACAAATTATCCTACAGCATCAATCAGGCAAGAAGCAAGCATATTGTCTTTGCAATGAAAAGACCTTTTACTCCACACGAAGAGTCAAATTAACTTTCTTTAATTACAGCCCAAGCTTCCCGCTGAGCAAAACAAAGACAAGTGGCTTGTCCCCCAAGAGTCCTACGCGTGCATTATTCACTGACTGATAACGACCCCTGACTTATATTCAGTAGGAGTAATGTGACGCACGGGGCTCAGGTGGATTTTGTGTATGAGGGAGTATCCAATCAGACATGACGATCAGCGCTAACAGCATCTAACTGCAACAGCATCTCCCTGACTCATCCACTCAGGATAATGTCAAGTGCTTTGTGTGTTCGGACCTTGTGTGGAGCAACAGTAATTCTGGATGTGATGAGATTCATTGTTGCATCTTAAAATAGCCCTTAAGATTCAGACAGAAAGACAGTTTGTTGTTCAGATTAATAGCTTTCAAAAGCAGTTCAGAACATGTCATTTGCTGTTTTCATTTATGTACAAGAGAGAGAGCATTAAATGAAAATGTATTCTTCGAGCTGATGTCAGATATAAATAAGCCGAGCTTAAACTTCTTGGATCCTTCGGGGCATTTAAGACTTTTGTTCTTCTGAGATCAAACAGTCCGCTAAACTGTAACTCTGTCCAACCAATTAACATCCTCTTTTTCCACGAAGGGATCAAAGTTGGCATTCTGGTTATGTTTGGTTTGCGGCAAGTGTGTTGATTTATTGCACCAGCCCTACTCACTTATGCACCCTTTAGCCGAGCCACTGGTGATACCCGCAAGCATAGAGAATAACCCAAAACGCATCACAGGAAGCCAAGACATAATCGCCTTTGATATTTCTGATAGATAACATCTCGCAGTCTTCACACATATATCATGTTCGTGCGCTGTGCTTCATTGTGCGCTACTTGTAGTGCAAGCCATGTCACATCCTAATTCCCCACAGAAAGAAAAGAAAAACGGAGTATGATTTTAATTAAGTTGGCTATTTAATAAAAACAGGTGCATTTGATTTTTGTACTTTGAGAGAGGTGATGACACCAATTAAATCAAATCCTTTGGTGTTATAGACATTTTTTTGGATCTCGCTGCTAAAACAGAGAGGTTAGGGAGGTTACCTCACAGCAAACAGCTTTCTTCATGTAGACTGGTTTTGTTTTATTTAACTGGCATGAATACTTCAATGTCTGAATCAGGTGTATGATATAAATACACACTAAATATGCTTATGACATTAATTACTTATCGTCAGCCTCTACACTGTGTTTTACATTCTGTTCCAGGAGGTTGGATTTTGCAGGAAAAACAGATTTTGCTTTATGGCACAAAGCAGGAAGAGAGCGGCGTTCTTCCAACACGAACAGAGATAGAGCTTGCAGAGTATCTGTCAATATGGTGGGATGGATGAAAGACTGATTTAAAAGAAAAAAAAAAAAAAAACCTTCCAACATGATTGTACTTTTTAATGAATCAAAACACGGTGCAAATGCAGACACCTTGTGGCGACTCCTCGACAAAGTAGCAGCAGGTTAAGTTACATTGGTTATGCAGCATAGAATAATTAACTTAAGCATAATAAAGATAAAATGTTATGGCTCGGAGTGAGCAGAAAGTCTTTTCATATTGAATGTTGTGTTGCACTGATAAACATCAGCACATGGATATAAGCTTAAGGTTGGCAACAAGTACAGCTGAGTGTAGCAGCCACGGAAACCGTAGGAGGGGAGCTCAGCAGTTTAGATGTAATTATGATATGACAAATAGTAAAGCAAGCTGACATGTAAACCCATTGCTCTGAGTTGAAATATTTCTTTAATGCCTAATATTAGCTGAATATAAAGTATTTAGTATGTGGAGAAACTGTGAATGTGACTACTTATGTGCGGCCAAGGCCATGTTGAGTTTCCTGTGAAGCCAACATTACAGGGAAATGTGAATGAGCTGCGCACAAGATAAAAGTCATGTTAACAACCCTAAAGCCAGAGTTTGCATTAAGCTACTAGGACACCTCTGAAACAACCATAACAACCTAATGTGACTTGGAAATATGTACTCATTAATACCAAAACATGAATATTCATGCTGCACTTCTCCATAAATTAACAACATGAAAGTACAATACAAGTGCCAAACAACAACCAAAGCAAAATAAGCTCAGCAAGGATTCACACAGGTAGACAGCAGCAGGCGGCAGAACAGCAGAAATTAGCAGCTTGCAGACAGCATGACATGGCTCGGGCAAAGATCTGGGACAGCAGAGGAGCAGCCAGCAGCTTCAGCAACCTTTTAGAATATTGCCAAACAAACAAACACCAATTGGACAGTGCCAAAATCTTAACACTCACCATGCCAGCACTAGAACTTACCTTGGGAAAGCGAAGCTGTGTTCCCCAGCATGTCAGCAGAAAGAAATCCCCTAGGAAAGAACTGCTTGTGTCCTGTGGTGAAGGGTGCAGGACAGAAAACTCAATTTCAGGTTTAAGTGGGAGGTTAAGATAGACAGCTGACAGGAGGAACAGCCAAAAAACAAAAAGGTGGTCTGGCAGGAGTGGGGAAACAAAGTTATTTCTCCACAAAGCCTTTTTGAGGGGACAGAATTGGTCTGTTAGCAGGATATCTTGCTTGTAACATATGAACCACAGGAATGTTAAAGTAGCAGCAAGTTTCAGCCAAGTTAGCTAATTAGCAGTGCAGCAGCAGCAGGTGTTGGGGAAAGGAGAGGGAGGTGGCCTAATGGAAAGGGTGCGTTGGATATATGTTACAGAGAGCAGAGTATGTCATGTGTGAATGGAGCAGCATAACAATGATCTCCTCATAGCTCACGGGTTTCAAGGCAATATCACCATATCCAATTAATTTGTCACGGGTCTTGTATAAATTGCTACATATATAATGCATATAGATTGCTCTTATAATTCTTATTTGGTCATGCAGGTGGGTCCACAATGAAAATGAAAGCATGATGGAAAGTAACTGGGTGAGATTTGCTTAAGTAGTGTACTTAAGTACATGAAATATTGTGGAAATATGGACTTTTGTATCCTAATACTTTTTTGACAGCTATATTTTACATACATATTCAGTTTAAATTAGTTCCATCTGGAGCCATCTGCAACATTTAGCTGCTGCTTGCACATGAAAGCATACAATAATTTAATATGAATAATAATATAACACTATGAAATGGGCAAATATGCATACATTTCACTGATAATACTTCTATATTACATTTACTTAAAGGCCCTGCACACCCTCACAGGTGTTTCCTCTTCTGGCTGATTAGACCTCTGCTCAGGTTGATGTTGGAGCAGATGAAGGTGGAGCTTTACAGGGACATGGGTGAACTATGGGCCTTTGAAGTAAAAATTTTGAATGCAGGACTTATCAGTGACACTTTAATGTGGCACTGACAAGTTTTCTTAAGTAAAGGATCTAAAAAAAATCTTCACCAGTGAATGGAACACTGGGAAGCATCACACAATTACCAAGCTGCTCTCCAGCTTTTTACCTCTCAGCCCAGTACAATTTATGGCCAGCCAATCCTGGGCAACAGGGGACACAACAGCTGCACACATATTTATCCAGCAGTGGCAATTTATGGGGAGGGAGGTCTGTCACCAGATGTGACCTCATAGGACACAGCCTCAGCTGGGGAAGACAGCAAAGGGACAGCATGGGGAGGATGTGGGGTAACAGAGGTAGTGATGGTCAGTGGAGTGTTACTCCTCATGAAAGGGAAAGTCTAGAGGATAAATGTCTGGATGGTGGGAAATATGCACAGTCTTGCTTTCTTTTTATCTGTATCTTTTTGTCTTTCTCTCACTTGCACACACAGACGTACACATACACACACAGTATAGTAAAATCTCAATGCACTGGGGCCATCTCACTGCAGGGTCAAACTGGGAAAAAAAGACAGAAGCGGAGGAGAAGAAAAGCAATAAAAGATCCCGATAATGAATCCATGCAACAGAATGATAAATGATCGCAACGAAATCAGAACTGGTTTAATGACAGCATAATGAAGATGGGTGAAATTGAGGGTGTGAGGAAAGAGTTAGAGAACATGAAAGTCAAAGCAGAAAAGAAAGCGCCAGATGTAATGAAAGTGGCAGTAGGGAAAATCTATACAAGAAGGAGCGAGGGAGAGATGGAATGTTAGTCCTCTCTTCTGCAATAAGCCTCCAGCGGTGAGGGTAAGAGGCAGAGAGGCCAGTATTCCTGACAGAGCCTTATCTCATCTTCAGCCTGGAATAAAACCCATTTTCCAGCCCCGAGACAATAAAGCACAAGGTTACCGAACCTCGCACCCGTGACACCCCTATTTAGAGAGAGGCCTCGGCCCAACATAAAAATGCATAACACCATCAGCGCGCTGAGAGGTATGACACCAGGACTGAGCTTGCTATGTCTGTGTGTGTACATGTGTGCTTTATGATAATGCAACAGAAGTGTGTTAAACTTCAGTGTGTAGTTGAGCAGATAAAGTCTATTGGGGAAAGCAAAGAGACTCCAGCGTTGTCATGCTTGCTGCTGCTTTTTTCTTTTTTTTTTTTCCTTTTGCTTTTACGTGCTAAAAGTAACTTTAATTGCATTGTTTATAACCTTGAGAAGAAGGAGAGACGTAGTGTGTGAGTGTGCATGAATGCGTGCATTTAAACGCTGCGGATGCGCTTCAATATATCCACAGCGTGCGTGTGTGCCTTTTTCCCGTGGGATTTTTTTCCCCACACAATGACGTGAATGTGACAAGTGGCCCCTCTTCATCACTAAGTGGATTGAGCTGTATGATGGGCATATCAGGCACCCTCAGGAAAAATGCCATGCGAATCAAATAATGTGATTCTCCTCTGTCGTAATGGGTGACAAGTGTTTCCTGTCTGTCCACCCACCCGCCCACCATCCATCCATGTCCAAGAGCCTGCCTCCCTAAGCTTAGCCCGAGGAGACTGGGAAGAGAAGATGATAAGAAGATGGAGAGATCGACAGGAGAGAGCAAGAAGGGAAGGATGGGGAAATAAAAACTGGATGCCTCCGAGCCAGGAGATGCCCACGAGTCTTTAAGTTTCTTGTCTCATTCGCTCATAAAGAGAAAGCACAAAAATGAAATGTCTGCTGTGACAGAGAAATAGACTCTGGCAAAGGGAGATGCAAACACAGGGTGGCTTAGGCTAACATTTGCCCAGAGCTAACGACTGCTTGATTGAACTTTTTGTATATCTCATCTTTCTTTCTCTCTGTCTCTGCCCTACACACACACACACACACACATGCATATAAAACACATTACGCAAAAAAAGAGATGAGAATAAGAAGCAGCACACCACCATGTAGAAAACAAGCCTGCTCTATTTTCTCATAGCTATGCTAATTAGGTCATTTAATCCAATACATGTTTGGCATCATGGAGCAGCGAGCGCAGTTCACAGAGCATTAACGGCGATGTCATGCTAATTGCGAATCTGTAGCAAATTTCTGCTTAGACACTACCATTTGGCTCAGACATGGGTGCAGCTTAGCATCCTGCATGGCCTTACCTTTCTCATCAGAGGGAGACATGCAAAACTGGCCTCGTACCAGCCACCACCCATTTGAGGGAAAGGCTTCTCTGGCTCGCTCATTTAAATGAAATAGCGGTACCGAGCCAGGGTCTGGCATTCACAGAGTCTTTTAATTGCTTGAAACACTATAAAGCTAGAAAAAGAGCTATTTGTCTGAGAAGTACGCTTATCTAATCTCTCTTGAACTATTTCACTTGGAAATACAGCTCTGGGAAAGCTGAGACAATTAGCACCTTTTAGAACATATTGAGATGGATCTTGGGCAAATTTCAAAAGGCATTCGGGGATGATGTGATCATGAGGATTTTGAGTTGGAACTTGGCACTGCTGTTAAAGATAGCGAGATCCTTTCGCAACATCTGAAGAATGAGATTACAATAGGGGCATCCTTTCATTCGGGAAGTACAAATTTTGTTTCAGTCTGAATATCTTTAAGTAGCTACAGTAAAGGCCATATAGCAGCAGTTAAAACTACATCTATTCAAAGTGGACAAGACCACATGCACACATACTACAGTACACATATTCCCTAAGTGACAAATTGCTCCCATATGAGCCAGAAAAGCTAAATTTCGATCCAAATTATTTTAATGCTAACCTGTTAATGGGTTTGGCAATGTATCAAAGCCATCTTCAGTACTTTATGATTTGACATGAAGGTCACAGTGCATCAAGTACTGTTAGAAATATACAGTATTGGCAAAAATGGACAACCTGAAATTAAATTAAATTCTGTAGTAAAAAAATGACCCAAGTGATGTTTAAAGGTTGGAGAGCTCAGAAATGGCAATTTTGTCCATAAATATTACATATTTCTGCAATTATTAGTATATTTTTGCCATTTAATGCAGTGCAAAAACACAAAATTGTCTTTTGTTTTGTACATATGAATCCGTGTGAAAGTGATGGTGTTCGTGATACCTTTCCTTTACATTCTACATGATAGAAAGCTGCAGGCGCCACTGATCTCGAAAGTAATATAACAGCCTCTAAAAATTGACTGCTGTTATTGCAGGATCCATTCTCTCATTATTGCCAACAAAAACAGCACTTGAATGCATGATATACTTGTGTTTTCATCATCTGCATTCTGAAGTAGCAGCTTACAAAGTGTACTTGAAGGCAGTACGACCACAAGGCAATTTGCAGTGTGAAAAATAACTGTACTCAGCTAGCATTATTTGACAATGATGAAATGTGAGCTCTACATTTTCCTTCAGGTGTTTGAGACACTGCAGAAAACTGTAAAAGGGTGATGGAGGCTTAACTCCTTCCCCAGCATTATGGACTAAGTCCAGCAACTTGGTGTGCTTGTTTGGTAGCGCACAAGTGATTCTTGCACATGTGTGTGTTTGTGTTTGCGTGTGTGCATGTGTGTTTGTGTGTGTGTGCGCGTGCGTGCATGTGTGTGTGTGTGTGTGTGTACAGAAGCCCTTTATCAGATGCTGGCAGAGTGGAGCACAGGAGGATCGATAGAGCTTTGGCCTGAAACAGGGAGACAGTACCTGAATTTCAGCCGGCCTCCACCTTTCCTCTCATTGATCTTCATTACCTCCACAGACTGGAGCTCGAGCAAGAAGGAGCTGGACGCAGTGGCCCATACACACAGGAACACATACCGTATACACTTACACAAACGCACACATACACTCATGCACACACAGATTGTATAGTCACCCACAGTCACAGTAATCTTCCTGACTTTGTAGGGATGTAAACTGAACTGAGGCAAGACGCACACACCTTATAGTTTTTTACTCCAACCACTCATCATTACATCCAAATTCAAAATAAAGAGCATGTTGCATGGAGGAAGCTCATGTTACATCAGGCAAAGGCCAAAATCTCTGCGGCGTCTATGAAAATATATTTATTTACAACTTTTGACCACTGTCTCTCAAAATGTTATAAAATAAGCATGATGTCTTAATAATGAATTCAAGTCCTCCAGTTACGCACTTCCATGCAAGTTATATCACATTTTTTTGATGTCTTAGCCTTAACATTACCCATAAACAATGTTGTTTACTTGCCTAAACTTATGTAATCGCATCACAAACAGGTTAAACTAAAGTCCAGTTCATAACACACAACCATGGTCAGGAATGTAATCCACAACCGGTAATGTCATCGTTTCACAAAATATAATCAGACTATACTGGGTGTTTTGTGGCTGTCAGTATTTGAAGTTTAATTTCACTCCATCCCCCACAAACCTGGATAAGATTAATTTTTAGTGTAGGAATATATGAAACCTAATTAGTAAAAGCTCATTTGAATTTGTCTATTTGCAAAGGTAATTTCAGTCTAAGGCTATGCCTTTATCATGTAAAAAGAAATTCACAGCCAGTGTCTGCCATATTAAGCTACTACACAATGACTATAGGCTACTATTAAATTAAAGACCATTATTATAATTTAAAAAAATGTTAGTATGTAGTGTAAAACATAAGGAGGCTAAAACAGTATGATGCCTGTTTTCCTTTTAATTGAATTTTTATTGTATCATTTGTCCATAGAACTATGGAAAAGTAATCATGGTTATAGAAAACACTTGTGTGACATATCATATAACGTACATCATCATTTATTGTGACTCAAAAAAAAAAAAACAACTCCTCCACCTCCACTTCCCATCATTCACTGGATTAAAGCTTCTGAACCATGACTTCTTGTCTTAGACAGCCAAAGGGAAGCACTGTAGGACAGTTCTTAATGTATATCTGTCAAAACAGCAGTGTTGAGAAGTATGCAGAAAAGTCATTTGACACATTTTAACAAACATGTTTAATTATTTATATAAATCATGTCTATTTAAATGAGCTATATGAAACATGGAATAATGTCTGAATTTGAAACACAAGTAAAGAGTTATAGCCATGCAATCACAAACTATTAAACAGTAACACACTTTAACGGAAAAACAATAAAAGTTATTTGGTTACGGTAAGAGACGCTGTTGATTAGGTAATGTTTTGTTGGCACACAAATTTCTATTTTTATTTGGAGTATCACAGGATTTCCAGTTAGCAGAAAATCTTCTTTGGACCTGCTCACAGTTACCTGAGCCAATTTGGATGCCATTTATCCAGTAGTTCTCTTTCAAAATAGAGATATCCTGATCTCAACAGCCCATAAAATAAAGGTTTAATAAGATTCACAATGTTAAAAAAAAACTGTTTATGGAGTATTGTCTGTTTGTATATAAAAGTGTGCCCCGAGCAGGAACCTTTTCTACTTTATTACTTCCATAAACAACAACAATAAAATTTCATATAAACACATTTTAGTCCTTATAGTCAAGCTCCAATTTTCAACTACAGTAAGCTGCCGGTGGTTTTGTCTATTTGAAAAGAGTAGTATAATTAATTGATTAAATTCAATTATTGAACAGAATGTCCTTGACAATGGCAATAACAAACAAGCAAGCAAAAGCTGTTTTTAGTCAGGAAAATTGCTTGAAATACCCATGTAATCCTTTAAAGATTTTTAAACACTCCCAATCCAAGGCAATTTACAGTCGACAAAAGCAAAGAAGTCAAAACAGCTGGTGAAGGCGCCAGGTCTGGCGCCTGGATTAGAGACTTTGTTTATGCATTGCTAGTGTGTCTCGCTTCACCTTGTCTCTAAGAAGCCAGGCATTTAATGCACGTTAGGGAAAGCGAGTTAAAAAGGAGGAGGAAAAACAAGGAAAGAGTGTGAGTGAATGAAAGGTGGTTTATTGAATAACCAAAGCTCTCAGGTGCCATTCTCCCCTTGTGACTTGAGTTAATTCAATTCTCCCTTCTGTCCCATCAAGCCTCGCCTAGAAGTAGACGGCATCAAAGCCAAGCCGGAAAACACTAAATGATTGTAACTCAATTGTTGCTGGGCCATCATTGATTGTTTGCCCGGAAAGAAGTTGGAAGAGAGACAAGACACTTATTTTCTCCACCTCTCCCACCTTTGGTAATCACTTTTGGGATGGATGTGCGTGTATATGTACATGTTTGCACCTATTACGATGAAGAAGCGTCTGTGCACTGCTTTCATCTGCACTTGCAAGGTATGTGCACACAAAGCACTAAAGAAGCACAAAGTAATTACAGATAAGGGGATAAAATTGCATGAAAAACAAAGAGCATTCTTTGGTTGAACACATAAACAGATGAATATTTAATTAAGTGTCTTAAACAGGTCAATTAGACTGTTCTCACACACTCAGACACTGTCAATGTGTTGTCATGGTGTGATATAGTGAAATTCTTCATTATTTTCTTAAGTTAATACTTAACTAGTAGTTAAGCCTCAGCTGTGCCTTGTTATTCATAAAGACTGGCTGTCTTATTGTTGTCTTTATCAAATTGTGTGCAAAGAAAATAAAAAAGTGAAAAGGAAAGTTGGTATTATACATATGGACACCTGTATGCTATAAACAGTGATAAATACCGCATATTCTAGATCCATCCGCTAAAACACAAACCAATTTTGAACATAACAAAACACTCCCAACTTTTCAGATTTGGTAACAGCATCCCTTTAAATGAGGTCGATGCACTTCTAAATGAGATTCTTTTAAACCAAAACACTTTATCTAGCACGTTCACAAGCAGCTTGTCCAAGACAAAAAACTGGATCGAGCGTGGGGGTAGGAGACAAATGCAGTGAACATTTTGTCACCTGTAACAAAAGTGTAGTACAGGTAAAGAAAAAATGGATTGACCTGAAAGTGATTGCAAAAAATGGGATTGCGGCACACAATAGAGATGTCAGTGCCACACGAGGTGGGCAGAGTACTACTTCACTGTCATCCAGCGATGACAAAATAGCCGCAATTATTGCTGAGACATCGCTGAAAGGCACCAAGCCTGAACGCCAACCGTAGAGGACCACAAAGCTTGACGTAAGCTGTTCATAACACTAATTTTACCTGGCCTGGTAAATTCCATTAAAAATAATGTTACAGGAACCCTGTGTGGCCATGAGGGTCTGCGTTGGTCATCCCTGAGGAGCACATTCAAGAACAAAATGAGCGCACCTAGGCACTTGCCATCAAGGTTAAAAGAACTGCTTGAGCAAGTCTTGAACATTTATTCTCTATTTTATTTTTTTCACTGACTCATTTTGGACTATAATCTTTGGACACCACATATTTTAAATCATTGCTGATTGCAAACCAAGGCACACCTTGTCATATGCTCCTATGGGTACAGTTTTTTAGTTTTCCTCAGTCCATCTTGATCTGGATATTGTTAAGATAGATAAGTTAAGGGTTTATTTTTTTAAAATACTCTCCCTGATTCTGTTACTGTATCCACCAGCACACCAATTCCCAGAGTCCCTCTGACCTGTCTGCTCATAGTTAAATTTCCAAACATAAACACTGGGTTTTAGTTGTAAATTGGAGGATGGAGGGGTGCTATCAGGGGCCTTCTTTCTCAGTTACTGCAGCCAGGAAAAACTAATTTTGCGAAATGGTTTGGAACTTTTTGGAAGGATGAAAAATGGTAATTACCACCGCTGATTGTGTCTTGGCAATCAAAAAAACATATCCTGCTTTAAGATAATGATATCAATCCACCAAATCACTAACAAGCACACAACACAAGAAGCAGTAGTATAAAATATTGACTTTTCGTTTCTAGGGAGAAGTCGGGTGTTTACTTACTTCACCACAATTGCAATTATCTTGGATTCAGCATCTAGTGGCCACAAGACAAACTACAGCTAAGGTGTTTCAACATTGTTTTTAGCATTGACCTGTGATTGTTGCCACCAGGTATGGGATGGGCGATTTGGGGGTTTCACATATGGGGATAAAAAATGCTTTTCATAGCATTTCATGGCACCAAAGAGCCAAAAATAGCCCTGCAGGCTTTTCTAAATCCAGTTTAAGGTGTGCTGCCACAGTTTCTTAGACATTCCATTGGTGACGCTGCATAAAAAGTTTTTGAGCTGTAACTGATCAAAGAGCAAAGAAGTGGAGTTATAAACAGCAGCTCTGTGAGCACTTTCTTCAATCAGTTAAAGACTGATGAAAAAGATTTCTGCTAGTTGAAAAGATCAGGGAGTTGGATGGAAGTGACATTGTCAAAAATAATAAACCTAAAAAACCTATAAAATATGTACAGTATGGGATACTGATGTGTACATTCTTTGCCTAATTCGCAGGACCTTTTGGCAAGTGTTTATTTGTTTTTTTGTTTAAGATTCAACAGGAAAATCTGTCACACAGCATATGTCTATCATAAAGTTCTGTAGCTTGGTGATTTCAAACTGGGTTGAAAGCTCCAATCCCTGTTTACTTGTTCTCCCAGTTATGTTCTCTCCATGCCGCTTCGTTGCACGTATGGCATCTTGCTGAGTCATTTAGAGCCCAACAGAATCACAGCTGAAAACTCATTATAAAAAAAGACGAGAAAAAGAGAGGCTGACAAAAGATATGAAGAGAGTGGCAGTTGTTCATTAGCAGCAAAGTTTTAAAAGTCATTGCAAAGTTTTAGCAAAAAATGAAAAATGTCGTCCTTGCTAAATGTATTCTGACTTCTATGTGACCAAAATTCACTCAAATTAAAGCTCAAATTTTTCATCTAGTCGCTTCACATCCGCATTAATAAGAGCACTATATGAAGCCAACGCATTTGGGAGTGTATCACTGTCCAAATGGTTGGTGAACTCACTGCATTTGTCAAGGTAGATTTCTGTAGCATATTGGCTGCTGCTAAAGAATCCACATCCATGTCAGCCTCAAAGTTTCGTTTTTAACATCCATGCTGGATTGATGAATATTTCGAGCTTTCTCTTTTTGACTACATCGCTCTTGTTAGAAACTGAAAAGGTCAATCTCATGACTCAAATCACTGACACGTTTAATAGTCCTCTGAATAGGCTGGAGTGAGTAATGCAGTGTTCTCTTTGTGAAACTATCCATGGACCATGGATATATTTTTAATTTCATACTGTATGTGGGCTGGGTTGAACAGAAATGTGTTTTGGTTTCTCTTCTTCATATATATACATTATCGCAACTCTTCTTGACCCTCACCAATCAGGTTCACATACTCATACACCATTAGTAGTACAATCTTTTGTAGACAGTATAATCACCTAACTTCATTGAGCATGTCATTCCAATTGCCATGGTTATTAGAAAGCCTGACCGCTCTGACTGACACAGTAGTATGCATGCTTGTGTATGTCTACGTGCACACACTATTACTGCAGACAAGAACCACAGCTAGAATCAAGACAAATGGCAAAGCTCTTCCATGCATAATACTGGTTGTAACAGATGTAGTGGAGCAAAATTTCATTATCAACCACCTTTGCCTCTTTGCTGGGTCATTACGAGCCAAGTCATTGTTTTTAAAGTGGTTGCACTTTTCTAGAAACTAATACATAAAATTTGAAGAGCTTACAAATACATTAGCTCCTGTAGAATCTGCAAATTTCTAAAAAAAAAATAGCTTGAAATATTTTACATGCTGAGCAGGAGTCTATTGAGGTACAAACTTGGCTTGAGCCTCAATGACTAATTGGTAAGCTTTCCAAACAGCTAACAAATAGATTCATAAAAATAGCCACCCTTAGAGATTATAGCCACAAAAGCATATTTAGACTAATTGCCCACAAAAGCCTCATTTATAATCACATCACACCTATTTAAAGGATGATTTCGGTTCATTACAACTTGGATCTATTGTAGTTTTGGTCATGAATTCTATTGGTAATATTACAATGCACTCACTAAAATACTGCTGGGATCAGGGAACATGGTGACAGGTTTGACCCAAGTTTTAAATAAATGGGAATTATCCATTAACTTCAAAGACATAACACTTGCACCTTAGACATCACAAGATTTCATAGTTGTCATGCAGGGCAGCAGTTGGCCTCTAATGTTAGAGATTAATAAGTGAATGTTCATTGAATGATGATGAATGTGTCTTCTTGCAGGAAGTGGTCCACAGATTGGAAGAAGAAACCCCCAAAGGAGTGGCAACCAATCTGCACAAGGAGATCTACACACAATACCACTTGGCATGCATGCAGTCCCATCACTTGGCATAATCCTATGCTGCATTGTTATGCAGGCACAGGCTAAAGGCATCTCCAAGACAATTGAAGATAATTTCTGATTATCATCATGCATTATTTATAACAGGAGGGGTTTGGTAATAAAAAAAAAGGGTTTTAAATGAAAGGTGCTCTTTATGTAATTCAGTTTTCACAGATCTAAAATATAATTCACAAAACCAATTTCAGTTTGAACCTACATTAACAAGGTCAACAATTATATTATGAACAGTCAGTTAATAGTCCTCCACTTATTAATAGACAATAGACATCATAGTCTATTCACTGTTTAATCACAAAAAGCCAAATTTTCTGCTCTAACACACAACAAAACAATGTAGTGTAGTTTTACATGCAGCTCACTGCTCCCTCAAACACCACGATCACTGCCAGACCCACATACAAAAAGGAACAGTTGCTCTCTGGAATAGCAAATCCTGACCTCCTCAAAGTAGCAAAGAAGACAATAAATGCCATGTGCTACAATAGAACATAGAAGCTTTCTCTAAATCTAAACACATGTATTTGTGATGGGTGACACCACTTCACATCAACTAAATTTAGACAGGCTCAGGTCAAGGGATTGGTCACTCTGCTTCAGTCCAGTTCCACCCACCTAAATCAGCCTCTGGTCAATCTGGAATTGACTAATTGACTGATTTGATAAGACCCCTATTGTTGCGGTTGCTACATGTAAGTTGGTAAGCTTTCTGTTCTCACATGGCAAATATACAGTTTAAAATGATAATAGTTAATTACCAGTGGAACTGCCTAGTCATTTTTGAAAAAAAGTGCTTACTAAAGAAAAAAAAACTTTGACATACAGTATGAGCATTCAAACACTGTAGCAAATACTGTGTTAGTGGTTAGATTTATGATTTAATATTCACATTTTCAAACATTTTGCTTCACTTTTATAAGAGAAAAGGATTTGAGGATGGGAATAACTGGTGAGCTAGGCAAACATAATGCTATCTAACAAACAAAGTTTTGCTGGAATTATAAACTTCCCTAAGATAGAGCCACTTGTTACTTGGATATACTATAAGGATGAAATTTGTCCTGAACATGTATTTAATGAAACCTGTGACCCCACAAGATAATGTAGTTAGCTAATAACATGTCCCTTGCCTTTGGAAATAATGCTATGTTTCTACTGTAAGTAGCAAGCTAGTTAGCATGGAAACATTAGCAGTTTACGTTAGAGCAGATTAACAGCTCACAAGTTAATCCATTCCTTACACTTTTACTGTTGTATTTTTTGATTTGTAAAGGCTTAAAAAGACACCACCCTTCAAACATTTGAAGTTCTGATTATCAATTTCACCAGAACACTATGCACAGCGCTTTAGTATGTTGAGAAATCCAAACTCGGCAGGCCAGCCATACCTACTTAACAGATGCTTAACTATGACTGGACAATTGCTGTTCAGGAGTGGGGTTTTACCAAATGATCAATTGACAGAGTACTCCAGAATGCAGATCCATTGGACATGTCAACAGTAAGTGCATGGTTCAAATACTGATATCTTGTGGCTAACATGGGATACGTTGTGTTATCTTCGTAAAACCCTCTAAATGTTTTGTAAAACATGGGTTTCATGAAGTGTGGTCATGCAGTTGAGCAAAAAAGATGTTCGTCTTAGTGAAAAATACTGGTACACCATGTACATATGGAGTAAAGCAACCAATCACATACATTTTAAAGTACAACTGTAACTAACTCATTTCAAACATTTTATGTGGAACACATTAAGCGTAATTAGAAGTTATTTGTAATCAGTGGCTCTCAACATAAATCAGCTCACAGTAAGTTGTGTGTTTTTCCAGAACTTACATCCCCTGACAGATTGACAAACCTTTCTTTCCACAGACCAGCATCCCGTGAAGTCAGTCTAATGGACAGAGAGAGACAAAACCAGAGAGAAAGAAGATGGTGACCTCCTCAAGGGGCATCCTGACATCATCCACAGTGGCGGTGGAGACATGGTGCTGTCACAACACACAGCGAGGGGGTCTGGCTCGGTGTCACCAGCTCTGACACACTGGGGAATGACCCAAGCTTGAGCAATGACTGTGACAGTAATAGGACAGGTCTCCAGAAAAGGGATGGGTGGGGTGTGGGAAGGATAAAAACAGAAGAGAAGGTGGAGGGGTGAGTGGTGGGAATGCGGTTTGTTGAGGATGATCAGAGAGACAAGGCAAAAGACTAGACAGGATGACTGTGTCAGCATGGATGGTTACAGCGATGTTTGGATATTTGAAGCAGACCTGACAAGTGACAAGCTATGTGTAGAATTTTTTAACATCAGTATATCATCGTCAAATTAAGTTAAATTAAATTAATTATGTCTAATTGGGCTACTCATCTAGTAGCTTTACATTATAAGAATATGCATGTGCATGCTCAGCCAATCACTCTGAGCCTTTTTAATCTTTGGGAGCTCTACCCTATAAAAAGTCTGTAGTTTTCTATGTATCCATGATTTCCGGCCAACATAGTTTCGACTATCTAGGGTGCAGAGGTGTAATCTTCCATTTCAAGTTTATAGAACTAAATGGTGCTTTCCAAAAGCAATGTGAGGATAAAGGTGTTGATCCAGTGATTTGCTCATTTGGTTCAATTCTCTCATTTCTACAACGTCTGCACTTTCCTGAGGGGTTTGGAGATAAGTTGCTTTTTGGCCAGCCTTCTCTAAAATGTTTTCTGCTTAGGAAGAAAACACCCTGTGATATATTCCTTTACCCCGCAGCATAGGTTGCTTTTCATTCTTCAGGCCCTAAGCATTCAACCTATAGTATTAGGCAGGTTTCTCTTAAATTGTTAATACTAAGTCTGCGCTGCTGACTCACAAGAGTTAGTCTATTCCAGATACAGCATCTGTTAATAAAAAGGACTAAGGACTGAAAGACTGAATGGCAAAATCTGCACTCTGCTCCTAAAATATTTAGAGTTCATTCCAGTCAACAATGAATCAACCGGATGTCTTCTACCTTCCTCCGCATAGAGAAGCATATTACAAGGAATACATGGCTACGTGAAGGCACATACTGCACAATAGAAATAGAGCTGATGATGAGTTTTCAACACACTACATCACATGCCTGTGTGTTGGCAGGCATGAGCCCTTCCATAGATATTTGTGAGCACTGTAAACATCTGTATAGTTTCACAGCTTTGATGAGCCATGATATCTTGTTTATTAATGAAATTTTTGGACATGTTTATATATTGTGATACAGGACTTATAATCCAGCAGTATTAGAGCCCTTTTACACTGGTATAGTCCAAATCCAAGAGCAGTTTGCCTAAAAATTCGGTAAAACACAGTTTTTACAAGCCAAGAAAAAAGTCAAGTACCCATGTCCAAATGAAGAAGGTAGTCAGAGATCAGGTCCAGTTAATTGTGATAGGGTTTGTGTGCTATCAGAATGCAACACCTACTCCTATCAGAAGAAAATTCATGTGTGCTTGTCATGTTAACGTCATTAGCATCTTTGCAAAAAAAATGGAGGGAGAGAGGTATGAAGAGGGGTGAGATAACATTCAAGCTATCATTATCAAGATATTATGATGTCACATGATATTTTTTTTCTTGGGAGGGTAGTGGAAAAGTTTTTAACTTATTTCAAGCTCAACCTGGTACATTTTTTCTGTGCAAAATGGGCAACCATCATAATTTCCAAGCAACTGCAGTGAGCCCTATGGTGATGATGAATTTTATGCAAACATAGCACACATTGCAGGAGCAGTAGAGAAAGCAGATCAGTAGGGTTAGAGGCAGATGAAAGAGTTAAAATCAGGTTCAGACTCAAAGAAACCCAACATAAATGCTGTGACACTGTTGTGACCGGCCATGACTCATACTGCAATCACAGGTTCACCTTAACATGTCGACGCATAACGGCCTTTCTGAGCTAATTAACACTCAGAGGATGAGGGGAGGTATTTCTCTACTGTGACAGCCTTTTAGTTTCACCAAAAGGCTGCTGGTTTCTTAAGTAATGAATCTATTGGTCAGTACATTTAAATAATCTGAAATGGTTTGTTTTTAGACAGTAATATCACAATTGACAACCAACTTTGTGGCTTTTCTCAGATGCTGCCTCTTTCTTATTCACAGATGATGTGGCTGCTTAGCTTTAAGAAGGGAGATGAGATCCTCTGTTTCTCTGTCTTCTTATTTAACATTTCTTCTCCTCTCTTTCTCCCCCTGCCACACGGAAAAAAGTGTAATAAAACCATGGAGCATCAGCATTCTCTAGAGGCCAATAGAGGGCATAACATATTCATTGTAAAAAGGCATTCATCTTTTTTCTCTGTCTGATCTATCTCCTGTCTGCTTCCTCTCAATGCAAGATAGTATAATATTTATTGCAGAATCCAGCCTTGTGCAGACTGTGCTCTTCTGAGCAAGGTACAATCTGACATAAAAAAAAAGACTGACACAGTAACCACATGTGAAAAACCTGCTTTGTGACTTGCAAGGAAGTAACATGTAAGGTTGATATTACTTTGGCACTCCCTAACTGAACTTAGTAATTACCCTTAGGTCTATTATTCTTTCTTTTTCCTTTGCTCACAGAGTAACAACATTATACAAATCATACAAACAATTTTGACATTACTCTATGTTAAATTTCATGTTCCACTTATAGTACATGTTTATGTTGTTAAAGTGCACCAGTACCTCTTTTTGCTGATTTAGTGAATGGGTGTGTCAGCACATCACTTGGTAACCAAAAAAATAAATAAATAAACAAACGAACATAAAAACAACCAACAGTTCTGGCACTATTGAGGGAAATCGCTCCCTTCTATGCATTGTATTATATTATTTGCCACATCTGCCACATGACTGTGGAAAAGCTGTAATGTGTTTGTTCATTTTTGATTTCATTGTGTATAAGGACTGAAAAGAGGACATGTGATGAATAAGAGCTAGTTTGTGGAATGTGAATATGACACCATGGGGGTTTTTTGTAGGTGTGTTTTTGTTTCATGTTTGTGTTTGCTGACATCAGTAGGCCCATTACAAGTTGTTGATTTCTTTGATAACTTTCTAAACTACTGTACTTTCCCCAGCATTTTCTTTCACTTTTCATTACGGAATATTGTTTCAATATTTATCATACTTTCATTTTAAAATGGCTAAGAAGGAGTGCCGTAAATTCCCTTTTTTCTTTTTGTGCATTTACAATCATCAAAGTGCACAGTAGTGGGGTAGTAAATGCAAGTTGATGAAGCAGACTCTAAGTGGGATCTAAAGGTTAAACACCTAAAAACAGCAAAGACCCAAGTGCTCGCACTGGCTCGCAGATTAAACTTTGCATCTTAATGTGCTGATTTGCATCAGTTTGATATCCAACAAGTCCTCCAAATTTAACAGCCACAAAGGTCATTTCACTACGCACTCCAGAACGACTCATATAAGCGTTTTCAGAACAAACCATCCTAGGCGTGTTTCTAATCAGGTGCCTCCATCAGCATTAATTGGCAGGACAACATCATTTGTCAAATCACTGTTAAAAATAACTATGTTTTATGGTGTGATAATGCCATGGTTAAGGTCTGGTTAGGTTCAGACACAAAAAACACTTGGCTAGGGTTAGAGAAAGATCATGGGTTGGATTAAAATGATCACTTGAAACATGGTGTGGGTTAAACCTTTTTCATAGTTACGGTTTTTAAAAAACTGTCCCAACTCACAGTTGGAATAGGGAAGTGAGCAGTGGTCTCCTGCTGTCCAAAGTCCACTTTTTGCAAATTAGGATCTAACCAGCCACCCAACCCACCACCTCTGAATATTGGAAATTTGTCACCTTATATAGATGTCATCTGAACTGCACCACTTCTCCAGATAATAATAACTATGGCCACCAGATGGCGTCTGTCACCCAAACGTAATTATACGTCGTTTTTGACGACTGACTTTATGACCTATAGTGTTGGGTTTTTTTGGGAGGACAGGCTCTTCATATCATATACAATACCATGCAGATCCTTCACCTGTCTGCTTCGCCACCTGTCTGTTGCTTACCTTCCTACTAGATGCCTTAAGTCTAACTGCCATTATGATTTTCCATTCCCACCTCCAACTGTCTGTCCCTGTATCTTTTTCCTTTCTCTGGCGTTTCACTGTGACTTCTCTATAGTCCCTGAGTATGCCCTGAGGCAGGTCTACTTATGCAAAACAAGTCCAGATTGGAATTGTCGGTGTGTGAGAGTATTTGTCTGTATGTAAAGCTCCACCCATCCTCCCATTCTTGAAATCTTCTGAAGCCC
Source organism: Thunnus maccoyii (assembly GCF_910596095.1). Classification (NCBI taxonomy): domain Eukaryota; kingdom Metazoa; phylum Chordata; class Actinopteri; order Scombriformes; family Scombridae; genus Thunnus; species Thunnus maccoyii. The sequence continues at coordinate 22,495,573 of NC_056547.1, forward strand.
CACACCTCAAAGCAAACCTACTGAAAATATCCAGGTGAGGCCAAGTCACTCAGCAACGACAAAGGGCCAGCTGGAAGTCAGTCAGGAAACATCTCTTTTACACTGCTTCCCTGTGTCTAAGGTAAGGTGCTTTATCTTTGTCTCTATTTACAAGAGTTGGTAGATAAAGAAAAGATAATAAGGTATAATGAGGTTTCTGAATTTCTGTTCAATTTTAGATACTAAAAAGATATACTAGAAAGGATTCAAGCAGACAGAAATGGTGTAAAATAAAAGGGCAAGGATATTGTTCATCCTGCTTCCTTTCTATCATACAACTAGAAAGATCTTGTATGTCACGGGAAGGAGTCAGCCCTAGCACGTACAAAGGAATGAGATTTGTAAAGACAGATAACTGGAAGCAGTGCGAATAAAACTGTACATGTCTGGTGCTGTAGTCCTCTGGCTGATATGTGTTACCTTGAAAAATGGAAGAAAGTCAGGTTGAAGGTAAAAAGGTAAGATGTGTGAATGACAGAAAAAGAAAGAATAGGGCTCGGAAGAAAAAAAAAGCCACACAAGAGAACAACCCCGCCTTGTTAGCAACAAGCATTGACTCATACAGACATTGTAGACTTGGTGGATAGAAAAGTATTTGTAACTAGCTCAACCTGTAGAGCAAGTCACGGTCAAGCATTTATCATGGTGTCAGAGCTGAAAACATAATAGAGACCTCCACTCAGGATCAAAGTAATTTATACATGTATAAAGGGGTCTTCTCTGACTAAGAATTATATTGGTACATTTGGACATCCCTGCCTAATGTCTCACCTGTTCGTCTGATGATAGGAATGTTTATCGTCATTGATTTCTCTCATGAGAATCAAAGCCCTTGTAAGACAGTAATAAAACCAGGAGCATGCACTCGAGCAGTATCTGCATCGCATGAGTGGAAATATTGGAATCAAATGCATCACATAACCTGAGGTTTCTCAGCTGAGAAAGCATGATATGTCTCGTCTGTCACAACAAAGAGAAAGACAAACACACAGCAAAGAGATAGATGAGGCTGACTGCTGTCGGCAGGGAAGGCAACATCACAATCTAGAACAAATAGGAAAACAAATTGTGGTCCAGCTTTGCCATCTCCCTGAGACAAGATATAGTGTTGTCTCTGAGGTTTTCTTTCCTATCCAGGCTGAATGTCAAGGTTTGTGTATGTGTGTGTGTGTGGGAGAGAGAGAAAAATCCAACTGACAAATCATATGCTCTATGTGCAAAAGCAATGAATCATACTGCGCATGCATTTGTGTAAGGGCGAGTGTGTTTGTGTCTGAACATGTAATTTGTGATTTTATCATGGCTTGGTTGCATAAAAAAGGCAAAAAAGACATACTTGAAGATTCAACAAACATTCAACAAAACAAACATACGCTTTACAGCCTGTTCTTACATGCTGGAACAAAGTAAAAGTCAGGAACACCAGAGTCCCAAAAGCACAGGCTTAGACACTTTTTAAGATTAATGCCACTGGTTATATTATCCACTTAGAAAGAGAGGTAAAGTGTAGGTAACATCAGCAGTGATTGAATGTGTCTGGCTTTAGTAGCCTATGTTGTGATTCTGGAGGCATTCATTGAGTCAAGTCTTTTTATGCTGTGTAATTTAATAGTCAGGAATAGTGGATGGGAGAGAAAATAGCAACTGATTTGACAGCTCAATATGTCTACAGTGATGCTAAAATACTGAGGGAAAGTGTTTCTGAATTCAAATACTTGGGATTAGAGGAGACAGAATTGTAATGGAACAGTGGACAGCGAGGCTGTTATCCAACTTGTTCCCACTCAGGCTGTGAGCATTCATCAGAATGAGATGTAAATGTAAAAGCGAAAGCAGATCCTCCTTATGTCCACATTTGCATAACAAAACCAAAAGCATATTTCAAGATGTTTGCACCCTTCGCTCAACATTCACACCTGTCGCTCTAGAACTACCATCCCAAACTATTAGATTTTGGTGCCCCAGAAAACACACACATTCTCTATATGTACATGCATGCACATAATCATCCACCAAACCCCAGAGAGAGAGAGGAAATTGAAAAGAGGACATTCGAGAAATCTGAAAGCACATACACACTCACACAAAGAGAAGCACAAAGAAAACAGGTGATCCGTAACAGTTCCATCTTTAAATTCTAAACACGATCAGACCATTAAATCCACATAGTAATATTTTAACTGAAATACCTGTCTCTCTCAGAGCACAGGTCCCATGGTACAGTAATGGCATGTTTAGCATTCACAAATGCTATCCCTTAGCAGTCCTTTAAAGAACCAAGACTGCAGTAGGCATTTGGGATTACAGAGATGACTGTATCTGCCTGCTCAGCCACACTGTTCAAATAGCTGACTGATAGAGTTGAAAGTATTGGTTTTGTCTTTTCAGCAAAGGCAGGCTCCGATGATGACTCACTCATTGATGTGTAATGACTCAGCATTGAAAAGGTAGTTCTGTGTAAATACGGATCAGCTATGGCTAGATGACAGGGAATATGTCTGTGCAAATGATGTCTAGTTGTTGTTTCTTCACAGCTGATTAGCATTTCAAAGTTGTTTTATGTTTGTGGTTGTTTGTTTAGCTTTTGAGGGTTGTGCAATGACACAAATGAAAAATTGTAATGGCTTTGCATAGCATTGCTATTAGTATCATACATATCAATGCAGAAGGCCTGTAATTGTAAAATTTAACTGTATCACATCTAAAATGTGTTAACTATAATATTCAAAAAGTATTGAATTTTCAGAGAGATGTCTTTTATATAAACTTTTTTTCTTTTTTCTACCTCAGTATCTTTCATTTGGTCCTTTTCATCTAATTTGAAACTGTGAAACTGATAATAACATTTTTAATGAGGTAACTGCAAATGTGTAAATCTTTAAAGGGGCTATTTTATGCATAATGTTCAGTTTACCCATCAAGAGGAGTACTATTCAGTACTACTGTGAAAACAGTTTTGTAATGTCTTCAAGTCTTCTCTGGAGGGAGCTTCATCACATCTGAAAAAATAACCCCTAATGATGTCATCAGAGGATAGATTTGGAGACTCAGTTCATAACAAATGAACATTTATATATAAATGAATAGCAAAAAGTCTGCATTACAAAGTGTTGATATGGAGTTTGAAAGATTTAAGTGTTTACTAGGCAGGGAAGGTCTGACAAAAGACATTATCCAGTTGCATTATGGCAAATATGGGGTCTAGGGTTTTTGGGTCTTGACATCAGTTTTGACCCTTGTTTTTTTAAAACGGTCTCTCTCTCAAGTGCCCCAACAAGTGCTATACTAAATTGCTGGAGTAACCCTTTAAACCTTGCTGCATAATAGTACAGTGTAGTGTATAATTATGATATTAAATAAATGAAAAGAATGTGCAGTGCTCTTTATCAAATGAATGGAAAAATATATTTTTTCCATTTGAAATGCTTGAACTACTATCCTTTGATTTATCTACTTTTTTTTACTTTTTTGTACCTCAGGGTCAATTTATCAAGAACTTCATCTCACAAATCCCACCTGGTCTCCTGAGGAGCTCTTTCATCTCTCTCAGCCTCTTCCTTTCACCCCTGAGACAGCAACCATGAACTGGGGTGGACTACAGGCCCTCCTCAGCGGGGTCAATAAATACTCAACCGTGTTCGGTCGTGTCTGGCTCTCCATGGTTTTCGTCTTCCGGGTGATGGTGTTTGTGGTGGCAGCCCAGCGGGTGTGGGGTGATGACAGCAAGGACTTTCTCTGCAACACTGCCCAACCTGGCTGCAACAACGTTTGCTACGACCACATCTTCCCCATCTCCCACATCCGCCTGTGGGCCCTGCAGCTCATCTTCGTCACCTGTCCGTCCCTGATGGTGGTGGGGCACGTCAAGTATCGCGAGAAGAAGGACCTGCAGTACACGGCCTCACACAAGGGTGCCCATCTGTATGCCAACCCTGGAAAGAAACGTGGAGGGCTGTGGTGGACATACCTGGTAAGTACAAAGGCTATGGAAGTTTGTTTTTGGCTTTGCTGTACAGTAGATGCCACATATGACAAAAAAGAAAAGACAGAGTAGGGCTTCAGCTTTGACCAAACTGAAGTTAGTCATCTTTAGAAATGTCAAAAATAATTGCCATGGATGAGTGGCTACGTACAGAAGACATTTGTGGAACTAAATATGTTTTGTTTTCGCCTGATAACAATACAATAACAATAACTATTGAAATGTTTAACTATCCCTCCAAGCTAAATTAAAATTGAAGCAATGCTTTCTGAGTTTTCAATTTTGATATCTTTGTTATAGATTCTGCATTAGGTCAATCAGTGTTTTTTTGTTTTTTTTAAATTTTACTTCCAAAATGCACAATGTCTCCAATTATCATCAAAGTCACACCAGTAATGACTGAGAAATCACTTGAATGATGTTTAATGGATGCATAGACAAATCGATCTTTGCGTCTCTTATATTAAACTTCCTGTACAATGTGTCACCCAATTTAACCCTCATTTTTCCTCCCTCAGGCGAGTCTAATTTTCAAGGCAGGCTTCGACGCCGGCTTCCTCTACATCCTGCACCACGTCTATGAAGGTTTTGATATGCCCCGCCTGTCCAAGTGCTCCCTAGAGCCGTGCCCCAACACAGTGGACTGCTACATATCCCGTCCTACCGAGAAGAAGATCTTTACCCTCTTCATGGTGGTTTCCTCTGCTGTCTGTATCTTCATGTGCATCTGTGAGATGGTGTACTTAATCTGCAAACGTATCCAGAAAGTTGTTAGGAGGAAGATTGAGGCAGACAGGAGGATGTTCGCAGAGAGTCACGAGATGACACCACTGGCAGCGCCCAGATCAGAGTTCAAATCCAAATCATCAGTGAGAGTGGATCCCACAGTTTCTATGCACAACCTCAGTAATATCAACACTGAGAAAGAGGCATCTGAGAAAAAATAATGCACAATATGACAGTGGCCATGTGGAGAGACTGTACAAAGTAGTTATGGTGTCACTGCAAGTACAATACAGTTCAGACTCTGTGGAGAACTGCTGCTCACTACTAAAAAGATATCCATCAATTCAGGGACTTCTGAGACAGAGTTTTGTAAATATTATCGTGTTGAATGACTTTGTGCTGGAACGCACACCTTATCCATGCAAGTAAACTCATGAATAAGAAGGATTACAAAGGAAATCAAAGGGATTAGACTATTTTTTTGGAAAAAGTTTATGTGTGTGCGTGAATCTGTTTTTTTGTACATGTTTTACTGGCCAGTAATAGGTTTAAGCTGTTCTATGAAGTACTTTGTAAATGAAACTAAGTATAAAAGGGACCCAAGTGATGGAAACACAAACAGTGAATAATTTCCCTGAACATGCACACTGCCCCCTAATGACTAAGCAAAATAAAGCACTTACCTATAGTGGTAGCCCACAAAAATAACACTGAATGGGATTTTGTCCACAAATGTGCAATGCATCATTCAAGAGTTACTTTGACTCATGTTGACATTTTGTGTTCTCGCACTATTAAATCACAATTACTTTAAAAAATGATACATGTATGAATACAATCATACCACTTATACAAAATTATACAAAAGATTTGTAGGTTATATTTTTAAAAGTGAATGAATTAAGTCTCTTGAACTACTATCCTTTATCTTAATATTGTTTTTTCTTTTACATGCTGTATTTATTGTTGTGATGTATAAAGCTATTTCACTGTTAAAATATTTCAGTGTGTGTCTTTTGTTCTGTCTGAGAAACTTTTCACAGTTATCATACATAGAAAATTATATTAGAAAAAAAAAGTCTTTTTTTATGGCTTTTTTGCCCCTTTTCTTTCACTCTTTGTGGCCAAGGGGTATAGTGTATAAAGGGTAGGAGGGTACAGGCTGCTTTTGTTTGTTGCGTTGTTTTGGTAATGCAAAGATCCTGGACAGAGACGTTGATACATGTTTTTGTTTTGTTTTTTTTCCACACGGAGTTTATACTTTTTGCATGACAGTTTCTTTTGTGTTATGTGCCCTGTACCCTTACACATAAAAAAGTTATATAAAGATTTTTTTTTTTTTTTTTAAAGCAATAAAAAAAAAAGTTGGTCACAAAAAAAGAATGTATGCCTGACTTGATACAATGAGGGGAAACAGGGAAAAAAGAAAGTGAGAAGATACCATAAAATACATTGAAACAACTCGTGTGAAGTTTTACAATACGGTCCCGTACAAGCATATTATAAAAATGACAGACTCGCACAGTAAACCCTATATTACATGCTTATGCAGTGAATAAGTACGCCAGTCAGCAGCATGCTATTCATCATTCTGTCGTCATCAGTTTTTCACTCTGCCGTCCAATCAGAAGCACAGGATGCGGGTGCGGTTTTGACGGATCTGATAATGCACCAATAAAAACCCAGAGCTCAAACGGTTCTGTATCCGCCTTTACGGATAGCTTGTTGAAGGAAGTGAAGTCTGTCAAACATGAGTTTCCACTACGGCCAGGTATCGAAATACTGCTTTTTTCTTATATCTATGTTAATTATAATAACATGTTAATATTGTAGAATAACTGTATTATCCGTGATATAATCTTTACATAACGTAACTTATGGTTTATGTCATGAAAACACAAGTAACGTTAGCCATTCATTTCCCTGCTATACTGTAGATGCAGGATGTTACAGTGTAGCGTTAAGTTGTTGGTGTTTGTTGGTAATATTTATAGTGTTGTGCTTTCTTGAGTCAAACTGTGCCAACATTTGCTGGAGTTGTTCAACATTAACCCATGTAACTGTTATCTCATTTCTGCTGTAACTGACCAGATGCAGTCCTGATAACTTCTGGTTTATGTTATCTGACATACAGTGTAACGTCAGAGCAATACAACGTTAGCATCTAGCTAGGTAGCGTTAACAACTTTCTTGCTTAAATGTAGTAATAATACCTCACTGATAAAATATTCCACTACCAGAAAAAGTAAAAGTAAAACCCTGCATTCAGTAGAGGCACAGGGGCATTATCAGCGAAATGTAGTTATAGTTGAGAAGTAAAAGTACTCAGAATGTTACATTATTATGTAACTATATTGAACTACTGGTCATTATTGCTATTGCAAAGCAGCATTTTAATACTTTAGCTGGGCCAGGTGGATCATTTTACCTATACTTTGTATCCAGGGTTGTTTAATCTATGACAACGCATTATATTTTACAAGCTGTTTACGTGTTTTGTACGTAAAATGTTACTTTGCAGAATAACTGTAATGTGAGATAAATGTAGTATAGTAAAAGTAAAAAGCATTTCCCTAAGAAATGTTGTAGAGAAGTACAAAGTAGAAGACATGTGCCTCAAAATTGTACTTAAGCACAGAACCTGACTTTCCACCATTGAGTACTTTTATAAATATTACAGAAAGTAGCATATCTCAGAATTTAATACTTTTAACTCGTGTTTTTTTAATTTCACAAGAGAGGCTATAAGAGGCTCCATCTAGCAGCAGACAGCTCATTATTCCTTGGATTTATACAGTCTTAGTGAACTTTACTCTTTTCTCTGACTGTAGGGCTACCCAGGAGGAGGTCACCCACCACCAGGTGCTCCATACATGGGAGGTGGTGGTCCTCACCCCTCAGCTCCGTACGGAGGTGCAGCACGTCCACCAGGAGGTCCTTATGGTGGTTATGGAAGCCCAGGACATGGAGGGCAGTATGGGCATGCACCAGGGGGTGCTCCTGGTGGGCCTTATGGAGGTTATGGGGGACAGTCTCATGGAACACCTTATGGACACCACGCTCCAGCAGGTAACTACAGGCTGAGAATTGAGCTGTGTAAGCATCTGCTGTACCATTGCCTCTTGGAGTTGAACAGGTATATTCTGAACGCGAGGACACTGCAGATAGCTTTTGATTCCCCTTCTTCATTGCTTGTCTCTCGTTTTCTTCCTCCCTTCCTCTCTGGTGGCATGATGGATAGAAAATGACTTGCGCTCCCAGACAGTCATGTAGAGACAGGGTTCAGTTTGTGCCCCTCAGCAGGATTACACGACTGGAGTGATGACTCCTGTAATACTGAGTGAGGGCTAAACAGAGTAAGAGACAGATGGGTAAAGAGTGTGTTCTGCGTGTATGTGTGTGTGTGTGTGATTACTCTGTTTCCTGTAGCAGCTTAACCCAAGTCAGAACCTGATAGCCTGTGTTGCTATCACTCCCTACAGGGACAGAATCCATCAGGGTCTGGCCTGAAGTGTCACCTGTCCCACTCTTCCCATTCATTTTTCTGACAATCAGCCCTCCCTCCACTCCTCCCCTCGTCTCACACCATATTTTCCAACACTCCCTTTCTCTTCCTCCATGTATTCAGGTAATGGCTTCTTGCCCCAACACTATCTCCGTCCCACTGAGATGACTTTTCCTCAACCCTTGACCCTGCCTCTAGCAACTTTTTTTTTCCACAACCGGTGTCTTATGAAACACAGAGCATTTATAACTAAGGTTGGGGAAGTATTACTCGGCAGGAACATCATCTGGTTTCATAACTGTAGGGAGATTAATTATTCCTGAATTTAGCCACTGCCCCTTACTTTAAGATGATACTTCAGTTATCATAAAATGATCTGAATAGTGGAATTATTAGATAGCATTTACACCTGTCACTAACCAGTATACAAATCTGATGTTTAATGTTTTTGTCACTATTCTCTTACAATTGTAATGTTTTTTTACCTTTTTACCTAACATCTACTAACTAACTAACTCAACCACATTTGAAATTAGCCTAGTTGTAGGACTATTTGGCATATCAATTATATAAAGAGTATATTCCGTGTTATGGTCCTTATATACCAAACTCTGCTCTAAACCAGCTCCTTCTAAACATCAAAGGCAAAGACTGAGCTAAGCACAGATGTATTATTTTTTATGATCAACTTTCTGCTTGATAGAGTCAGCACAGTTGCAACTGTAAGACAGTAGAAGCACATTTCTTCATCTCCCAATAAATGAATAATTATTTTGCACTGGAGCAAGGCAGTTGCTTCATTTCCAAGAAACATCACTTTTCTCTCTTGTACTATTTCTTTTTTATTTCTCCACTCATTTCCGTTACTCCTCAAAGAGCTGAGAGATTCACTGAAATAATAACTGGTAGAAAATATAAGGATGGGAAATAATAAAGAGAATAAATCAAACTAGTTGTCTGGGAGAGAAGAAGAAGAAGAGGAAAACAGTGTTGGAAACGAGGGCATGCTAAGAAAACAATCTTCTGCCGTTGGACATTTTCAAAGTCCATCTGAACCCCCCGTCTTTCCTCCTTCACCCTATTACTACTCTTATTTTCCCTCTCTGTAGGTAACATCCCCCCTGGTGTTAACCTTGAGGCGTACCAGTGGTTCCAGAGTGTTGACACGGACCACAGCGGCTTCATCAACCTTAAGGAGCTGAAGCAGGCACTTGTCAACTCCAACTGGTCTGCCTTCAATGACGAGACCTGCCTCATGATGATCAGTAAGTCATACAGTTGCAGCCAAACGACATGTTCAACAGAGTGTGAGTGTGTGGTCACTCCGTGTGTACGAGTTGATTATAAATGCTTTGACAGTGTCTCTTGAAGCGTAATGACACAAATCTTAACTACGTAAAATACCTTCAGAGACCTGAATAGCTACAGCAAGAAGGAGATGACATTATTAAGGAAAAACGAAGGACTTAAGGAGCAGTGGGGAAAAGAACGTAGGCTAGTTTTTTATGTGATTAGCACGCTAAATCTCCCATACAGCTAAAGAGAAATGGTATCTGTTTTTAAAAGGATAAATTTCGACAGCCAGGAGTCAGTAAGCCTAGAAAATTACTGATTCACAATTGTCTCGGTGCCTGTTAGTTGTGCAAGTATCCCTACATTCCAGTTGCATTTGCCAGGCGATGACTAATATGCTCCATTACCATAATGAGAAATGTGTGATTCTGTGTGTTACTAGTAGATAAAATGAGGAGAAGATCCACAATGATAGATGACGGACTTACTGGAAACATGCCAAAAATGCACTTCACATTTATACTTCCTTGGGAAAGAACGTGGAACCTAAAAAAAAAAAACTTAAAAAAAAAAAAAACACGGTTGTTTGACTTCACATGATGTGTTTTGTATTTCCTGTTAGACATGTTTGACAAGACGCGGACAGGCCGTATGGACCTGTTTGGCTTCTCAGCCCTGTGGGACTACATGCAGAGGTGGAGAGCTCTCTTTCAGCAATATGACAGAGACCGCTCAGGATGTATCAGTGGCCCAGAGCTGCACCAAGGTATCCCTGATTGTGTTGGTGTTAAAGATGGTTTCATTAATTGGGATATGTCTCATAACATTTGCAAATAAAAACCATTATTGAGACAATTAAAGTTTTTTAACTCACACCATTTAAAAAAAAATTAAGACCAAAATAAGACCTTTACCGGAAAAAGACTGATTCATTCCTTTCTCCTTTCTCTTAACTCCTTTCCTCCTCACGCCTGTCCCTCTCAGCCCTCGCACAGATGGGCTACAACCTGAGTCCCCAGTTTTCTGAGCAGTTGGTGCGTCGCTACATCGTGCGAGGCGGGCCGCATGGCATCCAGCTGGACCGCTTCATCCAGGTGTGCACCCAACTCCAGAGCATGACGCAGGCCTTCAGGGAGAGAGACACAGCCATGACGGGCAACGTCCGCCTCAACTATGAAGAGTTCCTTTCTTGTGCCATCACCAGGCTCATGTGAGCCTCATTCCACTGACAATGCCTCTGCACTGTGGTTGCACAGAGTCATTCCATGTTCAGGTCATATTTTGTTCAGTTTTCAAAGTGCTCCCACCTGTTTGTTTGCATACAGGATATCAACAAGTACACATTATTCCGTGGCTTGTTGCTGTAAATAGACAAAGCCTAACACCATGGACCTTCAGTGGCGATCTTAAAGGTTCTGGATAGCTTCACCAGAGGTCAGCAGGAAAGTGACTGTGGCTTCATAACATAAGTCACCGCATGCTGTACTTTCTTCTTAACAATCATAATTTTACCACAGATGCCTTGGTGATATTAACCATTAGCAAGTTTTTTTTTTATTAGTACCAGTATTTCTCAGTTATAATACTGATAAAATTACATTTAACTTGGCACTTGTTTACACGTTTAATTAACTGAAAGTAGACCTGAGAGCCCCACTGACCACATATCTATCAGGACTGAAACAGTGTAAAGTCTTGACTAGAGGAGGTAACAGGAAATAAATGAAAGAACAAGATCAGTAGTAATAAATGAAATGCATTAGACTGCATTTCATTTACTATGCTGAACTGTATTAACTATATTATATAACATTAACATGTTCATGTGCCATTTAAACGACCATACTTTTTGAACTGTATGTGTATCAGGGGTATTCAGCAGTTCCTAAAGATACCTCTATGCAATGCTTGAACATTTGTGTGTATTGCAATGCGTGTATTTGAAACAAAAAAAGACCAGATTTTTTTATACTAGAATTATTCTCATACTCTCATGTGCAGTGGGATTTTGTTAAAGTTTTGTTACTAATTGATTTAGAGTTAGCATATTAAAAATAAGGAACACGTTTATTATAATATTTGCAAAATGGATCTGTGACGAAAATAGACACAAAGCACTAAATGAAAAGTGTCCCCACTTATGTTTGCAAGTGTCACCTCTAAGAAAATTCAATGATTGTTAGGCCAGTACATTTAGTATCTGTATTTACTGATTACACACCCCACTGACGTATGTATCCTGAAATCATTAAACATGCCAAAATTGTTCGTCATGCCAAAGACAAATAAATGCTTTTGTATCATATTTTGATGTATTGATATTCTTGACTGAGAACTATTCACAATAATGCAAGAACACAACTAGCTACATTTTAATACCACTTTACGGTCAATATGTAAAATTTGGCAAAAGCTGGTGAGTTGTTTTTAGTATAAGTAGTTGCTTACAGTAAAGCGCACATACATGTGAGCTTGGCTTGAGGTTTTTTCTGTCTAAAAAGCAAGAGAACAATAATTGTGAGTACATAAATTTAGGAAAATACTTTCAGAATTGATATATCCCAGCAAAAGTGCAGTTGCTAATGTGGTTTCTTTAATAGCAGTTATGGCTGACCTGTAGCCTCAAAATGCCCAAAATCAGTTGCTCATTTCTCTCTCTGTAGGGCAGATTGGTCACACAAAAGAGCAAAAGAGTTTCTGTCTTTCCTTTCCACATCTGGTACTTCTTTCCCTCACCATCTGTTACCCTGCTTGATCACAGTCTGTGTCAAAAGTCCTCCTGCTTCTCCCCGTCTCATTTCAAATCAAAGGCAATCCATCAAATTCTCTTGTGCATCTTTTTTGGTCATATCTCACATCCATCTCCTCCTTACCCCTCTCTCTCAGTCTTAATCTGAGCTAAACTTAGCTGTCCCAGGTCCTTAAGCACACTTTGTGCCATATTCTCCCTGCCACCTCCCCTGTACTGTTGACACGTTACCTGAACATGCCTGTGGTTTTGTGTCTGGACTGCCTTCAAAAAGATGAAGTTTGGAGATTTACCAGTATGGCCAAAAGTGTGCCATGCTTGAAGGTTTCAGCCCATGGAGAGGAATGCAGCAGTCTTTTTCTGGCTTGTGTGATTCAGCAGTGATTTAACTTAAGTCCTGATTGTCATTTCCTGTGTAATGAGGAAATTTTCCACCACTGACCATGCCTGACATCTGTAATTAACTTGGGCAAATAGAGCAGGTCTACGGAGCTTCAGTTAGTGGGGATGGGATGCTCCACTGTGTCAGCCTCAATTTGTGATTTGGATTGATAAGGCAGTTGTATTTTTACATAAAAATCTTGGCTAGTGCAGCTTTAAATCTCATTTACTAATAAACAGGATCTGATGAAATAATCCTGGCACTGCTGGGGTTGCTGGTAAAGCAGAACTGGCACTAGTAATGTTGTTCCCTGCAGGGGAATGAGCACATTTCACTTTATCTGACAGGACTGATCAAATGCCAGTTCTGGCAACTACGAGATGGACAGCACAGAGAGAAGAACTGCTTAAAAGAAGCATTTTCAAACACAAAGCATAATCACCCACACAGAATCTAGTCAATCACAATAATTTCAGCAGTCATTTGAAGTAGTGACAACATAAAAAATTTGGATATAGCACCTTTTTTTAACCATCCCCCTCTGCACAAATGACCAGTGAGTCAGAATTGGTCATCGTTTGATGACAGGCTGCATTCCAGTCACCATAGATCACCTCTCTGCCCAGCACATTGCACGAGTACAGTTTTATGGCAAACGTTTGGGCCTGGGAACTGAAATATCAGTGTCATCAATCATACATGGGTTTCCAAAGAACACTTACTGATTTGCTACCCAGACACTACAGTAGCATAGAGGAATATTTTCTTCCTGCTATATTCAGCTCTGCAATTTATGGTTTCCCACTAGATGACTGGAATTTATTCAATTTCTCTGAATTCCTCATAAGTTAAAAGTAAACAAAAGCAAAGCCTCTAAAACTGTTTCTTTATATACAGAGCCTGTGATATTGGCTCTGTCTTTATATGCCAAACTGTGCTTTAAACAACAACAACAACAAAAAAAGCTATCTTAGCACTTGAGGGGGTTGTCATCCAAGCGGAGTACCTCACATCTTGTCAGTGTATGACACAATGACAGATCTGTCAGCCTTTTCACAAGTGTTCCTTGACAGAGGGATTTTGTGCAAGAATGCCATTGAATGTTTGAAGACAGAGATGGTGTGTTGTTGTTACGTGGTTTTTCAGGTTATTTAGAATACGACAAGTTCAACGTTGTGAGAATATATATTTAAATGAGATGAAATTGATTTCTGTGGGAACATTGTTTTGTTTCAGTTATCAAAGGATATACAAACAAATGAATTAAATTGTATTTATTGAAGTTGACATAATATGCAGCGTGGTTAGTGGATTACTATTCTAGTTTCATTTTCTGTTTAATTATTCAATTTTAATTAACAATTGTCTATATTTGAAAGGTTATCCTAACTGCATGTATTTATTGTTTAGTCATTGCCAACAAAGATTTTTTAATGTATTACACAATTTACTGGTACCAATAACTATCTGTACCAGTATCATTCCCCTTGTGTTTCATGAAACATGTACAGTAAACACAGTTTAGCTTCCTCACTTCTAAGCAGTGTAACATTTCTACCACTAGGCGGTGCTAAAACACCGAGGAAGACGCAGCGACTTGGTTAGAGCAAAGTGAGTCTCTGCAGCCAATGAGAAAACTCGCCACCAGGAAGTCTACAAACAGACACGGAAGTTGCGTTGATCCACTGCTGCACCAACGTGCTAACGGTAAAGGTGAGTGAAACCTAACCTAATGTCATAGTTACACAGACATAAAATATACAGATAGGGAGATAACTACCATTCGGACTATTTTTTTTGCAAACGTAGCAGGTTCAGGTTTGGCGTTAGAGTTGCCATAAATTGCCGGTTAACAATCCCGCATTCACAAGCGGTTTCGTAAAATGACTTCCGCGCAGTGCATGATTCAGTACTTTAAAAACACATTTATCTGTATGAAATTTTAGCTATAAGCTCACATTTCAGATGCAGTGTCAAGTTTGTTTGAGCCCTGTTCCGTGAGACATCCTCTGCTGTGTTTTGAACCGAGGCAATGCAGAACTCCATAAGAAAGTTGCAATTTCATTTGTTTTGCTTATGTGAGAAGTAACATAAACGGTGTCAAACATAAATAAGTAACATTTGTTTATCTAGAAGAACCGCTTTTCACTTCGGCGAGCATGCAATTCACTAACAAACGCAAATCATTCTACAAATGTAAACTTGTGCGTACGATTAACGGTTATTTTTGACATTTAAGGACTTAGCATTAGTTTAACAGCAACGTTGACATAACCGAGATGTTGACATTAGAGAGAACACTATTGTTTCTCTGCTACTGGCTCTCTCGATTGTCCCCCAGCTATTTGTTTGTGTGCTATTTCTGTTGTTGCTTGTAGCTAGTCGGTGAGAAGGTGAGCATGACATCAGAAGGACATTAAGGTGTTATGTCACTGACAGGTGTCTGCCTGACGTCTCCCTGTTCAACATGGTATACAAACACAATACCTGTATGAGTACAGTCTATTTGCACATTTTAGATAAATAACTAAATAAATATATAAGGGCTGAACAATTTTGAAAAAATATCTAATTGTAATTATTTTGACTGATATTGCAATTGCAATATAATTGGCAGTATTAGTAGAAAAGATCATTTTTACATAATTATTCTTATTTTAATTGAAAAACATATTAAAATGATGATGGCACTTGTGATGATGATGATCTGTACTAAATATGGTTTCTTAAGCCTGTAGAATATGATGTGTATCCCAGGACATATTTAAGTTAAAATGGCAGTAGGCCATATTGCCATTTCGATTAAATGTTATATATATATATGTGTGTGTGTGTGTGTGTGTGTGTGTGTGTGTGTGTGTGTGTGTATTGTATATTAGAAATAGATTGAAATACTTTCTTTACTTCTACAATTTTTAGAAAATACCTCCAAATTTTTCCCATGTCTAATGAAGACTGTTATTATTATTATCTCACTACTTTTGATTTAATGATTCAAAATGTGAAAAACACTTTTACTCACCTGGCTCTCCTGCATGGTTTGCAGCCTCACACAGCAGAAAATATGATTTTAATATGAGTACTTTCATTCTGGTGATAGTCTGTTTGGTGATTGAATTTAGATACATGCTGTAGGTACATTTACCAGCTGGGAAGAAATGTTTGTCAGAATATCAGTCATCAAATCAGGGGTGGTCAAGTGGTTAAAGTACTGCAGCATTGCCAGTTTGTGTCTGACTAGGGGCCTTTGTTACATGTCATTCCCCATCTCTATCTCCCCTTATTTCCTCTAATCTCTCAACTGTTACTATCAAATAAAGGCATAAATAATGCCATTAGAATCATTTTATTATTATTCTCATCATTAAAAATCATCAAATCTTTATCAGAACTAGTGAGCTATAGTCATATTTCTAAATCCTCTTTTTTTATTTGTGAATGACACTTAACTTCTTTCAACTGTAATTATCCTTTAATGTAAGCTGAAATCCACTTACCCTTTATTCTGATTTCCCCCCCTGGGAGCCAGAGCGGTGTGCAGTCATGTGGCCAGTAGTTTGGACAGCGATGCGGACCTACGCCCCTTACGTCACCTTCCCGGTGGCTTTTGTGGTCGGAGCAGTGGGCTACCACCTGGAGTGGTTCATCAGGGGGACCCCCAAACCTCGAGAGGAGGAGAAGAGCATCCTGGAACTGAGGGAGGAGAGGAAACTGCAGGAACAAGTGGGGATGGACAGCACACAAGTGCTTAGCCTCAAAGAGAAATTGGAGTTCGCACCCAAAGCGGCTCTAAACAGGAACCGACCTGAAAAGAGCTAACCTGTCCTGCTGTGAGTGACTCATGTCCAGTAGGAGGATAGTGCATTGGGAGCAAAGGGGACAACCAGAGGGCCAAAACACCCGTTCTTCCAGTTCAACATGGTAACACACCCTCACTCCTGGCCACCTAAAAGCATCAGCATGCCTGTGTAAATATCAGACACTTTGTGGAAGCTAAAGGACAGTTAGAGAGTAAATACATACCACTCTGTTGAGTCAAATATAGCTTATATGTGCTGTATGTGGTTAAAACACCTTAAAACCCTATGTGACTTCAAATGAAACCTTCAGCTGTCTCTGATGACAAGGTTTGATGCGGTTTGGTCTTCCTTTGTCCTCTGGCTCAAAGAAAAGAACATTTTCTGTTTTATTTAAACCTAGTCGTCGTTCCATGACACAAATTGTATTGTGTCTTTACTATAAAACACAGAAATGTCACAAATGTTCATTTTCTTTGATTTTTTTTTTTTTTTTTTTTAATGCAAGAAGCCTGTCACAAAGTATTTCTCCTTTAATCTTTTGTGTATGTTACAAGAAAGGACTTGTGATTGTGAACATAAAAGCGCAGGAGGAAAGACAGGTTGTTGTTGTAGCTCTTTTTATCTCATGTAACCTTTCATGGTATGTGACAAAATAAGCCAACGTTGTAGGAGGTCTCTCTGGAAGATTAAGCTGCTTAGTCCTATTGTCTGGAACATCTACACACTGCTTTCATTTTAGAAAGTTGTGAAGGTTTGCGCACTAAATGTTTTAATTGTGGTTGATGTAGCTGTATATGACAAATAAAGGCTGATTGCTGAACAAGTCTGCCCTACTGACACCTTAGGTAATCGGCATCTCACAGTATTTTTGACATAAGCAGTTCATCTACTGATTCATTCTGACTAAGTAATAAGACAAAAGCTTCGGTTTCTGTTTTATTTTTGGTCACTTGTGTTACTGCTGTATTGTTTCACATTCAAGTCTCAAGAAATATCTGATCCCACCAGATTATGAAGCGACTGTTGCCAAGGACAAAAAAATAACATCAAAGTCAAAGGAAGGACGTAATGACTCTGCTCATTCAGCTTCAGGGAGGAAATTATTTTCGAGGGAACACGGTAGACAAAGCAGTCCTAAGGAGGGAAATCACAACCTCATTCAACTTTAGAAATGTGACCTATTGTCTGTTTCATGTTCTGTGTGGCACAAAGTTCATTAAAGACTAAAAGTTAAAATCCAAATGATAAGCATGTTATTTTGTGGGCTAAAACAGTGAATCACACGCAAATGTGCTTTTGTGATAGTCTTGGATGAAACAGTCATTGACAAGCATAATGTTCAAGCTATTATTGCTGATGTATGTTTATCCAGTATTAATGCTTTCAAATACAGACTACATTGTTTTCATGCCTGGACATTGCCATCAACTGTCACGTGCATGATACCACCACAGAAACATAGATCACAATGTGAAAGCATTCCTTTTGGTACAGACATTACTAGAATAACACGAGCTAAAATTTAGCATGTCCTTTTAAGGGTGGGTTTCTTCTCTTTATCTCACAATTCATTGTGAAAGATTTATATTGTAGTCCAACAAAAACATTGATTCACCTTCATTGCCCAGCTTGAGATGAGGTCTTGTTTGATAATTTGGTTTGGTCATGAAACTAAAATGTGCATTTTTTGGAATGATACAGTGCTGACAAAGCATATAGGACGACTGTCGTTTTAATAAGAGGGAACGCTTCCACACAGTTCTTCAATAAAGTCTTCATTACTCTCTAATTAAAGCAAGAGGAGTGGTGTGGTCAGGAAACCAACTTGAATAAGAATTCAAGATGGATTGAAGGCACAGAAGTTACTGCTGTTGTAAATGCTCCAAAATGAGAAAACTTTATGAAGCTTTTTTAAATTAAATGTGCGATAACTCACGTGTACTTTGACCTGCAATAATTATTTTATTGACACTTTTATTCTAGTCCTGCAGGCTTTCCTGTATTGAATAATGAAACAGAAAGGTCCATCTTGCCTTCACCCCAGGAGCTGTCTTAATGGTTGATAACCTTTCCCAGTTTGCCAGAAAAAGTTCCGCTACGGTACCCTGCCAGCTAGTGAAATGGGAAAGATTATGAGGCCCAGATTTACATTGGCACCAGAGTGGTAAAAGCTGTGCTATCGGCAGCATTCATCGGCTTCTACTCCCCTCTTAAGTTTGCTATCGGTGAAATGACATTCTCCAATCCAGTGACCTCGGTTCTGCATGTTCAGAGCAGCAATTACTTCAAGCTGTTGGAAGTTTTCCATTTGAAACCAGTGAGGATGGAGAGGTGGAGGTGAGGTTGCGGCTGAATTATGCTGAGAGAGAATTAAGAAGGAGCACGGTGTGTTTAGGTGTGTGAAAGCTGTGTGTGTCCTCCTGGGAACAATCAAAGGACAGGTTGACCGTCTAACAATGGCCCAGCTCCTCCTCACAACTGGACAGTATTGTGGGAACCGAGCTCTGAGGCTCCTGGGAAAGAAGGGGGATGTAGGGAGGGTCTCCATTGTTCTTGCTGGATGATGGGGATAATTTGTGAGGGTGATGCTGGCTGTTCCTTTTTTTTTTAAAGGAGGTTCAATCCAACATCCTGAGTGGACAGGCAGAGACGGTGTTCCCACTGCTGTAAGAACAATAGAGCTGTCTGCCTGCTGGAAGGGCACCACATCCCCTATTAAACATCCACACAAACACAGAGTTCAGGAATACAGGTATTGCTGTATATCAAACTTATACACAGACAAGAAGCCTGAACATAAACATATGAAGAATCTCACAACTGTAGGGGAAGTCAAAGTAAAATACTCGCAAGTATAGTCTCACAGTGATGTTTAAAGTATGTAGAAGAAAAGTCACTTTAACTCCTCTTGGCTGTCTGCATAATATGGTTGGGCAGCAGAACAAACTGAAAACACAACATCTCTCATATTATCATTATGGTATTTCGTATTTACACATGCCGCAGACACAGATTATCGTTCATTTTGAGTTGTGTTTCTGGCCACCTGACAAATCCAAAGTGCAATATTCACTCTCCTTTTAGATCTTTAGCTTTACCTCTGTTGAGGGAATGTCTGGGTTTTATCAGTCAAATGCCACCCAGCTAGTCGGTGCTAACTTAGTCTCTTTGCCTTCTGGTACTGGGCCGGTGGTGTACAGCGGGTTTATCAGAGATTTTGAGATGAAAACAAGGTTGATAAGTGCTGAGAGAAACCAAAGCAGTAAAGTTGTGGGTTGTGAAACAATGAGCTGAGAAATGCTAAAATGCTCCATAGAGCAGAGGGGGAGTGTAGAGTTAGGTGATAGTTTGCTGTGGGGTTTTTACAATGAGCAACATCTTTCATGTTACACATAATAATTTAATCAATTGTTAATATAAAAATATCAATAAGTGCAGCTTAAAAAAATGAAACACTGGTGAGGTTATGACCCACTCTTTACTCACTCATATCATAATTGAGGTACTGCAAGTCGTTAAACCTACCATTCTCACTCAGCTTCACAACCACTATATTTAAGGGACCATCAAAAAACCCTACAAGCACATTCAAACCTTGCACCCCACCCTCTACACACACACACGCTCAGACAAATCTCTGTGAGCCATAAGTGGTACCAGCCCTCTTAATTGACTCCAGTCACACAGCAGGCACTTTGCCCATTTCCCTTATCCTCCTCTTGCCTTTTATGGGGCGGCCGTGACTTTAGGTCAACAAAACACGGGGGAGCAGGGATAAAACAATGCAACAATGCCCACTGCAGCCCCCATTGTCAGGGTGAACAATCCCCAACACAACGACCAATCCCTGGGGAGAAACAATATGGGAACAGGAAACAGATACAGACCCACTTCCTGTCCAGAGTTTAAATTTAGGTACTGGTCAAAGCAGTTTTGTATTGTTTTATTAAGTAGCAAAATGCCCAAATTGGAGACTGGATGCTTGAACGTGGTGACATTGTTATGGATGCAGAGAAAGTCGTGTGTCGGTATTGTGAGCGTGCACATTGAGAGAAACAAAGGGAGTTGGCAGGCAAAGCACTATATTCCTTCCACCCCTACCGTACACACACACTATAACATAAAAACGAAATCCTAAAAAGTGGTCTTTGCTTCGCAAGGCATTATTTTCAATTACATCCAAATAAAGAGATATTGCATAACGTATATGACCTCATTCACCCTGCAGCGTGCTATTTTCAGCCTTGCCGGTCCCTTGTTTATGTGTGTGTGTGTGTGTGTGTGTGTGTGAAAGTCTGAGTTTTGTGAAGCAAGGTCACGTTGGTCATTCCTCAACTTCTTGAGTGTGTGTTCATGTGCGTTTTAGCAGGGGCAGACTGGCAACAAAAAGCAGCCTGGGAATTTGCTGTCATGCACCAAGTTGATACACCAAATTCAAACTGACACAACATGTTTGTATCAAACCTCTCCATTTCTGACTCTGCACCTGAATTTTCCAGATGACCAGTAATTAGTTGTATTCAATCAGTAAGAGCACAAAAAATATCTATGCTCTAATTTACCTCAGTCACACAATAACATTCACCTGTTTGTTTAGACTGTAGAGTAAGTATTTAACAAATCATTTTTATTGCTGGGCTGGCTATCAAATAGTATATGTCTTATAGGCTTTAATGCTATAATTGTTGAATAGTCTAAAAGAAAATGATCAAATTTACATGTTTATTTACCCATTTACAGTTGAAATTGATGACCATTTTTTTAAACACTACAGTGAAATTTAGCATAATCTTCTCTAAATGTTTGCCTACTGAGTCTGACTAGTTAAACCTTGGAAATGGTCAAACCTGCAGAGGGACTCTAGCATTGAAAGCCCAAGGTTAACAAAAACATTTCGTTCTTTAGTTAGTTCATTTAGCTATTTCACAGCACATAGCATGTAAGCATGACAAAGCACCTGCTCCTTGCTCACTCCCCTTTGATGTTTCTGCCTCTTCACCAATGTCCTCATCATCACCTGCAGACTGCTCAAATAAATCTGTTATCTTAGCACACTTTACAGCGTCAGCCAGAAAAACCTTTTTCTTTTTTCTGCGCACCTTCTCTGCACCACCACGCACAGGTTTTCTCTTTCTATCAAGGTTTCAGCAATGAGTGCTTGATACTAACTGCCCGAGTTCTAGTAGTTCTTTCAGTACTACCTGCTATTATGGATTGCACCAGCCATGTCACTGCAGCTAAGATAACCTATTGAATGCCTGTATATAGACTATATAATGCCGGGGTTGGAATAGAAAAACTGGCCCTCACAAGACTGGCCCAATGGGAAAATTCGCGAACTTCCTGATGACCAGTCCGCCCCTTATGTGAGGGCCTTCTCTGCCTAGTGAGGGTGCTTCCTAGAGATACGAAAGGCTGTCGGCAGTACAGCTGGCAGGAAGTATGACAACATATAAGCCCTCTCATTCTAGGCCAGGCACCTGTAGGTGGACTTTTCAGAACCCTTTAGAACCTGGTGCCTGACATGGCTGTAAGACTTTACCTAAGGGACTGTTATTTTGAGGCATGACAATTGTTCTTTTTTAAGACTCGCTGGAGCCCAGAGGTGACTTGGTGTACTTTAAGCTGCTTGGTGGTGTGTATGTGTGTACATCTGTAGACGTGTACACTAATTCAGCAAACTGTACGCACGATTGCCTTTCTGTGTATGATCAGGAGCATGTGGCGTCGCCCAGCTTCACCAATAGTGAGGAAATGCATCAGCAGTGATTTCAACAATGTCAGGAAACGCTGACACAGTCGTTCCCAAAGGTTGCATACATAACCGTTAAGGATGACCTGTTGCACAGAAGGGGTCTTCCCATCCAATCACTGCCATTTATATTATTTGCACAGCCTTTACACAAACAAATATTCCCATTGTCGAGCCTTTTATCGGACTATCCTTTAAAAGCATGGTGTGTCTGATTTAATTGCACTGATTATAGGAAATAGTCTAGACATGAATCATGGGTGTCCAAACCATTGAATAGGAGAACACTTTATTAATGTCCTATTGTCCTGACTGAGTGTCTCCTGGAACATGTAGCCAAAACACTTTCATCTGCGCTGTTATGGGGCTGGATAGGAGGGCTGCAGTTTCTCTGGTAGGCAGATATTGACCATAGGAAAAAAATGTCTTTTGGAGCAGCAAATAACCTGCACTGTTATTTTCTTTGTGGAGGTTTATATTGGCTTCACTGAACAGGAAGTAAGAGTTTACTCTGTGGAAAGAATAGAAAAGGGCTTTGGACTTCTCCGGCTTCATCAGCTAAAAGGAAGATGGATGCAGGGAGCTCCGCTGTTCCGCTGCTGGCTTTGGTTGGCAGCAGAGGGCCGATCCGGGTCGCCCCATGCAATCTGTTCCATGACCCCCTGGCTTTGTGAAAACACGCACATTAGCAATCACATGGACACATGCATACGAGCCCACACTCACGCACCCACCCACCTGGACTGAGATAACAAGGCTGCACAGGAATGCCAGCCAAGTTCTTCTGAACAGGCTTTGAACTGGGCAGCTTCAGCAGGCTGTTTAGATTGTTCACTCAACAATATCTGCCAATTTATCCTTGACACAGGGAGAGGCCGGTTAAAATAAAAACACATTCCACTCTGAGGACTGAGGAATAGTCTTCCTATTATCATCAAATCATAAAACATATCCATAAAACTGCCAGAAAAGAAAAAAATGCAGATTCATTTTACATTTTGTTTTTAGCTGCTTATTACAGTTCTAGTTTGGCCTCACACAGTTCAAGCTGTTTGTTTTATGAGAGCCTGTCTCACTTAAATTTCCCATAAACCCCCCTTTCCTGCTATAGATAACTGCTTATCATCATGCAGACAGTTCTGTAAATTGCTGGAAATGACTGCCATATCACAGAGCGCTGCGGCGGCAGTTCTTAGAAGACATATGGGTACATTTGTTCAGATCCTGGGCAAGCACCTTTGTTGAAGGTGCTGGAATTTATCAATTGCCCTCCACGAAAACAGCGTTAACAGCGAGGACTCCCAAGGGGATATTAAATAGAGCCAGCATAAAGTGCTGTTCCACCTTGTGTGAACTAGTATATAATTGATGTCTTTCTCCCCTGTACAGTCAGCGCTACGGATTTGAAAACAGTCATTAAATCAAAGTTATTTCCCTCCATTTTTTCCCCTCAGGGGTTTATGCTCTAGATACCCTGTAAGGCTCATCCACCTCTCCACACCTCAGTCTTTCTGCTATTCCCAAAGCTCTTTTTCTTGAGCGATTCAGTGCCTCCGTATTGTGAAAGTATCTGGATAGAGAAAAGTGTATGGTTGGACATGGAAGCAATACACACTTTAGAGACAGAAAAGAAAGGAAATAAAAACATTACAGTTTGTATCTTGCATCTTGCAATGGACTCTGTATAGCCTCTATAGTACATTGTGTATAGTATGTGGATGATGCTGAGTGATCATGTGACATTTACATAATGGATTGACAGTGTCATCTTTTATTTATGATAGTTTAAACTTTATTTTCCTCAAAATAATAAATATGAACACCGATATCTCTTTATGAATAACTTTAACATTAAATACAGATTTCACATAATTAGTCACTTTCTTTCATTGAATTTGCACATTCTGTACCGCTTTCAGTCCATTCAGTGTGCAATCACCAGCGCATCTTTTCATTCTTCTTTCAAGCTCCACAAAAGTTTTGATTTTCATACTGGATGCTTGTCTTTCCTCCATTTTTCATCACTCATAACGCAGTGGTCCTCTCTTTCCCCCTCTCCCTCTCTCTCCATAGCTGAGTACTATAGTTACTGGCAATGATAAGTCCTTTACAGCCCCAAAATTCCCAGTGGTTTGCCTCCCCTTCTCTTCACCCCTGCCTTCCAAGTCCATAACCCCAACTCGAGTGACCAAAACTCACTGGGTGAAAGGGGAAAAATACATTGTGTGTGTGCATGCATGCATGCCTGCATCCACACAGTCATTATCCTCTTGGGAGCTGAGCAGGATCCAGAGACCAGTACATTCCACAGTGTGGACAGAGCCACTGGGAGAGGAAGAAGCTTTGGAACTCCAGGGGTTATGGTGGAAATCTCAAGGGAAATGGTTTAAATCTAGTTCTACTGCAAACCCTCCCATACACACACACACTCACACAATATCCCCTCTGCGGACCCCCCTTGCAGTGTTTTTTTCCACTGTCACATCAGCACTAAAAGCCATTAAATGTAACATGAAAGCATCTTATGACTATAATCTTCTCTCATTGTGGAGTCCATTTTCTTTGCCTTGGGGAGTGTTCTCAAAATGTTCTGTTTTGAATAGGTCCATTTATCTGGTAAATCTTTGTTTGAATGTCTGCCTGCCTTTGAGGCATTGAGTTCACAGTACGATAGTTGTTCTTCATTTCTCCCTCATTTGAGCTCTCACTGTGCACCCCTGATACCCATGTGCAGGGTAGCAGTTGTAAAAAAAATACTTTAAGGCTCTGAAACCAAACAAAGCATTCATAATCATAATCAACATGTCATCTCATCTAACCTCTTCATACATAATGTTTCTGCTTTGAATGTCCCTTATGGGCACTCTTAGTGTTTTTCCCAGTGTGGTGTGCGTGTTTCTTATAATGGACTCTAGGGGAATGTGTTGTCCTCATAGCCTCCATACAGTTCACATAACTGGGGAGCAAGTCATTCCCAGCCTCCACAGGTCCCCAATTCACCTCTATTGCCAGATCCCTGTAGCTCTCACATGGGTTGTGGGAGCCTGTAGCCTCACCCTGCACGGGGCGGTTAACATGGCTCCCAGTTCTGTAAGACTGTGGCGCCTCTGCTTGGAGTTCTGGAGTCTCTTGTAGGGCTGGTACCTGCTCTGATCGAGGTAGGTAGTCCACCTGCTGGGCACAGTAGCGTTTTTCCAGCCCATGAGTGATGGCAAGCTGAAGGAGGTGGAGGAGCTCCATAAGGTTGAGGAGCACGGAGACGGCAGCGATCACCTGAGTGTAGATGGTGAAGATGGTCTTCTCTGTGGGTCGAGAGACAAAGCAGTCCACTGTATGAGGGCATGGGGTCGCTATGCACTCAAATTTTGGTGTAATGACGAAGCCATCATAAAGGATCCACAGCCCCACTATGAAGCCAACTTCTAGGAAGATTTTCAACAGGATACTGAATGCATATGCACACAGTAGTCTGCCTTTCAGTTTAGGAGCCTCAGGAAGAACTTTGTCAGTTTTTCTACCTTTCCCAACATCCTCTTCTTTACCCTTCTCTTGTGCATTGTCTTTTGCTGCATTGTTATTCTTCCCTTTGGTTACAGTTTCTCCTCTGTTACTTCCACCACCTCCTTCTTCTGCCTGCTTCTCAACCTTTTCCTCCTCTTTGCTTTTGTCCTTCCCCGCCCTTATAGCCACATATCCAAAATAGAAGATGGTTGGCGTGGAGACAAAGATGATTTGGAGGACAAAGTAGCGGAAGTGGGAGATGGGGAAGGCTTTGTCGTAACATACGGCAGTGCAGCCAGGTTGTCCCGTGTTACAGACAAATTGAGCTTGCTCATCATCCCAAGCAGATTCCGCAGCTGTTCCAAGTACCAGTATGCGAAACAAGAAGAGTACGGTGAGCCAGACACGACCAATTCCTGTTGAATATTCCTGGCCCTCCTCCAGCAGGTTCTCAAGAAAGGACCAGTCAGCTCTGGACATCATCTGATCCTATGACGGAGAGATGGTAGAGGAAAAAAAGCTATTATTTAGGAAATAATTGAGGATATTAAATGAGGATGGGGTCTTTTAAGGATGATGAACAAATCAATGCAATTGTTATAGTAGTTATATTTTTCTGCCTCTACAAGTGGTTCTGCAGCAGAACATGTTCATGGTAGAAAAGTGAATTTTGCACTCATTTGTAACATCCTAACCTACAAAAACCTCACAGGCCTCCGTTTCAAACAGTGGGTTAAATTTCCTGATATACCACAATCATTTCAAGATTCAAGACAGGTTTTTTTTTTTTTCAAACTAAAATCTAATTCTTCACTCTCACAGTATCACTTTGAAAAACTCTGGCTCACCAAATAATCCTCAAATATTTCTCACTTACACATGTCCACCACTGTTTCCTTGATGAAAAGAGTAGCGCCTGCACATTGACTCCAAACCACAAATTGATTTGAAGAGACAATATTTCATAAACTGCACTCTTTCACCAGTTTTTTTTCCTACAATCCTATGCAAATGTATTTGTGTGAACTAGTGTCAGAATGGACCAGATGGAGCAAAACTTTTAGTAAAATAACACCTTTAAATCACCCTTTCAAAGCCTGTTCTGCATGTTCAAAATCAGATTTTTTTTTTATCAGATTCTTGGATACCTGCCTGCTGGTCTAGTTTTACTTATTATAAGTTCATATAATTTGCCCAACTTTTCATTTACTGCTGCATTTCTGAACAGATTGGCTTGAATGTACCACTTATCACATAATTGGTGTATTTGATTTCCACTACAAAATTCTTGAGGGTTTTCATAAATGCAAAGCTAATGCATGTTTAATTATTTCTATAAGCAAGAAATGAGTTATGTTTCTCCAACCTTATTATAATAGCGTCTTTTTTACTGGGGAGCATGTATATCTGGCTGCAGCCCCCTATTAGTTCTTCCATGAGCTCACAACGTTGTTAGGGTGGGCTCCAACTCTCCATCATCAAGATGTGAAAAACAAGGCCTCCATACACTACAGTGAACTAAAACAAAAACACATGGCAGCAACGTTAACATTTAATATGAATGGAAATAGCGTATACTTTTACTGTTCACAGTAAAACTGGAGTGTATGAGTCCAAGAGAGGCCACTCAAACTTTTATATTGTACAGGGGCATCATGTACATTATTTTTTCTTGACAGATTTGAGACTCAGTGAAAGCTGATTCAATTTATACAAAGTTATTGATTTCATTAAAGTGTTGTCGTGAGGCTTGGGGAGAAGTGGGGTAATTGTAAGTTGTTAATGATAAATGACAGTCAGTGGCTTGTCGGGAGCTCAGCGTGCGCGCACGCACACACACACACACATATGTACACACACATCTGAATAAACATCCTGTGTAGGGGGGGTTAAGACACTGCTGTGACACGTCTTGTCTATTTGTTTAGACTGTTTTTTTGTTATTTCTTCCCCTCTGAGAAAAAATAACTTTTCCTAATAGTGAAAACACAAACTCCTGTGACAGGATGAGACAGGACAATGGACTGTCAGGCATTCTGGGCAGCTTAACAAGAATAAAAATTACAACTGAGCTGATCCACTTCTGGATCTTGAATTAGAGTGCTATCTTGAGATTAGAGTACTATCTTATTTGTTCAAAACATACCACAGAAAACCAAAAGTCTACAAAGAAAAATACCATAAAGAAGAACGATTATGTCCATACCAAACAACGACATCATGAAATATAGGAAATCTACAAAACAAAAAAAAATCCTACAAGCTTTTTCAAAGAACTGAGATTTTTTTTCATGTTTTAAGTTATTCGAAACACACTAGGTTTACTATTTAGCGAAATATAAGTTCTTTTAGTGATCTTATGGGATTAAAAAGACAAGCAGGTTGCACTAATACACAAATAATCATAATAAACTGAATATTGAGGACCACAGATTCACTATGATCTCTATTGAAATACTAATAGAATACAGCTGAAATTCCACCGGACCTCAACTCACTGTAGAACTCTGGAAGTAGAAAAAAGTACAGATACTAAAAGGCATAATAAACTAAAGGAAATAGCCCCTTATAGAAATGTTATTCTGATACATAGGGGGTTTAAAAACTTTAAAAAATAAAAAAAAATACAGTAGTCTACAGTTACAGTAACTTGTTGAGAACGTTTAAGTACTGTGGGGACATAAGATTATATCCCTACAAGAATGGCTATTACACAAATACAAGTGAATTTT
Source organism: Thunnus maccoyii (assembly GCF_910596095.1). Classification (NCBI taxonomy): domain Eukaryota; kingdom Metazoa; phylum Chordata; class Actinopteri; order Scombriformes; family Scombridae; genus Thunnus; species Thunnus maccoyii. The sequence continues at coordinate 22,524,034 of NC_056547.1, forward strand.
GTTTGTCAGAGGCTAACAAGACAACTTTCCCAATTGAAGGGAATTCTTACCTTTCTCTCTCGTGAAGCGGGTTTGTCTCCTTATTGGCTCACGAGTCTCAGCGGCGCTCAGTGTACTTACAGTCAACTTCGTCCACTCCTCACAGTGGTGGTCTGAAAGGCTCCCGTCGGTTTCTGTGTGCCTTCTTTAAAAAGAACCGATGTAATCGGAAAAACTAGGGGAAAATTTTTCCCATGCTTGTGTTGTTGTCCCTCCCTCAGGAACTCTGTCCAGGAAATGGGATGAATGAACTCGAAGTTGATGTGGTTAACTACTCTCGGGTTTAACTTTGTTTTAAGTCCAATTTGCATTAATTACACGGGAATGTCGCCTGCCTTCGGTTATTTAAAGGTTATAGAGGTGAAAATACTCGTAAAGAAAACGAGGCATGAATGAACAATTGACTGGAAAGAGAGAGAGAAAATGTCATGTTTTTACAGTGAAAAAAAGATTCACAGTGTGACGACATGAAGAAGTTGTATATATCCGTTTTTTCCATAAAAAAATAGCTCATCCCCTTACACAATCTTCTATAAAAAAAATCAATATGAATTTATCTACATTACTTTCTTTTGACTATTCAGTAATCTTCCTCCTTTCAAATCACACACATGGTTTTTTTCCTCATCAGTTGATACTTAACGGGACTGACTGTCTAGTAGACTCTTGTAATTTTCCATTATGCCACGCAATGGCGCCAGTCACCTTATTTCCGAGAAGTGCGTGATGCTCAGACCAGTGACGCCCCGTAATTACCCTGGAATGTGTATCTTATTGTTTGAGTTGTAGAATCGATTTGTTGACCTCTTACGGTTTGTATCACCTGCATGATTAGACCAAATTCACAGCTTGTTGCTGAGGTAACATCATCCTCAATAGCTGCATCAATAATCACTTCTGCTACTGTCAAACTTCAAAGTCTTCAATCTTGGTCAAATTGAGTTCTTTCAGATCATTGTCAAACCCAGGATGAAATTTAATCAATACAAAGATGCCACAGAGACAATTAAATAGAGTGTTTATTTGAGTTTGCCTCTCATATATAGTAGGTTTACAATGTTAGGCCTACAATTAGATATTTACATATATAGGCTATTGTGAAACTTACAGGCCCACTGTATATATACAAGATTCAAGTGATCTGAGTTCACATATAAGTGTATTTTGTGTAATACTGGAAGCACAAATAGGTTTAGTGTGTACCAGCTTTAATAGTATCAGTTCTACCCATTCAAATAATAAAATAATCAGTCTTGTTACAAGATGTTGTTGTCATGCTCATAGGAACGTCTTTTTTTTTTTTTTTTTTTTTTTTTTTTTTAGTCAAGGCCCAGACAGCCAGTCTGCTGAACACAGGTTTTGTTTGGAGATGTGAACCTGAACAACCCCAAGATGTTGCTGTAATTCAGCTTTTCTGTTCACACATTGGAAGTCCATGGAGATAATGCAAAACCTTGAGGCACTTCTCTGCAATATCGGATAAAGGAAAGTGTGCATTTTCAAAAATGTGCCTTGCTCCTTTGGAATATGCAAACAGAGTGTACAAGTAAAAGGTTGCTGGAAGCCTAGATTTCATATCTCAAATCAATTTTGGCACAAGCTACGCTGCTCACTGCTATGAGCATTAAACCCAGTGGCTTTTTCATATCACCAAGAAATTGAAACTGTGAATGATTGTAAACGAGCATTTTATTCAAATACGTTTACTGCATGATAACACAAATTAGAAAATAACCTCGCTAGTCATAATACTGTTCATCACCATATCACGTCATAATGTAGTCTATGCCAATCCAACTACTAATGGCCTCTCCAGTTGTCACATTCTGACACCGCACTCAGTCAAATTAAAGTCTTTGCTGAGAAGTCATCTCCTCACAGTCATTCCCAATCAGCGCTGGAAGATCATATGTGTCAATATGCAGATTATAAAAAGAGTTAGGAGGTTGGTTCCATCTACCTGTTTGCAGCAAGGAGCTGAGCTTTATAAAAAGCCCAGTAAATTGACAGTGAATCATTTGGTCATTACATCCGCAGATGAATGGCGAGGAGGGAAGTTAGGACAGCCGACAGTAATGGAACTGTTTTCATTCAGGAGATGTGTTATGCCTTGCTGTGTTCTGTGTGTTCGTCCCTGCCGTAACAGTTATCAATGAAACTAATTGCCAGCTTCAGCTTCAATCAATTCCTCACCACTGGGTACATTTTAACATGCACTATTGTATTTTATGACAGATTCAGTCCTGAGTGTACATCAGTGAACTCAATAATGGAGATCTGAATGTGGAATAGGAACACTAATTCAGAGAAGAGTTAAAATGCCAAATTGTGAGTTCGGGGATGAAAAATCTTTCTTGTCAGTTTCCATCTGATAAGGCTACATGGTAAAAGCATACAGACAGGTGTAGTCACATAGGCTTGAATGAAACAGAAGCTAAAACAACAGAATAAACTGATCCATTTACTTGACAGCTGAGGTCTCTTTAGGAAAAAAGAAAGTACTGATAGCCAACAAATCATTCTTATGGATGTGTTTTTTTACATGAATAAATAATGGGGGGGAGGGTGTTAAATCAACCTTAGCTTGCTTTGCTAAATGAATAACTGCAACAATCGCCTGCAGACATACAAGCTGGAACACCTTCTACCCAATCTCTCTTTAGCTTCTGACAGAAGGTGGTTTCATGGAGTTGAAAATTAGTTTTTCAGAAATTTTATGTCACAGACCCATGGTGTTTTAGTCATGCTAGCGCCGTGGTTCAAGGATTGGTGATCGGTCAGTCCATCACCTTGGTCCAGACTGAACTATCTCAACAACTACTGGATGGATTACCATGAAATGCTGTACAGACACCAGAGGATGAATCCAATGATCGCTGAAATCCAGAGTTTTCCTCCAGCATTACCATGAGGTTCACATTTGGCTAGAGACTCTTGTTTACCAGTAGTTTGATGAACGGATATCTCAGCTTGCTGTTCCCTAGATGATCGGCTTCCTTATATTATCCGTGGGGAATAGAGTTATGTTAGGCTTCATTCACATGAACACTGCATGGGGTGATGCACTTTCTTACATAAAATGAACTTGTCTTCGGGTCAAAAATAGATTAAGATGCATATATCCAAACAACACTGTGCTGACAACCATCCATGGGAGTCTCTGAGTATCAGAAAAGTCCTTGTGACATGTTATATCATGCAAAATTAATCTATAAGAAGAAACACCACTACATCTTCTGCTGTTACATCACGCAATATATGACTGTGTGACTGTGTTGTGTGTATGTGTGTGTGTGTGTGTGTTTGCATGGGACAGCACAAGAATGGCTCTCACTCTATCAGTCTGGCACGTTAACAGTAAATTTCCCATTTCACAGAGAGCAGTGTGTGTCTATCAGAGGTGCCTGGTTAGTAAAGACATCAAACCTACATGAGCTATGGGCTCCACAGTCTCGCATGTTCTTTGATGAAATATGCATGACACTGGCAGAGCTGTAGATCCTCTGAAGTGATGGATATATATATATTGTATGTAGTATGTATTCCAGCTTAGTAGACCAATGGGTAATGGGATATTCTAATATATATGTTATATTATATATAAGTACACCGGCTTGTGACATCACGGCTGTGCCTACAGAAACTAAACGCAGTTATACATTGTATCTTATACATTCTACATCAGGTTTCTTCCCTTTTAGTGGCCAGTGCAATGTCACCACTGGCTCTTGACTGTGTAACAGAAGTTGCATTAGCTCGCAATTAGCTGAAGTGTTAGTCTTAAACAGTGTTAGTGTTAGTCTTAAACAGTGACAGTCACACACGCAGGGACACAGTGCCATGTCTGCCTGTTAAAAATTAGGGTTCATATCCAATCAGAGCGTTGCTTAGATCCCCCCTGTGGTCTACTTACCATGTGTCTCCCAGCCTTATTACTCGCAGGGAGCGCTCCCTGACAGGCGCTATTGATCTCAGCCAGATTGGAGCGACGCCATGAAAGTGCACATTGGCAGCTGATGACAGCTTTATTAGAAAAGGAGGACACGCAGATCAGCAAGTTTCCCCGCATCAAAAGGCCCAAAGGGGATGAACCACAGATAGAGCTCATCACATTTGTTTTGGGGATCAATTGAGTGGCTGTTTTTTGAAGGTGATCAATTTGTTTTGTCCAGTGGGGATAATGCACTCCAACCACAGGTAAACCTAAGTCATTGCAGAAGGAAAGCCCTATGTTGGGTATTTATGTGATACTGTAATTGGCAGTATTTCAAACTGACTTGTTTAGTAATTATTCTGATTTAATTTTTACCTTTAAACATGGCAATTTTGCAAAGAAAAACTATATATATATGCCAGTTATTGTGTTCACTGTGATGCATAGGCTGGTATATTTATATATGCTGATGGGATGTGTGGGAATGGTTGCACCAAGTTAAATTTACTTTGCATTTCCTCACAGAGAACCTGTGAGAGAGAATGGTTAGTATGTGTTTTTGTCATTGACTTCCATTTGTTTTTGTGAGATTGATTCATATGGCAAATACCTGCATTACTGACACCTGAACTGTGAAAATACGTAAGAGAGGTCATGGGTTTTTCAAATAACAATGTTTGTGGAACGGAAAATAGCATTTCCCATTTATTTTCTGACCACAGCAATTCAGGACTTCAATCACAAGAGCAGCAGAAAAGTAGCAGGTTTTGCCAGAAAAAAATTGCAAATTGCAACCAGTGGGTTGACTGTATTCGAAGTGAGACATCTTCTGACATCTGGCTTTAGCGTAGTTCGGACGAGTGCTAATGAAGATACAAACAGATCTGCTGGCAGGGTGTGAAGCAGGTGGAGCAAGGCCAAGCCGTAAACAATTCCCTCATGATGAATGCCCTGCCACATACATGAGAGGTGAGGGCGTGTGTTGTGTCGTCTTGAAAATGCGGATATTACACCTTGACCCAGTGAACCGATAAATATTCATTAGGCTGCCTTCTATTGAGAGAGAGGGGTGGCGAAAGAGTGTGCAGTTACATCTCAGTGGCCTTGTTATGTAGGTAAATGGTGTGCCATGGCTGAGCTCAAGTGCAACTGATGAGGAGAGATGGGGACAACACAAAGATAATGCGGCTAATATACTCTCCATTATACTTTGCATGAGCATTAACACTATATGAATGAAACACTTGCCTATAGCAAAGATTAAGGCCTGCTCTCGCATGTTGTTAGTACACAACGTCAGTGTTGGCATTGGCATGTTTAATAAACATAACCATCTCCTTCAGCAATCACTTTGTGACAACTGGGGATGGTGTGTGGGAGCATGTGTGTATTATGGTATGCAGATGCACATCCTTCCCATGTAGGATATTCTCAGTAACCTTCATGATCGGTAGATCACTGTGTTCAAAAAGGCAGATGGTGTGATATCCAAGTCATGGAGTAAAAAGTTAAAAACTGATGTCTCAACTCTGATCTGAGGTTGACTTACCAGTTCCACCACTTTCATCCTGACAGTCAATACATTGATCTCTATTGTCAGTGGTCTTTTGTTAACAGTTAAAAATTTAACACACTCAAACAGACAGTCTCACACAGTGGCCTGTGTTAGTGTCACTGACCATGGTGCTGAAAAGAAAGGCTGCCAGTGTAGCCAAGCTGCTCCTGTCCCACAACTACTACTGCTATCAATAAATAAATAGCAAATGATGATGCATTAAACATACTGGTGACAACTATAACCTGCTTGTGCATCAATTCTCATAATTATAAAGTTTTCTCAACAATTAAAAGATGAAATGTCATCAAAACAAAATGCTGCAGCAGTGATCTGAAAATGTCGGTTAACTATTGTATAATCACCACTGGCATGAGGCAAACAACAAGTTCTATAGAACACTTTATTATATTTTCAGAAAAATAATGCTTTTTTACTAGACCCCACGGTCATACACAGTATCTTCAAAATGAAAGCACTTTAATAAATCATGAATATTTATCATCCCTGATAGAGGGTAAACTGTTTTGCAAATGACAAGGGGGGAGCTGAGTTTGGGTGAGCATATAGTCTACACTGTACATCCCTCACTGGATAGTATTACAGTGGCTGCACAGTACTGAGAGGGGATAATATGGAAGCTGTCATCTAATCCTATATGTGTTCAAATGGCTCTCTCAAAACATATACAGAATGGCTGCAGTTGAAAAAGAGCTTTACTGGTGAAGCAAAGAAACCTTAAGGTGGATCCTACTGCACTGACTTCTGAGGAGTCTCTGTGGGCACAGCAGTGCTGAATTCATTCACGCAGCATCATGAGAAATGAACATTGAAGGGGCTCTGCAGATCCTGTGAAAATGGTCCCCGTTAGGAACCTAAAAAAAAAATCCCCTGGAGGCTCTCACGCCCTTTTGGTTACATATGCACATATCATAAACAAACCTATTAATATAGCCTACTTTCTCTCTCTCTCTCTCTCTCTCTCTCTCTCTGACTCTCACACGCATAATGAGACATATGTTGGCACAGGCATGTCAAGTTCACCCATATTCAGCAGTTCAGCTGATACAACAAGCCTTTGCAGGGGCAAGATTTGACTTAACATAGCAGAACCTTATATCGCTGTGTTGGTGTTATTCCTACAACATCATAATTAATGTTGGTCCAGGACCATCTGACCAATCACGTTGTTGTGATGTCATAGCTTTGAGACTCGGGGAAAAAATGCTGCAATCCATTACAAGTCAGAAGTCAGTAGTTCCAAGTCGGTATTCCCGACTTCCAGTTTAAATCTGTCCCAATACATCTGCTCAGAAAAACATGGACGCCTGCAGCAAAATGATGTTTGGAGGGCCATGTCAATCCATCTCACGGTAGTTTGTGAAATATTCATGAAATTTAATCTATAGTAAGGGTGTGCCTGAATACAAATATATTATTCAGCAAAGCAAAAGCAGTGGGTTTTTTACGAACATTTATTTTATACAAAAAATTTAAAAATTATTTGTTTTTGGGAAGAAAAAAAAACTGTTAAATACCAGCGCACAGGTTGGTTACATCGCAATCTCAGTCTCTCTCCTCTGTTCCACTGTTATGTCTATCAGCAAGTCTCAACGATGGGAGTCACATCCACCTGCTACATGACGCACATTTCCTTATGTGGACATCACTCCCAGAGTTGGGGGTGTTTCCCAGAGATAAAACTGAGCTACTGACGCACGTGAAGTGCTCTCAAGGGACTTTCCATAACCTGTTGTTCCCCTTGTCCTTTATCAAAAAGTTAGGTTGTAAAAAATTGGCAATAGATGAAAAGTGCAAAGCAAGAATTTGTTCCCTACATGTTACACACTGTGCTGTCTCTGTTATGAGTGTATAAATAAGTAGAGCTTTGGCTGTGCATTTGTGATGCATTTGGTTTTAGCTCAGTAGTCAGCACAGTCGTCTATGATCTGGGAGATTCCAGTTCTAGACCCGGTGTGGGGACCTCCTTCGTAAGATAGTTTATTTATCAACACTTATTTTAACACTTTAATATTCTAAAATTAAAAGCGTAATAAAAACAAAAAAAATATTTTTACACCTATTTCCATTTTTATTCAAATACAAATACAAATAATTTTGCTGCCTCAACAAATATAAATACAACAAATACATCCCTAATGTATAGATTTGTGTACATAGACAACCAACTTTCAAACTAATGTATTTCAATTCGAAGTAAATTTTGTTTTTTTTGTTGTTTTTTTTCTGTCAGTCGGGACTCAGGAGCACATAAGCTGTATTGTTTTGATCATTTGTTATTCCTTTTTTAACTATAACTGCTACATTAATCAACATTTAATTATGAGATTTTATCCTTGTTTTTATTTCTTTATTTATTTTTATCAGTCTGTGTCAGTCTGAGTGTACTGGAGGACCCTCCACCACATGGAAGTATTTTCCTACTTTCACCATGTTAAGGTTTTCTTTTAATGATATATTTAACATTTCTCAACACAAAAACACAAAAGTGTCCTTGATAACTCAACAATACTTCTCCTCGAGAAAGTTTTTTTTGTCAGTCTCTGTTAGTGGAAGGCTAGGGAAGAGCATTGTGTTGTGGGCAGACCTGGCGTGTTCAATTTTTGGGTTGGGTTGTCTGCCACAACAACAACAACAATCCAAACGCCACAATCTCTGTTAAGAAAAGGCATTTTATAGCCTGTGATTGTAAAATGGGAAGTTGCTCATTTCATTTTATATTTCCAAATATATGTGTCTGAGGGTATTTCATTTAATATTTAATATGAAATATCTTTCTTAAAACATAGTCTTCCTCAATTAATATTGAGCTATTGAGCCATGCCATCCAATAAAGAACTCCAACATTGTTTGTGTGTGTGTGTGTGTGTGTGTGTGTGTGTGTTTGTGTGTGCGCGTGCACGTGCGTGTGTTAATATCTCTCATTTAATCCATGCACTTGTCACTTTCATATATTTCATCAGACTGGACTTTACATTGTGCATTGCATTCAACCTCCACTGTTACATAATTTAATTATTTATGCATATTCATTTCTTTGTCCACAGCACAGTCCATATGTCCTTTGTACAGTTAACATTTAATTTTGAGTTTTATATCCCATTTCAAAACTATTACTATTCCATTCTGTAAATAGATTTTAAAATTTCAATTAAATTTTAATATTACTTTTTTTATTTCATCATTTATAATAGTAAATTACTTTTGGCTATTTTTATTCTTCTGAGTTGCGTTTTTTTGGGAGCAAACGCCAAGACACATTCTTTTTATGATGCACTGGCTAGTAAAAATGATTCTGATTCTGATTGAATGGGCTATGTCATGCTGAAATAAAACCCGAAAACCAAAAAGCCATTAAAGAGAGAAAAGGACAGACAACAAAAATAAGCTAAAATAGAAAAGCACATGTATAAAATACAAGAATAAAAGTTACAGTGCAGTGTTAAAAATGATTAATTATTTGATTTAATCAAAGGCAGCAGCAAACAGAAAAGTCTTGAGCCCTTATTTACAAGAACTGAGAATTGTAGCAGACCTACAGTTTACTGATTGAAGTTGCGTGCTGATTTTTAATCGTTCTTCTCTCGCTCCAAAGAAAATTACTTCTTTTTGTCTTTGTGTATTCAGTTGAAGAAAATTCTGGCACATCCAATCGTTGATTTGTTCAATGCACTTATTCAGTGCTTGTATTGGACCGTAGTCCCCTGGTGAAATGGTTATGTAAATTCTTGTGACATCTGCATAATTATGGTAACATATTTTGTTGTTTTCCATAATCTGAACCAGTGGAAGCATGTAGATGTTGAATGGAAGAGGCTCCAGAATGGAGCCCTGGTGAACTCATTTTTGTCTGCTCAGATTTGTAATCACCTACAGACACAATGTAGTCCCCGTCCTTTAAGTAGGATTCAAGCCAGTTTAGTACTGTGCTAGAACATCCCACCCAGTTTTCCAGTCTGTCTAGTGATATGTTTTGGTTTACTGTGTCAAATGCAGCACTGAGATTCAGTAAGACTGAAATTCTGCCGCTGTCAGTGTTTAAGTGTATGTCATTGAAAACCTTAACAAGAGCAGTCTCAGTGTTGTGTTGTGGTCGAAATCCTGACTGGAACACATCAAAACAGTTGTTAGCTGCCAAGAAGTTGTTCAGCTGTTGAAAAACAGCTTTTCAATGCTTTTACTTAAAAACAGGAGGTTTGAAATGGACCTATAATTGTTCATTAATGATGTGTCTAGATTGTTTTCTTTAGGAGCGGCTTGATGACAGCAGTTTTCTGTGGCCTGGGCCTGTGGGAAGACACTCGAGAGAAGAGACGTGTTGACAATTTGTAGAAGACCTGAGGTCATGCAATTTGAGATATTTTTGAAAAAGCATGTAGGTAGAATATCAAGACAGCAGGAGGAGGATTTCAGATGTTGTATAATGTCCTTGGGGTTTATATGGTTGATCAGATAAAATTGTGTCATGATATTTGAATTTGTTGAAGGGACACAGGGACACATACCCTGTACCTGATATGGAGGCACTGACTGCTTGTCTAATTTTCTGAATTTTGTCAGTGAAGGAGGTAAACTCATTGCAGGCCCTGGTGGACAGAAGTTCAGAGGCTACTGACACAGGAGGGTTTATTAGCCTGTTGACAGTAGCAAACAAGGCACATGCATTATTATTGTTTTTGGCGATGATGTCAGAGAAGGACTGCCTTGCATTTCTCAGTTCTAAATTATAAATGCAAAGTCTCTCTTGTATATTTCATAATGAACCTGGAGATTTGTTTTTCACCAGCTGTATTCAGCTACACTCTCTTTTTTTTTATTCTGACTAGCGTGGCATTTCTCCTTTGAGATCTTTTCTTACCAGAGACCCTCTTAGTGGGTGCAATGGCATCAATAACATTTGTAATTTTTGAATTGAAATTATCTACAAGCTCATTGACTGAGACCCAAGAGAGGGCGGGTGTGGAAGAGAAAGCCTGAATAAATATTTCATTGGTGTTTTCAGTGATATACCGTTTTGTGATTACCTCTCTTTGAACATTGGTGTGCACGGAGATAGCGCTCTCAAAGAAAACACAGGAATGATCAGAGAGAGCAACATCAGTCACCACAACCTTAGAAATGTTCAGACCCTTGGAGATAATTAAGTTCAGAATGTGTCCCTTATTGTGTGTGGGCTCCATCACAGGCTGAGTCAGTCCATAGTTATCAAGAACACAAGACAGTTCTTTAGTCCCTCTGTCCTGAGGGGTGGTCAACATGGATGTTAAAATCACCAACAATAACTACACAGTCAAAGTCAATTCAGATTATAGACAGGAATTCAGCAAAGTCATCAAAAAAGCTTGCACAGTATTTAGGTGGCCTGTGGATATTATTATGTAGAAAAATACAAAAGTGCAACTCCTTTCCCGCTAACACGTATAATGTACGCAGTGGGGAAGAGAACATAAGAATTAATTAGGACTGGGTTTAAAAAATCAATTTTTCGATTCAAATTGATCTTCATTTGATTGATTGAATGATTGACAATATCAATTCATAAAATCCCAAGATCAATCTTTTAATATGCCTTTTCCCGTGGATGCCTGAAGCTCAAACTTAGTCTTGCATGGCCAACCTTTGTAAGACCGACTAATTTATCTTTATTTAACAGTAATTTACTGCGTTGCCTCTCCCACTGCTGTTTGATTGTTCCACCAGTTTGACCGCCAACAGCCACTGTGTGGACACTACAACATGGCTAACAGAGCTAACGTATAACCGAGCTAATGAAAAAAGTATGTATGTATGTAAAAAGTACATTCATGTAATTGTTTTGGGGTTAATTCTTAATGTAAAGTTAAACATTAATATTTTTAATAATGCACCAGGTTAGAAGGTTCATTGTATAATTTACAGCATTAGTTCTCTAAGAATCACTTTCATATCCAAGCAAAATTGGTATTGTAGCTGAAATATCCCTAACCAAATTGATATTGAATCTAATCAAATCTTAATCGAATCACATTGGGACCCATGTTGTGGGTTGATTCAGAGAATGAAAATAATTACCATGAATATAATGAACTGGACCATGGATGTGGAAATTGGCTTAAATAAACGATTACCTATGTAGCAAGTTGTATTTGCCCAGATTTAACTTACATGTTTGTCCAGGGACATTATATGAAAGTTTGTCATATTTATTTAAGACATCTGCTTTAAACTTAACAAAACATTTTCTTTTATTACACAGTTACTAGATGACTAGAGCAGAGAGCTTTTGAGACACCAGGCAAGACAGCTCTGGAAGGAGTGCTGCTCACCTCAGATACTTTTGCTGGGGTTTCATGTGTCTGCTTTGTGAGTTCCTAACTGTACCTACCAAGACTGGCTTTCACAGCGAAACATAGTATTCTTTTCAGTGCAAAGGACTAAGACACACATGGTGCTGGGTCTTTATAGTTATTGAAAAATGAATAATAAATGAGTTTAGTATTTGTATTAATCAGTGATTACATGCAGCCTGACCTTCGTCTGTAAGAAAGAATGCAGCAATCCAGAGAGGAACCACACAGTTTAATGCCAGATGTCTTATCAAAGTATGAGAAGATATGTGATATCAGTACAAATAATTGTGAACAATAAGTAAAAAATTCATGACAATTTGAGTCCTGAGTGGAATAAATACATTTTTCATGTACAGATGCTGTAATGTGTAAGAGTATATTGATTTAGTTTTGGATTTAAGCACTGTCTTTTAATTTACTGGATGATTAGAAGAGATTGTTAATCTTTGTACAGTGCACACATGAAATATGTAGCTCATACTGGTTAAATGAATTCTTCATTATAAATCACTGTGTTATTGTTTTGTTGTATTTATATTCATCAGTGATGGTGTACACAACATCGTCTAATTCTGTTAGTAAAATAATTTTACTTGTGTATTATGCCCCCTCTTGCCATTGTTAAAAGTCTATTAAAATGCTAAATGTCTTAAGTAAGTGGAGAGATTTATAAATACCTGCTAACTTACTCACATAATTATGTGTTGAATAATGTTTTTCCCCCCAATACATTTGCAGTAAGTACACAAATGATTTATTGTAATTTTGAATTTTCACTGAATTAACTCATCACCACATTAAGGCATTTTGAAACTGTCTCGTAAAGGAACTGTAGGTTATCAATTTACATTCTAATGTTTCAGTTTGAGGTGAGTCCTCTGAACACAGCACATAAAGCATGACTACATTCACAATATGAAAACGGGATCCAGGTCCTCAATGTTCAGTACAGTCATAGTGAGATTGTTGACTTGTTTCAGAATTCCTTGTATCACATAATGTCATCACATTGTTTAGGTGTTATCAGTTGTGTTGTATATAAATACAACTCAATGCAAATTACCAGATGTAAGATTTAAAGTATTTTAAATGTATTACAATAACTGATAAGATGCTAAGAATTTTAACAATGTGTTAGTTACACAGCCTGTCCAGTGTGACCTGGAGAGTCTGGCATGCCAAGTAAGGAGTAGGCAGTTACGCTGATCACATTTCACTGCAAAGATGCAACGAGCTGAGTGTCTCAGTGCAGGTCAGTGAGGTTAGGACTGACAGGGACATGTAACCTTACTTCAATTTAAGGAAAAAAAAAACATCCGAATTGTATGATAGTATTGCTTACTGTATGTATAATATATACATATACACTGAATTGTTTCAACACTTCACGGAGTCTTAAATGACACAAAAAGCCAACATGTTATACAGTAGAATGTATCACTGGAAACTATGTGATCTTCCACTATTATGAGTTTAAATCATTTTTGATCACAGAGTTTGTAAGAAAAGATGATTAATTGATTTATATGACAAACTGGTTTAAACTTCTACATAAGCGTGGGAACCATTAGGCTAGTTGTATTATACTTAGTCTCTTCTTGTTGATCCTCTGTAGGGCAGAGGAGATGAGAAAGAATTCATTAGAAAATTAGGGATGTTTGTGACACTTGATGCCTGCTTTATGGTCTATGATACATTTAATAATGTATGATCTGTCTGTTAAATTTGTTTTCTTAAATGCTACTCATGCTCCATTAGGAAGGCTTTGAACTTACAATAATTCTCTTGACAGTATATATTGGTCTGGTGGAACCCAGATAGGGTTAAGCAAGTCCAAATTTGGGCTCTTTTGCCATATTTCACTTCTAGTAAATTAAATATTTCCAGCCTTAACCTTCTACCTGAACATCTTACCGTAATGAATCTTGTAGAATCAGGGTAAGATTGCTGGTATTAGTCGGTCACTTCATAACATACCTGACATTATCAATAAAAACATCTTTTCCTGAATGAGTAATCCTTCTGGAAACAATATTAAGCCTTACTGTATATCTGAACAAAGGTTTAAGATTATAGTCACCATTTGAAATTCTTCAAATTTCATTAAAAAAACCCAATGTCCCAATTCGATTCAATTTCCAATTCGATTCGATTCAGTATCAATTCAATTAGTGATATTTCACTTACAATACCAATTTTGCTTGGATATGAAAGAGATTCTCAGAGAACTAATACTGTAAATTGTACAAGGAACCCTCTAACCTGGTGCATTATTAAAAATATTCATGTTTACATTGAGAATTGACCCCAAAGCAGTTACATTAATGTACTTTTTATTTGTTAGCTCTGTTATCCGTGTTGTGGTGTCCACACCATGGATGTATAAAGAGAACTGGATACAGCGTCAGAGGCAGGGCCCTGTTCATTCCTATGAAAATTGCTCAGTGCGCATGAAGCCAAAAAAGCCACTTCCCAATGTAAAAAATTACCCTGATGAAAACATATTGCACATGCTCTATGGGCCCAATGCATCCATGGAACATGCTTACTAGAGACTTCCGCCAGCCGAGACTGCTAACTTCCAGTTTAGCCCTCCTGCTAACTTGAATTGAGATAAAACAATTCAATTGTGCAGCTCTTCTAAACTTTCAAAATGTGATCGGACCAAATGGATCAAATTCTGATAGTTAAATGGATCATTTTGTGGGGGTTGTAATGCTTAAAAAAATGTATCTGCTGATTAACAGACATCTCATTCACAGTGTAAGTCTATGGGAAAAAGTCTTTTTGGGCCCACTAGCATGTCAAATTGGCTTCAAAGCCTGGTGCTATTCCTAGGGGCCTGGTCCACATGGCAGATGTTAGCGGCTCAAACTGCTGGAACAAACAGTCTGACAGCAGCAGGAACAGCAATGTGGTAAATTATCGTTAAATAAAGATAAATGAGTCAGTCTTAAGGCTGGCCAAGATTAATGGGGTTAAGTTGGAGCTTATGCATCCACTGGAAAAGGCATATACTAAAAGATGGATCTCGAGATTTTATGAATCAATATTGGATCATTCAAATGAAGATCAATTTGAATCGGAAAAAAACAATTTTTTTAAAGCCCTAATTAATACCGGGCAAGGAGTCGTGCTTTTGTATTTTTCCAGTCTTTTTCCCCGCGTCACAAAGCTATGACATCACAACAACGTGATTTGTCAGTTGCAATGATGGTCCTGGAGCAACATTAACTATGATGTTGTGTGCACCAACATGGCGATATCAGATTATGCACATTTTGTAGTTGACTGGTGCTTGATAAGAGCTTAAAGGTTCCATGTGTAGAATTTAGTGGCAATTAGCAGAATGGACTTGGCAGAAATGGAATATAATATTCATTAGTATGTTTTAATTGGCGTATCATATTTTTCGCAAGTTTCACAGCCACCTTATGTTCTTCTACACGCTTGGAAGGGGAGGGAGATATTCAGTTGGTTGCAATCTGCAACCTCATCGCTAGATGCCATTAAATCCTACACACTGGTCCTTTAATGTAGCCTGATATCTCTCATTGTATGGAAGGCCTGTCAAACAGTGAAAAAGGGAATAGTAAATCTAGGTTATTATTTGCAAGTATAGTCCCATCTAGTTTTCAATCATGCAATAAAACACTCATGCAATCATGAAATGGCCTTAAGGCATATTGAAAACGAGTCTTTATTTCCACTGTTTCGCTCTCTCTCTCTCTCTCTCTCTCTCTCTCTCTCTCTCTATCTCTCTCTCTCTCTCTCTCTCTCTCTCCGCTCTGACCCATTTACAGTGGCGTCTAAGTTAAGTGCTTGAAGTGATGGCGTATTCAGAATGGGCGGCTACGCTGCTAAAAACATCATGGGTAAGTTATTTGCCTCAGACCTTCAGTGATGTCATGCGCCTATGTCCCATATTTCAAGTTGAAATTAATTTGATTCCTGAGCAGGTGATTGGTGCAGAACCATTTAATGAGAAGCAGTCTCTTGTCCCAGTATATTTTAAAATTATATTATCTAAATATCACATTGCCCTAAACACTATCTACCTATCTGCAGAATTCAGTAATGAGTATCCTATCTACATTAATATCAAGTATGTTGGTTGTATAATGATATATACGTGTTTAGGTTGAACATTGTAGTTTATATTATTGTCTTATTCTGCAGCCGCTAAAAGATGAAACAAACAGTTTTTTGTATTTTCGAGTTAAGGGCATTTAATGTGAAAATAAACGAAGAACGGTTCAATATTGCTTTTTCAAAGATAAACTGCCATTTTAGAGCAAAAAAGAAAATCGTTTTACTATCATATGACTTGGATTGGATTTTTGCAATATACTCCAGAAAGTCCGTGAAGCAAAGGAACCACATTGGAAACACGTGGCGTATTGTCTATTTGAGTTTGAATAAAACATCGACAGACACACAAACACAAAAAAATTATATTAGGCCTGCAAGATTGAATCGAGTGTGTAGGCCTGTGTTGGCTTATTTGCCCCTCCTCGAGCAGCGGAGAGGGGCCGCTGAGGAACCCCGTGGACCAATCGGTTGCTGGTAATATTTCAGTGGGGAGCCCTGCCTGTTAACCAGGGAGCGAGAGAGAGAGAGAGAGAGAGAGAGAGAGAGAGAGAGAGAGAGAGAGAGAGAGAGAGAGAGAGAGAGAGAGAGAGAGAGAGGCACCGCTGGTTTTCACTGCTGTGTCTCCATCCTCCGTTCTCCTCCACACAGCGATCGGGGAGCTGCGGAATAGGCGTGTGTTTCTGTCACTCCAACGAAGATTACGTTCAGTGAAAACGTCGTAGAGAAACCTCCACTTCAAGGTAAGGAGGCTCGTGAAGCGGTTTAATGGGGGGCTGAAGGGGGCAGGTGCAAATATTCTTTGAACGCACAGCATCCGTGCATGCAGTCTAAGTAGGCTGTCATGTGGCTTTTGTCATTTTACTGTACGGTGTAGATAACGACTAGATATTGGTTTCTGTTGGCGCAGCCCTTCAATAAACACCATGGACTGGTCGGTTTGCTGTCAGTGGGGCTCCCAGCTGTGTCAACTTGACAGGGGGAAAAAAAGAAGAGAAGTTGCGCCATTTGCGAACGCAGGACGACCCCCCTACACACACACACATACATACTCACTCACACACACACACGCACACACGCACACACAACCAAAAACATAAGCACCAAATTGTCTTTGGCAGGCAGTTCACGTATGGAAAACCCTGGGAGATGTTGGTGATCACCGAGTTTCATTCGTGCGTAAATGTTCGCTGACCGTGAAAGCGCGCTTGTGCGTGTTTGTGATGCGTGTGTGTGTGTGTGTCCCGGAGAGGAATTCGCGTTGGTTGCAGAAGTATCGCGTTTACACTGCAAAGTAGAGGTGCACAACGGCTTAATTAATCACACGCGAAGCGCGCACAACGAGCACGGTGCGCGGGACAGCGAGGAGATGATTCCTCAGGACCACCCCGGTCCCAGGAATCCTCCAGGGGTGCTGCTGATGGCGAGGGGGTAGTTTAGGATGCTGCACATTTATTATTCTACCTGTGTACACTTGGATGACTAAAGGAGGACAGCTATCACAGTGAAACCGTGACGCTCTAATATCACGTTTTGCGCTCCTTTGAAAGATGGTGACAAATCTCCCTCTTAACATCTGGTTCCATATAAATTGTCTCAGTTGCCGCCCCATTCCCCTTTTCCCACATCCGTGCAGTGCAGTCCTTCTTTTGGCACCGCCTTATTATATTTTATGATATTAGTTGGATCATTCTGATAATGTCAAAAGATCAGATGGATCAGGAATAGAGCATGGCTCATCCACACCAGGCAGGCGTGGTTTACTGCCTGTTATGTGACATTCGATATAAAGAATTATTGTGAGTTATGGGTAAATTAGAGACTATATAAACTTGAAAGCTTGACTTAAAAATGTGTTAATCTTTGTCCCAGACTATGACTGAATCAACCTGAGCTTTTTTGCCTCAGATGACTGGGATTCCAGGCTGCATCTAGTGTGTGTGCATGTGTGTGTTGGTGCCTTTGTGTGTGTGGGTGGGGGATTGCCTTTATGGAGTATATAGTTAATGCTTTAAAGGGCTTTGATGCTGTGTGTGATGTACATTACCTAAACATCCTCGCATACAAATTCATGTGCCTCCAAAACCTGGTTGCATGAAATAAATACCATTGGATAACAAAATGGAGTGTTGAATGACTGACCAGATACTGTAGTTATTAGTGTCAGTGTAATAAATTATTAATGCTACAGTATAGAGCATCAAACCCTCAAATAGAACATTGGTCCTGAAAGCATGAACCCATATGTTGAGTGAATGTGCCATATCCAGCTTTCTCCCTCCCACATCCTCTTGGTTTTGCTCTTGAGTCTTCCCTGCTTGCACACCCAGTTTGCAGAAAGAGCTGGTTTCCAATGGAGACACCCTCAATCAACTTCACTTTTCTGCCCGGAATCTGTCAGATGTGAAAATGGTGTGTTGAAACAGCATGTTCTGTCATACAGCAGGACATGTTGCTCGTTTTGTCCCTTAAATGGTTAAGAGGGTCATACAGGACAGCAAACAATTACGCAGAAAAAAATTTGTTCCACTGAAATAAACTTTGTTAGCTAATATACTCTTATCACAGTATACAGTACATTTACAGAATATGCCATAAACACTGAATAAATTACAGTACTTTTATATTAAAATTCCATTTACTGGAAAACAATGCATTTTTAATTACAACTGCTGTGCTGTAGGCATAAATAAAAACTCCAAAAAGCAAACAAAACCACTGCAAATTGTTGAGTGCAGATTTGGAACAATCTGAAACCTCTTCTGTCTAATCTTTGTCATCTTCATTCACCAGAAAATACAGCATATTAAGAGAGAAAGATTGTATCAAAATGCTGGTTCACTGTGACTTATCAAGTCTCATTCAACCTTAAAATTGATTTTCTTTTCTTGAACCGAGCCAAAAAAACTGCAACAGAAAAGGGGGCTCAGTGGGATGAACATTTTTTTGCGATGTGTAGGGTTGAATTTGCCAGGGCTCATTTTGGTGCATCAGCACACATTGCACAAATCCCATTATTTCTTTTCACCATCACATACGAGGCTCGGTAATGATGCTTTGTCTCGATGGGTGCATGAAGATTAAGTGTCATGTTGGCGTCTGTTTAAGGTTTCTGCACACCCCGTTCTCTCGGAGGAATAAGCAATGCAGGGAGTGGGGGAAAGCAACACCTTTCTGATCTATGATAGTAGATAGAAAGAAGACAGATGTTGACAGGTATCAGTACATTAAAGTTGTAGTAATCCTACTGTAAGATTTCAGTCCCAGTTGATTTGGTGACACCTGTGTTTACTGGTCTTAGGAAGTGTGGTTCAATAACAGCAAACACTCTGAGCAGCTATTTTGTCAGGAATATAACTATCGGTTTACAGTGCAGCTAAACAAACTCACATTGTTTAAATAAAGAAGCCGGTCAATAATAATTACAGCCATGATCTGATTTCATGCTGCGCACAGTGCGAATAATTTCCCACACAATGGCAGGGCACAGAGTTAGTTACCTTGCTGAGAAGGTGAAGTAGAATGACCTGCTAACACAAAAATGCCAAAAATGACTGTTTGATGAACAATTGCGGTCAGTGCTAACCACTGTGACAAATCTATTTCATTACACATGGCTGTTTCACAATAAAAGTCACCATGTGTTTCACTAATTTAATGCTTTTAATGTGAAATAGAGGAAGGAGGAAATATTTGGTTTGCATTACAAGTAACTTAATACAGTTCTGATATGGCTGTGAGAGTGTTAACAGTAAACAGTGAGGCTAACATTAGTGAGAAAAAATAACAGTAACAGTAACACAAGATTACACACTGCATCATTTCCTGTAAAACCCCTTATGTGTGTTAGGGTAATTTGAATCCAGGGAATGGCGGACTCTGCCACTAATACAAATGACTACATAATGACTATATAGTGAGGTATTAAACAATGTAAATACACTGAAAGGCTATTTCTGAAAAAAAAGCCAATCATAAATAGTATCAAAAACAAGGTTTGGTTTCATGACAGTCTCAATGATTATAACTTTAAAGTCTCCTGTATGAAATGAAATGAAAAAACTATTTCTTTGTACAAAGTAGAGCAATGCCCAATATCTAACGGGATATTATGATTTGAACAAATCATATGTAATTCACCAAATTGTTTACATTGCTGATTGTGAATGCTCCGAATTAATTTCATCTTTGCTCATACGGGTCCAATAAATGACCCCCAACCACCCAAGTGATGCCAGTAAGTGAGAGTTCTGAGATTTGCTAACGTGTCATCTAATGTTATCAAATTATTCTAGACTTAAAAGGAAAACTTAATTTGGATTCGATATGAGATTAGTTCATACCTAATGTAATAAACAGAATATTATTGAGGAAGGTAATGGCTCGTGGACCATCTTCGAAATGTTGAACAATATTACATATCAGATTTCCTCACCATTAATAGCTGCTTTAGAGTCAAACCTTTCAGATCCACCATTACTTCATTCCCCCAATGCATGCTGGCACTGATAGAGTATCCCTTTGCAACAAAGCACTTTATTATCATCTCTACAGTATATCAAAGCTCCATGCTGAAATCTTGCAGTATAGTGGAAAGCAATAGCAGTCTGGATGACCAGGGGAAGGGCTTTGAGAATTTTCATATTGTTACAGTTGCCTCTAAAGCCGAATGCTGCGTGGAAACATAGAGCATAGAGGATGGTGTTGTTCGAAAGAAAAGCTTTTCATGTTGATATAGTGCATTCATTTCAAATCTAGATGAATGGGTGCTGCCGATGAGAACGATATGATGAAGAAGTGGGCAGCTTTAAGAGCACACACACATGCACATATATACAGGTACTTACGCAGATAGCATCTTTCCCTCCCTGCATGCTTTCTGCTCATCTCTCTACCTCTCTTTCCCCTTCAGCCCAGACTCTTGTAAACCACACTCAATGTTGAGCCATCAAGAGGCCATTTTGCATATTGCATATCAATAAAGAGCAGTCAACTCTCGAGCTTTATTGGGCTCTCACAGACACAGATCAGAGGACATGCATGCACAATATAAGCATACCATGTTCTGTCATCTATGCATTTTATGGAGGTTTAGTTTAAAGATGTTGTCTGGTAGATCAACCAGTCAACTTTTATGGATATGGGAGCAGCAGTTTGGCAGCTATATCACTAAACCCATAATGGTAACTGGATTTGAAGCAAATCAAAGTACAATAACAGTGACAGATGTGAAGTAAACTATACTAATCTGATGAAATTCAGTTGCGGCTTGAAGTCACAGGAGGCATGGTCATGAGTCTCAATTTGAGTGATTAAGATGTAGATTTTTTTTTTTATTCTAGTGTAATATTCAGCACAAGTTCTGAAGAGACTTCCATGACTGACTCATGGTTTAATTTGACTTACTTGCTAATACCCCTGTGGTAATTAACAGTATAACATTTACCTTTGAGTTAATCAGTGGATGTTACATTAGTCATTTAGAATGTTGCCTGTCCTGCAGCTGTATCTTCCTCACGGAGCCAAACAGAGGAAGGAGGGAGATTACTGTCGTTATGAAACACACGCCAGCAGAGATGAGATGATTAAGTGTTGCAGACATTATTGAGGCTAAAATAATCAGGTACATACAGTTTTTTTCTCTAATACACAGTGGAAAAAGTTATTCATTACTGCAACATTTAGTTGCAGTGGATGAAAAATCTGCAATCCACAGACTTGTTGTAGACAGACATTAGTCATGAACATGATATATGCAGTGATGGCTGCATTTTAACAAAGGTTAACTGAAGGAGCATTACTGTTATATGGCAGTTATTAAAGGTGGAATGAATCATGTCAATAATGTAAAATTGCAATGGTGTAACATAGTGTACACAGTGTTTAGGAGACTGTGGAAACATCATTTCTTTCACGAGGATAGTTGCTCGATGGAGATATCCCCTGGTGAAGTTTAGATACTGTCGGTGGTGAAAAACTGCAACTCTATTGCCATTGGTCAGCTCTGCTAAGGCCTGAATGACATTCAACATTTTTAGAATTCTTGCTTTCAACAATATCTCTGCATAACAACCGCAGCACACTTTAAGCTACAATACAACATTTTTGGCGATTTATTTATTTGTTTTCTTGTCAAGAGTTAGATAAGAAGATGGATACCACTCTCATGTTTGTACGCTAAATATATAGCTACAGCCAGGGGACAATTAGCTTAGCTTAGCTTAGCATGAAGACTGGAAACAGCTTGTCTGGCTATGTACAAAGGTAAAAAAAAAAATCTGCTTACCAGCACTTCAAAAGCTCACTAATTAACAAAGCAAGTCGTTTGTTTAATCCGTACAAAAACTCAAGTGTAAAAGTGACAAGACTTCAGGCAGTGACTGCGCCTGGCTGAGGAAGCAATCTTATCATCTAACTGGCAAGAAAGTGAATAACCGTATATCCCAAAATGTCAAACTATTCCCTTAAGGTTAGGGAAAGATTGTGGTTATGACAAATAAGCTATCATCTGGAGTGAGATTTTTGATGAGCTTAATGGATGGGCCCATTGGCAGTTTTTGATGAATACTGGAGGTGGGTCACTTCAATCAGACACTGAATTGGCAGTTGAAAGCAGCAAATAAAGGGACTGTTTTAAAATTCTGACAGCAACAAGATGAATGGCTCACAGAGGACGAGGTTACATTTGATCAGTTGAAGTGAAGGAAACATTCACTGATAGAATTGGAAGCGGGAAAGGATAAAAAAAAAAAAAGACAGTGAACTTTCACTAAGCTTTATTACATCTGAAATTAAAAGCAAATCCTTACGAAGATGATTGGCTTTTGGAGGTATTTATGCAAACTACATATACAGTGATTAAGTAAAATAATTCACGTTGGTATGGTCAATATAATATTCCTATAGGCAGAGGTTAAGGCTGTTCCAATTGCACTTAATACCACCCTGACATTTTCTAAGTGTGTTTGTAGTAATATTAATACCAATCTTTACTCCTGTGTCAAAAGGGCTTTCTCTGTCGCTCTCTCTGTTGGCAGACTTGGAGTACTGGCGACAAGACAAACACTAATAAAATAGTGAGGCCTGTATTGTTAATCCAGGATAGGTGGGGTGGGGGCGTCACATCCACATGCACACAGTCACATGGATGCTTTGTCATATCCATCACACTTCTCTTTTCATTCTCAGCTCTCCCCCTCATATATACCTTCATTGTTCCCTCTTTCTGGATAGTTAGCACCTTTTTCTGACACATTTCTTATAGAATGATGAATATTAAATCACACTCGCTGTTGTTACGGTAGGATGACGGGTCGATCCAAACTCATGATCACTATTCACACAGTACACACTCACAGTAGATCTATGGACCACTCATCATACTCAAAATGATGTAATGTAGAGAAAGATACCCACCCAACCCCCAATACTCCCAATACAAACTCTGTGTCTGAATCGTCTTGTCGTGGGGACCTGAAACAGAGCTTGCAGGCAAGCGGCAAGGTTAAAGAGGCGAGGGTAATTGCTGTAACCTATCTGGGTGGAAAAATGTTTGCTCGTGTTCCCAGTGTACTCTTCTCTGATGCACTTGGGCATGAAATTGTTCCCCTTTCCACCCTAGCAAGCTCCAAACCCAAGTCCATCGCCCATCCCTAGCCAGGCGAGCTGGCCTTTCTGCATATGTGTGTCTTTGCACGCCGGGGTTGTCTGTTGCCTTGGGTCACATGAGTGTGTGAGTGTTTATTTGAATGTTTGTTGATGTGTGTGTGTATGTTTGTGAAGGGGTGGGGGTAGCGGCGGATGGGTGGGTGTTGGGTGTCAGCTGGCCCTCTCCATTCCTCTCTGACTGACAGAATAAGTGAGCGAGCGCTGCAATGATTATGGGCTGCATGGAGAACTGCGGCAGAATGATCACTGAGCATTTCACGCTAAAATCAGAGAGAGAGAGAGAGAGAGTAAAAAACAGACTATGAGAGAAGCTGATTTTAGGAGGCTCAAGTGCTTCTGGAAAGGAAAACATACTGTATTAACATGTTCATTCATATATTGATAGAGGAATGTGTTTGTTAGCGCGGGAGGGTGTGTATTTTCAACATCGCCCCCTTTCATGATTGATGAATTGATACATTACATGATTGATGGCCATGACTTACAGCCATTCATTACACAGGGGAGCATTAGAGTTCAACAAGTCATATAGTATGAAAAATATAGCTCCATTCTTGTGTGTGGTTTTTTGTGTGTTTGTGTGTATGTAAGCCCCTGTACCCTGAGAAAAGTACAATAGCATATATCTAACATGCTTTCTGCTGTGTTATGTGCTTGAAAACCCCAGGAGATGTGTTTTTATAGCATATAACTGTATATAAGTAATTGCCAAGGGGATTACACACACTCTGTACACTGTTTCCCATGTCAGTTCTGTGAAGGAGAAATATAATAAGCAGTTGGCACCCAGTTGTGAAATACACATTCTTTTTCTGCATGATTGCATTAATAGGACACACGATTTCTTTATGAAATGACTCTTATTCATCAAGACAGAAATTAAGTGTCTTTAATGAGTTTGTATTTTTAATTAGTGATAAAATGGTTAAGTGTTATTGTGTCAGTATTAGAAAATTAAATAGATGTATCTCCTTGCTGTTCACTAACCCCCGCTCCCTTACTATTATTACACCTGGCGAGCAATAACATTGACTGATCTATCATTCAAAATTGAATTGAAACAATGAGTAAACAAAAGCAGGCTTCTCATTTCAAGCTGACAACAGTTGATTCTCTTGGCTGAAATGACAAATATCACTATGTGTTAGCTAGCTTTGGCTAATTAGCTGATGCTAATGCCGCAAATAACCTGAAAATTCAGTCTACAGCTGCATTTTTAATATTCCCAGCCAATTTGCTTTAAAACATGAACCCTGTAAGAATGTTCAGAATGGCCACTTACATAATACAATGCTAAAAGACTGAGACTAAAGCTACATTAAAGTCAGCATTATCTCCAGTTGATTATCCAAAGACGAATTGTTGAGCTAGTTAGCCAGGAGTGCTAACACTTGCAGTTTATTTTAGAGCTGAAAAACACATTTTTTAATTAATTCCTTGCAATTTTACTGTTGTGTTTTTGTTTTTTGGAGGGCTAAAAAAAACAACCACTGATGTCATAGAACAAGGCCAAATGAGTCAGATCAGTCCTCAAGAGCATGTAGCTTGATTCATGGAAATCCTTAAAACAAGTTGATTGATTGGATATGAAATTATCCCTCCCCAGTGGCAAGTAAATGGGAACAACATTAGAAGACTTGACACCAGATTAAATGACTTGTGGATGTTTTTATGGTCTAGGCATGGCTTTTCCCCTTGTGCCTGCACCATAAGAGGGATGTGTTTTACCTGAAGATGATCAGAGGATGAAGAAGCAGGAGCAGGAGAGCGGGAATAAAGGAGGGTTGGATGATGGCCTAATGGAGTGGATGAGCAATTGCGCCAATGACTCAGGATGAAGGGCTGGCAGTCATTTGATGAATGGATGAGGGAGGGGAGAGTGGTGGGAGGGAAGGAGGGAGAGAGATATGAAATGATAGAGAGAAGTAGTCTTTAAATGCTACATCATGGGGTAGCTATTCATTCCATTTACCTCCCCTTCTCTCCTAAAATATCTTTGCATCTTTCCCCCTTTTTTCTTTTTCCATTTTTTTTCTCACTTTCAGTTCTTAGATTCCCATCACTCATTTTTCTTCCTTCATCCCTTCATCCCATTTTTTCTGGCTCCCCTTCTGCCAATTTTCTGTCTTTTGGCTTTTATTTCTCACTTTTCATCCTCCCCTTTTTTCCTTCCTTCTTCCTTTCTCTCTTCCCTCCACTCATCATCTCATCCTCTCCACTCCTCCCCCATCTCATCTTCTGCCTATTTCCCTAATGCCCTCTTAATATCTGCCTCCATCACTTTTTGCCCTGCCTCCATTATCTAGACTTTGTCTCCCATTTTTATTTCACTACATTTTTCTAACCTCTCTGCCTTACTTTAATAGCTGTCACGCTCAATTCCTCCCCCTACTCCACTCTCATCTCCTTGCGACCTCTATCTCTCTGCCTCTTTGCAAACCCCCCATCGGCCTAACAACAACATTCCTGCCTCCCCATCACTCTCCCTCTGCATGTCTTTCTACCTCTTACGTACGTCCACTAGTCCTTGCCTCCTCTCCCCAGCCTCCTCTTTCTCTTGTAAGCGGGGCAGGTGGCAATGCGAGTACACGCTTTCAGTGGGACAAGCCTGCGCTCAGATTTAAATAGATAATGGCATAGCCCTAGCGCGTGTTGGGCTCTCTGAATAATGCAGGAGATCCTGAAGGCATTGTTGCCAGGCATCACTGATGGTGACATGCATATGCCAGGTCGCAAGCTTGCAATATTGATACCGAGAGAGGAAGGGACTCAGTGGCAGTTATTTTTATCCCCTGCTCGGCCCTCCCTGTATATCAGCTTTAGTCTTTGAACTTAAAGTTGACTCTTGTGGTCAAGCTAAAGAGATCATCCTCCCAAGAAAAACATCATCAGTTGTTTCCACAAGTGCTCCAAAACGACATATGTTACATTCAAGTGACAAAGCTCTCTAGAGACCACAGTATGGCTCTTGTCCATCAGGATGAAGGGAGGAAGTCAGATGACACTATTATAGTCACAATGTCACCAAAGGGAAGAAGTCGGGTGGATCAACAAAACATGGGAGACTGCTGTTTATTTCACATTTCCTACTGACAGTAAAAAAAAAAAAAAACAGTTTCCTTCAACAATGACCACGATCATTTATTAACTTTTACCAAGAGGTCTTGTATCCATGACAATGAAAGTCCCCTTAGCCTCAACGAAGTACTAATTTTAACCCAAATCAAGCCAATGTTTTCTAATCTAAGTATTTACTTTAACCTAAACCATGATCATTCTCTTACCCTAACCAAGTTGTGTTTGTACCTAAGCCTAACCAAATCTGAACTATCATAGTCAGATAATAAAACATATTTATTTTTCAAACAATAGTATATAACAGTTTTGGAAGGCACTGAAAAAATATTGTCGTCCTGCTGATAGGGGCATCAGATTCACTCGTCCTGCGTTCTGGAGGGCAGTTTCAAATGATTTTGTTGTTTAATTTGGAGAATCTGTTGACTTATACGTATGATGTGAGTCCTCAAATGCTGCAGTTGCATGTGGTGCTGCTGGTTTGGAGTAGTGGAAACCAGTGGCTGTTTGTTGTATAGGCGATGGGCAATTGGCAAGGGAACCAGTGTGTGGGGGCTGCACAGAGAAGGGGAAAAAACTACTTAGCAGCCC
Source organism: Thunnus maccoyii (assembly GCF_910596095.1). Classification (NCBI taxonomy): domain Eukaryota; kingdom Metazoa; phylum Chordata; class Actinopteri; order Scombriformes; family Scombridae; genus Thunnus; species Thunnus maccoyii. The sequence continues at coordinate 22,551,335 of NC_056547.1, forward strand.
TCTCGCACCCTTTCCTCTGACTGAGTCATAACTTATTTTTATCTGGACACACAGACATGACAAAGGGACTTCTGGAATCAGGGTGGCTTACAAGGATTTACAAGATATATCTCCTTGTCTGTTGCTGATGAATGTTCATAAATCCATGCTGAAATTGAAGAAAAAGAATGAGACTTCACGTAGGCCACCAAAACATCCAGAACTGCCACTTTTGGCATCTTATTTTCACCAAGTCAAGCATTGAGGGGAGTTTACTTATAAACTGCTGAAAATATACACACCAATTACATCATGCATCCTCAATCATTTGCTCCAGTTCTGCATGGTCTTGATCTGTGGTGTGTGTGATAGGTGACAAGTAGTGATTACTCCATTTAAAAATGAATTTATCACCAATTTAACATAGCCGGTGCAGCCAAATTTATTTGAATAGTTTAAATGGGCAATTATTTTCATTATCCATCTCTTTCAAATCATTGTAAACAGGATAAAAGACATGTGGTACTGTTTTGCAAAACATTGCATGTATCAAAATGTGTGTTTTTATATATAAAAATCCCAGCCTTGGCTGCAAATTATTAAAATTACTAAAAAAATATATATATATTCTAAACATTCTAGTCCCCTAACTCATATGTATGCTAAGATGTTAGCATGGAGCATTGGACCAGATTCTTCCAGTGATACATGAATGTGATATCAATGATGTCATACTGTAAGTGCTCAAATGGTACCACTGGGGAATTTACTCATTAACCACTGAGAACCTATAAAGATAAGATCACAAATACAACCATATCTTCTTTTCCTCCTCCTCTTTCCTCCGGTGAAGGCGGAGCTGATACTGTCATTTGATCTCATGTCATGCTCTTATGAAACACAATCATAAGGATGATTGTTTAGCTGTGTCTATTTATCACAAGTCACTGCACTAATAACTATCAGTGTTATCCATTCTGACATGATCAGTAATCTTCTGGACTGTTGGGCAGCATCTGAAATTGGCTGGTCTATCAGAATGGCCAGTCGTGGCTTGTAACACGCCCAACCAGTAAAAGGAATGATGTAAAGCTGACTATAAAGAAAACAGTCACCTTTCAAATGCAGGTAGATTTATTAGCACAACTAAGGTTGGGTCGATGTAAAAAAAAATTTACACCGGTTTGAAGCCAAATACTGGACCAGACTGGTAATTTTACCACTAGGTCTTGCATGTGACTCAGTTGCTACAGAGTGGTACATAATGAGAGCCCGTGAATGAGAGTGTTGCCGTGCCACAGTCAGGACAACTGAGTGATACATCGTGTTTTTATTTCTCCTAACAACCATTCAACTTAACTTTTCTTCTAGGCCTTCTGTCTCCCTTTTGCTGTGGGGCCCATCTATCCAGCAATGGAGGCATAATATTTTCACAGATGGGAATGCAAGTTATATTTCCACCTTTTGCCTCAATACTAAAATTGTGCACGGCCTGTAACCTTTTTTTTTTGCACTCAGACACTAGTGGCTTCATTTATAAATAAACATAATATTATGTTAATCAAGTTGTCATATTGCTTATTGCTAATGCAATACAAGTTGGATTTAGCGCCATCGGCTCAGGTTGCTGATGTAGGCTACTTTGTAGTTTGCCAAAAGGTCTCATAATGACAAACGTGGTTCACATAAAATCAAACCAAATTCTTTTTGAAGAATGGTGTTCATCCCTCCAGAAGAGTTCCAGAGACTTTTAGAATTAATGACAAGGCTGAGAAACAGCGTTCTTCAAAAAGATATTCCCTCATCTGGTTTTTCGATGATGGTGGTGGAGAGTGCTGTCTAACACGTCAGTCCAAAATCTCCCATAGCTGTTCAATTGAGTTGAGATCTGGTGACTGTGAAGGTCATAGCATATGATTCTCATAATTTTCCTACTCATCAAACCATTCAGTGACCCCTTGTGCCCTATGAATTGGGGCATTGTCATCCTGGAAGAGACCAGCCTCTCCAGCCTTCTCCTGGAGGGCGCTCTTTACTTTTTAAGAATACAGGGCTGATCCCTCGGGGGGGCATTTTAGGGAGCTGTTTGTGTGTGGCTGCTTTTGACTGTCTGTCAGAGAGTAAGGGAGAGAAGGGAGGGAGATGGAAATAGAGGAGAGGACTAGACGGTGTTTGATCAGTGGGGTGCTGAGTCACACTGGGATGTGATGGAGAGATTGGCGCTTTGCGACAGAGGAGAGGGAACAGAAAGAAAGAGAGAGGAAGACAAAGAGAGAAAGAGCGAGCTAAATGAGAGTTTTTGAGAAGTAAAGCCTCAGTGGTCTCCTTTCTCCTTCAAGGTGTCTTTCACAGAACAAACACGTGCGTGACACATATGCAACAATACACAGTGACAGTATTTTTCTCTCTCTTTTTCCCTCTCCCCACCCGTTTCTGTCTCTATGGGGGTCTGTCTTTGAGTTGGAGTGTAATCTGTGAGGCAGGTGAAGCAAAAATCCTGTCATATACTGTATTTTGCCATCCATCAGAGGTGTGGTACAGTGTGTGCAAGAGTGTTGGCTGTCAGCAGTATTCTCGCCTGAGCTGACAAATGTGGGCCCTAAAAGCTCCTCTTTAACACCTCCAACAATGCTGAGCCTCCTGCAGGATGATGTTCTGTACGTATTGTACTGGGATTCATTACTGTGTCACATGTACTGACTGTGTATGTCAGCAGAAATACGTGTGATGAACAGATTTACATCTAACTTACTGTTTATGCTCCATAGCAGTTCCAGGCAACTTTAAGTTTTAATTTAAGTAATCTGAATTTTAGCAATTTGGGGGGTGAACATTGCAGATACAGAAATCATACAATCAATACAACTGACATACATTTATCATAAATATATAAGAAATAATAAGAAATTATGTAGGTTGAATATGATCAACCAAACCAAATTTAAGTTTAATTTTACTGTACAAAAGTTGAAAAAGGCTATCTGGAAGGCTTTTCTGAAGTGTTACCTAGTGATTATCTTAGTTCAAACATTGCAATATTGCCAAATGTATTTCCACTTTGTCAACTTAATCTGGCAAGAAATATGGCATTAGCTGACACCTCAAAACAACAACAACTTGTCCAAAGCTAATCAATTCATGACAGGCTTACTGCATTTACTTGTCATTTTGTGACTGGGCTAAATACTACAGTTGTTTAAGCCTGTTTATTTGAGTTTCCAGCTGAAGGAATCCATTTAATTTGTGTTATTTAAAAAATAATTTGACAGTTGAATGAAAACAGTTTTGATGAGCTTACAATTTTGCCATTTATATATTTTCCCAAAAGTTAAAATTTAAGTCTGTATCATGTCTTTATAACGGTGGTGCTAATTTCCAGTTGGGGCCAGTTTGGTTTAAATGTGGCTCATCTGGAAAAGGGCCAGAGGCGGCAGCCGCTGCAAGGAAGGGAGCAGAAGGGGCCCACAGCTGTCACAGCGCTCTGACCTGACTGAATACAGGGGAGCAGAGGTCCAGTGGCCTGACATGATACTGCAGGGACCCTGACCTCTGTCTGGAATGTGAGGGTCACAGCTAATGAGCAAGCACACTTGAATATGAATAATAATTTAGTGAGAATGAAAGAGAGTAGAATGCAAAGATTGACTTATTTATTAGTTTCCACAGATAAATTAGACGTGGCATTAACCATATTACTTTTATCAGTCATATTATTTCTCAAATACAGGTACTGTAAGCAGTATATTACACAAATAGGCATACAGTAGGTCATAACACTACCTGTGACCCCTCACTGTGTAAACATGGGTGGCAAATGCAGTGACATTAGCAAATAAATAGGCAAGAAACCCCCACAGGGGGGCCACACTAGCAAGGCGCAAACACACATACACACATGCACTCCTGCAGTGTGACAGTTAGTTGCATTGGTTGGATCACCGGAGGGCTGTAGGACCGAGGCCATTAGAGAGTGTGCACAGCCAGGGTTCTGGTACCTACACACCCGCTAATGGAATATATTCACTGTCCCTGTGTGTGTGTGTGTGTGTGTATGTGTGTGTTTCAATGTCTGTGTGCTGTTGCTACCGAGCAAAATGTTTTGTATATGTACTGTATATGTGTACGTGCAGTACATTAAACCCATGAATGCGTTCCTATCATGCTACTGGTTTCCTGCTCATCCTCAGTGTCGGTTCCACTTATCACTGATTTACTTTGCTAAAGGGAATGCAGCACAATATCTCACATCATTGTAGGATTGTTCAAACAGTGATAAAAATAACTGCCCAAAAGCATTTTGTTAAGAAAATTTGTGCTGAAATTAAAAGTCAGTCAACAGCAATTTTGATAATCGAGTCAATTTTGAAGTCATTTGTTAAGAAAAAATTCCAAACATTTGCTTGTTCCAGCTTATTAATTATGACCATTTGTTGCTTTTCTCTTATTTATACCATTGTACATTTAATAGTTCGGGATTTCTGGAGCGTTGGTTGGACAGAACCAGCAGTGTGAAGATGTCACTTTGAGCTTTGAAAGAAAGCAGTCATCTACCTGAGCTGATAACACTGACTTCCAAGCCCATTTTTATACAGTATTTGGATGCTGAAACACTGATTGAGCTCCCTGTGAAAGGCTGAGAGCACTTTATTACCTCATATCAGTAAGCTGATATGCTTCATGCACAGAATACATCGGCAAGTTGTGAGTCAGGACTTTGAGTTAAATCAGTTTCCAAAAGCAATTAAGTGACCAATCTTCAAATAGTTAGGTGTGCAGGGGTTAGGCAGTGTTTATTGTGCTCTGTGTTGGATTTATTTTTGAGTGAAAGCAGCCAAGAATTAAGAAAGTGATGGGTTTGTGTTGTGCCGTGTGTGTGTGTGTGTCCACTGAGCTGACCGTGCTGCTTCCTGGGCAGCCCTCTGTAACCATTTTCTTTGACAGCTCTTGTGGACTGCTGTGTATGTTTGTGAAGGTATAAGTGTGTGTGCGTACACTTTGAAAATAAAACCTATCGCTCATAGCTATACGCACCAACCCCCTCCATACCAACAACTTATATGATTTCCCTTGTCAATCACTCCTGACATTTTCTAACTTCCCTTCTCTCAGCTCACCCCTTCCTCCCCTATTATTTTTTGTGTTTTCTCATTTTCAACCTCTGGCGTCAGGGTCGCTGCTGCAATCTATCAGTCTTGGAGGATTCAGGTGTAGAAGGACAAGGTGAAGGTCAAGGTGAAGCCAACAGGGAGTTTAGTAGAGGAGAGAGGGGTAAGAGTCAGCAATGATAGAGAGCTTGGAAGATGAGGGACGGGGTCACCAGAGAAAGGTTGGAT